>NC_137976.1:59256221-59856221 GCF_963924665.1 Micromys minutus | reverse complement strand
TGTGCCAGAGCATCTGACAAAAACAACGTCCGGAAGGAAGAGCTTATTTTAGGTTCAGCATGGCAGGGGAAGTATGGCAGCAAGAACAGGCTAGTTAAATGTCCACAGGCATGAACAGAGGGTAAGTTCTTGTGCTCAGCTCACTCTCTCTTTTTATTCAGTCTGGGGCCCTCTTACTTGTCTGTTGTTGTGATAAGACACCATGATCAAGACACCTTACAGAAGAAGCCGTTTACCTGGGGCTATGGTTTCAGAGTCCATGACTACCAGCGTGGGGAGCATGGTGGCAGGCAGGTGTGTCTCTGGAGCAGTAGCTGTGAGCTTTCATCTTGAACAAGTAGAAGGCAGAGAGAGAAAGCACACAAGAGAGTGAGTGAGCGCGTGCATGCGCGCATGGGAATTGCATGAGTCTTTTGAGACACCAAATCCCACCCATAGTGGCATTCCCCTCCAACAAGGAGGAATGCCCCTCCACCTCCTAATACTTCCCAAACAGTTCCACCAACTGGAAACCAACTATTCAAATACAAGAGCCTTTGGGGGATCATTCATAATCAGAATGCTATAGAAGGGTTCTTTCTCCTTTTGGATGGATTCCCAGTTTCACTTTAAATAATTTTTCCCAGACATGTCCAGAGATTTCTTTTCATAATGATTATAAATCCTACCAATTTTCCATTTGAGATTAACCATCACAGTGTACAAAATACTTTATTTGATAGGTGTTCAAAAGAATGGGTTTACAGTGATTCTTAATGTTTTCTGGTCATATCAATATGGCTACTTCCTTGCTGGTGATGTGACTCAGTTCACTGAGTGTGTGGCTCAGGGTTTTATCCCTACCACTAGGGAATAAAGAAAAGATAGATATTTGAAATATCTATCCAAAAGCTAGCATGCAAAGCAGCAGCTTTCTTAGACCCAGTAATATTAGGGAATTTTATTAATGTAAAGTTGTTTTTAAAGTATCACTTTTTAATTTTCTCTGTGTGTGTGTGTGTGTGTGTGTGTGTACCATGATGCATATGTGGAGGTCAGAGGACAACTTGAGGGAACTAGTTCTTTTTTTCTACCCAGTGGTTGCAGGGATCTTGCTTGGGTCATCTGGCTTGGGGCCAAGTGACTTCACTATGCTTCCTTACCTCCTTTAACAGATAAAATAAAATTGTGAAAGTAATCATTGTGAAAATCCTAGACCTTGGGTCAGAGTTACTGAATCAATTCTGAAAGCTGAATTGGTTTTGTTGTTGTTGTTTTTTTTTTTTTTTTTTCCTTGACTCTTACTAAAATACTGGGGCATGATATAGATTATTTTGAGGACAGGAAAGGTACAAAGTTATATAAATATTTCTGGGTTTCATCTGTTTTGTTCCTGCCCCCACCTTGATAGTCTTGTGTAGCTCTGTAACTATATAACCAAACTGTACAAACTGTATAGCAAACTATAACCAAACTGTCCTCAAAGTGTCGGAATCCTTCTGCCTCTGCCATTCAAGTGCTAGGATTTAGGCGTATGCCACCAGCCTAGGATACGTGGATGTTTCTTAAATTGAAATTGCTTTTAGACTAAATTTAAGAGCATTAAAACCCCTACAGTTTATGAATTGTTAGGATATTCTTCTTGATAATCTGTGAAGTTGCTTTATTATTTTATTATTATTATTATTTGAATTTCAAGTGCTATTATTTATCTCATACAGAAAATGACATGGTAAAAACAACTTGGACTTAAGTCTTTATTACTGTATAGACATGTAGTAGTCAAATTGCAGTTTTTACCTAGTAATTATTTTGGAAATTATTTGGTGGCATCTTTTGTGAAAAAGGGTTTTTTTTTTTTTTTTTTTTTTTTGCAAATAAAAATGTTATTTGTTGCATGAGATTTCTGTATTAATTGTGTTAGCTAGATAAATTTGCATTTGAACCTCCAAAGGTTAGAAATGAGATTTAGATAGAATTTTAAGTACTTTATTATGTAATGGTAGCTATAAGTATGTGCTGTTTCATGTATGAAAGAATTAAAAAGTAGAGTGTAACCTGAATTATTTGTGTGTGCATGTGTGGAGGTCACAAGACAACTTTGAGAAGTGGGTTTTTCCTCACCTTTATGTGATTTTTAGGGATCAGACTCATGTTCTCAGTAAGGCACAGCAAGTGTATTTTCCTGCTGAGGCATTTTGCTGGATCACAGAACATAGCTGTTACACATTCATATATGTATGTGTCTCTGGGTTTTAATATTCATGTTTGGTGGGGTTTTCCCCTTGCCATACTTATGATTGAACCCAAGACCTCACATACACTCAGCAAGTGCTCTACCATTTAATTATGTCCCTTACCATGTAGTTTATGGAGACAAAAAAGAAAGCAAGATCAATAGAGGTTGTTTTTCCAACCCCCCCCCCCTTTTTAAAAAGATTTATTGATTTTTATTTAGTGTGTATGAGTGTTTTGTCTTCATGTATGTCTGTGCATCACATGCTTGCAGTACCTAGAGGTCAGGAAAGGATGCTAGAGCCCCCTGGAGTTACAAATTATTGTGAGCCACTATGTGGGTGCTGGAAACCAAACCCAGGTCCCCTGCAAAGAGCAGCCAGTGTTGTTAACTTCTGAGCCCTCTCTCCAGCCACAACTCTTTATTTATGGTTCTCAGTTTGACTCTGAATGCATGTAGGTATGATTTTCTTTGAGCTAATCTACTAAATTATACTTTAAAAAACAAATATAGGAAATAATAGAACTAGGAAGTAATTTTGTAAACGTATTCATAAGATGTGAAATATTAGAGAGTAGAATATTTGGGAACTACACTAGTTCAAAACCAAGTTGTTATATGGTATACTACAGAGGGAATTTTGTAAATGTAATTTAACAGCTTTGTATAAATAAGAAAGTAAATTGGGATCTATAGTCCATGCTTATCAAATTTTGAGCTTATGAGTTTTAACTGTTTTTGCTTATTTTTCCTCAAAGTATTTAAAACAAAGTGGCTGAGATCACTTACACTTTTTTTTTGTTTTTTTTTTTTTTTTTGTTTTTTTGTTTTTTGTTTTTTGTTTTGTTGTTGCAGAAATAACATTCCAGCTAATTTTACCAGGAGTGGAAATAAATTAAGTCATCAGAAAGACACTCGTCAGGCAACTTTTCTTTTCAGAAGAGGCCTGAAGGTATTAGAAAGCCCTGTTGTGCTGTTTCTACTCACACGGGTCCCCTAGTCATCATAGGTGTGGCCTGTTGGTGAGCGGGAGACTAGGTTTCGTGTGAAAGGCAAGACACTAGATTAGTTCTTCTATTAATACATGTTTTTTTTATTTCCTGCCTTTTCTTGCTGGTATCTTTTAATAATTTAGCTTGGCTATGTACTAATAAACTTGTGTTTGTACGTTTTCTAATCCAGTGATCTCTAGCAGAGGTTGTTGCCAGCATAGCACAGGCCCTTCCTGAGTTTCTACTTGTGTTTGCCCCGGTTGCATTTTCTCACTGCATGATAGCTGGTTGGACTTAAATACTGTTTTCTATGAGATCTGCTGGGGTTTTGTTGTTTTTATTTCCCTTTTAGGTTCAGACCCAGTTGAACACAGAACAGCTGATAGATGATGTGGTAGCAAAGAGAACGCGTCAGTAAGTTTCAATTTATATCTTTTTAAGATGTTGTTTCTGAATTTACAAGATACTAGCTACTCGAATTTGTCATCTGTCCCAGTGTGCAAGAAGTGAAGCCCAAATGAAATGCTTCCTGCAGTAGGTAAATGCCAGATAAGTCCTGAGCCACAGCTGTAGCCCAGTGCACCAGGCGGTGTCGGTGGAGTGTCTGAACTGATGCCTTCTTCCACCTGCCTTCTCTCCCCCACCTCCCTTTCCTTTTTCTTTCTCTGCACCATCTTTTATGTCGGGGACCCTGTTTAGGGAATGACTAGACTAAAGTTTCATAGAGCTTTAAAAGTCAATTTCTGTCCATTAATCTTCCCAAGTGTAAGTTGTATAGTGGTCTGTTTCTAACAAAGGGATCAGAATTTGTAATTTCTTTAAAAATAGCTGTTACTTTTTGTAAAATAAAATGTAAAAAACAAAAAGTTCACGGTCCAGATGCAATCAATGATAAGTAAAGTGAGGTGTGACTTGGAGCAGGGTAGGAGGCTGTTTGATTCTCATGCTGGCAGTGACCTTTGGCACAGGAGACAAAAACTGTAAGGGGAAAATAATAATCAGTCTGTTTGCTTCTTGAACAAACATTTATATTACACACACACACACACACACACACACACACACACACACACACTGCTTGTGCTGGGGGAAAATCTCACATGCCTCAGATACAACATGCATCTGAGCTTAGCCTTGAACTCCTTATTTTCTTGCCTCTACTTCTCAGTGCTGGGATTACATGGTGTGCCAGCATGCCTGGCACTGTTTATTTGTGTTGAGCTTTGAGAGTAAAACCTAGATAAAGCAAATACAGTTAATTTGTGAAATTAGAAGTGCCAGATTTTGGCTGACATAAACAAGTATAAAGGTAGAGCTGACGATATGGTGGCATTCACGTGTAATTTCGGTGTTGAGACAGTTGACACAGAAAGGCGAGTCCTAGACTACAAGTGAGACCCAGCGATGAGGAGGAGTAGGATGTGAAGTGGGGGAAGGGAAAAGGATTACAGAGGCTACTAATGCTTGTACAGAGCAGACAGTTCAGATACCATTAGAAGGAGTGTAGTTTAAGTTACAGTGAAAAGGAAAATAATACAACCATGAAAATGGTGAGAGGTAGGAAATAGGCATGAAAGCTGAAGGCCTTCTTTCATCTTAGGAAGAACTTTGTATGTAAACATCCTGCTTAGTAAACTAAAAGTGACTGACTCTCACTGAAAATAGGAAAGGTCAGAAATGCTTCCTCTAGATGAGAAATGGAGACTGTCTGGTTTTGTCAGATTCTCCTCTGTACTTAGTGTTTTAAATGTCTTTATAGTAATTACTTTTATAAACATTTAACAAATCCATATTTTCTTGTTCTTATACCTGGATATTGGGATCCAGCATCTCTGCATTTTTAAACTAAACAATGAATGGCTACTTTGAAATGTGTAGTTCAGGGCTGAGATTTTATTTTGTCTTGGTAGTGGAACACTTGGTTGGTGCACTAAGACAGATGGGCAGAGAAACAAAATAAATATCTTTCAGTGGGATATACTGTAAACTTTATAAGATTTTAAGAAAAAAATTTCAAACCTAGATGGCGGACTTCCACCACAAATGGAGGAATTTTGACTGTATCCATTGACAATCCTGGAGCTGTACAGTGTCCGGTGTAAGTTTTTTCTTCCTTTGTCTTCTTTCTTGAAAAATTGTAGCCTTTTGATATATGATAGGAAAGTGGGACGTATTGGACTTGTGCTTAGAGTATACTGTGTAAGTCAGGATAAAATGAGATGCAAGGTTAAAGAATTGTAGCCTTAACTATGCCTATATTCCCAGTACTTGGGGAGGCTAAGGCAGGAGGATTGCCATGAGTTCTAAGACCGGGTTTAGATACAGAGTGAATTCAAGGTTAGCTTAAGTACAGACTGAGGCCATGTCTCAAATAAAAACGGAAATCATATAGGGTCAAGCTCCCTTGATTTCTGGCTTTAAATCCTCCCAAAACACCCACACATATGTATCTGTATATGTAGTACAAATATTACCAATTTTGTGTCAGACAAACACTTCTCTGTAGCCCAGACCAGCCTTGAACTTTTGAACTTCTTGTCTCAAGCTCCTGAGTGCTGAGGAAACAGATACATGCCACCATCTCTGCTTATTGTGTATTTTTGCTTTCAAAAATTCTGTTCATGGGGTTGGGGAAATGGCTTAGTGGCTACAGGCACGTTGAACTGAGTTTGTATCCCCAGGCCTCACATACAAAACCAGGTTGGCAGCCTGAACCTACAATCCCAGCATGGGAGTGGAGGGGTGGGAGCAGGGACAGGTTGGACAGGTGAGCTCACTGGCAAGCCAGTCTAGCCAGATGTTGAGCATCACTTGGTAAGAGATTCTCTTAAAAAAATACATAAATAAATAAGGTGCAGAGGGATAGAGAAACACCTGATAATTGACCTCTGGTTGCCACATGAGTTCTGTGTCTGTAGAACAAATGTGTCCTTTTAAATGTGTATGTGTTAGTAAGTGAGGTGACACCTGTGCTTTCTACTCTTCCCCACCTCCCCTCATGTAGTTTGAATGTCATTGCTTTGAGATCATACAGACCTACTTTCTCCTTAAAGGTTTTATAGTGTATTTTATCAATGTGAACTTAATATAGTTAATTATTTCACGATATGTATTGCACTAAAAATACAGGTTACTTTAATTTAAAGATCATGACTTAGAAATCACCACTTATTTGACTTGTTAAAAATGTTTTACAGGTAGGGCAGGAGAGGTGACTTACTGTTCGAGTGCAGGATCTGAATTCAGTTTCCAGCTCCTATAAGGCAAATCACAGTCACCTGTAACTTGAATCCCAAGGGCTCCAGCACCGTATCCTCAGCTTCATGGTCTCTGTATCCATGTGGTGTACATATATACATGGAGACAACACTCACACATGAAATGGAAGAAAAAGCTTTTTAGAAAGATATAGTTACACTTGAAAAGGAATTCTATGAGCAGTTACACGTTTTGGTAGTTAGGAGCTGGCACTCCTGACAGACTTGTTTTTTAAGAGAACATTGTAATAGCCCTAATTCATTTGAACATGTGTGAAGAAATTTTGAGTACTTTATCTGGTAAGCTAATTTAAACTGTTATTTTCTTTGCTAGAACTCAGAAGCCACGATTAACTCGTACTGCTGTACCCTCATTCTTGACAAAAAGAGAACAGTCTGATGTTAAGAAAGTTCCTAAAGGTGTCCCTCTACAGTTTGACATAAATAGTGTGGGAAAACAGGTAAATAAACATTTTTCCCTCCTGTGTTTCTTTGTATTATTTCCTGACAGCCTTCTGATAACCAAGACCATTGTACACACATTAAACAGGGTGGTCTAGCCCCTTCCCCACTCCCCAGACACTCTCATAGGTTGCCTGTTTGATATTTTATTTAAATCAGATCTTATTATATTTACCAAGATTTATTTAAAGTTTAATCCGTATTAGTATTTTCTTTGTATTATTTGGATGGTGTTTATCACATGTATATGTCACGTTATGTATTCTTTAATTAGCTGGAAGTTTTTGTGTTCTTTGGCTTAACAGCTAACTCATATTTTCTTTTGGGGAGGAGGTAAATGCCAGTGGATATATTTGACAGATTTTGGTAGATCGTGTGCTAACTTTACATTTAACCTTTTGAGAAACTACCAAGTTACTTTCCAAAAAGATGACTATCTTCTAAACTCATAATTTTTGTTAGCATTTGTTATTATTTGTCACTTTATCTGTATAGTGACAGATTAGTGTAAAATGACACTTCACTATGATTGTGACAGTTTGTGTATTGTTGTAGTCTTTAAGCTTGTTAAATTTACTTAACTTTAAGGGGCTGGATAGATGGCTCAGCAGTTAAGAGCACTGGCAGAGGTCCTGAGTTTAACCATATGGCAGTATACAACCATTTGTAATGGGATCTGATGCTTTCTTTTGATGTGCAGATGTACATGAAAAGTGGCCACACATAAAATACAAACAAATCTTTTAAAAGATACAAGTAAAACACCTTGATCAACTACTTTATTTTTAAAATTGCTTAATTTTATAGTAAATCTGAATTCTTTAGGGTTTTTCTATACAAATACTTATTCATTCTCTAAATTCTTTTCAAATGTTTAAACCATTTTGTTTTGTTTTGTTTCACTATAATGGCTAGCACATCACTACATGGTTTGAGAGGATTAGTAAAACTAGTGTGCTTGCCGTGTTCTGCCTGAGGTAAAGTCTTAGAAGTTGGAACATGTTTTATAGCTAAGCTTGACCACTTTTCTGAGTTTAAACTCAAAAGTATAACTTGCCTTTTGCCCTTTCTATTTCTTTAGGTACTGCCCAGTTCCAAGAATGCTTGGCCCTGACACTTTGGGCCTTCTCACTCTTTGCCCTGAGAGCAGCTTACCTATTCTGTAGTTGTTTTCTATTTCCCTTCTTTGTCACATGCTGAGAATTACAGCTGTCTACCCTGTAGTTTTTCTACTCAAACTCTAAGAAATAGTTCTTTTTTGTTGTTTTTTTTTTTTTTCAGGCAGTTTCTTTGTGTAACAGCCTGTTTGTCCTGCAACTCACTCTGTAGACCAGGCTGGCCTCAGACTCACAGAGATCTACCCTGCCTTTGCTTCCCGAGTGCTGGGATTAAAGGTGTGCACCACCGCCCAGCTAAGAAATAATTTTGAAGTTAAAAAATTAGATAGATAGATAGATAGATAGATAGATAGATAGATAGATAGATAGATAGATAGATGATAGATAGATAGATGATAGATTGATACATAGATACATAGATACATAGATAGAGGTAGGTAGGTAGATTATTATATACTTCTTTGGAAAATAATTTGGTAGAAATAAGGTCCTGGAATTTAAGATTAGAAATATGAGGAGAAAGCTTGGTTTTGTTTAGAGAGTACATGTTTAGCATAGACAAAGTCCTTGGTATAATTCCTAATATAAAATAGGAAGAAAAAAGACAAATTTGTTCTATTTTATTTTAATCCTATTCTTAATTTCTTTTCTGTTTGGAAGCACTTTGTTATTTGTTAATAAAAAAAAAACAAGAGTTTTATATAAGCTTTTATAGGGCACTCAGTGTAAAGCTTTGTTTTAAAATATGCAGAAGTTGAAATAACTCTTTCTATTGTTTTTTAAGTCCTAGTCTCTTACTGCAGCCCAGGCTGGTTTAGTACATAATTTTCCTTTCTCAGCCTCTTGGGATAGTGAGGGTAGGCCACCATTTCTAGCTAAAATAACTTATTGTTTGGTATTTTCTCTTCCTTTTTTAAATTTTTTTAAAAGATTTATTTATTTTATTTAAATGAATACAATGTAGCTGTCTTCAAACACCAGAACAGGTCATTGGATTTCATTACAGGTGGTTGTGAGCCACCATGTGGTTACTGGAGATTGAACTCAGGACCTTTGGAAGAGCAGTCAGTGCTCTTAACTGCTGAGCCATCTCTCCAGCCCTCTTTCTTTCTTTTTTGAGACAGAGTCTCATGGTATATTCTTACATAGCCTGAAACTCTGTGTGGATCAGTCTGGAATTAAATTCATAGATTCACCTGCCTTTACTTCCTGAGTGATGTAATCATATGTGTATGCCAATACTAGTTAAAGGAACACTTTTTGCCAAAGGTATCACTAGAATTTGTAACAGTGTTTGCAGAGCTTCAAATTAACTCAGATTGAGGAATTTTGGATATATTTTATATAAACAGTAGTAGTGTGTATATGCTTATATAATGCAATATAGATATTTAATGATTGGATGATAGGGATTCTTGCACTACCTACTTTTACGTTCTAAAGCTACTGATAGAAAACTCAATACTGTATAGAATATTTTGTTAAAATCAATTGAAATTACACAATTTAAGATGTATATTATTACTAATTACTATTTTAAGTTCACATATAAAGGAAATGGGTTTTGTTTTGTTTTGTTTTTTTGTTTTTGTTTTTTTTTTCAGTTAATGTTTTCCTCCTTTTCTATAGACAGGAATGACTTTGAATGAACGATTTGGGATACTGAAAGAGCAAAGAGCCAACCTCACCTTCAGCAAAGGAGGAAGCCGCTTTGTGACTGTGGGATAGATCCCTGTCCAAGGAACTTTTAAGTGTTGACTGTTTGAAAAGTTGATTTGCTTGAAGAGTTCATCGGAGAAGTTCAAGAAACTTGACTTCAGAATATTCACAAGCCTAAATAACTTTATTTTTGAAGGGTTTTGTTTCTGGGTTTTTTTTTTTTTTTTTAATGTATAAATAATGCCCTGAAAGAATAGCAGGGAATATACCTATCTGTTCTTAAAGATTTCATGGTTGGCCCAAACAAAGTGGTTCTCTGTTGACTTCTTTGATTCCTCATGAAGCAGAGGGAAGACAGAAAGATAGAAATTGATTATTTTTATGAGCGTGATATTTAGGATCTCATCACTTTTATCCAGTTTTTAGGTTTTGCCATGATAAATCTTAAACTTGAGAAATAGAGTACACCTATTGTTGTTACTTCCCGTCCGTGTGCTGGTGTCGAGGACAGCCACCTCTCTACCTTTACTGGTGTTTTTAAACTGGGGGAGAATTTCGGTTTTGACTTTTGAGGCTTATGGAAATATTTGGAACTTGGTTCATTTTTCAGTTATTGTTAGATTAAACTCCCTGAGTTCTAAGCACTTAGTATTAAGCTTTTAATAAAAAATGTGGCTCTCAGGATTAGTCTCAGACCAAATGTGTCAGGGCTGCAAATGCTTATGTACAAAGTTATCTGATAGGTCCTTGGAGGAGATACCTAATACAAAACCCTGATAGTTTGTGTTTAGTATAGATGGAGAAAACACAAAAGGCATTAGCAAACTAAAGGATTGGAAACAGAAAAAATAAAAACCTGAGTCATAGTTACACTATCTGGATTTACTTTTGTCTTGAGTCTAGTGTCCACGATTCTTCTATAAATGATGCTTACAAGAATTACAATTTTTAAAATGAGTTGAATCCTTGGGTATTTTGATAGTACACTTACTAGATATAAAGTCCTATGTTTCATATTTAAAAGCTTTTTTGTAAAGCTTTTAGACTTGATAAGTTCAATAATTTATAACTCCCCAGACAGAAATCTACTTGTATGTCACAAAGGGGAAAAAAGCAAAATTATAAAGAAGTTACAGTTAACTGTACATGTTCACTGTTCCTTCTGTCATTCAAAATTCAGGCATTATGGGGAGAAAAGGTTTTTTCTTACTCTGGAGGGCTGCTGTGCCCAGGTAGTGCTGAGAGCACCCCATGGTCAGAGTCATAAATTACAGTGAAATGCCAAACTGTAGCAACAAATTCCAGCCACAGATTATCAAGTGTGGCCAGTTTGAAGCCTGACCTTCTGTTTCACTATGATTTCAAGTTTCAGTGGGTGTTTAAGTCTCTGCTGTTGATTTCTCCTGTAAAGACAGAGCACTATACTTCCTGCCTGCCTTCATTGTGTCCTAGACTTCATTGTCTTTGACGTTCTTCAAGTTTCTTACTGGCTTGTGCTAGTCATGGGAAAATCAGCAACAATGTCACGCTTATACCAAAGATGTAAATCTTTCCTCAGCTCAGCATCTGTTATCTGCCAGTATGTGTACTTGAGAAGGGGAGGGGTTTGGAGGCTAATCACAGAATCTGAAAGTAAACTCCAGTTTCTCCTTAGCTGTAATGCTTTTCACTGAGGCCAAGGACTCATTGTAAAACAGTTTTGCCAATATGAATATTTATATTTGGTTCAGAAACAAAACATTTTAGAGTGGTTTGCTGGTAGCTTATTTTAAAGCAAAGGAAAAACAACTGAGCAAGAACACTATCTTTGGAACAGTTTTAAAAATATGACATAAAGTCTTTGTTTCTTGTTGTTTTAAATATTATACAGGTATTAGTAATTCCATTTTTGGAAATTCTTAAAAATTGCCCAAATGTTGACACTAAGTACATTGAAAAAGTGTCTTTGGTATAGAAATGTTTGCTCTTCATGCATTTGTGATTTAATTTTTGTTCAAATTTTGCCTTTGATACAACTAAGTTAAACTCTTGAGTGCTGACATGTATATAAACAAAACAATATGCTTTGTTGGAGGGAAATTTTGTTTCTTAGAATGTAATGTAGTCATCCTTGTTTAGTTCTTGAAGTCTTTTTTTTTTTTTCTTAATTTAAACAGGGTGCAACTTAAAATTTCCTTTGCATCAAGGTGTATGCAAAACATTGATGCAGTGCATCACAAAGGGAGCGCTTGTATTTAATGAGCAGGTGCTTTACACTGTACTTTTTGGTGTTTTTTGGAAAAGTTACATTAGATTTGTTCTGAAGCTGTTCGTTTTTGACAAATAAAATGTAACAAGTTTCACACACGTTATTCGGAACTATAAAGATTGAGTTGTGGTTTTTTTAGATTGTTCTGTATTACAAAGCGCCTTGTAGTGACTTTATTGATGATCTCTGGGATTTGAAGTTACTGATCAGCTAAATCTCCACTCTTGGTGTTCCTCTGACTTTTGACCATCTCGTGCATAGGTGACGTGAAGTTCCAACATGAGGCCACCAAGGGGCATTAAAGATCCTCACATTGTTATAACTTGGAGCACAGAAGCAGATGAGCTGTTAGAGACGATCTTCGCTAGCTCCTCTTCTTACATTTTAGTGGCACTGACATTTTCTAAGACACACTTGTAGCAGTCATGTTTTGAGCCTCATGTCTTATAATTCTCAGTGGACAATAAACGACTTTATACATAGACAGTAGTTTTGTGGTATTTAATGTCAGATATCTAAGAATTAGTAATAGCCCTATATCAGCATTTGTGGTGCGCTCAGTAAATCTACTCTTCCAATGATAATTCCTACTTACTTTGATATTGAAACTCATTAATTAGGAAAGGGCAGTGTTCCAATGTACACCAGGAAGATGATTTCTAATTCAAGACCCCATCTCAAAATTAACTCACAGAGGAAAAAGACTGGTGTTCAAATCTGTCGTATATTTTTAAACATATACAAACTTTTTACTATATTAATCATAATCAAATTATAAAATTTATATTTAAGAAACATGGGTGTGGTTGTCAACGTTTCAGTTTTGTTAAAAATTGCCTGTAATGTAATTTCTACAATATATGCAATTTGGGGGTATTAAGAGATTTAAAAAATTACTTGTCACACAAAGAATTCCATATATTCCAAATGCAGGCAATATTAAAGCAAAAAAGAACTTACTCATTTCTGATCAGTAGACCTTTTACATTTATTTGAAATTAATTATTTTGCCACTTTGTATATATGACTTAAGCCTCCCATGAAAGATGGTGATTCTTTTTGGAGCTGGGGGCAGGGTTGGTGGTGGTGTTGCAATCAGTCTCTCTCCCCTGCCTGTCCCCCCCCCCCCCCGTGTGTCTGTCTGTCTTTCTCTCACTCCATTTCCTCCTCCTCTCTAGGCTATGCACCCCTTTGCTATGCCTCAGCTTTCTGATGACTGAGTTTATAAGAATGTCCCACAATATCTGGCTTTGTCACTTTTCAAAGATTGGTTTACGTATTTGTACACTTGCATGTATTCACTTCGAGTGCTGGTGCCCGTGAAGGGCAGATAAGGGTGTTAGATCCTTTGGAGCTGGAGTTAGAGGTGCTGTTAGCAGCTTGATGTAGGTGGTGAAGAGCAGTGAGCACTCTTCACCATCTCTCCAGCCCCTTTGACACACTTCAGCGTGCCCCAAGCATTTATGAAAAGAAGTTTGGATACTGTAGACTACTAAGAGATATGAAGATTTGCTTGGAAATTGTAGACTTCTAAATATACTCAGATGAGATATCCTAGTGTGTGTGTGTGTGTGTGTGTGTGTGTGTGTGTGTGTGTGTGTCATACTAATGATGAATAGGGAGCTATTTACCGAGTGTGTATGGCTATCAGTGTCTACTAACTCAGTGAGCAAAGGTGCTTACCACCAAGTCTGACGACCGAAATTTGATTCCCATGTGACGGGAGCAAAGAACAGACCCCAGACAGCATGCTGTCTTGAGACTGATGTGTGCAGCGTGATTACAGGCTTCCAGGTGCCCATGTGCACACGCACCTGAGCCCATCCCCCCTTCATTTTCTCTAATAAGTAGAAAATCACATTAAGCTTTGTTGTATAAAGTTTTTAAAGTCAAATAGGCCCTATTAAAGGAGTAAGAAAGACAGGTATGTTGGCACACACCTTGTAGTCTCAGTACTTCGGAGGCAGGCAATAAGATTGCTGCAGATTCTAGTCTACATAGTGAGTTCTGGGCTAGGCAGGGCCAAACCTTGTCTCAGCAAAACCAAAACTAAAATGACCAAACATTTGTTGAATAATCAAGTCCGTTTCTTAAATTTAAAAAAGTCTGTGATATATCAAGTTTTTAATCTTAGAAGTAGAGTCTTAAGAAGTACCCACAATAAATTCTTCAGTGTCTCTATGAAAGCTATTAAAATTGAAGTGAAACTTGTTTCTGGTACTGAATGAGTTAAGTTTTAGCCTATAAAATAAACAGGAAGAAGGGGAGTCTGTCAGTGCCCTAGACTGAATAGCCTCTACTGCCCCTTTGTTCAGCTTCTTATAGCAGAACAGTAGTTGAATAAAGTGGTTGATTTCATGTCCCCTTTGCTGACAACCTTTTAGTACTCTTAGTTCTTTACCGTATGAACTTTCTACAAAGACTCCATTTCTGAGAACTCATGATACCTACTTTTATGAAGATCAAGGAGCTAGGTTTTATAGTGCATGCCTGTAATCTTAACACTCAGGAAGCAGGGGCAGGAAAGTCAGTTGTGGAAGACAGCATGGGCTGCACAATCCTATCTCAGAAGGTTGAAAAAAAAGAGGAAATAGGATGAGAATTCTACACATTTTGTATTTATTTCATAGTTGAAACACCCAACCAAAGTCTTTACACATCTCAAGAATTTCCCCTCCAACTCTCATTTTATGGCAGGTTTTTAAAACTTTGTGTGTGTGTGTGTGTGTGTGTGTGTGTGTGTGTGTTGCCTGAGTTTATAGGTTATGTACCATATGTGTGCCTGGTGTTTGCCAGGGTCACAATAGGGTATCATATGCCCTGGAACTAGAGTTGTGAGCCACCACGTGGGTGCTAGAACTGAACCCAGAGTCTCTGCAAGAGCCACAAGTTCTAGCCAGTGAGCCGACTACAACACTAATTTTACTGCTACTTCATTTACTTATGTGTATGAGAGCTCTGACTTCAGAGTATTGGTCTGCATGACAAAGGGGGGCATCAGATCCCATTCCAGATGGTTGTGAGCCACCTTGTGGTTGTTGGGAAATGAACTCAGGGCCTCAGGTTTCGTAATTGTTGAGCCACCATATAGCCCTGAGATTTGATTTTACATATTGTGTGTATGCATATGTTTTTACATGTGCATGTACACATATACATACATAAGAGTATATGTGGATAACATCTCACTGTGTTGCCCACTGTTGTCTGATACAGGATTCAAATTCCTCTGCTCAAGTCATTCCCTGCCTTGAGTAGCTGGGAATACAGGCGTATACCCACTTTCATTGATTCTTTCATTCATTAGTTGCTTAATTGAGACCGGATCTCACTAGCGCTCATAGACTGACTTGAGCCCCCTGTTCTTGCTCCAGCTTTCTTCAGACTCGCCATTTTCAAATAAGTTTAAAATAACCTTTTCATATGTGTATGGTGTAGTGTATGTGTGTGCTCAAAGGCCAGATGAAAATGTCAAGGATCCTGCTTCATTGTTTTCTTAAGATACAGTCTCTCAAAACCTGGAGCCAGGCTGCCAGCTAGCAGCCCTCAGTGTGTCCCCTCTCCACTGCACTGGAGTTACAGCACAGATGTGGCCACACCTGGCTTGCTTCCGAGTGCAGGCCATGCAAGGAACTTTACCTACTGAGCCATCTTCCCAGCCAGTCCCCACCAGAACTCTACTTACTGAGCCATCTTCCCAGCCGGTCCCCACCCACCCATTTTTTTTTTTTTTTTAAGAAATTTTCTCACATAATAGTGTGTGTAGCATCTTCATTTCTCCCTCGTCCACAGACCTCTTTATTTATTTTGGCCTTCAGATATCTACAGACTTTCATACTGAATTCTGAAAAACTTCGATTTCCCCCTTGATTTTTTTCTCTATTGTTAATATATAACCTATCTATTAATCTTGATTTCCATGCTTCCTTTTTATTCATATGATTGGCCTTCCTGTATCTCCCTGGGATATGGGAAGTGTGTATAATATTGTGTTTAATTCACTAATGGCTTCAAAGCAAGTCAAACAGACTAGTTTCAATTTACACATCAGGCCTGGATTAGGATTACCACACTGAGATTGTAGTGTTCATGTCAATAGGAAAAGAAGCCATATTGCTAAGAACTTGTCAGAATTCATGCAAATAGAAAGTAACAAGAGGACAATAGTGCATGTGGAAAGGTATGCCTGGCAATTCTATGGGATTATATAGTGTGTGTTTGTGTGTGGAATGTGTGAGTGGACAACAGAGGTTAAAGAGTAGTTCTCCACATTTACCATGGGCTCTGTGGATTAAATTTAGGTTGTTGAGTTTGTGTGGCAAGCTTTTTCCCCCATGATCTTGCTAGCCCAACTTAATCTTTTTTTTTTTTTTTTTTCCAAGACAGGTATTCCTTTGTTTCTAGGCTGGCCTGGATCCTCCTGCCTCAGCCTCTCAAGTACTAGGATTACAGCATATGCCTCGCTAATTTAGTATTTTTTCAAAGAATTACAAATTTTCAGAAAAGATGAGAAAATTCACATATATTGGATAAATACTACTTGACTAAGACTACCCATTACTTACCATGAAACGGCTCATCAGTAGACATTAATAATTTGTTGTGGAACTCGTAAAAGAAGCTAGAATGTCACACAAGTGGAGAGCCAGACGTGGCTTCAGCTATCACATACTTGCTTTGTATCTCAGGGGTCGGAAGGCCAAGGCCAGTCTGGGCAACAGTGGGACTCTTATCAAACAAAACAAGAGGGCTGACAGAGCAGGTCTCTGGACAACAGTTTCTAATCAACTTTATGACTGAAACATATTTACAATTTCTTGAACTTGGAAACTCAGGAAAGTGCTTGTTGGGGCTTCCCTGACGTTGGGTGGTGAATGACACCTCACATAGCTTCTCACCTCATATTTTCTTTCATGCTCTGTGATGGATTTTCTCATTTGTGTCTTAACGCTCTCACATGCACCGAAAATCATACTTGAATATGTGTATGCTGATCTTCCATTTGGAATTTTGCTCTTGTCATACTGTTCTATTTAATAACTCGTCAGGTTTTTATTCAAAATCTCACTCATTCTTGCTTTGCGGTGAACTCTGGTAGATGATCATGTCCTCACGCTCAGCCCTAGCACTGTTTGGTCTTACTGTAACTGGCCTCCTTGAGTTCCAAAATAAGATTCGCTAATTCTTTAGGAAAGAGACTTTATCTGACAGGCTCTCAAATTCTGCACAGCAAATTAAAATAGATGGTAAGTGACATTTGCCTCGTATGTTAGGGATGGCTTGAATTTAAAACAGATTTGGGAGAATAAAGGACTAGGGAGGTCTTGTTTAAATGTGAATGGTATTTTTCATTACTTGAATGGTTTCCGTTTTTTGGTCTTTTGGCTTTAAATTTAATCCCTACCTTTTATATTCTAGCCAGATTTCGATGTTAGACTTAAATACTATTTGTTCTGCTCTAGTCAGTGATAAAATCTGTGCAAAACAGCCATAGTATTTAAGACACTAGGTTTCATTAAGAGCTCTTTCATAAAAAGAAAAATCTAAAATACCTAACAATTTCAACAAGAATTAGGGACTTTGTAGCCGATTCCGCGCACACAGTATTTTTTTCCCCTTCAAGAACTAATAGTACGTCCACAAATTTCAGCTCGGATCTTCTGGTGGTTACGGTGACAAGTCTGAGAGACAATTTCAGGCTTATGCCAGGGAGTCCTCTCTAAGTGCCCAAGTTTCTGGCAGCAACGGTGCTAAGAATCTTTGCTGTTTAATGTAGTTCACCACTGAGGGTTGGAGGGCTGTTCAGGATGGTTTCTGTGGTGGCCTTTTAGGGAGCCCAGAGTACAGGCGTCCGTTCGGTTTCCCTGGAAAACCTGCTTGTGGGAGAGGCAGGCGCCTGCCTAGCTGTGCATAGCCGGTCCGGGAGACCTGTCCGGGGTCCGCGAGCCCCTTTCCCCGCCCACCCAGCGGGTCGGGTGGCGCATGCGCAGAGCCGGGCCGGAGAGTTGTCGGCTGGGAAATGGCGGCCGCGGGCTTGGTGGCTGTGGTAGCGGCTGCGGAGTACTCTGGCCCAGTAGGGTCCGGGAGAAACCTCTCCGGTGTTAACTGTGGGCCGAGCCCTGGGTTGGGCCCCGGTCCTGGCCCGGGCTCTTGGAGCCGTTCGGTCGACCGAGCCCTGGAAGAGGCGGCGGTCACCGGGGTGCTGAGCCTGAGCGGCCGGAAACTGAGGGAGTTTCCCCGGGGAGCGGCCAACCATGACCTGACGGACACCACCCGGGCCGGTGAGCGGGGCGCGGGCATCCCTGCTACCCGGGACCGATGGGGTGGGGGCGGGGGAGCGTGGCGGCCGGCCCGAGGCTCCCGGGGTAACGGGGACAGCTGGCCGTACCGCGCACCCTCCCGGCCTGGCCAGACCCGGAGCCTGGGGTGCGGCGGCGCGCAGCAGCATCTCCGAAGCCGGCTAGAGGCTACTGACGATCTTTCTTATCCCGCTGTCAGCGCCCGCCCGTCCACTTTTGCCTAACCCAGTGTCTGCAGGCCACTTTGGATTTGGGATGCCAAACTGACTTTGCTGAGAGTTGGAGCGTGGCAAGCACGTTCTTCCATCGTAGTATGGGTGACACTGGGTGCTGCATTGTCAAAGGACCCAGGTCTGCGCTGGCGTTTTCCCCAGTGAGTGCGAGTATGTGTGTGTAATGTGGACTCCAACGCTGTAACTGCTTATTTCTTCGCCTCCTTCTGACTTACTGAAAAGTACTTGTAAAAAAAAAAAAGAAAAGAAAAGCCTTCTTTAGGTGCTCAGAACTTTGGCCTTCCATTCTTGCTGCCCTATCCCCCAAGAAAACATAAAAAGAAGAAAAACTTTGTAGGATATTGTCTACCAGATCTATATTTGCTTTTCCCTTTAAAAACATTTCTGCGCCTTATATTGTTTAAGACAGGAAAGAGAATGGGAATTAAGTATTATTTGGTTTCCTTAGCTGTGGGAAACAATGTATGGAGACTGAGGTATTCAACATGCTATAATGTGTGTTCCTCTTGTGTTTTAAATATAGTTTCCTCAGGGAGTAGATTAAGAATTGAGTCCTTTTATTTTACATAAATATAAGGGGAGGGGTCCCTTCCGAAGTGGTTTAACTATTTTGTGTTTATGTGGTTAGTGAGTGTAAGGTATACATTGTTTCATCTTCTTTCTACTTAATTTTTAAATGTTAGAGTTAATATTTTTTCCTAAGTGTGTGTAGTCATCACAGATTGGTAATCATTACATACAATCACTAATGTTGGAAAAAATAGAGCTGGGCTGGTAAGATGGGTCAGTGGGTAAAAAGGCGCTTGCTGCTACCAGACCTGACAGACAACCGGTTTGTTCTCCAGAACCTACATAATGGCACACACACACACACACACACACGCACACACACACACACACACACACACACACACACACACACACACACACAGACACACACACACCACTGCACTAAATATTAAAACTAAAATGAAAATAAAGATGTTAGATTACCCCTAGAAACTATAATTTCCAAAGAAACTTTTCCTCTGCTTACTGTGAACAGTTACTTGAATTTTTTATGTGTGTTGGTGACATCATGTAAACTTGTCGTTCATGCCCCTCCCAGCCTTCTGTATTAAGAATTGCTTACGGGAGGGCTGGCTGGCAGGGTGGTTTTCAGGTTGGTTTTCGTATTGAGGTGGGGATTCAGTGCTGATTGCTGTGCTAAGCCTGAAGGTGAAGAAAAAGATAGCATAGCTAGTTTATTATCTCAGCTGTTCTTAAGTAATTCTAGGAGCAAAAGTTTCAGCCATCAGAAATAAAAAGTTTTGTTGACAAAAC
Source organism: Micromys minutus (assembly GCF_963924665.1). NCBI lineage: Eukaryota > Metazoa > Chordata > Mammalia > Rodentia > Muridae > Micromys > Micromys minutus. The sequence goes on along the minus strand of NC_137976.1, from coordinate 59,836,415 downwards.
CAGGCATTATGAAGAATAATATTTAATCTAAAGAAAAAATTTTCTTTTTAGCTCTGATTTTTTTATGTATATCACTACTCATACTTTAACATTCTAGTTACTATATTAAATCAAAGGTGTTGTTCTTGTTGTTTGACACTTTATCTGATTAAAAGTATACTAAAAAAAAGGAGAGATTAAAAAGATCACAAAGTATTTTTCTAACCTGTTCTACCAGATTCATTTTTAACTTTGGCAGCTCTTAGTAATTAGAACAAAAATAGTTTTAAATAGGCAATTTAATGCCAGTGACATAATTTATTAAGTATTAGTTCTTCTTCATCCTTAGATGTTTAAGATATATTATCTTGTTAAAAACATGGATTAAATATGACTAAACCCACTTTCATAGGAAAAGTAACTCAGATACTCCTACTACTGTGCAGATACTGAAAGGGAAGCTTACGTGCAGGTACTTGATGAATTCAGACTTACTGCTCTTTAGATGTTGTGTGTGTGTGTCTGTGTGTAGTGTAGGTATGTACATATGAATGCAGGTGCTAAGGAGACTGATCAGAAGAGGGCATCAGTTGTGACTGAGCCACTTGGTCCTCTGCAAGAGCAGTACACACGCTTAACCACTTGAATCATCTCTGCAGAATCATCTCTGCAGTCTGCATTCAGACCTACAGTAAGTAGTTTAAGTACTTTGCATAGTTGATACTATAAATTTTTACAACCATGTAAATTGTATCAGAGTTGGTTCATAGATTATTCTTTCATTAAGTATGGAATGTCTCGGTAGAAAGCAGTAGCTTTCTAAGAATTTACATCCTAAGAAACAGCACTTTTCACCCACACCATTTACAACGGGACATAATTGAAGTTGTCAGAGAATTTTTCTTTAGTTTATTTTGGGGGGGGGTTCTGTTTGTTTAAAAAGGTAGATACTGCCTGGCAATAAGGTACATGCTTTTAATCCTAGCACTAGGGAGGCAGGCAGGCAGATCTCTGTGCGTTTGAGAAGAACTGGTCTATATAGTGAGTTCCAGGACAGCAAGAACTGTATAGTGAGATCCTGTTGGGTGGTGGGGAGTGTTTTTTTTTTTTTTTTTTTTAATTTTTGTAGTAGTAGGGATTAATCCCAAGGAATTATACACATTAAGGAAGGAACACAAATGAGTTTTTGTTTTGTTTTGTTTTTTTTTTTTAAAGAAAGAGAAATGTTTATTTTGGAGTAGATGATGGTCCTGTGAACAAGATTTTAGAAGAAATTACAGAAGAATTCTTGGAGCAGGGAAGATGCAACTTGGGTTTCTGTTGGCAGAAATGAGAGGGAAAGCTATTCTGGGCAATGGTAGACAGCACACAGAAAGGTTTAAGAATCTAGGGGTTCACATCTGTTCAGGACCGTTTGTTCTAATCTCCTTTAATTTCATAACAGTACTTTGGTGTTCCTGTGGAACTACCCTGAGAGGTTATGTAAATCCTACTCTGAATAGGGCATGGCTCAGGCATCGTGGTGAGATACCTTGCAAGCATGCATTGATTATGTTGTGTTGTAAGTACTAACTTATTTTTATCTAACTCCACCCCCATCAGAAAATTGAGACTCAGGAGATGATAATTTGGTGAGGACTTCACATCCAAAAAGCAACAGAACTAGGATTCAAATTTATATATAGTCCGACATGCTGGTATATGTTATAATCCTAGTTTTTAGAAAGCAGGATTTAGAGACAAGAGGATAAAAAAGTTGAGGAAGCCTGAGATATTTAGGAAGTTCAAGGCTAGATAGTGAGACCCTATCTCAAGAATGGTCATATACAAATTATTCTAAAGCTTTGTTTTTGACCACTGAGCCATACACATATGAAACCTAAGCTTGGTTTGGTTTGCCCAGTACCTTTATTGGTATCATGGCTTGTAGCACTGCTAGTTAATGATGTGCAACCAAGAGAAACACAGACCTGGAGCTTTAGATTCAAGAAAATGATAGCAAAAGTTCAGACATTCAGATTCTTTCTCCAAGGATAGAAAAATGAGTCTTTTCTGGCATTTTAAAAAGGAGGACAAATAAGCCTGAGGGAAAAGCAAACAAAATCCATTAACTAGGTCTGTTCCAGAGTTCATGATCCATTAGTTAGGTCTGTTCCAGAGTTCATAGGTATAAAGCTTGGAGGAGCTTTAGTAACCATCTGAGTTACTTTATAGATGTGACGCTTTCTCTGTTAAACGCTGTGCTTCAGAGTGTAGAGTGAGATGAGCAGATAGATAGTATTTCGCAGAGAGCAAATATGAGTCAAGTTAAATTGTAAAACATGTCTTTAGAATAAAAGCCAGAAAACAAAAGAACAAGGCCTCAGAATTAGGAAAAAGCACAAAGTTGTGGGCTGGATGGGGAGGGAAGAATCTAGAAAACAAATGGAAATGTAACCGGTATGTCAACATACTAAGGTGTCATCAAAGAACTGAGGCTGTAAGAAATGAATACGTATTTCCTATAAGAAGAATGGAGCGGGGTGATGGTACATGCCTCTTGGAAGGCAGACAGGTGGATCTCTGAGGCCAGCTTGGTCTACAATACAAGTTATAGGACAGCCAGCGACATCCTGTCTTGGGGGTAAAACACAAAAAGAAGAAGAAAAATAGAGACAGCATTTAATTCGTCAAGAATTCAAACTAATCTACAGTGGTGGTTTTGTAAGTCTTGGAAATATGTACTACAGTGTCAGGTCTTAAATGGAAATAAATGTGTTTTTAATTAATCATGATATGTGTATCTTTATAAATTTTTTTAGAAATTTGCTTTTCAATGCGATAGTCACTTGCCATAGATGCTATTAAAATTAAAAAATACATATTCTTAGATGTAGAAACACATGCTTGTAATCCTAGCACTTAAAAGGCTGAGGCAGGAGGATAGGGAGTTGGGGACCAGCCTAAGATAACTAGTAAGACCCTGTTTTACTTAAGCATTGAAGGAAGGGAGGGAGAAAGGAAGGAAGGAAGGAAGTTGGGTGTATGCCTGTATTCCAGCTACTCAAGAGGCTAAGGTGAGTGATTACTTGAGCATAGGAATTTGAATCCTATATCAAACAACAGTGATCAACACAGTGAAATACTCTCTTTCTCATATATTCATGTGTGTGTGTCTGTCTGTCTGTCTGTATGTATGTATGTCTGTATGTCTGTCTGTGTGTTAGCTCAGTGGGCAAAGGTGCTTACCACCAAGCCCAACAATCTCAAGTTATTATCCAGAACTTATAAGAACTGACTCCAGCAAGTTGTCTTCTGACTTCCACATGTGCACACTCATACACACACACATACACATGCATACACATAGAATAAATGCACATTTTTAAAGATCTGAGCTGCAGAGTTGGCTCACTGGCTAGAGCACATGTTTTTGTAGAGGATCTGGGTGTTTGGTTCTCAGTGTACACATTGTGGCTTACAGTCATCCATAATTTCAGTTCTAGGTGATCTGTCACATCTTCTGACTTCCATAGTCACCAGGTCTGCATGCAATACCCAAATATACATGTAGGTAAAACACTTATAAACATAAAATAAATCTTTAAAATTTTTCAAGTAGAGGACTTGCCTAGCATGTGCACTTTATATCTAGGATGGATGGATAGATAATTGATCCTTGAGATAACCTAACCACATTTCAGGTGCTTTCAGTGGGTGTATGTGTCAAATTGGACAATACACTGGATAGACTTGAATTAATTGGGGGGGGGGGTGTTCAAGGACAAGACTTCTCTTTTGTAACCCTGGCTGTCCTGGAACTCACTCTGTAGACTAGGCTTTCCTTGAACTCAGAGATCTGCCTACCTCTGCCTTCTGAGTGCCACTACTGCCTGGCTCAGACTGTTTAAAACATCAATTAAAAAAATAAAATAGAACTCTTCATCTTTATAAGAAAAAGTATGTTTTGGCAATGATATGGAGAAATAATAAAATGAAACTTGAATTTTTTTCTTATTGTTTATATTATAAATCACACTTTAGCAGTTTTATTATATCCATGAAAATAGTAAGCCAGCAATGAGGCAAAGCTGTTAGGTAAAAGACAAGGAGATGCTGACAGCAAAGATGGACTCAGTTATAAGATCCTCACAAGCATGCCAACAGAGAGGTGGGGTTTGAGTAAAGTGCTTGCCTGGTAAGCCTGATGCCCTGGGTTCAAGGAAAAGTTGGACACCGCTGCAAAAGCATCTGTAAGCCCACTGTGCTATTGCCAAGCAGTGCGAGGCAAAGACAGGAGAAGCTTGCAGGCCAGCTAGCCTGTGTGAACAGTGTGAGTGAGAGAGGCCCTGTCTCAAAGTAGAGGCAAGGACTGACACCTGAGGTTGTTCTCTGACTTTCACATCTTTGTGCCTACACACACATACACACACACACTCACACTCATTCTCTCTCTCTGAAAATTTGAAGTCTTTGATGTTAATAAAGACTCATCTTCATACTTCTTCCTTTTCTACCTCAAAACCAGATACAAGCTGTATACCTTACTGACACTGGACAAGGGACCCAATGGAGTAAAGAGACTGTAGTTACTTAGATCACACACGTGAATACTCACACACATGTTCTGATAAAGAGTGGTAGGGATTGTGGTGGTTTAGCATAAAGCTATTTAAAACTAAGATTTTTTAAAAATTGAGGTTCTGGGGATAATGCAGGCTTCTCTGCACTGGGATGACATTTGAAGCAGGAAGGGGAATAGCAGGGTGGTGACAGCAGAGCCAGCGTGTAGATGGAAAGAGCCCAGCAATGTTCAGCTAGCATGGTGTAAGTTCTGTTTTCATTGACATAGTTCTTTGGGAGGTAGAGTCCTAGAAAATACAACCCTTATGTTATATAACATCAGATAGTTTCAGTTCACTTGTGAGGCAATTATTCCATTTGTGCATGAGGAAAAAGTTTGGTAAATATGATAATTCATACCAAGGAATGGGATATTACTTTGGGAAGTCAGTGGCATCAAATGTAGTACTACTAATTTTAGATTCATAAACAGGACCTAAAAATTATTGCATCTTCTTATTTATTAAAAATATTTCCATTTATTTATGTGTATATGCCAGGACATGCATGTGGATGAGAAAACAACCTGTGGAAATCCGTTCTCTTCTTTACTGTGCGGTTTCTAGAGATGGAATTGGCATGGTCTGGCACCAAGTGCCCTTACTTGCTGGTCCATCTTACAGCCCTTCCTATTCATTTTTATCTTCCTTTGCTCCTCTAAAATGTAGATTATTTTGTTTGAAGGGATTCTTAAGCAAGTATTTAAAATGGTTTATTAAACTTACGTCCAGCAGGAGATATAGTTTAGTTGGTAAAATGCCTGTAAGAGGCCCTTGGTTTAGTTCTCAGCACTGCATAAAACAGATATGGCGGTGTTGGCTTGTAATTCTCCCACTGAGAGGTGGAGGCAGCAGTATTACACTCAGAGACACTCTCGATTACTTGGCAAGTTTGAAGCTATGTTTTTGTTGTTGTTGTTTTGTGTGTGTGTGTGTGTGTGTATATGTGTGTGTGTGTGTCTGTGTGTGTGTATGTAAAATCTGAAGTGTATGTCACACAGCAGCTACCGATTAATGGATTTTTCACTGAAAACACATTTTAGAGGACAGTTTGCACATAATAAAGAGAAGCTACAATGTGAAAGAAGGCTGATTTCCAATAAATGCAGATGGTATGTAGAACATATGTAAGATTTCTGTAAATAAAAATAGAACCAGTAAGAAAGCAGAAGCAGCACTTGAGCTAATTCTTTACCAAAGAGGAATTCCATCAGTAATCAAGGAAACGGAAAACAGAACTACACTCAGGTACCACTTCAAGAGCTGAGAATACCACATACCACAGAGCCCGTGAAGAGTGGGGAAGCCCACACACTGCTGGTGGAGTGGGAGTTGATACACTAACTTTGAAAACAAGTTTGGCATTATCTAATTATCTAGCATTGTAGAAAGTACATATGCTCTGCTCTAGAAAGCCTACTCTACACATACACCCTAAAGAAGTACATATTCCGAACAACCTTATGTTTATTAAGCCATGTATGTAGATGCATGTATACTCTGTGTAAGTGTTCATAATAGTTGGTAACTCAGGTGTTCATGAGTAACAGATGAATCAGTTGTGGTACATCTGCTTCTGTGACTTCCTAGCAGTGAAAATGAATGAGCTGCAACTCATGTTCTATTACACGGACGAGCCATAGAAATAATGTATATGTGGTCCAAATGAATGGTTTTTAATTCAAAAAACAGGAACAATAAATACATAAACATTAAAGAAAATCAAGGAAGTTTATGCCTTAAAAATCAGGGGGCTGGTTCGCAGGAGAAGTGAAAAGGAATCAGGAAGGGTTGTATGGCTCTAGGTCAAGGCGTACTTCTGAAACACTGGAATCAGGCTTGTCCAACCCATAGCAGACCATGAAGTAGTTGCTTTTTTGTTTGGTTTGATTTAGTTTTTCATTTTCTTTTTTTTGAAAGATTTATTTATTTTATGTATATGAGTACACTATAGCTGTCTTCAGACACACCAGAAGAGGGCATCAGATCCCATTACAGGTGACTGTGAGCCACCATGTGGTTGCTGGGATTTGAACTCAGGACCTCTGGAAGAACAGACAGTGCTCTTAACCACTGAACCAGCTCTCCAGCTCTGATTTAGGTTTTGAAGACATGGTTTTTCTGCATAGAATTGGCCATTTAACTTTTTATTACATTTTACTAATTTTTGTTGGTGTACATGCTACATATGGACTTGTAGAGCACTGGACAGACTGTAGGAGCACCATGTGGTCTCCAGGGATCAGTGCCAGGCTTAGTAGCTTTACCAAACAAGCTATCCTGCCAGCTCTCTGTCCATTCTTAATCGGGTCATTTTCTTGGTACTGAGTTAGAGTTTTATACCTGAGTTGCTTGAATTCTGTATGCATTTGGGATCATTTGCCTTTTGTTGCCTTTTCTGTTAGGGTTTATTCCAAAAACATTCTCAAAACAAGTGTCATGGAGTTCTTCCTCTGTGGTTTTTGGGTTTTATGTTTTGATTTTTTTTTTTTTTTTTTTTTTTTTTTTTTGTTCTTTTGAGACAAGGTCTCATTATGTAGCCCCAGCTGTCCTGGAACTCACAATGTGGACCAGACTGTACTCCAACTTTCCAAGATCCACCTGCTCTGCTGCGATTGAAGTTGTGGAATGCTGGGGGTTTCCCACACTCAGCCAGCTTCCCTGTTTAATTCTAGCAGGTTTATATAGTTCAGGTCTTAACGTTTAGGCTTTTAATCCCATTTTGATTTGATTTTTTTTTTATCACGCTGTAAGAGTCCGATTTTTTTTATATTATTTTACATGTGTGTGTTCTGACTGTGTGCGTGTGGTGCACAGGGTGGTCAGAAAGGTCATCTGATCCACTGGAACTTGTGATGCTTGTGAGCTGCCATGTGGGTGCTGGGAATTGGACCCAGGTCCTGAAAGAGAACCAGTGCTCTTAATAACTGAGCCATCTCTCCAGCCCTCATTTCAATCCTCTGCATGTGTATATCCAGTTTTCGTAAGACTGTTTATAAAAGACTGCTCTTTCCTCATTGTGATTATTGGCAGTGTCCTTAAGAGTCTTTGACCAAAAATACGTGGGTTTATTGCTGGGCTCCATTCGTTTCCACTGGAGGTGTATTTTCTTGCTATTGCCCTTCTCTTTTGACTGCTATACCCTGGCAGGTTTGGAAATCAGGCAGCATGGTGCCCCTAGCTTTGTTCTTTTACCTACAATTGTTTTGGCTCTCTAAGGTCATTTCAGTTGCATAAATATTTTAGGGCTGTTTTTTCTGGTGGTAGGATTGAACCCAAGGGGTTTGTTTAGTTTTGTTTAAAAAGACAGAGCCTTACTATTATCAGGAGACCCTCTGCCTCTTGAATTAGTTGAGACTACATGTAAGTGCTACCATGTCCAACTAATTTTAGGATTGTTTCTGTAAAAATTGTCATTTTAAAAAAGTGTCATTTTACCAGGGACTTCATAAATCTAAGAGCACTTTTATGTTGCATAGACTTTTTAATAATAGTAATAATTCCTTTAAGCTATGAATATGGACTCTATCTCTGTGTGTCTGTCCCTCTTCAGTTCCTCTCATCAGTATTTTACAAGTTTTGGTATATAACTTTTTCCTTGGTTAAATGTAAGTTAACCAAGTTGTTTGAACCATTCCTGAATTCTAGGTGTAAATCGTGTGAGCGATCATTTTAATGTGTTGTTGAATTCAGTTTGTTAGTGTTTTGTTGAGGGTTTTTGCATTTATGTCAACCAAGGATATTATCCTGTGCTTTTGTTTTCTTATGCCTTTATGTGGCTTTGATGACATAATCCTGGCTTTGTAAAATGAGCTGGGAACTATTCTTTTCTCTTCAATCTGTGAAAAGAGGTTGAGAAAGACTTTTTGTTTTCTGTTTGTGTTTTGCTCTTTGAGACAAGGTGTCACTGTATAGCCTTGGCTAGCCTAGAATTTGCTGTGAAGACCAGGATACTGAGATCTGCCCACATCTGCTTCCCAAGTGCTGGGATTAAAGGCATGTGCTACCACACCTGTCAGATCAATATTTTTTAAAGATTTATTTTTAATTGTGTGGGGTCACATGGTACATAAATGCAGGTGTCTGTGGAGTTCAGAGGTATTGGAACCCCTGGAGCTGGAGAAAGGTAGTTGTGAGGCACCTGACCTTGGGTGCTGAGAGCCAAACTCTGGCTCTCTGGAAGAGCAAGCTGTACCTGCTCTTAACTGCTGAGCCATCTCCTTAGCCAGATCAGCATACTTTAAATGCAGTGAAACCACTGAGTTCCAGCCTTTTATTTGATGAGAGACTTTTTATGACTAAATCATTCTCTTTGCTCTTTATTAATCTGTTAAAAATCTGTTTCTTTATGATTCGTATTTGATGAGTTGTGGTTCCCTAGAAAATATATTCATCCCTTAAAAAACAAATTTTTGATTGAGAAAATGAGATGGTTCTTGGCTTTGGAAATTATGATGGCAGCAGCTGCTGCTTTCTTTTTAAAATGTCTTCCCCAACACTCGGTTTTTCTTTGTAGCCCTGGCTGTTCTGGAACTCACTCTGTTGATCAGGTTGGCCTCAAACTCATGCTGGGACTAAAGGCTTGACTTCTTTGTTACTAGGTTTAGTGTAGAATTTAATCCGAACATCCTTAAGGATACTACTGATGATTTTGCATACTTTTGGTGTATAACAGACACTCGGACTTTTAATTTATGTCATAGATAAGTAGTCAGTACCCCAAATGAACCAGTAGTAATATAACGGTTTCTGAGTCTGGCACAATTGTCAGGTTCTTATAAAATAATGTATATAATATAATGGTATATATGATTTGATAATTGCACAGGTTTCAGTTAGCTTAAGAGAATCTTGATAACATGGTGGGGTTTTTTGTTTGTTTGTTTGTTTGTTTGTTTGTTTGTTTAAGATAGGATTTTATGTAGCCCAAGCTTGCCTCAAACTCTTCATGAAACCTCAGATATCTTTGAGTTTCTAACCTTTCTTCTTCCTCCTAAGGGCTAGGATTATAAACATGGTCTTTCTTTTCTTTTCTTCAATGTAGTAAATTTGTAGATTCTAGCCAGCTTAGTTCATTAGTTTCGTTTACTTTAACTTACCTCCCACTGTAGCCCAGGCTATTGTGGGTTCATGTGCAGCAAGCAGTCTTTCGGCTGTGGGTTGTACCAGGTGAGAACCTGTAGCCAGTCAGTTCTCAGAGTGAGTGTGCATTTACCAATGTTGGTTTTAAAGCAGTGTACAGCCCTAGAAGGTGGTCTCTACAGAGTGATTCAGACTGGGGTGGAATCTTTTAAAGCTACTTGTAAAACAAGCATCCTAATGGTTGGAGGTGCAGAAGATGGGCAGGAATGGACAAGAACCATCTCTTGAGAAAAAGCTTCTAAGTCTTTATTATTTTAAGACTTAAATAATTTTTAAAGTTTAAAATTTTTAAATAATGGAGGATAAGTTTTCATGACTTTGAAAGTCTGCTGCTCTTCCACTTGAAATAATTAAAGTTGTCCTTAATGTCACCCATTCTGGCTGTAGTTGCCATGTGAGATGATTGAAAAAGAGTCTCTAAATGTCATTATCCTGTTGTTCACTAAAAGGAACTAAGGCTTGTTAAGGACAACAGTGCCTCATTTTGAGTCCATGTGAGGAAGATGGATATACAGAAGGTTTTGTTCTTGGCCTATATCTTCTGTGTCTTTCAGCACTGTTGGAGAAGCAGGCCTGCCAACTGATGCAGGCTGTGACTCAAGTGTATGGGCCATAACAGGTATAATCATTTACCAATATATGCAGGTATAGGGCAGCCATACTAGGTAAATAACGTGAGAACATTGTACAGAAAGCTTTACATGTTTAAAAGCTAGGACACATGCAAACACAGACACACACACACACACATATACACACACACATACACACACAGAGTGGGAGGGATGTGCTAGATGTGGTAGTGTATGCCTCTAATCTCATAGCACTTGAGAGGTGGAGGCAGGAGGATGAGTTCAAGATTATCCTTAGCTGTATAGCAAGTTCAAGGCCAGCCTTGACTATGTAAGACCCCCATCTAAAACAAACAAAAGGAATAAACATTTTGGGAACAGGGAAATTAGCAAAGGGAGCATGAGTAAGACTCAGAAGGCCCCATTTCTTGCCAATATAATTGTTTTTAACCTTCCTGTCTTTTCTAGTCTATTTTCCATTGTTGCATAAAGTATCTCATGTAGAGTAATGTATAAAGAAAAGATGTTTATCTAGCTCATAATTTTAGAGTCTGAGAGTATGTTACCTACTTCTGTTTAACTCTCTGGCCAGGGCCTTGTGATGGCATTACAGAGGCACATGCAGAAGAGGTCACATGACAAGACAGGAAACAGAGCAGAGGTGGGCTAGTACTGCATTTTATAATAGCTCTCTCTGAAGGAACTAGCCAGAGTCCCACAAGAGGTACTTCTGGAAGGCAGTGTTCTATACCTTACCTTGCTGTAAGTCCCAGCTCTTAAAGTCTCTACCATGTTGCATTGAGAGTTCAGGACCAGGTTTCTAACACATGGGCCTACTGCAAGCACACTCAAACCATATTGTTTCAAAATCCAAAGAGAAATTCAGCCTGGTGACATGGCATATAAGCATAACAGACATTTAACCTATAATCCCTATACATCTTAAGTTATATTTAGTAAGAGCCTCTGTGAAGAATAATGATTTAATGATAGCATCTGTGTTAGTCAAGGTTCTCTAGAGGAAGAGGTCCAGTTGAATGAATATGTAATTATACAGGGGATTTATTACACTTGCTTACACAATTAGAGGTTGGAGACTCCATAATCTTGAGAGCAAGGGAAGCCTGTAGTTACACTGTCTTAAGAAGCTGGAAGCTCCCTGCTGTGTCACTGGTATGAATCCAGTGCAAAGGTTAAAGAAACTGGAGTCTGATGTCCCCTCCCAAAGCAATGGCGGCAGCAGAAGTTTGTACCTACTCAAGAAAAATTGAACTTGCCCACCAAAGTGACATCCTATGTCTTATATGTTCTTCCCAGTTGCCATGCCACTGTACAATGAATGCAATTGACATTAATGAATCTCTTCCTATAATTTGCTGATTTGAATGCAAACAGCCTGACAGATAACACCTTGGTATACATTAGCAGGTTTTCTAGGCATTTCTCATTCTGGGCAAGCTGACAGGATCACAATATCTTATTAGATAGTACCCCTTATACAGACCCTGGTTTGTCTAGGATAACGGAGGCACATAGTTGATATTTTTAGCATCATCATCATTATTATTACTATTGAAACTGGGTCTCATGTAGTTTAGACAAACCACGATCTCTTGATTCTTATACCTCTGTCTCTTGGGTATTAGGGTTCCATGCATGCATCACCAGACCCTACTTCTTTTTTTTTTTTCTCAGAGCTGAGGACCGAACCCAGGGCCTCGAGCTTGCTAGGCAAACGCTCTACCACTGAGCTAAATCCCCAACCCCCCAGACCTTACTTCTTATTGAAAGTTTTAAAGCAGGATCCCATTGTGTGTCCCAGACTGGCCTGGGACTCGTGATCCACCTGTTTCTGCTACCCCAGTGAATGAGTCACAAAGCTTACACTACACCTTTGGCTATACATTTGAAAATCATGTATAGGGTAGTGATTTGTATACGAGAATTAGAATATTTTTGTGTTGACTTTGAGTTCAAAGAAATTTAAGTTTGGCTTTCAATAACACTAACCTTCTCAAATAGCATTTTCTCTGTGCAGTGTCTGCCTGATAAAGAGGTTTTATAATTTGAGATTATAGCCTTATGGGACAGAGTAACATAGGTGCCATTATTTTTATGTGCTTGGCACTTTCTTCTTTCTTTCATTTTGTGTTTTTTGAAATAGAGTCTTATGTGTGTCCTGGCTGTTCTGAAATTCACTATGGAATCCAGGTTGACCTCAAACTTGTCACCATGCTCCTGCCTCTGCCTCCTACCTTTTCTTTTATTGTTAAGATCAAGATTCTTGTATATGCTAGGCACTTGCTCTTCTCCTGAGCCATTACTGCTAAGTGGTATTGTGTTTTCCCAGAGTGCTTTGTTGAAAACTTTGTTGAAAGCATTTATTTTTTTTTTCTTATTGCATAATTTATTTACCTCCTAAATGATACTTTTTTTTTTTTAATTTTGCCTTGGTGTTTTTTTTTTTTTTTTTTTTTTTTTTTTTTTTTTTTTTTTGAGGAGGTGAGGGTAAGGCGTGTGTGCGCACCAGTGTATATAGATAAGATCGGTTTTCTTCTTCTACCATGTTGGTCCTGGGGGTTGAACTCAGGTCCTCCAGCCTCATGGTAAGTGCCTGAATCCACTCTTATCTCTGGCCCTGAGGTTTCCTCTTTAAAGTTGTAGGTAAATTCTTTATTTTTGTTATTTTTAGGCTTTCCAGGTGAAGTATCCACTTTTGTAATTCCATGCTTGCAGTGGTATTTCCATGTTTAGATTGTTGTCACTGTGGGGATGTGCTCACATACTCAGTTCATAAGTCACTGCTTTGTGACATTATTAGTTTGTGTACATTCGCTCAGAAAATCAATCATGCTTGAAAACAGCCTTCTTTCTTTTTCACAGCTGTGCTTTCCACATATCCTATGAGTGGGATGCTGAGAAATGTATGTGGGTTGATAACATTTTGGTGCATGTTTACAAAACTGGGCTATGAAAAATGTTATAAGAAAATTTATGTAGAGAAATGAAAAATTAGACTTAGAACTACAACTGAATTTATCTTAGAGAACTGTCCCAGACTCTGAGTTTGGTTTGGGTGACATAGACTTAGACAATCTGTATTCGAAGAGCATCTGTGACACCAAAGACAGGAGTCACAGATACATAACAAAAGAAACTGAAAAGATATCAGCATGACAGCAAGACAAGAAACAAGTTTCAAACCTTAACTGATACTAAAGACAGTGTCTCCTATGGCTCAGTCTGGCTTCCAACCTGCTGTGTAGTTTGAGCATTTCCCTCAACTTCTGATCCTCTTGCCTTTGCCTCCAGATTGTTGGGATTATAGAGCTTTAAATATGTATGCTGGGCAAGCACTGTACTAGCTGGGCTGTACCCCAGCCCTACCTGCTGTTGAGATAGCTTCACGTGGCTCAGGCTAGCCTCTAACTTGCTACTTCTTGGAAGGTGACCTTGAACCCTGCCTCCACCTCCTGAGTGCTGGGATGACTGCTGTGTGCCCATTCCTGGCTTTTGAAGGTAGATCCAGGAGAAAATAGATTCTGGTTGTTGAAACCACAGCCCTGGCAAACTAATACATGCTGGATTCTGTCTTCCTATTTTTCATTTGTTCTTGTATTGCTCCCTTTCTGTTTAGAGTACTGCTTTTAGTTATCCTTTTAGAGTAGCTCTGCTGGCCACAAGTTCTCTTAGCTTGTCTTTGTCTGAAGACGTCTTGATTTCTCCTTCCATTCTGAAGGGTGTTTTTCTAGATACAATTCTGGGTGAGCAATTGTTTCCTTTCAGCATCCTAAAAAATGTCCTACTTTCTCTGTCCTCCGCAGTTCATAGTTTGGTATTTACTGTCATTTCTGCTCTTTCTCGTTGTTTTCAAGTGTTTTTTTCCTTTATCTTCAGCTTTCAGAAGTCTAGGTATGACTTTGTGGGGAGGTGGTGGTGGTAGGGATGCAGGGATTCTCTGTATCAGCCCAGGCTGTCCTGAAACTTACTCTATAGACCAGGCTGGTCGAATTCACAGAGATCCACCTGCCTCTGCCTCCAAAATATTAGGATTAAAGGAGTGAGCATTTCCCTCAACCACCACTGCATAGCTTGATAGTGATGTGTCTTAATATCATTTTTCTTCTTTTTAAAATTTGTGGTTTGTTCAGTGCTTTGAGTCACTACATTTATTACATCTAAACTGAGGACGCTTTCGGTCAGTGGTGTTTCCAGGCCTACGCTCCTCTCCTCACAGAACTCTGATGACATGGCATCAGGTGTCTGCGTTCGTACTATGGCTCTTGTTCACTGTCTGTCTGTCATTGCCCTGTTTAAAAGATTTACTTTTAATTGTGTGTGTCTGTGCACAAGTGCAGGTTGCCTTAGGGCTGGAGTTTCAGGTCGTTGTGAACCACTTGTCATGACTGCTAGGAACTGACTGTAGGTCCTCTGCTAGAGCAGCAAGCATTCTAACCACTGAGCAATCCCCCTGACCCCTATGTTCTTCTCTACCCTCCATCCTGTGTTTACCCATCCATTCAGTGTGCTTTAGTTTTCAGCTGTAGTTTCCATTTGTTTTAAATCTCATTTCTTTCAGATGGTTTTCAGTGCTCTGGTGAGGCGTTATGTTTTCTGTGTATTCAAGGCATTTTTAAAAATATTTATTTATTTATTTATTTATTTATTATAAGTACTCTGTAGCTGTCTTCAGACACACCAGAAGAGGGCATCAGATCTCATTACAGATGGTTGTGAGCCACCATGTGGTTGCTGGGATTTGAACTCAGGACCCCTGGAAGAGCAGTCAGTGCTCTTAACCACTGAGCCATCTCTCCAGCCCTCAAGGCGTTCTGATGGTTCATTCAAGCATTTTCACAATGATCTAGCAGCTGCCACACCCACTTGGTTTCTTTTTCTTTGACTGTGATATGGTGCTGCTGGGGTGCCAGGTTGGTGACTAAAGCTCTGCGCCTGGAGTATGGGTACAGAAGAAAGCAGTACAAGCAACAAACCCCAGAGAACTTGCTGCTGCTGTCTGCTGAGCCCTGAGGCCTCTGCATTCAACCGCTTAGTCTTCGTTAGTTTGTTTTATGTGTAACATCTCAGTACTTTGGCTGTATTAAGCAGAAGAAATAAGGAAAAGTCTATGTGACCCATGCTCCAGAAGCAGAAGTCATTAACACTGCAGTTATAAATGTATGACTGTAATTGTAAGTCAAAACAAATTTAAATTTGTATAATTCATAAGTTGTATAAATGTGATATGACTTGAGTGAAATGCCTTAAAAAATACTGTTGTTGTTTTAAATTTTCTGGGTTAATAAATTAGTGAAATGAAAATATTTCATTGCTTTCCACCTCAAACTTTTCATAGGAATTGCATAGTGGCTGAAAACAAAAATGAAGTGTAAGCTTAGAGCATCCCCAGCGTGGGAAGTCTGATTCTGTACTCCAGGTCTCTTAGGTCACCAGGCTACTTTGACATGGCACGTTAAGTACTTAGCCTTCATGAGAATTTGATTTAATACTGGTCTGTGTTTTTTAAGAAGGTTTTTTGTTGTTTGTTTTGTTTTTGGTAGTTTGTATTTACTATTTCTTATTCTGTTGCTCAGTGTTGACAAATATCTAATGTAGGGATTGTCCTAATCTCAGGCTCTCTTCCGTCCACAGTACTAGTGAATGTTCGCACAGAAAATGATGGCATGCTATGTGGCTGTTGCATAATGGGCTTTATTTGGTAAGGATGATGTCACTGTGTGGGATGGCCTGAAGCAGTTATTAAAGAACACAAGACTCTTGAGTGCTAGCATTTCTCACTAAATACCATTCTGCTGAAAACATTGTGTTTGGACTGGAATGAACCTAGATTTCCTGGCCTGCTTATGAGATGTTGAGAAGTAAATCTTACTATCCTAATTGTAGAACTGGATTGAATAAAATATTAACATATACTTTTCTTTGGTGAAGAGAAATGGGATTAGAAAAGAAAAATGTCAGTTTCTGTTACACAGACAAAATTTTGAGATTAAAATTCAGCTTTGAGTTTTCAGTTTGTTGTTGAAGCATAAGATAACAGATGTTAGAAAATGCTGTGACCGTAAGCTTTTAATGTCCGTGGAAGCCTGCAGGCCCTCTGGAGCTGGAGCTGCATTCAAAATAGGCACATTACATTTCTACTTTGGCACATTTGGTATTTTTATTACTGTAAAACATGCATAGCTGGATTTATCATCATTAATTAGGTGTACATTGTTCTACAAGTACTGTGGAATAAAATTCTGTGTCTATCCCAGAATTTTTATCATCCTGAAGTGATACAGTTTTATCCACCAAACACATACTCCTGATTCCCTTCCCCCTCCTGCCCCAGTTTCCAGTAACCATTCTACCACAGGTCTCTGACCCTGGCGTGGACTGTTGTCAGGGACCCGTGTAGGCAGAGCCCGGCAGTGTCTGTTCTTTGTCATCTGGCCTGTTTCGCTTAGTTTTGTGTATCTATGATGTTCTGCAAATCAGAATTACATTCCTTTCAAGTTCCAGCCGGCCAGAGCTATGTAGCAAGACCCGGTCTTTAAAGTAATAATAAAAGAAGGGGCTGAAAAAGCATCCTGTGCATCCCAGCAGCAGGTTTATTTTCTCACTCGTCCCCTCAGACAGCTGGGTTGTTTATACTTTTTGGCTGTTGTGAATAATGTTGATGTGAATATTGGTGTACAAGGTTGTCATGACTGAAGAGCTCAGAGCTCAGTATTACTGTGAGAGCAGGTCCCCACATTTAAGGATCACTGGTACTTAGGGCAGACTTTCTGGGGGAGGGTTAGCCCCTACAAATGCTGCAGAAGTGAGTGCACAATGAGCTGAGTAAAGCTTCTTTTTTTTAAAGATTTATTTATTTATTATATGTAAGCACACTGTAGCTGTCTTCAGACACACCAGAAGAGGGCATCAGGTCTCATTACAGATGGTTGCGAGCTGCCATGTGGTTGAACTCAGGGCCTCTGGAAGAGCAGTCAGTGTTCCTAACCACTGAGCCATCTCTCCAGCTCCCCTGAGCAAAACTTCAAATAGCTGCCTTACTAGACACATCTGAGCTAAGAGCAGTGCGTACTGCCCAAATGAGAGACTTTGAATGTGTTCCCTGATTCCTGTTTTCTTTGTGCTGTAAGTGCTTGCCCTTGGAGAATAGCTAGAAGTCTGAACTCTGTGGACCACTGAATGAGTTCAAGCTGATCTCTGCAGACATCAAGCCTAAGTTTTCACTGAGAGTACTGGGGTCACATAGTTCAAGTGACTATACCACAAAGTCATTCCTTTTTATCAGATGTTACCATAGAAATGTTCTGATATCTTTCAGAAGAATGAATACGAGAATGGGGTAGGAAGATATAGAGATCTCAGGCACCTTCAATATGAAAAGCAGACACTAGTCTGTAAAAAAAAGAATGTTGCTTCAAGCAACTCAGGAATGGTCAAAAATGGTGATTGCATCAAAGGGCAAAATTAAAAACAGAAAGGAAACAGACAAAATTGCAGACTTCTCAGAGAATAAATAACAACTTCTAAGCTAATATTAGAAAACTTCTGAAACATGTCTAACTATTTTGCTTTAAAGATTTAAGTTGTAAGCTAGTGTTTTAAATGTTTTTTTTCTACTTTGCTGTCTTATTTGAAGTAAGCAGTATTATATCAGTCAAAAATATTTTTGTAACTTATAATCTTCACAGTCTTAAACTGAAGTAGAAAAGTTAAACAACCGGCTAGAGAGAAACTGCCTCCATTTCAGCAGGATGCGGGAGCAAGTGAAGTTGGAGAGCTTGCTGTGTCCTGGTGACCGGGTCAGCTGCTCAGCCAGGAAGACAGTTACCAATGCTCTTTTCATACGTCCAAAGCCACCCTCCTTCAGGTGGGTCTTCCCATCTGCTAACCTGAGTTAGTTCCTCACAGGCATGCCCAGGGGCTTGTCTTCCAAGTGATTCTAGGTCCGGTTAAATTGAAAATCAGCATTAGCTATCACATCTGACCCATGTGTGAGGACTTATGTTCAGTCCTTAGAATGAACGTACAAATCTGAGTGTAGTGGTTCAAGCTGTGATCTCATCGAAGTCCTGGGGAAGCCAAGACCGAATATTCCTGGGGCTCAATGGCCTCCAGCCTAACCACCTAGTTCATCATGAGCCCCAGGTCCTGGTGAGAGAAACCCTATCATAAAAAACAAGGTTGGAGGCTAAAGAAATGGCTCAACAGTTAAGAGTGCTTGCTGGTCTATGGAGGACCTGCGTTCTTTGGGCTCCAGGCTTGTCCTCAGAAAGTAGTTCTTAGTTACTAAAGTCATAAACAGTTTAAAGTAGAAGAAAATAGACATGCAGCTCCTTATGCAGGTATAGTCTGTAGTCTCAGGAACTAGTGGCAGGAGGGTCAGAAGTTCAGGGTCATCTTCTGCTACATAGCTCTGGCTGAATGGGAAAAGAAAGGATTGCATGGTTTTGTGAGGCAAGCACTGATAAAAGGACCACGATAAGCAACCTGTAAGCAAAAAGATATGATTAGCAGTATTCAAGACTAAAGAATGACTTTGAACTTTGGAGCACAGCTTATGGTCAGATCTTCTTCTTTTTAAACAATTAAACAATTTTAAAACCACACTTTGTGTGTGTATGTGTGTGTGTGTGTGTGTGTGTGTGTTTGTGTGTGTAGCAGTACAGTAGTTTAAAATCACCAGGTGTGGTGGCATATGCCTTTAATTTCCGAGCTCTTCAAGTTCAGAGCCAGCCCAGTCTACAAAGTTAGTTGCAGGCCAGCCAGGGAAACAGAAAGACCATGTCTCAAAGGCAAACAAACAAAACTAAAACAACACTGTAATAGAGTTTTAAACAGAAGAGAACCAGGAAAAATTCAAGTTACAAAACACCTCCGGGAGTAGGGGAGGGTGATTATAATAAAAATTAATTGTATGCTTGTATGAAAATTTTCAAAAATTAAATGTTATATTTGAAGACCCTTCCCTGAAAACAAAATTTTAAAAAGTCACTTTTCTAAGTGGGCCATGTGACAAGTGTATTTATTACTAGTCATGTCTGATTTCTACTGCACTGTTAGAATAAAAAGGGAAAGCCAGCTTTTATAATAACTGGCTTAAATGATTATTAGCATTGCAGTCTTTGGAAGGCAGGAGTGGTTCTTGCTACTTTAGTGCAAAGGAAGATGAACCCACATATCTACCATGAAATAACTGTGAGTTAGAACGAGGGAAAAAGTAGCTTTCTAGCTTTTTTCATGAGTCATGGGTCCTTTTGTCTGCATTTCATTGTTTCCCATCACCTAATATAACTCTCTCTTAGTTACCCCACACTTACGCCTCTTTACATCTATCAGTATAAGCAGAGTTGCATACGAGGGAGAATGTGCAGGTTTTTTCTCTGTGGGTTTGAGCCACCTCACTTAATATATTCCCAGGTCCATCTCTTTCCTTACAGTTTCATGATAGTATTTTTCTTTATATATATAAATAGCTGAATAACATTCTATTTTGTATGTATGTCACATTTGCATTATCATTCATCTATTGATTGATAGGTAGGCTAGTTCCGTTCTTTGTTGTGAATAGAATATAGGGGTTTGGGATCAATATCTGATCGTATGGTGGGTCTTGTCTTAATTTCAAATGCTTCTTAAGAAACGGGCCTCGCAGCCTGTGCTTCTGGCCCTGTAATTACCCAGCCCCTCTGGCCCAGTGCTGCATCGCATGAGCCTCTCACACAGTTTGGCCAGACAGCCTTCGTGGCATTCCTGTGTCTATTAGCCGGTTCTAAAGCCAGTGGCTGGTATTGTAGGTTTTATTGTACCAGACTTCTGTTTCTCAGAGTATCAATTTCTGGTTTGCTTTTCAATTACTGTTAAATAAAGCACTTCAAAACTTAGTGGCAAAATGCAACAGTTAACTTACTTAATTCTGCAGTTTCCTTTAGGATTATTTATAGCTTCACCCCTCCCTATCTACCTAAATGTACCTTGCCATAAGTTTGTTATATGGGTAAGAAAGTAGTTAATTCTGAGAACCAGAGTAAGGAAGTTTTGAGATAATCCTGGACTATCTTGTCCCAGAATGTTAGCAAATATGAGCATCAAAATAAACAAGGCTAAGAGTAGGTCACATAGACCAGTAAAATGAGAAGCTCTACATCCATGAAGATAACAGGCTAATAGAGGCTTGAATGTTTTTAAATAGGGGAAGGGATCCCATAAATTAAAAACATCTTAGCTGGGTATGTTGGCTTATACCTGTAACCCCAGCAGTAGGGAAGCAGAGAGGTCTCTGTGAATTCAGGGCCAGCCAGGGCTACATAGTAAGTAAGACTTTGTCTCAAAAACTGAACTAAACAGTTTGTATTTCAGAAGGGACGTTAAGGCTCAAAGTCATATAGACAAATATTCCTAAAGAACCTTTTTATGGTTATAACCCATCTCAGCTTCTATTTATTATTACATCTTTTGGGTTTGTTTTTTACTTTCTTGTACATGTGTTCATGCAGTTGGGAATTTTTATTTTTCTTTAAATTTATTTAGCTGATGAATAAAACAAAGCAATTTACATACTTAAGAGATACTATGTGATATTTTAATATCACATGTATTGTATAATGTTTAACTTAGGGTAAAATTCTCTATCACCTTAAGCATCTTTGTGTTAAGAAATTCCAGTTCCTTTTGAGCTGTCCTGTACATTACTGTGGTCACCCTAATCTGCAGTAGCACCTCATAACATCATATTTCTGTCTAACTTGTACCTATTGAGCCCCTCTCTCCATCCCTCCTGGTCCCCTCCACCCCTTAGCCTCTAGTAACCGTCATTCTCTAACCTGTGAGATCAGTGTTCTAGCTCAGCTGGGAGTCAAACCATGCAGTGCTTGCCTTTATCTCATCTTCTTTATAGCTGAAGAGCACTGTGGTTGTATGTGTGCCAAGAGTTTTTATACGTTGATTAACTGATGAACATACAGACTGTTTGGGATTTTCTTATTTTTGGTTTTGTTTGTTGTAAACACTGCTACAATAAAGTTGGGGATACAGATGTTAGATTTGATGGGAATAGAGAAGTTAGATTTGATAAGTTTTACCTTGAGGCTTGTTTGGAAATAGTGACTATCTATCTACCCCCCCCCCCCCGTTTCTTTTTCCTTTCCTCCTTACAAAGTCTGGTCTCATGGGGGTTTCCCTACTTCAGCCTCCTGAGAAAAATCATATTTTCAATCTAGATTACACAGTATTCAAACAAACAAGCAAAATAAATAAATAAAGGCAATGTAAATACATACATACATACATACATACATACATAAAGGCAATGTTGTATCTAGGTCCCTTTCAGTATTCCAGTTAGTTATGCTGTGGCCTTGGATAGAGAGTGTGTTGAAGAGGAAGGATAGACTGACTTTTTTAAACTATTACTTATTTTTTTTAATGTGCATGGATGTTTCACCTGCACAAACATCTGTATCATGTGCATGCAGTGCCCCTGGAAACCAAGAGGGGATGTCAGATCCCTTAGATTGGAGTTATAGGCAGTGGTGTGCTACCATGAGGGCACTGGGAATTGAACACAAGGTCCTAGAAGAGCAACCAGAGCTCTTAACTGCTGAGCCATCTCTTCAGCTCCATACAATTTTTGTTTCAAACATTCACTGTGGCTTTTTTTTTTTAGGTTGTTATTTTGGTTTTAAGTGGTTTAGTTTTGCTTTTTCTAAGACAGTTTCTCTGTGTAGCAACTGTCTCTCTAGACCGGTCTGACTTTGAAGTCAAAGAGATTGGCCTGCCTCTGCATCCCTAGTGCTGAGATTAAAGTCGAGCACCAACACTACAAGACACCTTCATTGTTTTTTGTTTGAATGCCTGTTATGTTCATCACGACAAGTACAAAGTATACAGAATTGAACAGTACAGTTTTTCTTCAGGACGAACCCACTATTTACTGTGTGACATGGTAACTGCAGGAAATAATAACGTATGTTTCAAAATAACAAAATCCCTAACAAGGTCAGTTTCAGATACCACCATAAAAAAGATAGGTAAGCAAGACAATGCATATGTTAATGAGCTCAACAGTCAACTATATACATAGGTTATATACTACATATAAAAACATTGTACCCCATAAATCTATACAATTGTAATCTGTCCATCAAAAATAATATTACTAATAAATACTTGATGTATGAATCTGAAATGATCACTCTTATCCTCCTAAAGATATTTTAAATCTATTGTTTAGGATTTTTTTTCATTTAATATATTTAAAAGCAAAATGAATACTTTTGAAATGAGTTTAATGTTAAAGATATGGTTTTTGTAAAGAAAATAATCAGAAAATTGTAAAAGAGATTAATTAAAGCATTTTCCACTGAAATCTTTTTTAAATGTTTTAATTGAAATAGAATCTATCACTTTTCTTTCTTCTTTCTAGCCCCTCCCAACTACTGTCCCTCAAACCTCTTCCATGCCCCCCTCTAATCTCAAGTTGTTGGCCTCTTTTTTCGTTTTATTGTTACATATTTGTATGTATGTTTATATAAATAATACAACTTGTTGATTCCGTTTTTCTTGGTGCTGTGTATATGGTCAGAGTTGCCTACTCTGCATTGGACAACCAGTCAGTGGCTCATTCCTATGAGAGGGTAAATTCTTCTAGCAGTTACTAGTAGCCTGTAGTTCTTTGTGGGCAGGACCCCATGAAAATTCACCCCTTCCAAGTTAACTTATTTATCAATACCATTGTTCTGTTCTTGTCTGTGCAGCCATTTCTAGAAGATACTGTTTTTAGCAGACTTCCTGGTATTCTGATTCTTACAACAGAAGTCTTCAGAAATGTTCCCTGAGCCATATATGCAGGAGCTGTGGTAAAGATTATCTGTCTATTAGGACAGGCTCACCATGATTTGTTTCTAGTGGTTTTTCTGTAATAGTCTCTTTTTCTCAGCTTTCTCAGCTTTCTTTAGTTGCTGTCCTAGGGTTTTATTGATATGAAGAGATACCGTGACCAAAGCAACTCTTATAAAGAAAACCATTTAATTAGGGCTAGCTTACAATTTCAGAGGTTTAGTCCATTATCACTTTGGTAGGAAGCATGGCAGCATGCAGGCCGACTTGGTGCTAGAAGAGCCAAGAGTTCTACATCTTGATCTAAAGGCAGCCTGTCTAAAGGAGCCTGTCTTCCTCAGGCAGCCAAGAGGAAGTGACACACTTCCTCTAACAAGACCACACCTCCTAATAGTGCTACTTCCCACTGGCACACATATTCAAACCACCACAGCTGCCTCTAGGTTTTGTAGGGTTGAGGACTCTTGAGCATTCACCTGTCCATGTTACTAAGTCTATCATTGTTGTCCATGTTCAGGTCATGTTTAGGTAGCCATGTTGCAAATGCTGTATGGGTGTAGCTTCTGACATTTCTAGGAGATACAATTTCACAGTAAACTCCTTGTTCCTCTGACTCTTAGAATCTTTCTGTCCTCTCTTCCATTATTATCCGTGAGCCTTAGATATAGGAGTTGTCTTATAGATATATCAGTTTGATTTGGGCTCTTCAATTCAGTATTTTGATTAGTGTGGTTTTCTATAATGAACTTTATCTGTCACAAAAAGAAGTTTCCCTGATTTAAAAAAAAAAAAAACAAATGGGGGACTACACTTTTCCAGTTAGATCCTGGAAAGGAATAGAAAAATTTTTTTAATTGAGAGTTTCATCTTTTTCTATTTCAAAAATGTTCTTGTATTTGGATCAGGCCTAAATAGGCCTTTTCCTGCCTTGCTCGGCTAAACAAAATATTCAAAGGCTGTGCCAAAAATTGGCATAGTTGTTGGCTTATACACTATCATTAGACATAAATGGCATTTAGAAGACCAAGACTCAGGATGTGATACACAGAGGTAACTTAATAGCTTGACTGCAAAGTTGTTTATAATCCAGATGGTGGCTTTTATAGTACTTGGCAGTCTGGAAAACAGCAGATGATTGGTTATTTTGGCAGGGAGATGGAACCTCAGAGGGCTGTGTCATAGTATAGTGTATGTGTGTGAAGTCAAGCAGCTTGCTCTAGCCACACAAGGATATACAGTAGCCTCTCCTTTCACTGAACGTTGCTGAAGGATAGGGAAAATATTGTAACATTGTAATGTAGATCTTTATAGTTTATGCTTTTTTCATTTTGTAAAAGCAAAAATAGTGAATATATTAGTTCTTTGGTGTGCCCAGTAATTAAAAAATGATGATCTGTTATCTGGAGAAGGCTTGGCATTTCTTTTCTTTTTATCTTTTTTTTTTTTTTTTTTTTTTTTTTTTTTGATATGTCAAACATGGGAGAAATTCTCCATTAGTCATTTAGTTTGACTCCGAATGGGCATAAGAAGCAGTGATAGAGGAGATGAGATTAATGGACTCAGCATGCATTTAGACCAAGAAACTGACATTTGGTGGTAGGGTTAGGTTTGGGAAAAGAAGGCCACCCAGAACCGTTTCAGAATTCTGATGAGAACAACTACATAAATAAAAGCATTATGTGTGCCAGGCGGTGCTGCCACACACATGAGTTCCAGCACTCAGAAGACAGAAGCGGGCAGTCTCTGAGTTCAGTGCCAGCCTGGTACAAAGCTACTTCCAGGACATCCATGTCTATACAGAGCTGTCTCTGGGAGAGAAAAAAAAGAAAGAAAAAAGAAAAATAAATCATGCTTTAAGACAAGAACTACTGGAAATAAAAACACATTAGCAAATACATAACATTTTAGCGGTGTTTCTGTGTAAAAGTAGTTCTTCGAGGGTAAGAAATGGGTATCTTTTGTGCCTGTAAATCTCTGCATTCAGGAATCTAAGGCAGAAGAATCTGAATTTCCTGGCCAGCCTGAGCAAAACTAGAAATGAAACAATGTAAAAGCTAAGAAATCTTTTCCCTCCTTGCCAATCCTACATCCAATAGAGGGCTACTATCCAATATATACAAAGAACTCAAAAAGTTAGACTCCAGAAAATCAAATAACCCTATTAAAAAATGGAGTACAGACCTAAACAAAGAATTCTCAACTGAGGAATATCAAATGGCAGAGAAGCACCTAAAGAAATGCTCAACATCCTTAGTCATCAGGGAAATGCAAATCAAAATAACCCTGAGATTCCACCTCACACCAATGACTAAGATCAAAAAACTCAGGTAACAGCAGATGCTGGCAAGGATGTGGAGAAAGAGGAACACTCATGCACTGTTGGTCAGATTGCAAGCTGGTACAACCACTCTGGAAATCAGTCTGGAGGTTCCTCAGAAAACTGGATGTACTACCTAAAGACCAGCTATACCACTCAAAAGATGCTTCAACATCTAACAAGGACACATGCTCCACTCTGTTCATAAGAGCCTTATTTATAATAGCCAGAAGCTGGAAAGAACCCAGATGTCCTTCAATAGAGGAATGGATACAGAAAGTGTGGTACATTTACACAGTGGAGTATTACTCAGCTATTAAAAACAATGACTTCATGAAATTCCTAGGCAGATGGATGGAACTTGAAGCTATCATCCTGAGTGAGGTAACACAATCACAAAAAAAAAAAAACAAAAAAAAACAAAAAAACAAAAACAAAAACAAAAAACACTCATTGTATGTGTTCGGATTCTATAAACCCCACCCCTCAGTTACCTAGCAACAGCCAGGTATACCCTACCCCTCAGTTACCTGGCAGTAGCCAGGTATGTTCCACCCCAGTGACCTGACACTATAAAAGGGGCTGCTTGCCCCCTCCTCTCTCTCTTGTTCTCTTGTTCTCTTGCTCCCTTGCTCTCTCGCCCTGACCCCTCCTCTTCCTCTTCCCTTCCTCCCTCTCCACATGCTCATGGCTAGCCTTTACTCCTCTACTCCTCTATTCCTTTCTTCTCTCTCTCTCTCTCTCTCTCTCTCTCTCTCTCTCTCTCTCTCTCTCTCTCTCTCTCTCTCTCTCTCTCTCTCTCTGTCTCTGCCTCTACTACCCTCTTAACTCCCCCATGACCTGAATAAACTCTATTCTGTACTATACCATTGTGTAGCTCCCCCTCGGCACCTCCATGGGCCATATCCCCCCACTCTCTTCATCCTTTTCCTAACATTGGTGCTGAAAGCCAGGACATCATCTTTTAACAACAGTATGCACTCACTGATAAGTGTATATTAGCCCAAAACCTTGGATTACATACAATTCACACACCACATGAAGCTCAAGAAGGAAGACCAAAGTGCAGATACTTCAGTCCTTCTTAAAAGGGGAACAAAAATATTCACAGGAGGAAATACAGAGACAAAGTGTGAAGCAGAAACTGAAGTAAAGACCATCCAGAGACTGCCCCACCTGGAGATCCAGCCCATATACAGCCACCAAACCCAGACAATATTCCTGACGCCAAAAAGTACATGCTGACAGGAGCCTGTTTCCTGAGAGGCTCTGCCAGATCATGACAAATACAGAGGCGGATGCTTGAAACCAACTGTTGAACTGACAACGGGGTCCCCAATGGAGGAGTTAGAGAAAGAATTGAAGGAGCTGAAAGGGTTTGCAACCCCTTAAGAACAACAATACCAACAAACCAGAGCTCCCAGGGACTAAACCACTATCCAAATAGTACTCATGGACAAACCCATGACTCTAGCTGCACATGTAGCAGAGGATGGCCTTGTTGGGCATCAATGGGAGGAGAAGCCCTTGGTCCTGCCAAGGCTCGATGCCCCAGTGTAGGGGAATGTCAGGGCCATGGGGTGTTTGTTAGGGAAGCACTCTCATAGAAGCAAGGAGGGAGGATGGGATAGGGGGTTTATAGAGGGGAAACTGGAAAAGAGGATAATATTTGAAATGTAAATAAAATATTTTTAATTTTTAAAAAGAAATATTTTCTTTTTGTGTTAAAATGGGCAGTTTTCAAGCATTTACTTAACATACAAAATCAGAGCATTTTCTATAAATGAAAACTTTTTGCATCCGTTACAATTTATTGTTTACCTTTATTTCTTTAATTTGGATTTTTAATAGACTAGGTAAGGATCTAGATGCACTGCCACTTTGAACATAAATAAAACCGTACGAAAGCATAGGTAATTCAAAGAACAATGATGTTGTTGTGTCAGGTGACCTTTTGACTATCCAACTATAATGGGTAATGTTATTAAATATAAACCATATTTTCCAGTTAAAAGTCCTGTTAGATAAGCCAAGTATGATGCACACCTGTAATCCCAGCATTTGGGACTTGGTTATATAGTGAGCTCAAGGCCAGCCTGGACCTCAGAAAGAGAGGGAAGATGAGGGCCAACAAAGGGAGGGAGACCAGTTAGTAACAATAGTAAACGAATGTAATATACCCTTTCTGCTAGCAGTTGATAGAAAAAAACTAATAAAAAATGATGGCAAGTATAAAATGAATATTATCAAATAAGTAAATGTGACATATAGACTTAACTGGAACATTACGTCTGGTGTATAAGTCTTTTTAGACTCATGAAATATTTACATGAGGGAATATTTAAAATTAAATACAGAGAATAGTCAATAAAATTTTAAAAAGAAATATTTATATGATTGGCTATTTGCTGAATCATAAGGAAATCTGAGCAAAAATCAAAGGATTAAAATAAGATATATTTTATTACACTTGTAAATCACTAACAAAATATAACTAGAATATCCTTATGTTTGGCACTTAAGCAATATTTTAATAGAATGAGTCAAATAATAATGAAAATTATAAGAGAAATATCTTTAATGATGTCCTAATAAAGCTATTATACTA
Source organism: Micromys minutus (assembly GCF_963924665.1). Lineage (NCBI taxonomy): Eukaryota > Metazoa > Chordata > Mammalia > Rodentia > Muridae > Micromys > Micromys minutus. The sequence continues at coordinate 59,808,344 of NC_137976.1, read as the reverse complement.
TATTATTAAAGGCTTATGAAATAAAAACAACAGTAATGAAGAAAGTTATAGTTTTGGGGAGCCTTTTCCCTCTCTTTTTCTTAAAGACAGGGTCTTACTATGAGGCCCTGGCTGGTGGATTGGCCTGGAACTCAGAGATCCACCTGTCTGTACCTTCTGAGACATCATAGCTTGTTTTGTTGTTGTTTTTAAGGCAGTTGTCTTATTATGTAACCACAGCTGGCCTGAATTTACTCTACTTTTACATAAGATTGAAGCTATGTGCTGTTATGTCTGATGAATTTATAGCTTTAAATTCATATATTTGAAAAATAAGTATAATTTAGTGGGCTAAAATTGAAAGGAAAAAAAAAACAGGATGATCCCTCCTGATAGAAGAGAGGTGTTAAAGATCAAAAATGAACAAAATAGAAATCACTTACATGTGCTGAACAGGCTAACCAAGAAGAAGTTAATGGTGGGGAGGGGCCGTGGCTCTGTGACAGAGGGCTTCTCTAGAATACACAGCTCTACATCCAATCTTAGCACTGAAGAAAGAAAGAATGCTAGTGATGTTGTGAACTTCTGATGTTCTTCTCAAGAAAGAAGGTATAAATAACCAAAGCAAAAGAATATAGTAGGGGAAGTCACTATAGATACTGTAAAAGTTTATAAACACAGGATATTAGGAATAACTTTATGCTAATAAAAATAGCAGACAGCTAGGCAAGCATGATGATAAAAATGCTTGTGGTCTTCTGGGCAATGGTGGCACACGCCCTTCCTCCCAGCACTTGGGAGGCAGTGGCAGGTGGATCTCTTTGAGTTCCAGCCTGTAGATCAGCCAGCCTGATCTACAGTGTGAGTTCCAAGGACAGCCAGGGTCACACAGAGAAACCCTGTATTGAAAAACCAAAACAAACCAACCATCCATACAAACAAACAAAAAAATCTCTGTGGTCCCATTGTTTCCGAGGCTAAGGAGAGAGGATTGAGCCTGCAAATTAAGATCAGCCGGGACCACATAAAAAGATCTCATTCTAAATGAAAATAAAAGCAGAAAACAAAACAAAACCAGCAAACTCCTAGAACATAGTTTAAAACTGATTCAAGAAAATGTAAGGCCTAAATGATCTTAAAATATTAAAGAAATCCAACCAGTAGAGTAACTCTTCAAGGAAGACTCTAAGTTTAGATGGATGGCTTTATCAGCAGATTCTAACAAACTTTAAAAATAGCAGTAACAATTTGAACCCTATGTAACCCTTTTAGTCAATAGAAGAGGAAGGAATGCTCCCCGTCCAAACTGATGAGTCCAGTTTTGCTTTCAATAGTAACAATAATTTTTGATGACATAAGTGAAAATCTTGCACTGCGTGTTAGCAAGCTTAGTCTAGATGGAGGAAATACAGTAGAGGTGGAGAGCCTAGGTATGGACTAGATCAGAGCCTGGAGTTTGTGTTAGCTACTTTCCTCAGTGCTGCAGCACAGTGGAGCTGATCATGGATCCGTGGCGACAGCAGGAGCTTAGGGCAGTCACACTGCATCCAGAACTGGAAAGCTGAAGAATAGATCCCTTTCACTTGCTTGTTCTGTCTGAGACCCTCCCAGTCAGTAGTGCCACCTACGTTCAGGGTGGGTCTTTCCTTGTTGTCTTTCTGGAAGGATCCTCATAGAATAATACCCAGAGATGTTCTTTGGTGGTTCTACATCGAGTTGACAGTGATTATTAACCATCACACTTTACTTCAAGATTATTATAAAATTTCTTTAACATCAGAAAACTGGTCTCATCTACATTAATAGAATAAAGGATTTATGAGAATAAGAATTAATTCTTCACAAAAAGAATAAAATAATGGCATAATAAAAAGTAAACATTGAGAATTCCTCCCTTGGGTTCCCTTTGAGTCTTTCTCACATTTTCCTAATGAATCAATCTTTGCAAAAAAATAAGGCAAATCCTATATTAATGTATTAAAATATAAAAATCACATGATTATTTCAATAGAGGAAGAAAAATTGTTAGTAAAATTATCACCTATTACCAATCAAAAGTCTTAGCAAACTTAAGGTTTTCTTAATTTTACTTAATTTCATACAGTCAATAAAGAAGATGGCTGAAATTAATAATGAAAAGATGTTTTTTCTTTTATTCGGCATTATACTTGGTGTTCTAACAAGCAGGGGGAGGGAGCACAGGAGAAGCACAGAGGAAGAGACAAAGGCTCCGTTGTTCATAGAGCCGTGTAAACATGAAAGAACCGGCAGACAGGTCATTTACACTGCCCGTTTACCAATCAGCATAGCACACTTATTTTACTTCTCCATGTGAGTAACAAGTGGTTAGAAGTGTGTCACTCACAAAGTAATAGAATCTGGGAAGATGCGAACACTTTTGTAAATTCTCTGAGAGAAACTATGAAGCTTTACTCGACTCCGTTAAAAGCTTCTCTTGGGGGAAATAAGCTGTACTTTTAGATCAGAAGGGCTCAGTGTTGTAAGGATGCTTTCTTCCCACATTGTTGGAATTGATGTGATTTGGTAAAGCTCTCAAAAAGTGTTTTGTTGTTGTTTTGAGATTTAGCAAGTTTATTTTAAAACACAAAGAGAAATGCAAAGTACCTGGAAACCAAGATAGTAGGTTAAGAATACCCAGGAGCCCGGTACCTTCATCTAACTAGGGAGGCAGAGGCAGGATTTCTTGTATGGTAGTCCTTGTCTTCCACCTTGGCTGATGCAGAACCTCTTTGTTCTTTTGTCCTGCAAATGCCAGACTCACAAACTTTGAGAGATTCTCTGGTTTTCACTTTTTAATTCCCTGTAGGAGTGTGGGATTATAGATGCTCATTCTCTGCATCCAGCTTTTATGGGGCCTTGGGGGGATTGCACTCAGGTCCTCATGCTTGCTGGCAAACACTTTATTAAGCCACGCCTCCATTGCTTAGTTTATAATAGTTTAGGTTTAATCTTAGTTTCGGTTTGATTGCTGTGAACAGACACCATGACCAAAGCAACTCTTATAAAGGACAACATTGAATTGGGGCTGGCTTATAGGTTCTGAGGTTCAGTCCAGTATCATAAGGCAAGAGCATGACAACATCCAGGCAGGCATGGCACAGGAGGAGCTGAGAGTTCTGCATCTTGATTTGACTGCAGCCAGGAGAAACTGACTCTTCCACACTGTGTGTGTAGCCTCAAAGGCCACCCCCACAGGGGCACACTTTCTCTGACAAGGCCACACCTCCTAACAGTACCAGTCCTTATGGGCCAAACATAAGGTATACACCTACAATCACAGCACCAGAGATGCTAAGGCAGAATGCTGTATTCAAGGTTAGCCTTCATCAAAAAGCAAGACTAGTCTATACATAAATATTCACTTTTGTAAGCTATCTCCACTTCATTTTAACCTGTTGCCTGAAGATTATTACATCAAACTTAAATGTTGAAGCATTAATTTTGCCTTATTGATTATGTAAATGGATGTTTTGTCTGCATGTATGTCTTTGTACCATGTGAGTTCATGGTGCTCTCAAAGACAAGAAGAGGGAGTCAGATTCACCTGGGACTGGAGTTACGGATGGTGGTGAGCCATCATGTAAGTACTGGAATCAAACCCAAGTCTTCTGGAAGAATAGCCAGTGCTCTTAACTGCTGAGACACCTCTCCAGCCCCATATTGAAGCATTTTATAATTGACATTAATAATTACTTTTACTCTTCCAGCTTTTAAAATTGAATTGTAGTTGATAAAATAATTATTGTTGTACTTTGTACTAAAGACATTTGCAGTGTGGTTGTATGCAAAGGCTTTATCCTTAAATACATCAAATTATGAATAATTTTATATTGTAATTCTTCAGAAAGAAGAGTTTACTCTTCTTAAGATATTTTTTATGTGAGACTTGCTTTTATACAACTGCATTTTACATTCACAGACAGCATGTGTACTTAGGAGGTGCTTTGACAAGATGATGGTCTCTTTCTTAAATTACAACCATGTGGTAGGCAAGCAGTGACCTTCCTTAGGGAACATGGGATTCTTTGGTACAATGGCCCTGAGAAATGAGAATCAGAGGCCTTTGGATGATGATCACAACCTTTGTGCTCACAAGAGCAAATCTTAATGCCAACACCTTTAAACATGGCTTCTACTATTCTAGTGTGAACCATCACTCAGTGTACCCTTGCAGTGTGACTTGAGCTTTGAGGATGTGGAGACCCATTAGTTGATAAAAAACAGTCTGCTAAGCTGTCTACTTACCTCAGAGCAGCGGGAGAGCGTGTGAATAAGGAAAGTGAGCCGGCTGAAGAAGTAGAGCCAATGACTGGGAAAGAAACAAATCAAGTAGCTTTTAAAGTCTCAGGAGAACAGAATAGCGTGCCTCTAATTATAGCATAAAAGAATTTTTAAATGGGAGGAAACTATAATAATTTATACAGCGGATTTTTATATAAGTCCTCAAACAGTCCATTGAACTGAAGTATTCAGAGAAGAGCAAGTGGAGGTGCCACACCTGAAGGGCGTGGAGGGGAGCTCTCTGGATTGATTGAAAGAGCTGGAGGCAGCAAGGTGGCCTGGTGAGCACGTGCACTCGTGCCAAGCCTCACACCCATAGAGCCTATGTGGTCGGAGGGAACTAGTTCTAGCCAGTTGTCCTTTGAGCTTCACACCTGTGCAGGGCATCTCCCCCTCCCTCCCTCCCTTTCCCTCTCTTTCTCTCTTTCTGCCTTTCTCTGTTTCTACTACCCTCTCAACTCCCCTCCCCATTGCCCTGGTCCCTCAGGATGAAGGGATGCTTCAGCATGGGTCCTTAGAGGCACCCCCTTCCTCCTCACATGACCACACATCCACCACACATATTCCTTCTTTCCTTATAAACACAACAACTGATACTCGCAACTTTTCTTCCAGTCTTCTCACACACACACCCACACACACACACACACACACACACACATACACACATACACACACACCCACACACACACACACACACACACAAAATCTTAAAATTGATAGCCACTTATGTTCTATTCTATATTCATTAATTCATGCTCTACTTTATATTCATTAATTCATTGGGAGTTGTAAAATACTGATGCCCTGACTTTTTTTAACCTATAAATAGGCTATTTTCATTTCCTCATTTAACTCTTTGGCTAGAATATCTAGGTTACTAAATGATATCTTCATATAGGAAAGGCAAAATAAATGGTTGATTCTTTTAATCAGTTCATAAACTATTGAATTGGTTTTCTGTCTCTGTGGGGCAATGTATCATTGTAAAATCATGATTAAATATGCATGATAGATTTCATTCAGTGAGATTACTTTTTTGAAAAACTTTTTAAAATATTTAAGCTGGAAGGTGATCGATCTTGCATCTGTTTCAAAAATCCAAAAAAGAAAAAGGTTTTTTTTTTTTTAATGTGTCTGTGCACTTGTGCAAGTGCATGTATCAGCCTACAAAGACCAGAAGAGGGCGATGTATCCCCTAGAGCTAGCGTTTCAGGCAGTTTTGATCTGCCCACTGTGGGTTCTGGGAACCAAACTCTGGTGGTGGTTTAGAAAAGTAGCAAGTAGTGAGCCATTTCTCTAGCCCCTCAATTACTATTTTTATTGAGGCTCACATTGTGTCATTGGGACCAAAAAAGGTTCCTGGGTGTGTTTTTAACAAAGGACTAACTTTCTTTAGTAGAGATTAGGGCAGCTGGGCTGCTGAGATGGGTCAGTGGATAAAGATGCTTGCTGCCCAGCCTGACATCCTGATCTCTGGCTCCCTTGGTGGAAGGAGAGACCTACCCTGGAGAGCTGTTCTCTCACCCTCACGGACACACAATGGCATTCTCGATCACCCTCCCCACCCCTTCTTTCTATGCATACATGGCAAGGTGGGTATATTTTGGAGGGATCCATTTGTTACTGGTGATGTTTGGAACTTAGTTATGCAGCTTTGATAGAATAAGTGTCCAGTGTCTTAGAACATGTATTACTTACAAAGAATAACGATTTCATTTTTAGTATGTGTGGGAAGTAAAAAGGAGACATTTCCTAGCAGCAGTTTAAAGGTGTGTTTAATGGTTTACTCCACCAGTTAATAAATGATTCAATGCTTATATTAAACCAGTTTCCACAATAGGAATTCTGGAGAAATCAAGTAATTATGAAGCATACTAACTAATTTCAGTAAAACACGTTTCAAAGAATGGTTTTAAGCTTTTATATTTTCTTTCAGACCTGTCCCGAAATCGCCTCTCAGAAATTCCTATGGAAGTGTGTCACTTTGTTTCTCTGGAAAGCCTTAACCTATACCAGAATTGTATTCGGTATATCCCAGAGGCTGTTCTAAACTTACAAGCTCTGACATTCCTAAATATTAGGTAAGAATGCTATTCTTTCGGAAAAAGTGGTTTTATATGACCTTTAATTTTCTCCTCTCAGTCACTAAAATGTTTGCAGTTATTTCTCTGTTCACACCAGCAGTTTCTGATATGTTCTTAGGATACAGTAACATTTCTCCCATGTTGTTTCTCTCTTTATTTTTAGCTTTGAATAATTAATAGACTCTACTAGCTGTTAGTCTCCTAGGCCGGTAGAAGTCTCGCAGCTGTCGCTCTCCAGTTACAGAATTACTGGGGTACAGCTTAGCTGGAGGAGCAGTAGCCTGGTGCGTGCAAGGCACTGGGTTCAGCCTCCAGCAACACACACACACACACACACACACACACACACCATTGTTATTTTATCATGTGTATTCGTGGTGTGTTTGGCTGTGTGCTGTAATGCATGTACAGAGGCAGAGGACAGCCTTTTGGAATCAGTTTTCTACTTCCACTTTTATGTGAGTTCTAGGGATTGAATTCAGGTTGCCATTCAGTGCCTTTACCCACTGAGCCATCTCACTGGACCATGGAAATGTTTTGGTGCCCAGTTTATATACCTTAAAAAACAATCCATACCTGAGGCTAGCTAGTGAGATGACTCCATCATTAAAAGCTTTTACTACTTTTTCAGGGAACTTAAGTTCAGTTCCTAGCATCCTTGTCAGACAACTCATAACTGCCTATAATTGCAGCTACAGGAGAATTTGATGCCCTCTTCTGTCTGCTTTGGGTGCTGCACTCACACACATAAACCCACTCTGACACACATACACACTTACAAAAATAAAAATAAAATTTTAAAAAATAAAATTCATTCCTTTTAGATGTTTAGTTCTAGCAGTTCTTAAAATCTCATTAAAAATATCACTAGAGAAATTTCTATCTAAATGTTAGTTGTTTTCTTAATAATTTTCTTAATAAATGTATAGGAATAGATTATTATTAGATTAACATTTTTAAGGTTCATAAAATATATTAATCAACAAAAAAGATCTTGAAAATGGGGAAAGACATGGCCCTAAAAGAATTAATATGGAGTGAAGTTTACATGGTAAGGCTGGAGTGAAGGCTCAGTGGTTAAGAGCACTGACTACTCTTCCAGAGGTCCTGAGTTCAGTTCCCAGCACCCACTTGGTAGCTCACAACCGTCTGTAATGGGATCTGATGCCCTCTTCTGGTGTGTCTGAAGATAGCTATAGTGTACTCATATACATAAAATAAATTTTAAAATTTACATGGTAAACTTAATTTCTTTCTATTCTCAAAGAAATGTGCTTTAGTGTTTATATATCTAGTTTTCATGTTTTTTTTGTTTTTTTTTGTTTTTTTTTGTTTTTTTAGTAACCAGAGATTCCTGTTATCTGTGTAAATTTGGTCAGCAGGGAATTGATTAACCGGACAGAACTCAAATCCAGTATCCTGTTGATTCTTTGTAAGACCAAGTTTTGAATTCAGTGGTGTCTGAATTCTTTCTTTCTGTACTTACTCACTTAGTCGGAACCAACTGTCGACATTGCCAGTCCACTTGTGTAACTTGCCACTGAAAGTCTTAATCGCTAGCAATAACAAACTGGTCTCACTTCCTGAAGAAATTGGACAGCTCAGACATTTGACGGAACTTGTAAGTTAACGTTTTATTTTTTGGTTATCTAACATGTCTGTAGTCTTCTATGTGATAAAATTGAATATTAAGATTGCTTGTAAAGTAATTTTATATTGTTGACTTGACAATAAAGACTTCAATGTACAAATCTTAATATCACCACACAAAATAGGGAAATGTCATTGTTATTTTCTACCCAGCATTAAATGATTTATGTGTTACTAAATTTTTGAGATATAAGTTAATAATGTAGTTGAGTTTTCAAATTAAAAATTTATATCAATATTTTTATGATTTCTGTTAGCCTTTATAGATGAATGGACACTCCAAAAGTTGCCCTTTAATTTTTTTTGTATGTTTGTTTTCTTGCCATACCTTTGGAATGTGTAGCCAACTATAATTGGCTATTACATATTTTCTAAGATACTGTTAAACTTCAACTACTATTATTTGTGAATATACAAGAAACTTGTTTGTTTATATTTTTGAGGCAGAATTGGTCTGTGTAGTCTTTCGTATCCTAGAACTTGGCTCTGTAGACTAGGCTGGCTTTGAACTCATAGAGATCTGCTTTTCTCTGCCTCCCAAGTGCTGGGCTTAAAAGGGTGCCCACTGCCCAGCCCAAGAATCCATCTCTTAACTATTTATGTTTTGAGTTAGTTTAGGAGTCAGACTATTTATATCCCCACAATTATATTATGAGCTGGACTGATACTGTCTGCATTTTATAGCTAAGGAAACTAGTATCAGGTGACATAATTTGCCACGGGCTTTGTCACCATAGGATTGGAAATCAACCTTCTTGAACTAAAGCCTGTTTTGTATTACGTGAAATGATCAAATGCAGCTGTGTCCATTGAGATTTAGAAATAGTCTTTTTGGTGTGGTTTATTAATAAAGATGGTTGTAAACAGAAAAACAAAGGTATAAATCTAGCTAGACAAATTAGATTGCTTTGGTAGGAGGGCTTTAAATATAACAGGTTATATGTTACAAATTCACCAATATTAAATCTAGAGTTGGGATTTTAGGCTACTGTTTTTGTGCTAGCTAGACTTTGGAAATAAAGTCTAAAATGTATGTTTTGGGGACATTCTTTGGAACTTGGCTTGTTAGCATGAAATAGGTATAACTTATACTCAAAGTTCTTTTGTTTATTTTTTCTCATTTTATTTATTATATTTATTTAAATTTTTATCATATAGTTTAATGATACTCTTATCATATGTTTTGCAAAAGGTCTTAGTTTTATATCCTGCACTACTGCTTTAATTCCCAAACTTTTACCATCAAATCATTTAAACTTCTTAACTACTTATGCAATCCTAAATTCTCAGCAGATAGATACATGTTTGAGGTGCTACTGTTGGTTTTCTGCAAAAGGTGCTAGTTGATGCCCTGGTTATTTAGGGAACTTCTGACAGAGGAAGTAACTTAGAGCCTTGGGCTTCCCTGATGGTACTTTTACCACATCCTTCTCTCTTCTTTCCTTCCCACCCCCATTTCTGGGTAAAAGTAGATGACTTTGTAATGACCACAGGTGTTTTCTGAGAGATACAGCAGAAAGTACTAAAATCTTACCACAGACCCGCATTTCCTGCCTTCTCACCTTCTTTTACTGCCCTCTTTAAGTTTGATGCTTAGAGCACTGAACTTCAAAGTCTAATTTTTGATCCTACTTCAGTCATTGATGACTAGGAAAGGTGAACATTGTGATCTTTTCTCTTTCGAAAAAAATAAAATAATGTTTGGGGTCAGCAAAATTGGTCAACAAGTAAAAGTGTTTGCAGTCAAGCCATACAACCTTAGTTCCACCCCAGGCCAGGTGGTAGAAAAGAGCTAAATCCCACAAATTATCCTCTGACCTCCACACCCAACAATCTCCCCCTACTTCCTCTGATCCACAAACAAATCATAAATGCAGTAAAAAGTCTTAAAGCTGTCTGAAGCTTTTGGAGGTGCACGGTGAGCAGCCTGACTATGCACGAGGTGCGTTAGTTTCATCAGTGTACCGGAGGGCGTTAATACTCATGTGCAGCTGAGCTCCTTCTGCCGGACACCATTATGTTCTTATGACTCATCTGGCTGCTCTCAGAATTATGGAATTTTGCATTTTTTCATCTTGGGAACTGTAGCTAGTTACCTTTTCAAGCCCACTGAAATCAAGCTTTTAAGCAAGCTACCAGCAGGCCTTTGGGCCCTGTGTATTAGTCTCTGATTGACTAGATACTACCAGCCTGGTTTTCTATAACTTTTGAGTTGTTTATGCTTTAGTATTTTCTCCTATATGCATTTGGATAAAAATTAGTCATTGCTTATGTTTTAATTTTATATTTTTGAACAATTAAACTAGTATTTTGAAAAATGATAGATTTTGTATATAATAAATTTTAATCATTATTTTTTATTTTAATTAAATAGTATAAAGTAAAATATACCTTTTTCTGCTTTATCAACATTTTTATTTGATCAAGTAAGTATTCTAGGCTTTCTATTTATATTTTAAACCACATAATTTTAATTTCAGTTTTTTCACAAACGTGTAAAATATAAAGAATGAGTCAAAAGCCTATAAATTAAATTAAAGAGAGTACACAGTGAATTATTTTCAGATACAGGATGATTTTGTGTGTGTGTGTGTGTGTATAAATATATATTATATATTTACATAAATATATATCAGGAAGAAATGTAGTTTTTTTAATCTAATCTTATTTTATAAATAGTTTAAAGCATGCAAGTTTGTAATTAAGTAATCTTAACCTTTGTACTCTGAAATAGGATGTGAGCTGTAATGAAATTCAAACTGTACCCTCCCAAATTGGTAATCTGGAAGCCTTGAGAGACTTTAATGTAAGAAGAAATCATCTCTTACGCTTGCCTGAAGGTAAGAAACTATGAAACAATTAGGTTTTTGGTATTTATCTTTTTATTTGGAAGATCTAAACTCTGACGACTTGGGCCTCATGGCATGGGTCTATTACCGAGCGGCTCAGGAGGCTAAGGCAGGAGGATCATCATACAGGCCTGCTGAATAACCTCTCTGAAGATCAGAATTACAGGGAGGAGTCATGAGTTTGAGGCAGTGTGGGCAACACATCAAGACCCTGTCTTCAGAGAGAGATGAGAAGGAGACAGAAAAAACAAAACAGGATAGACCATGGAGTTCAGCGGTGGAGCACTTGACTAGCAGTCAAGACTGGAGGCTCAAGTCCCAGTACCAGCAAAACAACAAAATCTTAGGAGAAAATTTTTGTAACCCTTGCTTAGTGATTCCCTTTTCAGTCCTCTTGACTCATGAGCTATTGCCATTGATCTTTGATGGCAGTGTCAGTGTGAAGTTAACCAAGCACAGCTGTGGGGAGAAACGGAGTATGCGTGATGAAGGGGAGCCTAGTGTGATGCATTAGTCCACTTCATAGACGCACTGTGGAAATTAAATAGGATGCTAGAGTGCCAGTTGAACCTAATTTTATTCTCCACTGGAAACGTTCACACAAGGTCTTCTGAAGCATGTGAAGGCAGTACACAACAACTAAGGAAGTGAGTGAGTCCGCAGGACAGGTTACCTGAGGGCACCTGTACTGGCTGGTTGTGTGTCAGCTTGACACAAGCTGAGTTATCACAGAGAAAGGAGCCTCAGTTGAGGAAATGCCTCCATGACATCCAGCTGTAAGGCTTTTTCTCAACTAGTGATCAAGGGGGGAGGGCCCAGCCCATTGTGGGTGGTGCCATCCCTGGGCTGGTAGACCTGAGTTCTATAAGAAAGCAGGCTGAGCAAGTCAGTAAGTGACATCCCTCCGTGGCCTCTGCATCAGCTCCTGCTTCCTGACCTGCTTGAGTTCCAGTCCTGACTTCCTTTGGTGATGAACAGCAATGTGGAAGTGTAACTGGAATAACCCCTTTCCTCCCCAGCTTGCTTCTTGGTCATGATGTTTTGTGTAGGAAAAGAAGCCCTGAGTAAGACAGTGCCCATAAATTCTGATGTGTGGATTTGAGTGACAGAGTGATTAATCAAGTGCTCACAATCTATGAAAGGAAAGAGTAAAAAGGAGAGTGAGAACCATTTTTAATTAAATTACTACATTAATACAGTTAATCATGTAAAGTTTCTTATATAAATGAGCTTCCATGTGTTTGTCACACACTGCTGCAGTGACCAGTTCATGGTGATTTCACTTTATACGTATGGATCATGTATGTATTATTTCATATGTTATGTTTCATATATGTTATTTTCATGTTTTATATATGTATGAAATAAGAATCACCATGAGCTAATCATTGTGGTGACATGTGACAGACACATGAAAGTTCATTTATATAAGAAAATATCTAGAAATAAAAATTACCACTTAAAAAAATACATATATATACGTCTTCCTAACCCTCTAGATCCATTCAAAGCAAATCTAGAAGATAGAATGCATGGTGGCATATGTCTGTGCCCCAGCACTGGCAGGGGGGACAGGAGAACCATGAGTATGAGGCCTGCCTCACTAGAGAGACTGTGTCTCAAAGTAAACAAAGAAGAAAACACAACAGCAACAATTTCATAACAAAGATCTATAATAAGTGTTAAGTAGTGATGGTTTTGTTCTTACTGCAAAGTCCAAACATTTATTCCAAGTTGATTGAGTGAAACAAGTAATTGTAACCTACATTTGACATTTTGGATCTGCAGTAAAGGCATTAGAAAAGGATTTCCTCAGTTCCCTTTGTACACCTACTGCCACTCTAGCTGTCGTCCCCCATGCTGTCACTGAACCTGTCTGGTCACCTTCACACCCACCCCATTGCCTGTTGGCATTTGCCACCAACTCAGGATGGGACTAGAAGCTCCCAGGAAAACAGGAATGATGACCTGTGTCTTAAGAATCCCACACATTCATATCTCTGACTCCCCCTTCGTCCCTCCCTTACCCCCCCCCAGTCCCAATATTCAAGTTTCAGTGACTGAGAGTTGAACAGGGCCCTGTGCACAGTAGGCAGGCTGCTATTGTTAAGCTGTGCCCCATCCCACTTCTTGTTTTATTTTCATTTGAAATGTGTCACTTGCTTTGGCTGTCCTGAAATTTTTGGTCCTGTGTCTCAACTCCTGAGTAGCTGGGATCACACCCACCAACTCACAGTGCCAGGTAAGGGCCGTCCCTTCAATCAGAGCCTGGCACCTTCTTCTAGGCTTGCTCATGGAGTCGGATGAAATACTGAAGTTTGGGATCTTGTGTGTGCTAGCCTCAGTCTCACTGCTACAGCCACATGAGTGCTGGAATTGCAGTTAGTGCCACCATGCCTGGCAACACAAGGTTTCAATGAATGACAAGTACAGTGTAATAATCATGCAATTTATCTCTGTTATAGACTGTCTTAAATATAAATTATACAGTTTTAAATGTTTAATTGCATGGTTTGTAATCAGCATGTTAACTAGCCTGGGGTGGCAGGAAGTTTATTTGAGCATTAGTAATCTATGGCATTGTTTTCTGGGTTGGTGATGTATCTTTTGTTACATAACCATTTTCATTTTTACTTAATTTTCACTAGATATCATCCAAAAGATACTTAAAAGCTCAGAGTAATTATTAATGTTTCTTTTCCTTATGCTATCTCCATCCCTCCATCCCCACCCCACTTTCAATATTCAGTTTCAGTGGCCAGGGGCATTTTTATTAAGTTTGTTGGCTATTTCCTCTAGTATTTCTTGACTGTTTTAAAATAGTGGTTTAGGAAGGAGGGTGTTTGTTAGCTTTCGTGTGTGTGTGTGTGTGTGTGTGTGTGTGTGTGTAGGGGGGCGGTTGGTGGCATAGTCTTGCTATGTAGTTGTGGCTAGCCTTGAACTCACACCATTACAGCCAGGGCTTCTAGCAGTTCTCCCTCCTTAGTGTCCTGAGTGTGCTTACAGCTGCTGCACCTAGCTGACTTGGGGTCAAGACCTGGTAGCTCAAAGTATGGCCATCATTTCATTCTGGAAGACTTTAAGAGCTTCCCTTTAATCCAGCTCACTGAGCTTCTGTGATGCTGCTGCCAAAACATGGGCAAACTCTGCAAGCTGGTTACATCAGGCCTCTTCAGACTGTTGTCTTGAGATCATTGTTTTGTCCCCCCACCCCCTCGTCATCTTATATTTATTTATTTGGGTGTGTGTGCATGTACCACCATGCAGGTATGTGGTCAGACGACAACTTCATTCCTTCCTTCTTTCGTGTGGATTCCAAGGGTTCACCTCTTCAGACTCAGCAGCAAGTTCCTTTTTTTCCACTGAGTTTTTCTCTACTGAGTCTTTTTTATTTTCCTGTAAATAAAGCAAGCCTCCCTGTGCTCCCTGTGTAGCCCTGGCTGTCCTGGAACACTCTGTAAAAAAGGCTGGCACCAAACTCACAGGGATCCATCTGCCTCTGCCTCCCAGGTGCTCCCAAGTCCTCCCGTGGGTCACCATACCTGCTTATTGTCTTCTTGCTGCTCCACCTCCTTTGTTTTTGATAACTGCTTTTCTGTTCCCATTTTTCAAACTGAATGTTGTGACTAAATATTTGATCCTTTGATTTTTCTCATTATTTCTTTCTGCACTGTTTTGTGTTAGTCTAGAGTAAAATAATTCAAACAGTTCTTGAATATTTTTAATTTCTGAAATTTATTCAGAATTTTCAGTTTCTACCATTATAAAATGCTTGCTATTATATAATTTTTTAGAAAAAAAATATTTTAGTGATTCGTATTGCATTTCTCTGAAATTAAAGATATTATGATTTTTCAAATTGTCTTCTGTTTCTATGTACTTGCTTGTTTTTTCTTTTATTAGTTAGTTCCTTTTTTGTTTTTCTCTTACATGCTGTTGGAGATTTCTCAGATTCTCTAGGTCATGTACAATCTGCACACAGCATCATAGAAGTTCTGAGTACATTGGGCAGAAATTGTTGAAGGGTAATTAAGCAAGAGGCTATGCATTTTACTGGAGGAAACTCCATGTTGGTATCTAAAATCCTTTTATATGGGACTGTATAGTTTCTCAGAGAAAGCTGTGTCTGGCACCTCTTGTTTACGGCTGTATGCATTTCCTATTACTGGCCTTCAGGAGTGGGCTAAGGCAGGGCAAGTGGAGAAGGTGGAGGTGCCATTGTCTTTTCTTTACATCCTGATTTCCTGACACATCCTCACTCCCGTGCAGCTTGCTCCCTAAGTCCAGAGCCTGACTTGGGACTGTACACACTGGCATCTTCTGTAACTTCAGCTGCTTATAAAGCCTCTAATTAGCCAGAAGCTGGAAAGAACCCAGATGTCCTTCAGTAGATGAATGGATACAGAAAGTGTGGTATATTTACACAATGAAGTACTACTCAGCTATTAGAAACAGTGACTTTATGAGATTCCTAGGAAAATGGATGCATCTAGAGAATATCATCCTGAGTGAGGTAACCCAGCCACAAAAGAACAGACATAATACGCAGTCACTGATAACTGGATACTAGCCCCAGAAAGCTCTGAATACCCCAGAAACAAACAAACAAACAAAAAAAGCCTCCAATTAGCCTTCTTTTATTTCTTTTTTTTTTTTTTTTTTTTTTTTTTTTAATGGTATCTAGTTTCTGAGAACTAAGTAGTCCTGGGAACAGGAAAAAGAATCAAACTGCTTGATTTTGGTAGTATTCCTATCTCTAAGCAATCAGATTTGATTTTATACCTTGTCAATTCCTAAGAATAGAGATTAGTGATTTTTCAAATTCGCCACATTTGACTAGGAGCATGTGTAAAAACTAGTTCCAAGATATCAGTGATTGTTCATTCCACTTTACTTCCATTCAGAGCTGGCCGAGGTGCCTTTGATACGACTAGACTTCTCCTGCAATAAAATCACAGTAATTCCTGTTTGTTACCGGAACCTTCGTCATCTCCAGGTGATCACCTTGGATAACAACCCGCTTCAGTCACCTCCTGCACAGGTAAGCATGGGTAAAGTCTGTCAAAGGCCACTTCTGCTAGGAAGTTATTGGACATTCTCTGTGTATGCACTGTGTCTGTCTGTCTTGTGGTTCACTACCGCCACCACTGCAGCCACCACCACCGCATGCCTCCTTCATAAAGGAGAGGAAAGAAAGATTTTGATGTTCCTGAAAGCATTTCCCTTTCATTACTTTGGCATGTTTGCATGTGTTAGTTTTTATGTGCACCAGGCGTTGACAGTAGGTATCTTCCTCAGTCACTCTGTGCCTTACTGGGTTTGTTTGTTTGCTTGTTTTCGGAGACAAATCTCTCCCTGAACTTGGAGTTCAGTGGTTCTGCTAGCCTTACTGACCAGCCAGCAAGCCTGAGGTCCACCTCCCGGTGTCTGGTGCTTTTGTGTGGGTACTGAGGATCCAAACGCAGGTCCTCGTGCTTGCACAAAGCCACTCTCTCTTTCTCCCCCGTCCTTAAGCACCTGAAGTTGGAGAAGTTCTCAAAAATTAGTTTTCTGGCCAAGTGGTGGTGGCACACACCTTTTCCCAGCACTTGGAGACAGAGCAGGTAGCTCTCTAGTTTCCAGGACAGCCAGGGCTACACCGAGAAACTGTGTCTCAGAAAACAGTAACAACAACAATAAAGAAGCTAGTTTTCTAATGAGATTTGAGGTTGGTTTGTTTTGTAATTTTCTTCTGTAAAAGCTTGAGTGGGAGCACATAAACAGCATAGACAGCATCCTCCAACTGAAGTTCTCCGTGCCCCTCTCTTTCCTGTGAAGTTGTCCGTGCACCTCTCTTTCCTGGAGTGCTCAGCTCCTCATTTAACCAGGCAGCTCGTTTGTTTATAGTAACTGAAATCAAACTGGTAACTGTGAGGCAGATTATATCCTGTAAGCCGTAAAATATTTGCCATGCCCATAGTTTTCACTTTGAACTTTCTTTAAAGTTTTTTTTTCCTTTGGATCTGTGCACGTGTGCTCTGACATCTGGAATTCAGAGGACGAGTTCTTGGAGATGGTTCTCTCTACCTTTTTGTGGGTTCAGGGAACCCTCACTTTGCCAGCTTTTGACGATCATTATAGAATCTGTAAAGTCCTAGGAGAACTTCCTAACTACAAAAAGGTTTTGTATTAGTCAGTTTTTAATCCATGACGAAGTACTTGAGAGAACGTAAATTAGAAGTAAGGCTCCCAAGGCAGCTCTTGCAGAGGACTCAAGCTGAGTCCCAGCACCCACACGGCCTCTCACAACCGTAACTCCAGTTCCAGGGGATCTGATGCTGTCTTCTGACTCTACTGGGCATGCATGTGGCACACAACATACATGCAGGAAAATATACTTACACATAAATAAGATTTAAAAAAGATGTTAAGGTGAGAAAGGGTCAGTGGGATTTACTGTACTGTTATTGCAGCTTCTGTGGTTACTTACTCCAAAAATAATAAATAAATAAATAAATAAATAAATAAAATATAAAATTTTTTTTAAAAAAAAGAAGAAGTAAGGCTCCTGGTTTTAGAGGTTTTAGCTGTCTGGCTCCATTGCTATGGAACTATGCTGACACACAGTATCATGGCAACAGGAGTATGTGGTAGAGGTGGCTGCTCATCTCACAACAGCCAGGAAACTGAGACAGAGGAGGGCTTCAGGGACTATATATACCCTTCAAAGGCCTACCCCTAGTGCATCTTCCTCCAGCCAAGCCCAGGCTCCATGAAGTAAGTCATCCTACATTAATTCATTGATCCCATTAGAGCCGACTTGATCCATTTACTGCTTAAAAGTCAGCTGACAACTAAGCTTTTTACACAGACTCAGAATTATAAAGCATTTCATCTACCTAAAGAATTTGTTTGACTCATGAGACAGGACACATCAAAAATGGTATGTGTATAAATTTCATCATTTTACCATTGCTAGTTCTTTTCTACAGAGATTAGCATGTAAAATGTAATTGTATATGACTAATACCTAGAGAGAAGTCTTTAAGATCCTTACTATGTATAAATAATCAGTATGTGTTTAGTAGAGATGCCTTAAAAACCCAATTATGTTACAACAAAAGCTAGTTATGATTGAGAGAGAGAGAGAGAGAGAGAGAGAGAGAGAGAGAGAGAGAGAGAGAGAGAGAGAGAGAGAAGAAACATCTGGGTGCTGGAGATATGGCTCATCAGTTAAGAACACTGACTGTCTTTCCAGGGGACCTGGTCCCACTAGTGACCCAGCATCCACAGATATCTGCTCACAACTGTTTGGTACTCTAGTTCAAGGGGATCTAATATTCTTCTCTAGTCTCTATGGGTACCAGGCATACACGTGGTACACAGTTGTGAATGCTAGCAAAACACCCATACACATAAAATAGTATTTTTAAAAGAATGCTTATATTTCAGATGAGTAGTAATTTGGCTGTATTTGTTATTTTATTTAGATATGTATAAAAGGCAAAATCCACATATTTAAATACCTGAACATACAAGCTTGTAAGATTGCTCCAGATCTGCCAGATTATGAACGGAGGCCCTTGGGATTTGGCTCCTGGTAAGTTTGTTTTATTCTTGTGTCACAGTACATCACAGAGAAAAGCAAATAAACTTTATTTTTAAATCATCTGGCCTCAAAATGCTTGTATCAAATATGAATTGTTACATAGATTCTATAAAGTGTAATCTAACAGTGCAACTTGGGCACTGTTAACATTGTGTTCCATGCAGTTCTTTGTCATGAGAGACTGTTCCCTACTTTGTGTATGGTTAGCATCCTGGCCCCTTATGGTCCCTATTTTGTGGACAGTTAGCAGCATCTTGGCCTCTACCTTCTGGATACCAATAACACACTGCAATGTTTTCAGATATGCGAGTGTTGCCACTGTTCCTGGCAGGCCCCCAGTAGAAATTCACCGGTTGGAATGGCTTGAACACTAACCCTAGCTCTGACTCTCTCTGACTTACAGCATTTGCTTCTTTCCCTTATAGGTGTAAAGAGAGTTGGCTTTGTTGCATATTGACATTACTTCAGGATCTTTTTATTCTATGAATCCCTTAGTGACACAGCACATGCTGTATAAAATCATCTGCTTGACACTCCCAACTGTGTGGAGCAATCTTAAGTATAGGAATTCAATCTAAAAGTCTTCTAAGGTGAGATAGATATTCCAGTAAACATGTTATGATGCTCATGGACTTATTTTCAGGAGCGAGTTTCCCCAGCCTTTGCTTAGAACTTATCAGGTTTTGCTGAAACCACAGTCCAGATGAACTTGCTTAGCAATTTTCTATACTAAAATAGATAGACAAATGTCCGTGTGGATTCTAAAAGCAGATATAGCCAGGCATTGGTATGGTATATTAAATATGTATCATGTTCAGAAAAGATAATTTAATATGACTTTAAGGCTTTATTAGAAATTATTAAAATGAATGATTTAAGTGTTTCATATTATAGAGGAGTATTCTGAGGCCATCTGAAAATTGTGCTTACACATAACAGGACTTCTCGGGTAAATAGTGTTAGTTACCCCATAGGGACTTGACTTCCACCCTTTGCTGCAGATTCTACCTCCCTTATGGTATTCTTCAGTCAGCTGAGCATCTGGCATACACAGACATTACTCAGAAAATGCTGCTGAATGAAAAAAAACGCTGATTTAGACAAATACTGCTTTCCTCCACGTAAAATCATCAGTAAGATCTTGGTAATGGCATTCCAGGGTGCTTAGTCTGGGTATTAGATTGAAGACTTGGACACTGTGAAGAATATTTGAACAACAGCTCTAACCTAGTTGCTTAAGCATAAGCTAATGCAGCAAAGAGACTGACAGTCACACTGTAGCCATGCCCACGAGAACACCCTCAGTTTGGTGTTCATCTCTGGGAGGACTGGCGTGGGAAAAGTATGCTTAGGTCATGACAGGTGAGCTTTGGGCAGTTGGCAGAGATTGAGTGATGTCCTGTGCTGTAGGCCATGTGGAGGAGGCGGATGCTGGCAGTGAAGATACGAGATGACTCCGGGCCTTATTGTCAAAAACACCATCTGTTTTCCCTTTCTAGCTGCTTTTTCTCTAAACTCAGCTAATTGCTTATGATATGGAAATAAATGCTTGTTAGGTGTGAACAAAAGCCTTGGTTTTCCTATATTAACTTTTCATTAGAGGTATTTATGTGGTACTCTAGCAAGACAACAAATCAAAGTTGGCTTTTCTTCCGAGTATATACAATTGATTTTCTGTTGGAGATAGTGGTCCTTGGAAGGAAACCTCCCCTTTCCTGAAATAGCAGAGCAGGAGCATAAGATTGCTCCTGTGGCTGTGGGGTTTGCTGTGAGCTGGTGATGATGGTGGGTGCAGGTGTGTGTGAAGGTCTGCCTGAAGAGATGGCAACGAATGGTGTGTTGAGGGCTGGCTTACTGTTCGCAGGCCTGTTTCTCTGTGTGTTCCTTAGTTCTGAGACTGGCCTAATTGATGTTTGTAAATACTGTAGTACATACATTATTTTAACTACATAAAGTATTAGTTAAATTACGTGGCAAAAGACTGGAATGCATATTTGCTAACAGATACAAGGCTTGAATTCATATTAAAGCGTTCTTTCAGGTTCCATGTAAATGGGAAATCCAAATGGCATGAAGATGTCGCTTCTCTCCAGAAGAGCTGAAGTGATAGAAGTGAAACTTGGCAGTCTCTGTCGTAATCTCTGGTTATGGTCACTAACAAGGCTGCTTTCTAGATTTTCTATTTTTTTTCAGAACCAAACTGTTGCAGTAAATATTTAAAAATGGAATTGGCTTATCTCTTTATCCGCCCCGAGGTCTCACTCCGAGGGCACCGCTTCTAGTATGGAGCCGGCTCACAGACTCTGTCACTCAGTCCAAGCTGCCCCCATCTCACTCCACCTGCCCTACTGCCTCCAACCTGGGAAAAAAATTACCACCCTGCCTAGCACAAACATGACTATATGGCCAGATAGCTTTTCATACAGGTTTATATATCAAACTCCCAATCCACAAACCCTTTACACAATAAGATTACATCAAATGGACAAAGATACAAACTGCCCTTCCATATGAGATAAATGACCTATAAAATCCTTAAAATATTTATAGCTACCTAACCCCAATTAAGCCCACCTGGATCTGATTCATCCTTCCCGATGTCCATCTTGGAAGCAGTGCCAGAGGAGTGAGACTGTGGGGGCCAATAAAGAGATAAGCCAATTTCATTTTTTAATATTTACTGCAACACCAAACTATTGTTTCAGACATACTAGAAATTTTGATTTGTTACATATGTCAATATAGCTGGCTCTCTGTTTTCATGCATTCAACCAAGTGTAGATTGAAAGTATTCAGAGAAAAAAAGATGCACTTGTGCTAAACAGTTTCACTTTTTCTCATCATTATTCCCTAAATAGCCCAGCAGAGCAACTACATCCATGTTATATTAGGCAATATGCATACTTTAGAGATAATAAAGTACATAGGCAGAGTGTCATCAGTTTTGGTGACATGTGTCTTTGTTTTCACCTCCTCTGCCCTGTCAGAAGGCTGAAGCAGGAGGATGGCTTGAACCCAGGAACTTACACTCATCATAGACAACCCTGTCTCAAGGGTTGTCTGCTGGGTAGAGTGGTACATCCTAGCACGTGGAAGGTTATCCTCAGCAACACAGGGGATTCAAGGCCAACCTGGGCTACATAAGACCCTTTCTTAGCAGCAACAACAGAAATACATAGTGGATCTCCATAGACTATGGAAATGCTTTGCCATCTTCTGTGGCATCACGACAGTCTCCCTGGATTTGGGTATCTGAAGAATCCTGGAACAAGTTCTTCTGTCGTGAATGCTGAGGGTAGACTTTATATGTAATATTTCATTCGCTTCTCAAGTGCCAGGGAATGAAATGTTGTCCCTTCCTGTTTTCCTATCAAAGGTACACATTAATAGAATTGTGTTACAATTATTAGCTATTTATTCAACAAGTAGACATGAAGTTAGAGGCTCTTGGTTCTGAGTTTCTGTCTTCTTAGGGTACTTAGGAGTTTAAGACTCTCTGAGCCTCCATTTTCAGTATAATCTTTGTACCGCTTATCACTCTACCAATAGTTCTAAATACCAAATCTCCTGAATCTGAAAGTTCTTTAAGTGACCATAAAATAATCCATGTAAAGAGGCATGATAATCAGGCTGGACTGATTGAGCTGGAAAGAGTCCAAGCTTCTAAGGAGTCCCTTAGCTCTTGGACAGTTAGTACAAACAATACAGACCTAGATTTCAGTTCTCAGATTTATACATTTATGTATGTAAGTACACTGTGGCTGTCTTCAGACACACCAGAAAAGGGCATCAGATCCCATTACAGATGGTTGTGAGCCACCATGTGGTTGCTGGGATTTGAACTCAGGACCTCTGGAAGAACATTCAGTGCTCTTAACCGCTGAGCCATGTCTCTCTCCAGCCCCTCCCTGCTTTTGTTTTTTGAGATAGCATCTCACTATTTAACCCTGGCCTAGAACTTGCTATGTAGACCAGGCTGGCCTTGAACTCAAATCTGCCTGCCTCTGCCTCTGCCTCTGCCTCCTGAGTGCTGGAATTTAAAAAAAAAAAGTATGCACCATCTTGCCTAGCCAGATTTAACCATCTTAATGTTTATGTGTATGTACAATTTTTTTTAATGATCCACAAATTTAGCATAGTAGTACCTTCCTTAATCCCTGCACTTGGAAGCAGGCAGAAGGATCCTGAGCCTGACATCAAACAAAACCCTGTTTTTAACCACCAAAAAAGCATAGGGGTAGTGGCCAAAGTTAAGTGACATAATTAATTTATGAAAATGTCTTTATAAAATGCATAATGTGTGAAATAGTATGTGCTGATAAAATTTTTTGCTTAATTAAAAATAAAAGACAACAGTACCACAAAATCCACCATCCACAGAAACTCCCAGAAATAAATTTGTAAAAATTACAAATTTTTATTAACTTCCAGATACAAGTGTTCCCATCTTACTTGGTGAGTTGTACTCATCACCTTTGCTTTATTTAGTGACACTGTGGCTTTCATTAGTGACATACAGATACTAAGACAGGTGTCTGTGTAGCCCTGGCTGTCCTGGAACTCACTCTGTAGACCAGGCTGGCCTCAAACTCAGGTATTAAGGGCATGTACCACCACTGCCCAGCTGAGACGTGGTTTCTGATAAGATCATTTTAAGTGGCTTTACGTTATGGACTAATTGTATTTATTTCTGTTGATGTGTCTACAAACCCAAACTAAGGAAATACTAAGCACTGGTAAGAAAAATTCATCCAGCTAGGATTGATAATCTTAGCACCCAGGAGGATTATGTGTTCAAGGCCAACCTTAGACTACAGGGTGAGCCTCTGGAATCAAAAAGAAAGACCTGCCTCTCTAACTCCACCCACTAAATTAATTTTCTTCAAAAAACCTTGATCTTTTCAATGCAAGGGACAATCCTTTATTCATACTTAACATTCTTAACACCTAGAAAATTGTGTGACGTTCAGTAAATGATTGACACACAAGCTCAGTTGGAATACGTGAAGTGGGACTGGAGAGGTGGCTCAGAGGTTAAGAGCACTGACTGCTCTTCCAGAGGTTCTGAGTTCAACTCCCAGCAACCACATGGTGGTTCACAACCATCTGTAATGGGATCTGATGCCCTCTTCTTGTGTGTCTGAAGACAGTGACAGCATACTCATATAAATAAAATAAATCTTTAAAAAAGAAAAAGAAATACATGTAGTGGCGTAACGGCAAATGCTCTCCTAAGACCACATTCTTACTGTAGTGATAACTTATGTGATGCTTTGCACAGTCTCTGAAGTTGCATTTTCTCAGTTTGTGTTCAGATGGCTCTGTGAAGTGGGTGGTGCTGTATTTCAATGAAGACATTGAAACTTACATTTTCAGTAACAGTGATATGGTCCTGAACTGTGAGACTAGGAAGCTTTATCCTAAACTCCATTGAGCTCTATATACCATGCCAGTCGACTTGCTGAAGAGAAGCTACCCGTGTATTCAAAGCACCTTTAGAGATAGTTTGTGAAGGAGACTGACATTTATGGGTAAAAATAAATTATGACAGGAGTCTAACTAACTTCCAGGATGTATTTCTGTGTGCTACAAAGAAGCATTTGGTAAATATGAAAATATACATATTTTTCTGGCAGCGGTAGAAAGATTATTTAGGGTGGGCTGTTTAGTTTTTTGTCATAATTGACGCAAAAGATAAGTCATTTGGGAACAGGGAACCATAACAGGAAAAAAATGCCTCCACAATAGGATTTGTGAGTCTCCAGACTACCCCCTAATGCTACCCCAGCAGGTGGTCCTCAGTTGTGTGAAAAGCAAACTTAGCAAACCCTGAAAGCAAACCAGTAAAGGGCATTCATTCCTCCTTGGTCTCTGCTTCAGTTCCTACCCTGCGTTTCTGCCCTGACTGCCAGTGAACAGTGATGTAGGAATATAAACCGAATAAAAACAGACCTCTTCTTCCCCACATTGCTTTTGGTCAGACTGTTTATCACAGCAGTAAAAAGCAAACTACAGCAGTGCGTATGCCAGACAAGTTCTCTGCCTGCCCTTAAGCTATAGATTGCCACACAGAAGAATCTTTGTAGCATGGCTATGTCCTTCATTAGGAAGCTCTTATACTCGGTCACCTCGGCCTGACATTGCTGTGTTGAAACGCACAGGATATACATTAAGGTCTGGGCTTTCAGACAAATCTTAGATTATCAACAAAACATCTTTCTTATTCATTGTACTGCGATACCAACTTTTGTATAATGTGACTTGTTAAATATAAAGTTAGGGAAATTTTTCTTTAGAAAAGTAAATTTATAATTATACTGAGAATTTTTTTTACTTCTTGTTTTGTTTTTGCTTTTAAGTTAAATGATCTCCTTGGGGACAGGCAGAAAAAAAATGCCAGAAGATAAATATGCTTTTTCATATATATCTTCATCCTTTGGGCAGATATATCTTTATATTATTTCCTATAAAGTAGGACCATATGTTTGTCATTATGGAAATAAATTTAAGCTCAGCAGAGGCAGGCAAATCTGAGTTGTAGGCTAGCCTGGTCTGCAGAGAGAGATCCTGGATAGCAAGGACTATACAGAGAGACGCTGTCTAAAAAAGAAGAGGAAGAGGAGGAGAAAAGAAAAGAGGTTTATTGGACATACTACAGAGGTAGCAAGCTGACTGGGAACAAGAGTACCGCCCACCTGAAGTCCCCTTTATCAATATAGAAAGCGACAAGTCGGTTTATCTGCCTTGTGTTCACATGCAGGCTTGTTTTGTTTTACAAGTGAAGAGAAATGTCCCATCTGTTTAACAGAGGTTAAATGATAGTATCCAGTTGTCATTTTACATTCTGGTACATCATCACATGACTTTATAACTCATAAAAATTATGTTCATGAATTTAAAAAAATATGGAGTATCAAATTTACTATCAGAAGAGCACTGTATGTTAGCCAGACATGCTAGTATATGCCTGTATTCCTAGCACTTGAGAGATAGAGTCAAGAGGATCAAGAATTCTATGGCAATTTGGACAGAATGAAACCCTCTTTAAAAAATAAAAATAAAACAACAACAACAAAACACCATTTATTTTAAATTTATAATTTAAAGTTGCTTTTCCACTAATGAAGACTTATTAAATAAAATATTAATGCACTAAGTTTTTTAATTGGATTTATTATTTTTTAGATTTCTAATTAAACTACATCTTTAAAAGTATGTTTAAGAAGAAACAAAAGTATAAAAGGTATAAAACTGGGGGCTGGAGAGATGGCTCAATGGTTAAGAGCACTGACTGCTCTTCCAGAGGTCCTGAGTTCAATTCCCAGCAACCACATGGTGGCTCACAACCATCTGTAATGGGATCTGATGCCCTCTTCTGGTGTGTCTGAAGAGCTACAGTATACTCACATATATAAAATAAAGAAATAATTATTTTTTAAAAAGTTTAAAAACTAAATAAAGTTATAAAATAAAGGTATAAAAATAAAAAGTATAAAAGGTATAAAATTCCTGAAAGCGTACCTCTGGGACTGGGAGACAGCTCCATTGAAAGCCTAAAGACTTGAGTTTAGATCCCCAGAATCCATTTGAAAGCCTGGGCATGGCAGGTCTGTAATCTCTGCACTGGGGAGGCAAAGATGGGCAAATCCTTAGAGCTTTCATTTCATCCCTGCCCAGCCATTCTAGCCAACTCAGTGAGCTCCACGTGCTGTTCAAGACAGTGCTGGAAAGTAAAATGGGGAGTGACTGAGGAAGACACTGGCACACAGGACTGTCCTGCTGATCACAGAGATGGTCTCTATAAAAGAATAAGTTAGACTTCATCAAACCTAGGAGCAGCTATCCATCCAAAGAAAGTGTTAGCAGTCATGGCCTGGGGGAAATATTTGTAAGCAACCTGTGTCCAGATGTACAACATATACAGCAGCTTAGTAATAAACAACCCAGTGAGAAATGAGTTTGAAAGGACTCTTCACACAGAGAATTATATGGTCAGTTCACACACAGCAACATACTCAATATTGTCATTCATCACAGGGATGCCGATTAAGACACTGGTTATCCATATAGAGCCACAGTTCAAGGACAGTGACAACGTGAGGCTGCAGAGCAGCCAGGGTGCCCAGACACTGCTCACAGAAATGCAGCCAGAGCTTCAGTGCTTTGGCAGCTCTGCTGAGACATGGTTTTCAGACAGTAGCCTCTACCAGGTGGAGTGTGCAGATGTGTGAAATTGGAGAACGAGCTATGGGCACATTAGCCATGGGCACAGCCAGCATGTACCGCAATTCTGTTTCCCTCCCTCCATCAAAGCTGCTTCCTCTTTCTACCACAAGACCCAGCAGACAGCCGACTGCGTCTGACTTCTGTCCGGCCTGTCTCAGGGGCTTCCATGAACTGAGTCAGGATGTGGCATCTGCACTGTTAATGCTTAACAAAAGATCTGAGATTCTTTGATGGTTATATGTATCCTTAGGAAAACTCAAGTTTCCATACCAGTTAAGACCCAAACACGTCAGAACAGTGGTTTTCTGTAACAGTAACAAGGTGACCAGAATTAACCACAGAGAAGTATATGAGAACGTTCTGGCAAATAGAAATTTCTTCTGTTGTGATAGAATTATGACACAGTATTTTGTTAAGATTATACTGCTAATATTGTAATGTATATAAATTTTATGTGGGAAATATTATTAAAGATTAAAAACAAGCCAAGCGTGGTGACACAAATTTAATCCAGCACTCAGGGACAATAACACATGGATATTTGTGATTTCTGGGCCATCCTGGTCTACATAATGAGTTCCAGGATATCCAAGATGGCATAGTGGACCCTATCTTAAAACAGCATAAAATAAAATAAAACTTAAAACACAAACAAAGGAGCGATATAGAGAATGGCTATAGGTGTGTGTTTTTTTTCTAAGATTTTTTTTAAATTTTAATGTATATGAGTACACTGTAGCTATCTTTAGACACACCAGAAGAGGACATCAAATCTCATTACAGATGGTTGTGAGCCACTGTGTGGTTGCTGGGAATTGAACTCAGGACCTATGGAAGAGCAGTCAGTGCTCTTAATCACTGAGTCATCTCTCCAGCCTGACTATAGGTTTAAAGGAAACAAAAATTACAGAATAGCAGAGATGTCTGCAAAAGCAAACTAGAGGCTGTTTCTGTGTGACTGGGAAAGAAGAGAGTATAGAGAGAGCTTTGGAAATCCAGAGGAAGTGAGAAAAATCTCAGGAAAGGGTTAGAAGAACAGAAGACAGTGTGCCAAGCTGTGGGGGGGGGGGGCATGTAGAGGACAGTGGGGGCCTTCGGAGAGCAGTGGAGGTAGGGAGAGGATTCAGACGAGATCGTGGAGATTGTGCTTTTAAGAATAAGCTGCAACTGGATGGTGGTGGCAGCTCATGCCATCAGATCCACGTAGCCTAATGATACACCCCAGGGTCCTAGACAAATGGTAACAATCCAAGTCCCAAAGCAGAAGATGGAAAGACATTGTAAAGATTGGAGCAGAAGTTAATGTACTGCAGACTGAAAGAACAAAACATAGACTTAATGAGACAGATAGGCCTTTGATAAATAATCAAGATTGACAGACCCCTGGCCCAATTAACCATGAGAACGAGAGTAGGCACGGAAGTTAGAGCTGATGAAGGGGAGGTTACTACAGAGTCTAACAAAATACAGAGAATCATTGGAGTGCTCGTGAAAACTTGTGTTCCAAAAACAGATCTTGTTTAAGTGGGTAAATTCCTAGTCACATATGACCTACAAGATTAAGAAGGTATAAACAACTTAGGGTAATGGCAGTCAATGAGACTGAAGCTGTAACCAAGTGTTCGACCAGATGGATTCATGGCTAAACTGTACCAAATTAAAGAGGAGCTAACACCGGTGCTGCTCATTGACAGAGAAAGAACACGGCCAAACTTACTCTGCAACGCCAGGGTTTCACTACTGCTGTCATCAGGAAAGGATGATGTTTTCATTTATAAGGACATCGTGTGTGAAAGAGGGTCGTGAGTGTGGAAGAAGAGACCTTAAGGGAAGATCCGTGATGAAAAGAAGAAAAGGGTTAACAGGAGAGAGAAAACATCTGGGAGGGAGGGAGGGACATGAACCCATGGCAACAAAGTGCGATGGCACCAAGTATGGAGAGGCTGTGAGGTGAAATCCATTGCTTTGTAATTTAAAATGAGTGCACTGAGAACAAAACGGGACAGTGGTGCTTTTCATGGTGAATTCTGATTTGGGGAGATCAGACTATTCTGTGTACTTTGTTCTTGTTTAGAATTTTCTTCTTACAACGCTCAGAGAATGCTCACTTAGCTCTAATATTTTTGTAGCCAAGTGTCATGAGAGTGTTAGTTAATAAAATTGTGACTGGTTAATCTCAAATGCTACTTTAAAGACTTCGGAAACTCATAGTAACAAATAGCACTTTTTTGGACAGCCATGAAGAACTTTACTCAGGCCGTCCCTACGGAGCCCTTGACTCCGGCTTCAACAGTGTGGATAGTGGTGACAAGCGGTGGTCGGGGAATGAGGTGAGTGCTCTGTGCATGTGTTAAAACTCCTGACTTAGAAAAGGAAGTTAAATTTACAAGGGAGATCTAATTTATTAGGTGAAATAGAGTAATGTCAAAGAGCCAAAACCCTACATAGTCCTCCATCTGAGAATTCTACACTGTTTGTTTTACTAGCATTTTTGCCAGTATCTTCTTTCAGATTTGTTTCCTCGTCTTATGTATGGATATTCTGGAAAGTGGAATAGGAGTTGAGGAGTTAAAGCTGAAGCTTAGTGGCTGTGGCAACATATCTATAATTCTAGCTCTTAGGAGACTGAGGCAGGAGCGCCGTGATTTGAAGATAGCCTGGCCTATGTAACAAGTTCCAGGACAGCTTGCACTGCATAGCAACTGTCTCAGCCCCATGCAAAGCCCTGACATCTAGAACTTGAGGGCCAGGATGATGTGCAGCGGAGATGGTGATAGAAGGGATGTGCCGGATGCTGGGAAAGTGCAAAGGACTGAACCCTGACTGGTGAGGACAAGGAGCCGGAGCTTTAAGTGTTAGCTCAAAAGTGGATTCCTCTCTAGCAGGCCCTGGCACAGAAGGTGGGACATCTTAGTGAGGCCAGTCACATGCCATAAATTACATGCTTTCTTGTTTTGATAATTCATACTATTAGATTTTCTATCATTTAAAATGACTAATATATATTTTAGCTACTAATTAAATGACTACACTTTTGCTACAGGGTCTGATAACAGACATTTTATAACATTGTATCCTTGAATCCAAGACAAAAGCCTAGTGCTGTAGCACAATGCTGTGAATGCCTTGAATCTCAGTGTCAGGAAGCAGTGGCAGGTGGATCTCTGTGAGTTCTAGGCTAACTAGAACTATATAGTGAGTTCCAGGCCTGCCAAGCTACATAGTGAGACCTGTCAAACATAAGTAAATAAATAAATAGTAAGTTAAAACCAAGTTCGATCAAAACTTACTTGAAATGTGTTGTTAGGTTGTATATATGCATATGTATGTATGTCTTGGTGACTGTCTTCTTAAATATTGCAGTGTGATATGTGTTTGTGTGTGTGTGTGTGTAGATAATTTAAACCTATGTATATATTTACTTACAGTTCTGACTGTCCTACTTTTGTTAATTGTGGTAAAGATTGCCTGTTTAAAGTACACATTTCATTGCATTTACTATATTCATAGAATTATACACTATTCACTGTCAATTTCTAGAAGTTTTTGCTTTTTCTTCTTTTATGTAGATTATAGTTTATATTTCTGTACTGTATGTTATCTAAAATTGGACATGATGGTTTTTAATGTTTCTGCTTTTTAAGCCTACAGACGAATTTTCGGATCTGCCTCTTCGAGTGGCAGAGATTACTAAAGAGCAAAGACTGCGGAGAGAAAGCCAATACCTGGAGAATCGCAGCAGTGTGGTTGTCACGAATGGTGGAGGTACATGATTCTGATGACATTTAAAGCCTTTATAAAACCTTGTATTATAACAGGGTCTCCTATAACCCTGACTTGCCTCAAACCCCTTATGTAGGATAGCTTTGAACTTCCGGTCTTCCTGCTTCCACCTGATCTGTTTGTCTCTTCCCCCCAGCCTGGGGTCCCGCTGTATTCCAGCACACCTGGTTTTGTAGTGCTGAGGATTTAACACAGCTCAGCTCTAACCATAACTTTCTTGTTGGTGTTTAATGGAGTTTGTTTTGGCTTAGGGTTCTGGAGGGATCCAGTTCCTCATGATGAGGAGGGTATTGACAGTAGCCCGGGAAGGCATGGTGACAGAGTAGGAAGTATCTGCTCACCTTACCTTTTTGGAAGTGGTCTTTGTCACACCTGCTCTTTTGTTTGCTTCTCTATAGATTCTTCATTCTTCTGAAGACTTCTGTTTATTTATGACAAAAAAATTTTGCCATCTGATAAAATTCACTTTCTCTTTATTTTCCATTCATAATTAAAATCATTTCTTTTGTAAGGACACTTTATCTGGAGTAGGTGTTTGTTCATCTTGATCATACTAAGTAGCATTGTCTCTTTTTAAGAGTCTCCATTTTAAAGAGGTTTCTTGAGCTCTTTCAGCAATCAACTGTGTCTGCTTGTACTTATTTCTAGCTTTTTCAAATAGTATCTGTTTACCATCAAAGAGTGTGCCAGCACAGGTGTGGTGAGGGTGGGGACAGCTCGTTCTCTCCTTCCACCTTGCAGGTCCCGGGATCAAATTCAGGTATGACATTACGCATGACAGCAAATGTTTTCTCCTGCTTAGTCATTTAGGTTACACTGTTTAAAACTGAGTTTTCACCCCAATATCCAGGCTCACCTCAAACTCCTGAATTCAAGTAACCTCACATCAGCCCCCTGAGCTGCTGGGTCCTTAGGTGCCTACCAGCATGCCCACCTTCCTTCGTATCTTAATGTTTACTTATGTTTTCTGGGGCTTCTGAATCCTAGCTTTTCTTATTTGGACACTTAGAATGTAGTAGTTTTTATAAAATAGAGTTCTGTCTGTTTCCAAGTTCTTCTGAAGTAGGTTTTAGAATTCTACTCTGTATTCTTTTAATTTAAAATTTAAAGCCAAATGTTGGCATTTTGAGGGCGAGTGCTGAGGGAGAAATTACATAGATTTTGTAGAAATGCTTGTTCGTGAGAAGCGCTCTCGAATCTAATGACGTCAGTTACACTTGTTTAGTCCTGTGGGGCTTATATTCTTTACTCCTTTCACTTCCCATTCCATTCCTATTTTAGTAATTGTATTTTAAGTTTTGTTTTCATGTAAGTTATCTGTGCCGCATTTCACTGAAGACTCAGCATCCCTTCCAGCTGTGCCTTTAGTATTGTGCCCACTAACCCTGTGCAGGTGTTGGGTAGCTGAGATGTAGCATCTGGAAGCTGGAGAGCTGAGAGAGAATGGGGGCAGCTTTACCCCAAGCACCCACACCAGTGTCAGCCATAGCGGCACACACCTGCAGACCCAGCACTTGGTACAGAGACGGAGATCCTGGGCACTCCAGGGAGCTCCAGGGCCATGACAGATTTGTTCCAAAACTAAAGCGGGGGATAAGCGAGGCGGCCCCCGGGCAGAGGGGCTCGCGACCAGCTCTGCTGACTTAAGTCTTATCCCGGAGACTCACACGATGGAAGGAGAGGAGAGAAGTTTCTGCAAATTTCCCTCTGACATCTGCACATGTGCCATGGCATACATGCCCCCCATAAGAAATGTGACTTCTATTCCGCTGCATAGCACACATGCTCTTCCAATGTATGTCACGCATATTTGCCCCTGTAAAAAAAATGTAAAAAAACAAAAAGATTGTTAGCTAAAGTGGCTAACAATGAAAACACTGATATCAGCCGCTCACCTCCATGTGGACACACATGCACCTATACCCCCATGCACACTTGCACACGTGCATACACTACAGAAAATTAAAAGATGGAATGTGGCTTTTCTGAACTGAAATATAACTACAAAATCTTCATCAGATTTTGACTGTGCTGATCTGGATAGTATGAAAACCTGATGTTACTTTCTTGAGAAATAATCATATAAACTATTTTAGTTGGAAAAAAATGTTAGATCTTAATAAACTTGTAGCACAAATTTCAATTTAATATTAACTGCAGTTCAGTTCAGTGTTTGGCACAGTGGTGCAGGAGCAAACAGTGGTTGGAGTTCAGTGCATTGAGAAACTGCTTCACTGCAAGGTCTTTCTTAGAGTGCCATTTTAACTAGCTGTTGAACAAGGTTAGCTTTAACTCTGGATAGCCAGAAGCTTACCAGATGCAACAATTATATGGCTATATCTTTAGTTGCCTCCCTTTCCGCTAAAGTATCTCTTTTAGTGGAAGAGAGGTGTTATTTAACAAGTTATAAGATACATTTTCCAGTTAGTATTTGAGAAAAAAAAATTCTTCAGATGAATCCCTTTCACTACAAATTGCTGCAAAATGTCTAGCACACTGACTTCTAGTAAGTAATTTTTTAAATAGGGAAATCTTTGTTCTCTTTTTTGAGCCACAGGAAGGGAAACAGTCAATAAGTTTCTTTTTCCCCAACTTGTTTCTTCTCTCCTGTGTCTTTTTTGTTGTCTTCTACTGTCTTTTGAGTTAGCTTCCTTTTCCTGAAAACCAAATTCATGAAAAGATTCTTTAAAAGCAGCTGTCTTCTCTGTCTCAGACTCAGGCTGCCCTGCTTAAACACTGCAGAGCCATCCAGAGAGAATAAATACCACGGCTCTGTACGTCAGTGGCCCACCCTGAGCTGTTGCATTCGTTAGTGGATTTAGACTGAGGGTTCACAAGAGGCAATTTTTTGAGGGGCCATAGAGTAAATAATAAAGACTTGTTTCATTGAAACATCATTCATCACAGAACAGACATGGGGGAAAAGGGAAATGTCATTTTTAAAACATTTATTTATTTTATAAATATGAGTACAGTATCTCTGTCTTCCGACACACCAGAAGAGAGTATGGATCCATTAGAGATGGCTGTGAGCCACCATGTAGTTGATGGGAATTGAACTCATGAACTCTGGAAGAGCAGTCAGTGCTCTTAACTTCTGAGCCATCTCTCCAACCCCGGGAGATACAATTTAAGCAATTTAAGCTGTTTAATTTTGAATCTCTCTTTCTTCCATGTGCGTGTGTGTGTGTGTGTGTGTGTGTGTGTGTGTGTGTGTGTATACAGTGGAGCATGATCTGGATCAGATTGACTACATTGACGGCTGTACTACAGAAGAAGAAGAAAACGATGTGAAACAACCCAAGAGCCTGGACACGAACAGTCTCAGCTCACAGTTTATGGCATATATTGAACAACGGAGAATCTCGCATGAGGTAGCGGTGTACCCTTTTCCCCTTCCTAGACTAAAGACGTTCGTGTCCCTACTGAGAACAGCTGCTGATGGTAGAGATCCCTGTCATGTCAGTAAGTTATTGGTTTAGGCCCAATTGTTTCATTTTCCCTTCGTGTTTTAGTCCTGGAGCTTTCAAGGTTAATTTGGAAAAGTCAGAAAGTAGTCTCAAAAATGATTGCAGTTTTATTCCTCAGATAAGCAGACCGCTTCCATTCCTATGAAGAGGCAGTGAAAGGAGGTATGAGCATGATCTCAGGCTCTGGAGGAAGTGCACAGGCTAGGATCCTTCTCCTTGCTAGGTAGTTTTGCTTTCTGGCTGGTCTTTTTTGCTTTAGTGTTTTGCTTTTTTATTATAGCTAATTATAAACAGTAATTTAGTAGATAATTAATTAGACCAAAGTTGACTTTTGAGGAAACATTCAACTTACCCATAGAATATTAATAAGTTTAATTATACTGGTGCTTTTATCCTTAGTTAACTGAATATAAATTGTTTGCTATTAAAATTCTTGGTGCCTCTTATAATGAAGCATTGAATTGCCTACAAAACAAGTAAGCATTGTAGAATCTCCACCAGTTCCTCAAGGGTCTTCAGGAGAATAGCATTCTTCAATCTATCTAGTCAGCAGAATAAAATGGCTTCATTCTAATGTGTGCTGTGTTGATGTCTGGACTTTGTCCCAGGCTCTGAGCAGCGGTTGTTTGAGAAACACTAGGGGCTTTTTTTGAAAAACGATGTATTTAACTTTTAGAAATCACAGATCAGTTGCTTCAAGTGGAGGGTGATGTAGAGTAATAGCATTCCTTAAAAGAAGCCTTTGGTTCCTGCCGAAGGCTTTTGAACACAGTGGGTTTTATTGTAGTTCAGAAGATACTTGTCTCTAAATTCAGATAAAATCAAGTCCTGTAGCCAAAAGATAATGATAGACCAGTGATTGACAAAACTGCCTTGTGGTTTAAGCTGTCATTCTCTCTGCTGGAGCCAAGAGTTACTTTCTAATAAAATTTAAATTAACAATACTGCATAATGCTCTTTGGAGAAATCCCTTTTCTTCTCCTGTCCTCTTTTTCTTTAATGACTTTAAAGTGCATTAGGTTGACTGAGTGACTATCTACAGATACTGCTTACTGGTCTACTGAGAAAGGTTGGCATACTCTTTCCCTAAGCCCGCTGTAGAGCTCCTTACAGTGTTTTAAAACTCTAGCTACCTCATATGTGGTAGCCATATGATTCTGTGGAATAAAACTCTTGGTATTTTTGTATTGTATAGCTTTCTAAAAATTGGGTGTTTACAAAAGTATGATGAAGCAATTAGTTTAAATTAACAATCTGTGAAGGAGATACTGATAAAGTAACTCAGCAGGTGCAGTTAGGCCTGGAGTAGATGGTTTCTGAGGTCTCTGTTTGTTTGTTTGAGACAGGGTCTCTCTACAGAGCCCTGCTGTACTGGAACTCACTCTGTAGACCAGACTGGCCTCACTTACAGAGATCTGCCTGCCTCTGCCTCCCTATGCTGGGATCAGACATGTGTACCACCACCTCCCGGTCTCAAAGGTTCTTACTCTGAAAATATCAGTGTGCTTAATCACTAATTTATATAATACAGTGAGAGGAGAACCTTGTAAATAAAATCCATAGTCATAGACTTCACATATTTTTATTTATAAAAGCCTATGTAATACAGCTTACAGTCTCATGTTGGGATTTGTGTGTGTGTGTGTGTGTGTGTGTGTGTGTGTGTGTGTGTGTGTGTGAGTGAAGGTCAGAAACAGTTCTTTGCGGCTGGTTTTTCCATCCAGCTTTTCTAAGGCTCTGGAGATGACACTCCGATGCCGGGCTCGCACAGCAAGCACAGCACACACTGGCCCATCTCACCAGCTCTGATTTTGTTTTCTGAGATGGAGTCTCGCTATGTCCCTCAGGCTGTTCTCAAACTCTTCTTTTGCCCCAGTCTCCTGAGTGTGGGTGTGTAGCCATGCACCATCATAACCTGATAGCCTGCTTTTAAACACAACACTCACAAAAAAAAAAAAAAAGCCTATTAAAATAACTTTTCAATGTACAATTTCCTAAAACTCAAACTACTTGAATATATAAAATTTATTTACTGACTTTTTTTCTTTTGGATCTAGGGTTCACCAGTAAAGCCAGTAGCCTTTAGAGAGTTTCAGAAAGCAGAAGACATGAAAAGATACTCACATCAAAACAGGTTTGAAAAAGCAATTCAACTTAATTCTTTCTTGAAGCTTAGTAATAAGTGAATTGATTTGATTTTGTGCAAATCCAAATATAATGAAGCTATATTATGGCTTGTGTGTGCCTTAGAGGCTATTTAAAACTAGATCAGTCTGCATTTGTTCTAACACCATTTTAAAAACGAGTAAACATTACTTGGCTCTGAATCCAGACCCTTACTTTAGAATTAATTGATTTGAAAGTAGTTAGTAGTAATGCAGTTTTGTGGGGATAAATGTTTATTTAAGCATTTTAAAGATTTTCTGAAGCCCTATATTTATTTATTCCTTCAGCATATACAGTCTTTTCACTGGACTGAGAGCCTTCCTTCTTCTAAATCAGCTCAATGCTGTTTTTATTCTAGAATTCCAAAACTATTCTGGATATAAACTGTATCACAGTAGTTAATTTCTTTTAGTTTTTTTATCTTTGTATGTGAAATACAGATACAGATAATAGGTTTGATATGTCTATTCTTTTTGTCTGTTTACTTATGTGTTTTCCAAGTCATGGTTCCTCTATGCAGCCCTGGCTGTCCTAGAGCTCACTCTGTAGACCAGGCTGGCCTTGAACTCAGATCTGTCTGTCCTTAAATGACAGGAAATTTACTCTGCAGCATCTGTCATTCATCCTTAGGTCTCTATACCCATAGCATGCTAATGCTGTCTCAGGAGGAATAAAGAAAATGGAGTTGTATCGCCACAGCTGGTGTTGCAGCTCTGAGGGGAAAGGCATCCTGGCAGTCAGAAGCCAAGGGGTACCAAAGTCACACCACCCAGCAAACCTCACACAGACATTTATTAGCAAAGACATAGGAGAGACGGGGAAAAACTGGGCAAGAGGCAGACTTTATTTAGGGTTTCTTGGCAGCAGAGCAGGTCTGGCCATTCTCCTGCCCTGAGGACTGGAAAAGGTCATTGTGGCCATTGGAGAAGTCTGAGAGGCAAGGCCCCAGACTGAATCATCATAATAAAGTTTCTGAAGTATAAAGTAGACCAGTGTTTCTCCACAAAATTCAGCACCACTCCTTAGGGGCTACTATTGAAAATGTATTTATTCCTTATGGGTATCAATTTCCAAAACCACTATAGGTGATACTAAGGCTGAACTGCCTCTAATGTGAGAGACAGGCCTAAAAATTCCCTTCATGAAATGTGAGTGATGCTGTTGTTGAGAGACATCCGAAGGGAAAAAAAGGTCATGATCAAGAAGGGGGAAAGCACACCAGGAGGAACAGAGCCGAGGTGGCCCATGCATGATGTCTACACTGGCTCTCACACACACTCTCCTTCCCCCTTGGTCTCCATCTTTAACTTCGCACAGCTTAGTTGTTGACATTGCAGGAGTCAGTGTGTGTGGTGCTCCACTTCTAGCCCCAGAGCACTTCCTTTCTCTGCTTTTCTGTTGAGAGAGTAAGAAGAGCTCCAGCTGCTCACTAGGAAACGTGGGTTCTAGCTCAGGCTCAGGCGCATGGAGCTCCGATTCAGACACAAAGGGCTGGTTTTCTACAGTTGTGAAACAGTTCAGTGTTCAGTACAGTGCCTGGAGTCAGTCCCTCTCTGTTCTCAGACTGCATGAGAACAAAACCAAACAAGGCTCAAACCTAACTACCTCTGCCACCTTTGGGTAGTAGTGCTGTATTTGTTTTTGTTAGGCACTGCATAGAGCCTCCCTCTTCCTGTAGAACAGAAATCAATAGGATCCTTACTTTGTTACTTAAGGGGCTTTACAAGTACAGTGCCCAGGTTCACCACAGCCAGGTTCCCATTGAGTAAAATGGCTGTATCTGTCAGAGGATCTCAGTTTAGTCTCTGCTTTGGTCATGCTAGGCACATGGGTCATGGCTATGCATGTTGTAAGGACTGGGATGTTGGAGAAAGGCTCTCAACCAGCTGTCCTCAGCAGTGCTGCCGTGCACTTGTTAGCTAGCCATCAGTGACCTCTCACATGACATGTGACGTGGGGACATCAGGTAGGCCTGGGATTTAATCTAACTTCTCTGGCTTAGATTTACAAAATGCATTTCCTCTTTCAATGTAGACTTAACAGTTTGCCTGATTGACAGAAACTTCTGTTAAAAATGAAAAGTTTACTTATTTTACTTGTCCCTTCTTACCTTGTCACTGAGTTCTTATTCTTTTTTGGGGGGCCAGGGTTCCGGTTGAGCCATCAATGCCACCAAGTCACAATCAGGTAAGGTTGTTTTTTATTTTTGGGGTTTTGGGTTTTTTTGTTTGGTTGGTTTGGTTTGGTTTTGGGGTTTGTTTTTGTTTTTTAGATTTTTTTGGGGGGGAAGGATTGCAGGGATTGGAGACAGTTTCTTTGTGTTGCCCTGACTGTCCTGGAACCAGCCTTCTGCCTCCCAAGTGTTGGGATTAAAGATTTGCACCACCACTACCCAGCTTAGGTATTAGATTTACCTTTGTTGTTTTTATTTTGATTTTTGTGAAGCTAAGATGGCTTTTTTTTTCATTCTTTTTGAATGTGTGCCTATGCATGCACACCCCACAGCATGCACGTTAAAGGTAGGAGGACAACTTTGAGGATTTGGTTCTCTACTTCCACTGTGTGGGTTCCTGGGCTTGAACTCAGGTATTAGGTTTTGGTGATAAGCACCCTTACTGGCTGAGCTTTCTTGTCAACCAGGTTTTCTTTTATAGTACTTAAACTGGCATTAATTGTCAGATATCTATAAATCTTACAATTTGTTTTCTCAGTTCCTAAAGCGTGTGTACATGAAGAACAGTGTGAAGGGGAAAGGTTAGCAATAAACATATATTTTAAAATGTTAACACTGCAAAGTAGACCTTGAGGTAGCAGTGTTATTTATGTTGATGAAGGTTGTTGACATGATGTCCCTTGTCCTCCCCTTACATGTTGTTGATGTGAATTACTGATGTGATGCCCCTTGTCCCCTTTACATGTCTAAAATGAGTCCTTTCTTGCAGCTTTCACATTCAGACTTGGAGCTTCATCAGCAGTCTGTTGAGTGCACTCGGAGAGAGGCACAGCTTGCAGCCCTGCAGTATGAGGAGGAGAAAATTAGGACCAAGCAGATTCAGAGAGATGCTGTCCTAGACTTTGTCAAAGTAAATCCTTTACCATCGTTGATGGATACTCTTGAAGTTAGGAGAAGAAATGTTTATTCATTTTGCCAAGACTGTCAGTTTTATTGCCTTAATTAAAGGGAGTTTAGATTGAAGATGGTGAAAGCCAGGAGAAAACCATATGAAGAAAGATCCTACTGAAAAACTCATCTGTGCATGATAGGCAGTCTGGGAAGAAGCAAGAGGAGAAAATGGAGTAGAAAGGAGTCACAGTAATTAGACTTAGACAAAAAGGAAGGCACAGCCTCTAAGTTTAGTTGGAAATGTTGCCAAGGAGAGTCAGAAGCATCTGAGTTTGTGTCTACATGTGTCACTGTGTGCTGTACCGAGCTGTTCTGTGTTCCCCTCCCCCTCCATGTGTATGATACTAAACATATCCATTATTAATTAATATTACCATGGCAGGTGCTATGACTTTTGTAATCTAAGTATATGGTAAATTCCTAAGTTGATGGGTACTGAGCAGTGAATAAATCATGAAGAAAAATGTAAAAACAAAGAAAGAAAGTAAAAGAAATAAATAGATGGACCCAAAGCAAGGTTTTAATGAGAGTTCAGTTTAGGTCTGTGAAAGCAAAGAGAAGCCAGAGTCAAAAGCCAGGTGTAGATCTCAGCTACACTTCATACCACTGAATGTTCCACATCCTGCATTCCCAGTTTTCTCTGCTTGTGGTATTGTTTCTTGTACAGAATGAGAAAGATCACATGAGATCATGTGTGTAAGGAGACAGTCCTGGAGGGTGTGTAGCTGGGGTGGGGAAGTGGACAGTGCTCTCCTAACAGGCGTAAGCCCAGCATTCCACCCTAGCACTGCTTAAACCAAGTGTGGAGCTGAACATCACAATCTTAGCCGGGCACATGGAGGCAGGAGTCAGAAGTTCAAGGTCATCCTTGACTGCCTAACAAGTTTGAGACCAGTCTGTGCTACATGAGACACGGTCTCAAAAAAGAAAAAGAAAAGCCAAGCGTGCCTCTGATCCCGGCACTTGGGAGTCCCTCTACCCCCAACGAAAGAAAAAAAAAAAATTCAAAGCACTAGTTGTGTACAAATGTTTATTTGTCAGAATAACAGAATTAATAAGTTGGGAAAATAGCTTGTTATTAAGAAATTGTAGCCAGGTAGTGGTGCATGCCTTTAATACCAGAGCTCAGGAGGCAGAGGCAGACAGATCTTCTGAGTTTAAAGCCACCATGGTCTACAGAGCGAGTTCCAGGACAGTCAGGACTACACAGAGAAACCCTGTCTTCAAAAACCAAAGAAAAGAAAGAAAAAAGAAATTACAAATTTGCTTTTGAATATATTGAATGTAATGTGGCAGTGATCAGAGTTGAGTTTCTATGAACAGCTGAAAAATACTTGAGATCTGTCTGACAGAAAGCTAACTTACTAGCCATTTGAGTGAATGAGTTCCTGAGAGAGTAGTGACATGATATTTCTGAATGTATATTCAGGTTTTTAATGTTTTCTATCAATACTTACAGAAGAATGATAACATAGTTTATTGTGATTCTTCATTTAAGCTAAAATGTTAAAGGCAAGAGCATAATCTTCTTAACTAGTAAATATATATAAAAAATAAACTGATGTGATCCATGTATTTAAATGGAATGTATAAGTTCCAGCATTGAGATTCTAACTAGCTTCCTCTTTCTGGGGCTATAGCAAAAAGCATCTCAAAGTCCACAGAAACAGCAGCCCCCTGGAAATGGTGAGGTAAGTCCATACAACTACTTTTTCTTGGAATTTGTTATTTTGCAATGGAAATAAAATGTCTACAGTGTGGTTCTCATGTTTTTAGTGATCAAACGTTTAAATAATGAAAGAGTGATTTTTGGCTGGTGTAGTGGACATAGGCCCATTATCCCATCATCTGGAAGGCAAGAGGCTAAAGAGTTCAAGGCCAGTCTAAGCTACATAGTGAATTCTGGGCTAGCCTGAGCTATATAGAAAAACCCCTTCTCAAACCAACCTGCTCCCTCAAATTACCCCTCCTACTCTATTAAATTCTTTATATGAAGGAAAATAAGGTGCAGGATAATAAGGAGGTTATTAGGATGTATAGGGTAAGGTTGTGTATACAACCATCTAGACATTATTCCATCTGCAGCTTGGATCATCCTTTGATGGTGGATGGTTTTGGTGCTAAACCAGAGAGACTGTAGCATTTCAGCATCAGTCTGATTTCCTTGTTTTAACTCACGTATGTCAGTTATAGATCAGTGTCAGATATATAAAATTAATTGCTTAAACTGTGTAAATTTTATGTGCCTATTTTAGTCAGTTCAAATGAAAGTTACTAAATGAATGTTATTTTAGTGTAGTTAACTTTCATATTGACCAGCTTCCCTTATTTTTACCTCCTGTAGTTTTAATTTATGACTACTGTTTTGACTTTTTAAGTACATTGTTTGAACACTTAATGTGAGTGGAGTAAGATGGATCATTGAGTCCCTGGCTTTTTCTGCCAAGCCTGATGACCAATTTGAGTTTAGTTCTTCAGACTCCACTTGGTGGAAGATGACTGTCACAGGTCTTCCTCTGTGCTGTGGCACTTGCATTCGGGGACACACTCACTGAATGAGCGGATGGATGGATGGATGGATGGATGGATGGATGGATGGATGGATGGATGGATGGATGAAAAGCCTGGTGTGGCACTCTTGTAGCACATTGTTTCTGTAGCACAGGTTCTTAGTCCCTGTGTGTGTTGCTTGTGTGTAAGTACTGTGTATGAGGGCGTGAAACCTGAAGCATTCCGCCTGAGTTCTTACTGTCTTTCTTCACAATGGTACTATGCAAATTTAACAACCAAAGCTTGATGCACTTAATGCATTTTCTTAACTCCAACTTTTTTTAAAGATATTTCATGTTTGAGCCCAACAAAGACTCAAGTACACTATATAAGGTGATGACCTTGAATTCCTGCCTCTCCTGCCCCCAGTTCCCAAGTGCTGTGTGCCAACAGACCAACTAACATTTCCTCACTTGTCTGAGAAAGGCAATGAAAAGATGCCTAGACCAGAATCCATTGCTCACGGGTTTACTTTTGTCATTGGTTTACAAAATGGCCACAGAGTGTTTGTGGTGCAGCTGCACCTCTCAGCGCTCTCCTGCGAGCCTTTGCTTCAGAAGGTGTCTAGGAGGAAGTCACCCGTCTGACTCTGATGACTCTTGGGATGTGTGCCTCATGCTTTCCTGTGTGTGTCCTTGTGGAATGCATCACTTTGTGTACACCATTTGTTTTTGACATTGCTTATTTTCTTCACCTTCCCAGTGTCCCTTCCCATCCAGAAGGTCTCAGCACACTGATGACAGTGCCTTGTTAGTGGTAAGAGAACGAAAAATGGAGTTTACGTGGTTTAGAGTAACTTGTGAATTGATGTAAATACCATAAAACATGATGGGTACCATAGCTAAATTCTCTATAAATAA
Source organism: Micromys minutus (assembly GCF_963924665.1). Taxonomy (NCBI): domain Eukaryota; kingdom Metazoa; phylum Chordata; class Mammalia; order Rodentia; family Muridae; genus Micromys; species Micromys minutus. Next base: position 59,765,710 of record NC_137976.1, on the reverse strand, counting down.
CCAGAACTGCTCTCTCCATTAACTTTACAGTATAGCCAGGCTTCTAGAGTTTGACTCACACATCTGTCTAATGCTTCCCAAGGGAAACCATTTGCACTGAGAACCCTACTGGCTTTATATATGATGAGATGTATGTGATAATTAGTTTTTTTTAATGTCTTTTCTAATTTTGAGGCCACATAGTTAATCATTATTTTGGCTCATGAGTCATTCCTATGTGTTAAGTTGAGTTCTACACTCCATGACACTAACTATATATGACAACCTATTTTATGGTATATGTGGTTTCTGTTGTTTTCATTTTTACAGAATGTCTTCCCACCCCTTGCAAATACAAGCTGCATCGTCACACAGGCATGATGGCTTGTCACACACGCATACGTGCACTCATTGCAGAAGTAGTGACAAAGACTTCACTTTCAAAAGTGAAGTTCAAATACTCAGAGTTGAAGTCCTTCCGTGCTCACCTTTAACTCAGAAGAACATTACCTGCAGTGCGGTCTCCTGCAGTTGTGAACACATCATCCACCCAAAGTAGATGAACCATGAAGGCTTTATTTAAAGTCTTTTAAAATCAGTCTTGGAGGAGAATTTAAGCATTTATAAAGTTGCTTTCCCCATCATGTTTTGTGCTACTTGTTTATAGTTTTTTGTTTTGTTTTGATTCTCAAAGGTTTTGTGTGTGGTGACTTCTGTCAGAAGTCTAGACGCTGCCAATATGTGTGCTGTGAGAGTGTATGATGTGTGTTCTACGGCCTTCGTCTCCGTTAAGATGGACAAAGTATATATTAACCGGGCAGTCTTAAAAGTGACCATGAGGTCCAGCCTCTGGAGTCTTAGCAGAATTTCACTGCCATAAGGAGTGAAACTTAGTTTATGTGGTTTCTGATGCTGGTCAGTTATCTTGCTCAGTTCTGACAGCAGTATTAAAAATTAAGATTAAGCCTACTGGTAACAATTTAGTGAAATCGAGGCAGAGAAATGTTTCACCCAGGTGTGACTTGACAAAGGCCTTGGTCTGGGTTTGAATCTAATCCAAGGCCTGTAGTAAATACCCATGCTGGATTGCCTTCTATGCTAAAACTGAAGACATAATAGGAAACCAAAGATGAGATTTAATAACACATACAGGAGGTGATAGAAGTTTGAGTGTCCAGATGTTTTAGTCAAAGAAAAAGTAGAATTTGGAAAAACAACAATAGCAAATACCCTTAGCATGAAATCTGAAGTTGCCTTCAGCTGTTGTCAAAACACAAAATCTTTGCATTTTAGCTGTTGGTATTCAGGCCTGATTTCCTGAATTAGATTCCTTGAAAATAAAATCTTTTTGGGTGTTGTACTCCTGTATTCCAGCACTTAGGAGGCCGAGCATGAGCAAGAGGTTTGCCTCAAGTTCAAGGCCATCCTGTACAGCAAACCTAGTTCAAGGCAAGCTTAGACTATGTAGCAAGGCCCCCAAACACCCAAGTAAATAACAAAAGCAAAATTCACATTTCTTTGTATGATAAGGAATGCTCTGCCAACCTCGTACAAACTCTGGGCGGTGGAGTTAGGAGTTCAAGGTTACCCTCTGTCTCAGGAGTGGGGGAGTAGAGGAAGAAAATTACATTTTAAAAGCCAGGTTTTAAATCTTGTCTCTGATCTCAGAAATGTTCTTCAAAGGGTTTATTTCATACTGCTCTTAAAATCTAAATTTGTAAAGTAAATCCTGAGAGAAGCCTTTGTGTGCTCTGGTATCTTCATCTCCATCCTTATCTCTAGGTTCACTTTTCTTCCTTTTTTCTTTTTCTTTTTCTTTTTTTTTTTTTTCTTTGGCTTTTCAAATATGAAATTTTCTGTCCTCTGCTCTTTGTAAATGCTATTCCCTGCATGGACTACTACATTCCTTGATTGATTTGTACTCATTCATCAAGGATCTGCTTAAGTATCACATCTAGCACTGGCTGCCCTTGCAGAAGACTTGGATTCATACCCGGCACCCACGTGATAGCTCAACTATGTGTGGCACTACTGCCAGAGCAGTGGATGCCTTCCCCGGCCCCTCCAGCAGGCAGCAGGGACATACATGGTCCATATGGTAGATACACATACATTGAGGCAAAAAGCTCATAAATCATTATATATAGAGAGTGTGGGGGGAGACACTGTGATCATAAAGAGATGTCTTAAAGAGTAAAATACTTACTTGTCTTGCATGATTAAAGACCTGTCTTGGATCCCAGCACACTTTAAAAAGTCAGGTATGGTGGCACACACTTGTAATTCTAGTACTGGGGGTTACTGGCTAACTAGCCTGGCCCACTTGACAAACTCAAGTGAGTAAAGCACCTGCTGTGCAAGAGTGAGGACCTGAGTCTGAATCCCTAGAACCTACGTGATGCCGGAAACAGTGCATCTGTGGTCCCTGTGGTCCCTGTGGTCCTGCAGTGAGGGTGCTGCCGACAAGCTCCCTCCAACCCAACTGTGCAGCACTTGAGGACAGAGACCCTCTCTCAGACAAGGCGGACCGTGAGGACCACACCTAAGGCTGGTCCATCTTGGTGCTAGTGCACTCACCCCTACTTACACAAATATTCACATACATACACATCATACACATGAAGGGTTGGCTTTTTTAAAGATAAGTGAACCAAATAAAAGTAAAATCACTCTCTTTGAAATTCTAGTCATTTGGAATTTCACTGATGCAGAGATGAAATGCTTGGTCATCTTCACAGTGTAAAGCTGAATCCTCACGACTGACCTCTCCCAATATAACTTGGGTTAACATTGAAAAATATTTTGGTTTATGCCAGCCCTGCTTGGTTAAAAATGAATGCTCTGACTATATTTCCCTTTTCACAGGACAATAAAAGACAAATACGTTTCAAAGCTATTTTGCTGAAGTCATGGATGTCTTAAGTTTTATTTCCATCTGAAACAATTTTATTAAGAAATACCTCCTTGTATTACAAGATGTCTGTGTTTTGGAGGAAATGTGAGTTCTGAAACATCCACTTGTCTTTTATTTTCTGTGACTTATTAGCAGCTCTAGAGCTAGAATAATGCCCCTACATTCTAAATGAATGTGGTATGAGGCCTTAAGAGTATTCTCAGTTATATAGGTGGGAAAGTTGTGTAAATGATTGTATGGTGATGATGGTGATGAGGATGATGAGGATGTGATGAGGAGGAGGATGATGATGACGATGATGATGACAATGTGCCCATCTTAATAAACATGATATTTGTTGATGACCTTCCTTCTGCCAGTTTTACTGCTTAACTCTGCCTGTCTACCATTTGCTAATTCAAATGCTGCCTTTTGTTTCTTCTCTTCTTTGTTTGAAATTTAGTCCCTGCCAGGGTTGGATGGAGTGAGCTGCGTGGCTACCCGGCCTCATTCTTCTGCCTTCACACCTCTTAAGGTATCTCTTGTTGCATTAATGAATCCGAAAATTCTGGGAGGAGGTTGGGGTATAGGAGTCTTTAGTTTGTTTGCAATAGCTTGGTATAGCAGCAAGCAAGGCGGGCTCGGGGGGCATGAAACACACCTAAAGTATGGATGTGTTTGTTAGCACTAGTGTCACCACCATTCCAACAGTCAGTCCTCCATGCACAGTGAATGTAGCAAAGGGAACTTACACCTGTCTGAGTTTAGGACATGAGAGCAGGCTCCTGTGTTTCTGTGGCACACTTGCCTTCTAGGCTAGATGGTCTGGTAGCTGGAATGCCTCCTTCTCCTGCAATCAAGAGGAGGAGCAGCCATGACAGGCCCCGCCCACAACATGGAGATCATCATGTTCCATCCTGTGCACATTCTTCCACAGACCCAGTCCTGTCTCTTTGCACCATGGCAGCCTAGACTTGAATGCTGAGGACATCCAGGGAAACGCTCTGGTTCCATAGCTGTGTTCCTCAGTGTAGCACTTGTATGAGTTCTCAGTGGCCTTTAGAGCTGTCTGTGAGCTGATGGCCATGTTTAATATGGGCTCTTTGGCATCAGGAATAGTCATGTGGGACTAGTTTCCTTACAGGAAAAACAGGCTAGAACTTGGATTAGTGCACGTCTTTAATCCCAGCACTCAGGAGGCAGAGGCAGGAGGATCTCTGTGAGTTTGAGGACAGCCGGGGCTACACAAAAACCCTGTCTCAAAAACTAAAAGAAGGAAGAAGAAGGTTTCTCTTCCAGTATATATGTCTCAGTAATTGTTTTTGTCTTAGAATGATCCTTTTTCACAGTGTTTGGAGAGGTTAGGTATATCTTTAACAAATGTATTACATAACTAAGCAGAAAAAAATCTGTCTTTTTAAGAAAAAGTACAAAATCAGTCAATTTCACTAAACTTTCATTTCTAGACTTAGTTTTAAGTCAAGTTACATGGCTTTCTTAGATCCCCTATGTTACCAAGACATGGAACTGTCCTTTCTTGAGTTGTAACTGCTGATATGCCTGTTTCTCCACAGATCGATGACAGAAGTGATGTCACCTCAAGCTTTCCGATGACAGAGACAGGTAATGGGAACACAATTAATGTGATGGTGGGTTTTGTTCTGTTTTGTTTTTGATGGGTAGGAGAGAGAAAAACAGTCTTTTTATATAGCCCAGGCTAGCCAGATTATATAGCCCAGGCTAGCCAGAACTAATGGTTCTTCTGACTCATTCTCCCAAATTCTGGGGTTACAACAGGTGTCTGTCACCAGGCTCAGCAGTTGTTCTTTACTAGGATTAGTTTCTGGGGGGGGGGGGGTGAGAGAGAGACAGAGAAAGAGATATTAAAGTCTCAAAGTCTCCTGTGCCCAGGCTGACCTGTGACTAGTAATGAAGATAAATATTCTGAAGCTCCGATTCTGGCTCCAGCTGCAGAGCATTGGCTGTCCTGCCATGCCTGGTTTCCATAGCGCTGGGGAGCAAGCTGACCAAACCCAGGACTTCTCCAGTGCTAGCCAAGCACGCCACCAACTGAGCTACAGCCCCAGCCCCTCTTTAGCAGAATTTCTTTTTTTACTAGTTGGTCATTTGATAAGAAAAAAAATGAATAAGAATTAGCAAGGATATAGTTTGCAAGAGACTAGGTTCAGTGTATTAACGTTCAGGGTGCATTTGTTGTTACACTAAAAAATAACAATTTTAAAACTAAACAAGAGCTTTACTTTCATACATGAGCTTTTCATTAATGCGTAGAATCTTCATCATCTACACCATTGCCATGTTTGATTGGACTTCCCATCTGCTGTTTACTGACTTGTGTGGCATTGTCTGTATCACCTTTGGTTTGCTCTCCATCCGTTAACATCCTCTTGCCTTTCCGTGCTGGTGTAGCCCGTCATTCCCCTGCACACTCTTTTCCTGCTGCTACCCAGAGAAATCAGCCCCAGCGCCCTGAAAGCTTCCTTTTCCGAGCTGCTGTCAGGGCAGACACTAACAAAGGTAAGCGGTGGTGACGTTAAAGGCGAGGCAGAGTGGGGGATGGCTTTGCACAGTGCTGTGAGGTCTTACATGCTGCATACTTAGTTAGCTCTCATCTTGGCAAAATTACTAACTCCAGGCGTCTGTGACCTCACTAACTTTAAGTCAGGAGCATCTTGGTTTTTCCTTTGGATTAGTAATTTTCTTAGTATTATATAAAACATTTTATAATGTTTCAGCTGTGCATGATGATACATACCTGTAATCCCTACATTTAGGAGGCTGAGGCAGAATTGATTTTAAGGCTAGCCCAGGCTACATTTCAAGATCCTGTCTCAAAGCCAAAATCAAAAAACAGATTAAACACATAAACTTATTCTGTCAGAGAACATTCCTCCCTCATTACGAATCTTTTCTCAGATCTTTCTGTATCAATAAACATTTGAATATTTGTATGCCTATTGCCAGCAATTGTACCTTGAAAAATATGCATGTGTGTTAAGCAAAAGATAGGTACAAAACAGTGACAGCAACAGTTTCATAATGTGCTAATGTAGTGTTCGTAGTAGGAAGGGGATGAACCGTGGTGTATCTGTACAATGAGTGTCATGTAATGAAAATTGTACATACAAAATACTGATTTCTAGAATGTGCAGTACTGACACATCGCAAAGGATACATATAATATTGTTTAATTTATAGAAATGTCTCAAAGTGGACAAAATAAATCTCTGGTGTTTAAGGTGAAGATACCAGAACCCTCTGGGCTCAGTGGGCAGAGAATATCCAAGAGGCTTTGAGGTATGGGTAAAGTTGACTTACAGCACTGAGCCATTTCATTTTGTGAGAATCATTTATTGGCTTGTATATAGAATTATGTAATTTTCCATATATGTGGTTTTTGTCAATAAAATTCTTTGTAAATGGATGTAACTGAGACTAAGATGTTACTACCCTTTTGCCATTGTAATTGTATATTTGAAATTTCAACTGGTCCTTTAGTTACTGTCCAGCCCACTACCCCTTTCAGTGTGCTCAATAGACCTGTGTTCTTTCATATAATAATAATACTTTTTTAAAAAGGAAACCTTTATTTTTACCTTATGTGTATGGGTGTTTTGCATGCATGTGTGTATGTCTACCACATGCCTGAGGAGGTCAGTATAAGGCATTGGAGCCCTGGAACTGGAGTTACAGAGGTTTGTGAGCTACCATGTGGGTCTTCTTTTTGTTTTTTTCTATGTAGCCCTGGCTGTCCTAGAACTCACTATGTAGACCAGGCTGACCTCCAAATCAGAGAGCAGTCTGTCTTTGCCTCCTGAGTGCTGTGATTAAAGGTGCCAAACCTGGGTCTTCCATCTACAAGATCAGCAAAAGTAGAAAATGCTGTATTGGCAAGGAAACTTGCCAGACCAATGTATTTTCCTGGCCTGGCATTTTGATTTCCTGTCTGTCCTGTGTTTTCCAGGTCGTGCGTCCCCACTTCTCCTGTCTTCTGCACCTGCAGCTGATCCCACAAATTCCATAACAAGACAGAGAGAGGAAGAGCTGAAACTTATAGATCAGCTGCGGAAAGTATGTGCACTCCCTCTGCGCTGCGCTCGGCAGTGCCATGGCTGTAGCCCATGCCCCGCGGTCACATGTCCTCTCGTCCACCATCACCATGTCAGTCACATCCTCTGTGCGGCATTCTGTGGCGAGTGCAAAAGAAATTTCACTCCTCAGGAATCTCCTTTAAACTTTTTATTGAGAAAATTGGATAAATAATTCTAAAAGTTCACTTTGTAGCCATGCTCATTTTTCTGTTTCTATCGCTGTCTCTCATCGTGTTAAAGGCACTCTCAGAAGAGTAGTTACAGTGTGTAAGCACCAGGCATGGTGTCCACGAGTTAGCCACTCGGTCACCTGAGCGAGCCGGGTCACCAGGTCAGGCCCAGACTGTGCTTCACGTTGAGCCCTTCCTTGAAAGAGAATCTATGAGCACGTGCACATGCTCAAGCCATATGTAAATGTTGAGGGACTGCTATTTTATTTCGGAATTAAACAAGAATCCAGTTGGGGTTTATGGTTTTGTTTGTTAAGACAAGTTCTCTCTGTGTAACTTAGGATGGCCTTGAACGCTCAGTCTTTCTCCCTGTGCCTTTCTAGCCTGGAATTACAGGCACACACCACAAAACCAGGACTTAGTGGTTTCCTAAGTCATAAAATTGTAGTAATTTCTTTTGTGCTTTTGTACCATTGTGATCTGGCTGTGATGCATATATTCTGACTCTGTAAGTTACTGACTTAAGTTAGGAGAAACATGGAGACTATAGTATCTTAAGCTCTTTTCTTTTCTAGACTTTGTTTTGTTTTGTTTGGAGACAAGGTCTTTGTAACCCTGGCCAGCCTGGAACTCCCTGGCATCACAGACTGGCCTCAGATTTGCTCACAGGCATATGTCATCAAGTCCCACTTTTTTCTGTATCTTTAATTATCTTTATATCCTATGTGATAAGCACTTTTCGGTTAATGCATGGCATTTTCTGTCCTTGCAGCACATTGAATACCGGTTGAAAGTTTCTTTGCCCTGTGACCTTGGAGCAGCTCTAACTGACGGGGTTGTACTTTGCCACTTGGCCAATCATGTTCGGCCTCGATCTGTTCCAAGCATTCATGTCCCATCTCCAGCCGTGGTAAGTTGTTGTCCCAGGCAACATGGGCTAATTTTCATTAGATGCTTTTCAGCTCAGTGGGGTCATTGTGCTGGAAGCTATAAAAGCAGATACCAAGGGCCCAGTCCCTGCCTTCCTCTTGTCACTTTGACTAAGAAAAAGCAGACACAAGAACAATAATCTACAGTATGTATTGAATATTGTAAGCCATGGGTTAAAAAGTATGCTATGAACATACCAAAGGGGACCAAATTAATTACCTAGAGAATTCAAAGAAGCTTCTAGAGAAGAAATTGCACTAATTCAGTTGTAAAGTATACCAGCTAGCAACTTAAATCAAGGAATTGTTCAGGTGTTGAGACAAGATCACACTTAGTGTGAGGCTGCAGATAACTGTGGTAAATCCCAGGCTGTTTTAGAGGCCTTAAAACAAGTCAAGCAGTTAGAGGTTTGTATTAGTGTAATTAGTGGGCAACTTTTGAAAATGCTGTTGATTGTTCAATAGGCATAGCAGTACAATGCACACTGTTAGAACTTCACTAAGGAGGGCTGGAAAGATGGCTCAACCAGTAAAGTATCTTGCTACCATGATTAATCGTGCAGAAAGGGCTCTTTGTACTTTTCTGTCCATTTATGATTAACAATTTGCTGACCTGACCCCTGACTCCAGGCTGGAGCCAGGCTTATGACTATGTCTACAGACTGGCTGCTCTGCTGGCGGAATCCTGCCAGATGTCTTTGAGTTCATTTATCGTTACCTTTGTGGAATCAGGAAATGTATCACTAAGAGGCATTCTCCTTGAAAGTTCAGTCACTTATGAACCAGACATTTTATGTTTGTTTGTTTGTTTGTTTGTTTGTTTAATTCCCATACAACTTTATTCCTTCTGGATAGGATCTTGTGTACAGTTTTGGGGTGAGTCGGGGTCTGACAGTAGGTGCTTCCTATTGGCTTGGTCTGAGATGTTAGGAATGCCTCATCTATATGTGGAGGGACTGTGGCTATGTGACAGAGGCCTGGTGCCAGAAGCTCCTACAGTTCCTTCGGGGTTTGGGGCGTTAAGCCTTCGCTCAACCGCACCAAGCTTCCTCTCACAGTCGCCGCCCCACGGTTGTGTATGTTTCCATCTGTTTTCAAAGGGAAGACAGTTAGGCTGGGCAGTGGTGGCAAAAGCCTTCAATCTCAGCACTTGGAAGGCAGAGGCAGGTGGATTTTTTAATTCTAGGGCAGTTGAGCCGGACATTTTAAATATCAGCATTTATCCCAATATTATGTTATTTGAAGAAAGTTTAGATTCACCTTTGCAAAATAGTGGAATAGTGGCTAGAGAAGGGGGCTCAAGAGGTGAAGCATCTGCTCTTGAAGAGGAGCTGGGCTGTGTTCCCAGTACCTACATGGTAGCCCACAGCCATCTAAAACTCCAGTTCCTAGGGACCTCATACCTTCTTCTGCCTTCTGTGGGTACCAGGCACACAAGTGGTACACAAACAAGCAAAGCAGACACATAAAATAAAATAAGTAAGTTAAAAAATAAGGGAAAAAAAGAAAACAGTGGTATAATACTAGTAAAGGTTGGAAAACAAGGACCATAGGAAAGAAATAGTCATCATTTGAAAGAGGAAGTCAGGCAATCCCACCAGGAATGTTAGGAACAGTCTTTCAGTTGTTGAGCTACCTTGTTTTCTTCTTTGCTTCTAAGTGGAGGAATTAAGCTATGCTAAGATGTAAACTCAGCGTTACTAACTTGGAGAATAACACTACCTCTTAGAAGTAGGGTCAGGTACTATGGGCATTATTGGTCTTCGTTTTTCCAGGACTTTGACTTTTTAATTATGTATATGTGTACATCTGAATATGAATCTGTACATATGAGTTTTGTCTTGACTGAGTCTAGAAGAAGGTATCAGATCCCTTGGAGCTGAATGTAGGGGTAGTTGTAAGTTATTGAGTGCTGGGAACTGAACTGTGGTCCTCTGCAAGAACAGCATCCACTCTTATCCTCTGAACCATCTCTGCAGCCCTTAATAGCCATCTCAAAATGAGTGTGCTTTACTAGTGCATGCTTATTAAGGCTTTAGGGATGGCTTAAAAAGGTTTCCTTGTATTTTAAGAAAAAGATTTGTAAATTGTGTGTGTGTACATGCATGCACATGTTCCTGAATGATTTTATGTGCATCACAAGAGCCCATGGAAGCCAAAAGAGAGCATTGGATTCCCTGGAACTGAAGTTAGAGGTGGCAGTGAGCCATCTCATGAGTGCCATGATCCAAACATTCCAGCACTGTGCTTCTAAATAAAAATTTTAATGAAAGCAAATTTTAAAAATAAACTTTTTGAGCCAAGTGTGGTGTGATCATACTGTGAACCCCAAGATAATGTTATTTACTGAAAAACTTTCTTATTGTGGTGTGGCTCAGCCTTAGCACATATCTTTAATACTAAACAATAAAGGTAAAACTAGTTTGTAAAAGGAAGCACCTATGTTTAAGAGTGATGTCTAATTGAGTGGCAAATAAAGTAATGAATCAAAGAAAGAATTGGCAGAATTGGGCATGCCTAACTCTCAGAGTGGAAACAGAAGCGATCTAACAGAACAGTGCAGAGAGAAAGAGAAGGAAAGGAGGAGACAGTTTTATGGAACAGTTGTAGAGAGAGAAGTTGTAGAGAGAGAGAGATCAGGCTAGACATAAGTGAAGACAGAAAGAGCCAGAGAGTAAGGAGTCAGATTAGAACAGATTGCCATAGTACGAGGCCAAGCAGTTCAGACAACAGCTGAGAGAAGCCAGTTCAAATCAGTCAGCCTGAAAAGGAGTTTGAGCCAGAACAACTGAGTTGAAGCAGCCAGCCATAGTTCTGAAAGAACTAAGAAGGGGTACGCTTATTCAGCAGTAAGTCTCAGACGCTGAAAACATTCTAGGCCTAGATTAGATTGTATGGAGGCTAGAAACTTCCAGAACTAGGCCTAGGTTAGCAAAACAGGAGAATAAAAGTTGTTTTTACAGTACACACCTTTAATTCCAGCACTTGGGCATCAGAGGGAGGTAGATCTCTCTGAGTTCAAGACCAATGGGCCAGCCAAAGCTACAGGTAAAGCCTTCTCTCAAAAGCAAACAAACAAACATAAAAGATACAGCAAACAAATGTAAAGTGTTGGGCTTATGAGAAGATGTAGCAGGTAGAGCTAGCCACACACTCTGCATGCTCTTTATGTGGGCCCTTTGCCCAGTAAAGCTCCTCCTAGCAGCTTTCCCCTTTGCCTCCTAGTTCACTTACCTTTCTCTGGAGCTAAAGAGGCCACGACACCCCACACCCTCTGTCTGTGCTCACCTCCCAGCTTGATCAGGAGTAGCCATAAGAGGAGCCCAGGCTGTTCTGTGCCATCTGTCAGATCAGGATTGTACAGTTTATGTTTCATCTTTTCTGCCTTTTCACCTCAGTTAAGAATCTGGCATTGGCAAGGAAGGGACCTATGCCAGATTGTTACTCTGCCAACGTGACACAGGACAGTGTCACCTGGGAAGAGGAATTTCAATTGAGAAAATACCTCTCTCCCAGGTTGGCCTGTGGAGAAGTCTGTGCTCCATTTTCTTTATTAATGATTGCTATAAGGGCCCAGCCTACTGGGGACAGTGGTGTCCTGGGTTTTATAAAACATTCAGCTGAGCAAGCCAGTGTAAACAATTCTTCTACAGTCTCTACTTCAGCCCTGATTTGAGGTTCCTGTCCTCGAGTTCTCCCGCCTGGCTTTCCTGAAAAGAGACCCCAAAGTGTAAAATGAAGTAAGCCCCTTCCTCCTCTAGATGCTTTTGATCATGGCATCTATGTCAGCAGGAGAAAGCTGCCCCAGGCAGGTGCCCTCCCTGTGTACTGAGTTCCTGTTGTCTTTTCAAGATCCTTTGCAAGTTGTTCCCTCAGAACTGGGTGGATAACTGTTCATTCCCTTCCCTCTTGCTGGTTGCCTTTTCATTGTCTGGGACAAAGCTAATACTTGCCCTGCCTGCCTTGGTCTGTCAAGACTATAGTGCCCTCTTTCCTTGCTTTTGTTTCTTCTTATGACAAGGAATTATGTTTCATGTTTGTAGAAAGCTCAGATTTTACAAGTGAAGTCTTGTTTTCTAGCGATGGTACAAGTGTCCGTGCACTTACTAATTTAAAATATCTGTAGGTCACAGTACCTGCAAAACATATGGCTTTCATACCTGAAACTTGAAAATCATTTTTGAATATGAAATTTCTATTTTTCTTATGTTATGTTTCATAATAACCAACTAGGTGAAAAGCAAAACTTTGAGAAGTTGTAAGATGCCTCGTTATTTCCAGTGTTTACAGATCATTACAGAAAAGTAAGCTCATTTGTTAGTAATTAAGGAAATTTCCTGCGTCAACCTTTCATCTTGTAAAGTAACTTTGTAGCCATTGTTAAGACTTTTTAAATTTCTAAGGTGTCTAATGAGTTAAATGCAAAAATAAGAAGAAGTAAGAGGAGGAGAAGAAGAGGGCCGATATTAGCACTGGCTGTTCCTGCAAAGAACCAGGTTTAATTCCCAGCACCTACATGGCAGCTTACGCCTGTCCATAACTTCATTTCCCAAGGACCCAGCACCTTCTAGATTCTACAGGCACTGCATGTACAATATATACAGATATACATGCAGACAAAACACTCATACATAAAAATAATAATAAGGTAATATTTTAAAATAGAACCAGGCATAGTAGCGCACACCTTTAATCCCAGCACTTGGGAGGCAGAGACAGGTAGATCTCTTAAGTTTGAGGCCAGCCTGGTCTCCACAGTTCTAAGCTATTCGGGGCTATGTAGAGAGACATAGCCTCAAAAATAATAAACCAAAAGAAAATAAACTGTTAATTGTGGCCATGTTTGAATGATGAACCACTGGGTGATACATTTTCTTGATGTTTTCTCCAATTTTCTTTTGTTTCAAAATGAAAAGACTATCTTCTTACCACTTACGTTACTAAACCAAAGCAAATACAGACATTGGAGGTGGCAAACTCCTCCCTCGCATAGCCAGCTCTTATTTCTGCAAATATATTTTCTTGGAAAGCAGCCTCAGTGGCCCACTTGTCCTTGTGGCTAATTTTGTGTTTCTGACAGAATTGAGTGGCAGCAACAGTTCCAAGGTTCTTAAGATTAACACTCACTGTTTGATCTTTTACGAAAACGTTTGCTGAGCCCCGAGTGTGCGGAGCAGTCTGTGAGGCAGCTAGCAAGAGTAGTTTGAAGTCTGCGTTCTTTCTGATCTTTGTTGATAATGGTTTCCTCCTTTCTTGTCTCACTGCAGCCTAAATTAACAATGGCAAAGTGCAGGCGAAATGTGGAGAACTTCCTGGATGCTTGCAGAAAAATCGGTGTACCCCAGGTAACATGCGTGTGTGTGTGTGTGTGTGTGTGTGTGTGTGTGTGTGTGTGTGTGTGTGTGTGTGTGTACACATGCGTGGGCACGCGTGCGCACGCATACATGGGTGCGAGCACGTGCTTGTGTCTAATTGTTCTTACTATAAGTAGCTGCAAACTATGCTGCTGACTCACAACTAACATGATGTGTTATACAAGACTGTCGGTATTCTCTCTAGCAGTATTTTTTCATGCTTCCCTCATTAGATAATTGTACTGTAACTAAAAAATGAAAAATAATTGTTCTGTTTTCTTAAGCATCCTACTAGCTGTTTGATCAGGTAGAGCTATATTTAACAATATTTTCCACACAAGTACCTTTCCTTCAGTTTTTTTAACACTTTTAATACATTTTAAATCTATTTTAAATGTATCCAAAATTTAATTTTGAATTATTTTAGACGTCACAAAATCATACAAAAATAGCAGAGTTCTTATGTATACTTCACTCAAATTTCCCAGATGTTTAAGATAAATACATAAATGGTATAGCTGTACAAAGAGGTATTCCAAATAACCGTCTCTTAACTAAATTAGAGGGTTAATTCAGCTTCAACCTGCTTATCCACTAGGCTGCAATGCTTTGGAAGTTAGCAGTCTCCACTTGTAAGCATGTTTTCAGGAGACAGGGCTTCCATGGGCCTCTATTGCAGTGCTTCTCAGCCTGTGGGTCCTCACCCCTTAGGGTTGACTGACCCTTTCACAGGGGTCACCTAATGCCATCAGAAAACACAGGTGTTTACATTACAACTCATGAAAGTAGCAAAATTAAAGTTGTGACATAGCAATGGAAATAATTTGGTGGTTGGGGTCACCGCAGGGTGAGGAACGGCAGTAGGAAGGTTGGGAACCAGGGTTCTGTTGTGTTTCCTGCCATTGACAGTGCTACAGTTAAACGTTACAGATTCAGTAGGAAAAGGAGTTTCCACTGCTCTTTCAGGGGCCCTTTTGAAGAGCATTAAAACTGATTTACTTTCGAGGGGTGCACAGAGTTGTCGATGATAGAGGAAACAGGCTCTTTGACTGAGCTCTGGGGACACTTCCCTCCCCTCAGCCTCAGTGCTGGAACTGTGTGCACACCACCATGTTTGACAACAGGGGACACATGAGCAACTTGATGTGTGTGGCAGTTTCTGTTTCCTTACTTTGTTTCCTTGTTGGAGATGGTAGCTATGCCTCCTGCATGCCCTGCTAACCCTAACCCTTCTCTTGTGGGTGCACACATGCCAGAGTAGAAAAGAAAGCCAGTTCCAGCCTTGTATCCACATTAGCCAGCATGAGTTCCACACTTAACCTCTTAGCCTTATCAGGTAGAACATTCTGTTCTTTTTTTGCAGTGTTGTGGGTTTGTAGTTTCTCTTTTCTAAACTCAGGTATGACTTTTTTTTATTCTTACGGACAAAGTCAAACATTTTTACATCATTGTTTTATGAAAGCTTATAAAACCATTTTACACATACTGAGACCGTTTACCATTTTCTAAGGAACTGGCAGTATTTTGTCCACGGTGAAAAACCTGAGCTCCATCTGTGCACATATTAGCATCAGGTATTCCTGCCTTCCGTCAGTCAGCACACCGTGTGCACTGAACAGAGTGTGGCATGCCCCTGCTGGGATTTGCTGAGCCCACCTCAACACTGTTTCTAGTCATGAGAGCTGCCTGCCAGGCTCCACAGCCATCTTGTCTACATGTAAACTGTAAAGGCTGTAGCCTGGAGCTCTTTCAGTTCTGCCAATGGTCAGCAAACTATAAACAGTGCTTTACACCATGTGCTTAAGTCAGCATCTTCCAGGTGGGGCGGGCAAGTGCTCATTACAGCCCAGCCAGCGGTCCACCTGAGCACAGAAACAGATAGAAAAGGTACAGTTTAAACCGACCTTTTTCCAGGGTGGTTAGTTGGGTTTTTTTATATCTACACCCACTCCTATTTCCTCTGCCAGAAAGAGGAAATGGACGTCCACTCAAACCACTTCTTTCTTCTCCCCTCTGCCCTTCCACCCACTTCTCTGCCAGTTTCAGTGAGTTCTAGGTGTGCTTCTACTTCTGATGAAAATTAGTCATTTTTCTGGACAGAGTGAAGGATAAGGAACTCACAACTTGGTAGCTTCAAGCTAGCTCTCAGCCTGTTTTGGTCTCACCTCCTTCTGGCCCTTACTGGACTATAAAACGAGGACTTAGTATCTAGAGTGTCAGGTTCAGGGTTGTCACTTCTCAGTGTGACTACGGAGTGTTGTGTAGAGTGAACTGTGAGCCCCTGTGGAGGAGCATGCCTGGACCCTCTACCTAGTGAGTGACACAATACCACGGGCAATATGAGACCCTGTTTCAGACAAAAATAAAATGAAATGTAGATGATACGCAACGATGACTGAAATTATGAAGGAAAGTGGGCTGTTTCCAGCTCACCCTCAAACTGTGAAGGAATCACTAAAAAATAAGGAAACTCAGGAAGCCTCTGAAGAGGGAAGTGTATGGAGATTCACGTTTATTATTACGCCTTTATTAAATGTTTTACATTTTAAAAAAGAACCTGTATTTGAATTAATTGTCCTATATCCTAGAATTATTATGTATGTTAATATTTCCAGAGTGAGTCCACTAATGGTGACTTCAGACACTCCCTCCATTCTGTTGTGCCTAGTGAACCACATCTAGGGATGATGAACTTGATCTGATCTGCAGTAACCCTCCCTCACTGCAAAGCTTGCCTCGGTCTTTGAGAGCCTGGTTTGCCTGGCTTCGTGATTCCCCACTCTTCCCTCAGTGGTGAGGAGTGGGATTGAAATCAGGCCCCTCCCACTCACCGCCCACTGTCAGGCTCCCACATCCTGGGCCACAGTGAGCTCTCACTGTTGTCTCCTCGGGGCTGCAGCTAGCCTCCCGTAAGCAAAGTTCCTTCTGCCGCTCAGTAAAAACTCAGCTATTTGTGGATGAGCCCATGTTTGTTCTTCAGCATTTTCTTACAGTGAAATGCCGCAGGGTGTGTGTCCGACTGTGACTGATGGTTTTCTGAGCCCTGCACTTGACTCATTCTACTGCACTGACTTTTTTTTTTCTGTTTTCCTTTCCTGCTCGCACTTGGACAGGACAATCTCTGTTCTCCTTCCGACATCCTTCAGCTAAACCTCAGCGTTAAGAGAACTGTCGAAACATTGCTCTCTCTTGGGGCACATGCAGAAGAATCCAGCTTTGTCTGTCTGTCTGTCCAGCTTCTGGGTTTTGTGGCATTTTACTGTTCTTTAATGTTAATTCTCTGTGTGCTTTATTACCGGGTCTTCACCTATAGCTGACCATGCAGCCAGTGCCATCCAGCTCCTTCCTGTGCTTGGTGAAGGTTTGTTTCTCATACAGAATTGCTGACACACGTGTGTCTTCAGACTGCTAACTTGAGAAGTGCATTGTCTCTCCTGTGTCCACAGAGGCAGTGCATCGTGTAGTAGGCACTAGTGACAGCTAACAGAGGTGCATTCTCTCTAGTCCCTGACTCCCCTCCTACCCTATGGCCTTGTCTCTTGTATGGAAAGGTTGCAGTGTTTTTATTAAAGCAATCCTGAGCCACAGAGGACTCTGGCCATCTTTTATACTGAGATACAGCTTCCGCTCTGAAGTAAGGACAATGTGATATCTCAGCCTTTTTTTTTTCTTACTGTTCAACCCACTTCGGTGCCAGAAGCTTACAGTCAAGGGCCAGGCCATGGTTCGGGGCCACAGGGTGCTCTAGCACAGTATCTGAGCCTTTCAACAGCTGCTTATCATGGAAATTCTGGAAGCATTTCTAGCTTGGAGTACCTTGTCACTTAGATCTCTGCCCAGAACTCCTAATTTACCCCCAGTTTTAACAGTATTTGGACATTTAGAAGGTATGGGGCATTTAAAATACCAGTTTTAGTTTGGCCTGGATTTTTAGTTTAAAGATACTGGAGATTTCCCAGACTGCTGTTCTGAGCCCAACGTGTCTGTTTAAGACAGCACACACTGAGCAGCTGAACAAAGTTTGCATCTGAGGTGACGCATGGTTATCGTGTGCTGCCTAAAAACAGATCCCTGTTAGAATCTTGTTGGAATGTGATATTTGGAATCCATATCATTTCTAACATGAGGGACCCATTTTTATAGGTGAGGTTTGTGTTCTGTAGGCTATACAATTGTATCTGAAACTATCTGAGCCACAGGTCCCAGTGAAACTGCAGTCTGCACTCAGAATGCTTAGTAAGTAGTGTCTGGACTCGGACCCTAAAGAGACACTGCTGCAGTCAGATGGCAGTTTGCACTGTCTGCAAACTCCATTAACAAAGCTGATCCTTAGCTCGAGATGACAACACAGTGCCCCGCTGTAGTCCACTGGCCCTCTGCTTACCCCCATTTTCTTCCATCTGAAGCGAGCTGGTCTATCATCCACTGCTAATGCTACACAGAGACAGACTGTAGCACTTGACAGCAGTGCCTCCCAGAGGTGCTCCTGTGCTTCTGTTTATTTATAAGACGTCTTAGGTCCGTCATTGTTGTCTGAGTTCTATAGAATTTTGTTCTTTTATACACGCACACAGAGTTAGGCTTAAAGCCAATAATCCCAGCACTCAGGACGCTGAAACAGGATTACTTTGAGTTCACCTAGGCTACACAGCAGGACCTTGTCTTTTAAAGGACAAAAACAAACAAAGAAAAAGTAAAACCCACAGAGGCTATCATGTGGTCGAGCCTGGCAGTGGTGGGTTCCTAGGAACCATACGCAGAGTTGGCGTGTGGGTGGAAGTGCCACCTCTGAGTGGTGTCTAGACCCCTGTGCACCGAACCACTTGCCCTGGCTCAGGCCTGGGTGCGGGTGAGCAAACACCAGGGAATGGCCTGGAGACTATGACACATGCAGAGCACACGCAGGTCCCTCCTGCTTGTTGTTTGGTTTTTGTTTGTTTTTGTTTTTTGGAGACAGGGTTTCTCTGTGTGGCCCTGGCTGGCCTGAAACTCCCTCTGTAGACCAGGCTGGCCTTGAACTCATAGATCTGCCTGCCTCTGCCTCCTGAGAGCTGGAATCAAAAATGTGGGGCACCACCATCCAGTGCGGGGTCATCTTAAACAAAGCTACTCTGTAGTTGCAGAGGTATTCAAAGTATTAATTCCAAACTGCTGAACTTAGTAGCAAATCAAAAGATTGCTATGACTTTAGCAAAATCAGCATTAAATAAAAAAGTAATTATATCAAGTGCCAGTAGCGGCCTCAAAATCAACCACTTGCTGCATTTACTGCAGTTCATTTTGTCGTGTCAAGTGGCACAGCTGTGGTGGTGTGCTCCTGTAACCCTCACGCTGAGGCCAGCCTGAGCGGGTTAGCAAGACCATTCTCAACTGGAAACAGAAAATTCCAGCACTTGGGAGGCAGAGACAGAAGGATCTCTGTGAGTTCCAGGTTAGCCTTGTCCACATAGAAAGACCCTGTCTAAATAAATAAATGAACTTGATGAAAAAAAAGAAAAGCCAGTAAGTGTTATACCAAGATCTGCCTTTTTCTTACCAGAGTAACCAAACCTGTACTAAGTCAAAGATGATAGGTGTATCCATCTTCTCACCCAGATGGTAGTCATCTTTTCTGGGTCAGTTACTAAGATGTAAACTTACACTGTAGTCCTTCAGTATAATCTATTGTGCTGGGTTTTATGATATGCTTTACTTTTTCAAATACTGTTTTTATAAGACTCACTGTGTAGCCCTGGCTGAACTTGAACTAACAAACCTGGCTCTACCTCCTAAGTCCTAGGATCAAACACACTCAGCTAAAATACATTTTTTAATTATTTATGTATATGAGTACACTGTAGCTGTCTTCAGACACACCAGAAGAGAGTATCAGATCCTATTACAGATGGCTTTGAGCCACCATGTGGTTGCTGGGAATTGAACTCAGGACCTCTGGAAGAGCATCAGTGCTCTTAACCACTGAGCCATCTCTCCAGCCCTCACAATTCCTTTTTAAAGATGACTTTTAGCTCATTTAGATTTAGGCCTCCCTTCCCCCTTCCTTCATTCATTCACAAACCATGCTGTGTTCCTGCTGTCTATGTGTCCTTCAGAGAGTCCTCTGAATCCTGTCTTCCACTTGAGCCCTGCTGTGTCTTAGGCTGGTTTTGCATTTGTACCTGCTCTGTAAGTCTGCCCTGGTCTTTATCAGGGATGGAGTGTGGTTTTCTGCAGTGTTCTGTTCTCTGTTGTGTAAATGTGTGTCTCCAGTCAATCTTCTGCTTCCTAAATGTTCTGTATGAACTGTGGTTGTGTTAATAAAGTGACCCCAAGTGTGAGACACGCCTGCGTCTGCCTCCTTAAGCAGGGTGGGTTTACCAGGAACTTTGTATCTCACTTGATTACTATGGGGTGGGGATGGAAGGACCCGTGTTCTCTCAGCTCTGATGTTCATCCTGTTTTCTTTTGTTTGTTTTGTTACATTGTCCCCTTTCAGGAGCACTTATGTTTGCCTCTGCACATTTTAGAAGAGAAAGGGTTGGGCCAGGTTGCAGTGACAGTCCAGGCCCTCCTGGAACTAGCCCCACCCAAGCAGCAGCCGCAGCCACAGCTCTCTGCTGTCTGAGGACTCCCAGGGCCCTGCGTGTTGGCACAGCCAAGACAAGGAGCAGGAGGACTTGATTGCTGGCGCTGCCTGCTCAGACAGAGCCCTGTGTGTTCCTAGAAGCACTGTCTTCATGATTCCTGCCAGGAATGTTGTGTTTCATTTCTCCATTTTAGGGGAGATTAAACCCATTTCCACTGTTTTTTTATTTTTAATGAAGACACGGTTTTTTTAAGTGGAACTTTCGTTACTGAGGCCCCATCATGGAAGACGAAGCTGATGGTGCTTTCTTTGTTAGGAGCAGGCTTGTTTGCCATGCCAGAGCCAGTGTTTTCACAGCTGGATATTGAGCTCTCTCAGAAGACAGACACAGTTATTGTGTCTGCCAGTTCCTAGGTGTCTACAGCTCGATGGTTTCTACAGTTGGACTTCATTCTTCTGGAGCATTTGTGAAATCCAGATTTGCATCAAAGGTTGGGATGTGGTCTAGGAACCTCCACTTCCAGCAGACATTGGGTTTCTCGGCAGTGAAGACCACTGTCCCAAGACACATTGTTATGTGGTCTGAGGACACCACCCCTACTGTATTTTTCAACCACATTCAAATCAAAGGCTATATTATGATGACTTGGACTTTCCTGTCAAAGAAAGCAAAACCATAGAGAAGCCCTAGGTTCTGCACAGTATAACAGGTATCTAAGGCCAATACCCAGACCCCTCCCCAGGCTTGCCCACTACCACCCCATCTTTTTCTAGAGAGCGGTTCCATGCTCACCCTGCTGTTTCCTGAACAGACACACTCCACACATTGTAAACTATAAATTGTAGCATGCACTACCCAGCAGTGTTTGCATTTGCCTCAGTGAGCCCTGCGTGCTGATCCCAGGCACCTGGGCCAGGCACAGCTGACCCACAGGTCCCCACTCCTGGGACTGAAGGAAAGACATTCTTACAATCCGTGCAGGTGACTGCCAGTTCCCATAGCTACAAGATAGCTCTGAGAGCTGCTTCCTGTTTTTCATCTACTCCTCTCTGAGATCCTCCACTGTGTTCAGAGAACAAAAGGCCCAAGGGCTCCAGCACAGTGTAGGAGTCTCTATTTAAATTTAAGCACCAAGGCTTCTCTTCCCTACATTTTGGACTCTTTAGTTGTTAGTTGCATCTTTGGTGTTTGCTGAAGTTAGAACCCAAATACAGTAATTACATAAAGCTGTTTGTTTTATAGGGTTTTCCTATAAAAGATTGTTAACTTTTGTGGGTTTTCTTCCCAAGGCTTACATTTCAGAACAGTATTACCCTGTGCAGCATCTAAAAGTAACTTTGATACTTGACCAGGGTTCCATCCCCAGCATCACCTTAAAAAAGCTCAGAGAGGTACATGGCCTATGATACCAGACATCCCAAAAGTGGGAGGTGGAAAATCAGGATTTGGAGTCCAGAGTAGGCAATAGCCAGCTACAGCCCGCCGGGCTGTATTTGACTGTGGCTGGAGAGCTGTCTCAGTAGTAAGAGCCTGTGCTGCCCTCGCAGATGAGGGTTCACAACTGCACTCTACTGGCTTCTGCAGGTCAGGCACACACACGGTGTATATATATACAGGAAAGTAAAACACTCCTGTACATAGCAGTGGATATCTAGTCAAAACAGTTTCTCCTTGTTTGTGCAGAGAAGTGTTTATTAGAATGCTGCCACTTTTATTCAAGTTTAAAAGCCTATAAGAGCAGCCAGGCATGGTGGCTCATGCCTGTAACTCAGGCAACTAGAGCAGGAGGATCATTAATTTCAGGCCAGCCTTGGCTACGTAGCAAGACCTTATGTCGAGCCAAAGTAAGTGTAACAGAGAGTGTCTGCACTCCTGCCCAGTCCTGCATGGTCCTCAGAGAACGGTAGGACTAGAGCCCAGAGCCCAGCCTGTTCATCACCAGTCCCCAGGGCCAGCGGCCAGAGCTCGCTGTGACCAACTGTGCTTCTGGACTGCAGATATGCTTCCTTCCAGGAAGCACTAAACCTCAGCATCTTTCCTAAATCCCAGATCTTAATTATACAGATGACATTAAAATGGTTCCAGAAGACATTACACAGTGCAACACTTGGAATGGCTGCAAGAGCTCCGAAGAGTAAGCTGACATTGGAAGCATGATGGCACATGCCAAAAAAGTCCCAGCTTTTGAGGGACAGAGGAGGCAGATCTGGTCCACATATTGGGTTCCAGGCCTACCTCAGAGAGAGGAGGAGGACATTTTAACACTGCAGTTTTCCTATGAGACCTTAATTACTTACCAAACTAATACAACTTTGAATGATTAGGATACAGTTGCACAGTGTTGGTGGGCAGTAAAATACAGTTCCTACGAGTCAGCACACAGCAAGTCAGTGCTTCACTTCTGTTGGGCCTTTGTGGCTTCTTATAGGTGTCCAAATTGGAAAGGACAATTCATTTGGATATTTAACCTTGCTAGACCCCAGCAGGAGATAAAGTTAGCCATGTCATAGTCCCCTGGATGGAAATGGCTACCTTGCCCATGCTAAAGGAGATCAGCCAAGTGCCTGCCAGCTCTGCCCTGCCACCTGCGGTTGTCAGCCGCCTGGCACTCTGACCAGGATGCCCCTGTAATGAGCAGGTCTGAAGAACTCTCCTGAGGAAGAACTTGTATCTGCTAGAACAGACTAGAAAAGGCAGAGCAGAGGGTGGTTTCCAACCCAGCAGCCCTGTAAATACACCCTTGCAACTAACGAAGGAGCCCGCCATTTGTTTGCCTCTAGTCAGCAGTGATGTGCCGATGAATCTGATGGACTAAGAGCTAAGTGCTTAGATGGCTATGGGGATGAAGGAGAACTGGGTTATTTAGGAGCCTTTTGTATACACATAGCAGTGAGACAGTTTACAGCAGATTTTATTTCTGAAATGTTATAAACATGTAATTAATAAAAGGTTTTATAAACATTGTCCTATATTTGTATGTTTGTAAATATGTTGTGTAAGTTCTAAGTATAAATATGTCAATACTGTGTATGTTATTTTTAATTGCCTGTATGTCATCTTATATGTGGACATTAAAATAAAAGCCAATACTCCAATAGCATGTAATAAACACTTTAAAATATTTCAGCCTAAAGCATGGTTTCCTTGCCAAAGACAAATCAAAGAAAGGCCATTTCTCAGGCTCACTGGACCTTTGAGGTTCACATTCTCTTTCTTAAAGAGGTGCAGACAGTAAGATTGCCTGCGCTAGCAGTAGGAGAAGATTCCATTCAGGCTGGGGCTACAGTGCAGTGAGTAGTGTGCCTACTAGCATGCATAAAGTTCTGGGTTCCATTCCCAGCACTGCATGAACCAGGTATGGTCACTCAACTCCTGTAATCCCAGCACGTAGGAGGCACAGCATAAGGTTCAAGGCCACTAGACTACATAGCGAATTTGAAACCAACCTGGGCTACATGAGACTCTGCATCAAAAAGTTTAAATTTCATATCATGAAATGTGTGAGACTTTTCGGGGGGCGGGGCAGTTGAGGGCCAATGAAAAGGCTCAGCAGGCAAACGGGCTTGCTTTCTGCCAAGCCTAATGACTTGAGTTTGATATCCAGGACCTAAATAATACAGAGAGATACAGTAGAAGAAAACAATTTTTGGAACCTATCCTCTGACCCCACCTCCCGCAGGCTATGGCATGCATACATATACACACGTTTCCATGCCTGGCCACATACACACTGGGTTTTGTTTGTTTGTAAAGAAACAAGCTGTGTCTGTGCTCTTAACCACTGAGCCATCTCTCCAGCCCATGTGTCTCGTTTCTTCAAGTCATAATATCCAGATAATGTATATAGTTGTGTCTCTCTTGACAAACATCATCTCTAGCCTTCTGAAGAACCCATGACCCAGTCTTTACCACTGGAGGACTATGTATCTACATGCCATTTTACCATATATCAGCCACTTCCATCCCTATCTGTCCCCAGAAAAGTCACTGAAACAGCTTATGTAAGAGGTGTATTATGAACTGTCCCCCAACACCACCATCTCTAGACTAATGTTCACCCTGTGAGACAGGCAAGAGCCAACATTAACTACATGTGTGTGTGCTCATGATGCTAGGTGATAACCTTATAATTCTCACTGAATAATTTACTCTTGCTTATAATAGCTTTTCACTTTAATCATATGGCATAAAGTCAGAGTCAGATGTGTCAGGAGATTTTAATACTTCACTATAAGCCAATGAACTGCTTTCTGGTGAGAGAGAATAAGGATGTTCACAAAGCTACTCAACGTGTCTCTTCCCAAAGTCTAGTCTGAAGAGGCCCCACAGCCATGTCCTAGACCTGACTGGGGTTTGAAAACTAGAGAAGCAGGCATAGCAAACTCCTTAGGGGTCTCCATGAGCCCATAGGTGGGTGTTGGGGCAGCATCATGTATGTCTCGAGGCCTGAGAAGGAACAGGAGAAACTTGCTACTTCTTTCCTCTCCCCTTCTCCTTGCCTTTTGAGTCTTTGCCGTCATCTTTCTCTTTCTTGGGCATTTTGAAATTTCCAATTTCCTTTCGGACCACTGTACCTCGCCACCAGGCCTGGAGCTGGAAGAGAAAAGCAAGGGGAATTCACCTCAGTGAGAGAACCAACAGTCGCTTCCAACAAGAAGATCCGGGACATGGAAGTGGCCAGGCTGCTGTCAGTACAGCTACCTGGAGACGAAGTAGGCCATGCCATCCTTCAGCCTTAGAGCCTCAACTTCTGTGCACTCTTGCTCCCTTGGTAACACCTCACAGCCACTGAATGCAAAATGAGTGCATGCCTCTTACCTGTGCCCAGTCAGGGACACACTGGGAAGTCTCAGTGTATCACACATCTTTAAGGAGCTGCTAGACGGGTAGGATTCAGAGAGTCCCTTGAATGTCTTTGTCAGTTTTATGCAACTATTCTTGTCTAGATTGTAAAATCAGACTAGCCCACTAGGGAACATGAGTCCACTGGTGAGAGCAAAAGCAATCTCTGGTTAGCTCCCTACTTTGTTTTGGGTTTTTGCTTGTTTATTTTTTTGTTTTGTTTTTGTTTGTTTGTTTTGAGACAGGGTTTCTCCATGTAGCCTCGATTGTCCCAGAACTCCCTCTATAGACCAGGCTAGCCTCAAACTCACTGAGATCTGCCTGACTCTGCCTCCCAAATCCTAGGATTAAAGGCATGCTCTTCCACCGTGCATTGCCAGTTAAAGATGTTTCCATACCTGGTCCTGAAAGTACTTCAGAGTTCTCATTTTTGGACTTGTGGTAATGGCTTAGTAATAACCACACTAAAAAATGCTGAAGAGGCTCTGGGCTTGATACCCAGTGCCACAAAGCAACAGAACATGGCCTTGTGATGGTGTACACCCGTAATTCCAGCAGTTGGGCAGTGGAGTTCACAGGCAGCCTGAGCTACACAGGCAGAACTTGCCTCCTATTCTACATCTCAAATCCATTTCTGCCAGGGCCCTTGAAGAATGTCCAGGCAGAGGTTTGGTTGGTTGGTTGGTTGATTTTTTTTTCCAAAACCAGCTGAAATCTCTGCAATTTTTGCCTTAAAATGTTTTTCCAAGGGTGGGAGAGAGGACTCAGCAGTTAAGGGCACATACTGCTCTTGCAGATGTCTAGAGTAAGTTTCCCAACACCCACATCTGGAAGTTCACAACCATCTCTAACTCCAGCGCCATCTGTAATTCTGATGCCTCTCCTGGGCTCTGTGGGCCCCTGCACTCTTATGCGCAAATCCACCCACAGACACAGACATGTTCATAATTAAAAATGAATCTTAAAAATATTTTCCAGAGGGTCTCATTGAATGCGAAGCCAGCTCTCAGGCATTTGTGTGGTCTTGTTGCCAGCCCAGCTGGGCCTACACACAAGCAACCATGTCTAAGGAACCTGCAGTTGGCATTGATCTTAACACCACCTACTCCTGTGTGGGTGTCTTCCAGCACAGAAAGGTAGAAATCATTGCCAATGACCAGGGTAACCGCACCACGCCAAGCTATGTTGCTTTCACTGACAAAGGACGATTAATTGGGGATGCGGCTAAGAATCAGGTTGCAGTGAGCCCCACCAACTGAGATCAGATGTTCTGTCTGATACAAAGCACTGGCCCTTCATGGTGGTGAATGATGCAGGCGGGCCCAAGGTCCAAGTCAAATACAAAGGGGAGAGGAAGTATTCAGAGGAAGTTTCCTCAGTGGTTCTGACAAAGGAAACTGCAGAAGCATACCTTGGAAAGACTGTTACCAGTGTCATGGTCACAGTGCCAGCTTACTTCAGTGGCTCTCGGCGACAAGCAACAAAAGATGCTGGAACTATTGCTGGCCTCAATGTACTTCGAATTATCAGTGAACCAATCGCTGCTGCTGTTGCTTATGGCTTAGATAAGAAGAAGGTTGGAGCTGTTTTTTGACTTGGGAGGTGGCACTTTTGATGTGTCAATCCTCACTATTGAGGATGGAATTTTTGAAGTCAAATCAACAGCTGGAGACACCCACTTGGGTGGAAAAGACTTTGACAACTGAATGGTCAACCATTTTGTTGCTGAGTTTAATTGAAAGCACAAGAAGAACATCAGTGAGAACAAGAGGGCTGTCCGGCGTCTCCGCACTGCCTGTGAGCAGGCCAAGCACAGCCTCTCCTCCAGCACCCAGGCCAGTATTGAGATTGATTCTCTCTATGAGGGAATTGACTTCTGTACCTCCATTACCCACTCGATTTGAGGAGTTGAATGCTGACCTGCTCTGTGGCACACTGGGCCCTGTAGAGAAGGCCCTTCAAGATGCCAAACTAGACAAGTCACAGATCCATGATATTGTCTTGGTGGGTGGTTCTACCAGAATCTCCAAGATTCAGAAGCTTTTTCAGTGGGAAAGAACTGAATAAGAGCATTAGCCCCGATGAAGCTGTTGCCTGTGGTGCAGCTGTCCAGGCAGCAATTCTATCTGGGGACAGGTCTGAGAATGTTCAGGATCTGCTTCTCTTGATGTCACTCCTCTTTCCCTTGGTATTGACACTGCTGGTGGAGACATGACTGTCCTTATCAAGTGCAATACCACCATTCCCACCAAGCAGACACAGACTTTCACCACCTACTCTGACAACCAGCCCGGTGTACTCATCCAGGTGTATGAAGGTGAAAGGGCCATGACCAAGGACAACAACCTGCTTGGAAAGTGTGAGCTCACAGGCATACCTCCTGCACCCCGTGGGGTGCCTCAGATTGAGGTCACTTTTGACATTGATGCCAATGGCATCCTCAATGTTTCTGCTGCAGATAAGAGCACAGGAATGGAGAACGAGATCACCATCACCAATGACAAGGGCCGCTTGAGTCAGGAGGATATTGAGTGCATGGTCCAAGCAGCTGAGAAGTGCAAGGCTGAGGATGGGAAGCAGAGAGATAAGGTTTCCTCCAAGAATTCACTGGAGTCGTACGCCTTCAACATGAAAGCAACTGTTGAAGATGAGAAACTTCAAGGCAAGATCAGTGATGAAGACACACAGAAGATTCTTGACAAGAGCAATGAAAGTATCAGCTGGTGGATAAGAACCAGACTGCAGAGAAGAAAGAATTTGAGCATCAGCAGAAAGAACTGGAGAAAGTCTGCAACCCTATCATTAACCAAGCTGTACCAGAGTGCTGGTGGCTTCCCTGGTGGTGGAGCTCCTCCATCTGGTGGTGTTTCTTCAGGCCCCACCATTGAAGGGGTGGATTAAGTCAGTCCAAGTAGAGGGTATAGCATTGTTCCACAGGGACCCAAAAACAAGTAACATGGAATAATAAAACTATTGAAATTGGCACCATAAAAAATATTTTCCAGAAACTAGAACTGATCATGCTGTCGTCGTTAATATTTGCAGGGTCACTATCTCAGCCAGGCTTGACTGCTATAATCCCCAATAGCCTGGAGGCTGAGGAGGATGGGGCACTGCGGACTACACAGGAAGTCCCAGGGCAGTCAGGGCTGTGGACAAAACACTGTCTCTGAGTGAAGAGAGAAAAGAAAGAGTGTCTGTGTATAATTAAAGTTTTAAATGTTTTTTTCTAACTTCCTTTGTCCCTTCCACTTTCTGTTTTCTTTAAAGTAGCTTCTATTGGCAGGCATCACACAGCCAGGGCTGACTTACAACAGGGTGTTGAGGAGAGCAGGGCATTCAGAAATGCTCTACCTGCATAGTCGCCTCGCCTTGGGTTAGCGGTGACCTCAGATCCAGTGTCTGGACAGAGGATTCTTCCATTACACACCTCCTCCCAGAGTGAGGATTGCTGTTCTGTCAGCTGTTTTCCTGCACTGTGGACTGCAGACCTCACCCATGTGCTGCAGGATCCCCAGTGGCCCACCTCTAACCTGTACCTCCAACCTCTGAGTGTCCTACCTTCACAATGCTCTTTAGTTCCAGGTCATCCTGCTCCAATTTCTTCCTGGTCTTCTCCTTTTCTACCCGGTCCTCAATAATGACCTGCTCATATTCCCGTATCTGCACAAATACACGGGGCAAAGTCAGGCCGCAGCCCAACCAACCCTACATGCCAGTAGTTCCGGAACTCAAGAGACACAGACAGGAAGACTGATGAAAGTTCAAAGCCAATCTCAACTACACAGCAAAGATATGTCTCAAAAAAAAAAAAAAAAAAAAAAAACAAAGACTACTGCTGGATTCCCAGTCTGTGTATTCACACCACAGAATTGTTCCTCAATTTTTTAAAATTTAACTAATTCAAGGCTAAGCTTTTTTAAAATCACACAAATTCACTTTTGTATTCTCCAGATAATAGTTTTAAAACTTTAATAGAATGTACATATGCAAAAAACCATGTTTTAAACTAGAAATTTAGGAAGTTCTACATCTAGTCAATGAAGTAGTCAGGTTTTCAAAACTCAACATTTTTAAATTGTCTTTAGGGTCCATAAAATTTTGTTTTATTTAATGTAGCATCTCTCTCAAGGAGTCTCAGATAATTTCATCCTAAAATACAAGAAGATTCTCTGGCCTGATCTCATCTGTGATCTCAGCATTCAGAAGGCGGAGGTAGGAAGATCACTACATCATACGTTCCAGGGTTGCCTGGACTCCAAAGACCCTGCCCCAAAAAATAAAAGTGTGCTTGCAACAGAGTCATCCAGCATTCGTGCCATAACTACTCACGCGATCATCTTCATCACCCCGTTGGCCTACTCTGCTTTTGACTAAACCTGTCTTCCCAGACCCCCTTAGCTCCCATCCGTAGCCCAGGGTCAGCCCGCCACCCTTACCATCTTTGCCAGGTCTTGAAGATGCGCTAAGTCACTGGCCTTGGCAGCCTTGAGAGCATTTAACTCATTCTGCTTTGCTTCTGTGTCTTTATCGAACTTCTCCATCCAGAACTCCAGCTTCTCCTCAAGTATCTACTTGGGGAAAACATGTTAAAACATACTTCCCACCAGACATAAAATAACAGGACCAGATGATGCCAGTTAGAGCAAGTTCAACAACAACAAATTTTCCTACAGAGATCTTATCACAACAGACTTGGTGTAGGACCGAGAGAGACCAGCCCAGATGCTGACATGTTCTTTGTGTCTGGTTGGTGGCTATACACTCCATATTTGTGTACTTTTCTGTGTGTGAGCAACTCCATTTTTAAAGGAGGAGGGGCATCTATGAACTCACAGCATATGACAATATGTACTAGGCACATGAAACTCAGGCCAGACAAAAATCCCAGAACAGAGTATGGAGGTGGGCAAGAAGCCCCTCTCTTAGATGCTTTGAAGGTGTGGCCCCTGGTAGTCACCATACTCCATTGGTGATTAGATTAGATCTGATTAGATCCCAGAGAAGATGGACCACATTAATTGTATCTGATGAGTTTGTTTGTTTGTTTGTTTGTTTGTTTGTTTGTTTAAGGACACAGGTGGGCAGGGAAGTGGGGATTGGATCCAGGAGGAGTTTGAGAAGAATAATTATGATTTACATTTTAACGAAATCATCAAAGAACTAATAAAGTGAGAAAAATGCACAAAACAAAGGCAGGATGAAGGTGCAGCACATGTGGCCTTGGGTTTGACAACCAGCACTGCAAAACAAATGCTTACACACTTCAGAAATAAATCAACACTGAAAGACAAGATAACATGCATGGGGATTATGGGTGGTTTTCAGGTGCCTCTCTAGGAAAGCTGCAAAGAGACAGAAAATTCTGAAATATAAGCAATGACATCAGCTGTCCTCTCTCTCTCTCTCTTTTTTTTTTTTTAATTAACAATACTGAACACCCATCAAAAAAGACTGAAATGTGGGTGGGCTGGGGATAGCTCTGCTGGGATGCTGGAATGCTGGGGATAGCTCTACTGGCATGCTGGGATGCTGGATACTGGGATGCTGGAATGCTAGATGCTGGGATTCTGGGGATAGCTTTGCTGGGATGCTGGAATGCTGGAATGCTGGATGCTGGGATGCTGGGATGCTGGGATTCTGGGATACTGGGATGCTGGGATGCTGGGATGCTGGGATGCTGGGCATGCATGAAGCCATGGGTTTGATAATCTGTACCACATAAAACTAGACATGGGTACCTATACCTGTAGCCAAAATAGAAGCAGGAGGATCAGGAGTTCAAGGACATTGTGAGCTACATAGCAAGTTCTAGACCAGCCTGGGATATAAGACACCTTGACTGAGGGGAGAGGAATCTCAAATTTCTAAATGAAAATAGATATGAATCTAATATGCCAGCCAAAGTTTCAAATATGAGGGAAAGATGATGAGATCCAGTTTATGAAAGTTACTTGAAGATATCCTTTTGTAAGAGAAAATGAAAGACGTATAACAAAAAAAAAAAAAAAAAAAAAAAAAAAAAAAAAAAAAAAAAAAAAAACCCAGTGATGTGCGATTCTCATGACAGCCCCTCAGGAGGCAGTCAGAGGAACCCAGGCTCTGAAGGCAGATCACCAAGGTTTGAGTCTCGCACTCAAGTTTTTTTAATTCTTTAGACCTCTAGCTCTCTCCGCTATTGGTTATAAAGTGGAGATACAACAATCTCCACACACAGCACAGTGCAGTGTAATAGTGGTGTGCTAATGGATGACATTTGTATAAGTTGATTTCAACACAGGATATTGGAAAGGAGCCAGTAAATAAGAATTTTAATAAAAGCAATAGAATATGCATAATGATTAATTCTAGACCTAAGAGAGAGACAGTAAAACCTAGGCATGTATAAAAAATTTTAAGATTGCAGCAGATTGGATAGTGGTGCATGCCTTTAATCTCAGCTCTCAGGAAGTAGAGGTAGGTAGATCTGTGAGTTCAATGCCAGCCTGGTCTACAGAGCGAGTTCCAGGACAGCCAGGGACACACAAAGAAACCCTGTCTTGGAAAACAAAACAGTGACAAAAAATTTGAAGGTTGCCATTGAGCTCAAGAGATGGCACCATTGTCCTCTTTCAGAGGACCATTTCAGTTCCCAACACCCATGTCCTTTTGGGCTCAGCGGCCTGTAACCCCAGCTCCGGGAGTCCAGAGTTGTCTTCTGACCTCCTGGGCACCTGCACTCATGCCCAGATGCCCCCCCACACACACACACACATAATTTAAAAATAGTTCTCAGAGGCTACTAGTGAAGAGCAGAAATAAGTGACTCCTAAGCTCCAGGAGCATTCAGGAGTAAGATACAGAAGACTAGGCATGGTGGAGCATGCCTGAACCCAGCACTGGGGGCTCCAAAGATCTGAAACAAAATGGATTCTTTCCTAGGAAGACATGCTACAAAATGTGACTCAGAAAGATCTGGTAAATGAAGATATAAAATATCATTCTAGGCAGCCAAATGTTTCCCTTTCAAAATATGACACCCAAGAAAATAAATGTGATACCTTCTGCAAACACATAAAGACAGGAGAAAGAGAAACCCAGTCAAGACAGCTTGGATTTTACTACACTTCAAACATCACATACAGTTTTATTCTATTTCTCTTTAGGGTTTCAGATCATAGGAAGATGGGAAAGTTCCCAAACCATGGAGCCAAGCCAGTGAACTCTGACAGCAACACAACAAAATAGTCCCAGAAAACAAACAAACAGATATAAAAATCAAAGTTGTGGGCTGGAGAGATGGCTCAGCAGTTAAGAGCACTGACTGCTCTTCCAGAGGTCCTGAGTTCAGTTCCCAGCAACCACGTGGTGGCTCACAACCATCTGGAATGGGATCTGATCCCCCCTTCTGGAGTGTCTGAAGACAGTGACAGTGTACTCACATATATGAAATAAATAAATCTTTTTAAAAATATTTTTGAAAAATCAAAGTACATTAACCCTAGCGGCTTGTTAACAACACAGCATCCCCAGGTAGACATTATCCTAGGAAATGAAAGATGACTCGACATTAGTGAATAGATTATTACAGTCTATAACTCTACAGAGACTGGAGGGGTGGCTCAATGGTTAGGAGCCTATCCTGGTCTTGCAGAGGGTCTGAGTTTGAGCAGGTCACAACCACCTGTAACTCTAGCCCCAGGGGATCTGGCACACTCCACTGGCTTCCATGTGGCAGATACATATACACATAAGCAAACAAACAAACAAACGTAAGATACATTAAGTGCATTTTACTTTATTAACATATTAAAGGAGAAAAATACATCAAAAAATCTTATTGATGGATGAAAATGATTCATCTCAGACAGGTACGGTGACATACCTTTATCCTGGCATTTAAGAGACAACTGAAATGGGTTTGGGGCCAACCTTGACTCCACAGTGAGTTCCAGGTCAGCCAGGACTATGTAATGTATGCTGTATGCTGCCCTCCTCCCACCACCACCAAAACAAAATTAAAAATAAATGAGAAGTCACTGGCTTTAAAATAACTTCAGCAAGAACCCCTTCACATAATAAAATGTGCACACCAGTGACCTACAGAGTAAACCTCCCCATTTGAGTCAGCTACCAACTACTGCCTCTCAGAGTTCCTTCTGCGTGGCCTGGCCTTACTGGAAATGTTTCTTTGGCCACCTAACAAAATACTAAGCTTCATCAGCAGAGGGCGCTAGAGGACACAACGCGAGGTCTCCTGGAGGCTCCCTACGCTCTGGTTCCCTGGTCACTGCAGCATTATATGCATTGTGACCAGGTAAGGTTATCACCAAAAATGTAACGGACACAACAAACCTACAGTGCTTTACTTCAACATATTAAAAGGGAAGAAGATAATCCCAATGAATAACCATCTTACACAACTGAGTGTTCATCTGATTGAAGAAGGAAGAGGGAAGGAAGAAGAAGATGGGATAGAAGGGGAAGAGGAAGAAGGCAAGATCAAAATGAGGTGGAGAACACTGTAAGCTACATAGTAAGAATCATACTCAAAAGCACCTCTTGGCATCATGGGAAAGATTTGCCTTCCACCTCCCTAGTTCCTTTCTCCGATGGTGGCAGCCGCCCTGTGCTAGCCTTCAGAGCGCTCTCTATCCCTTCATGGTAATCTGTTCCAAATTAATAGCTCATGCTTCTTTAGTTAACTGTTTAAATTGACAGTGTGATTTGTGTTAAGTAGATGATAATCACACACAATTGGCACTAGGAACGAAGCTGATCCCACCCTAACTCACCCTAATTAATGTCTTAGTAAAAATCATTTGCCATGGTTGCTGCGTAGCAGCATGGTGTCATTAATGCAGCGGGAGATCTGATGGCGTGTCAAAGCCGATGTCTCTGTAGACCTCGCCGTGACAGCCGGAGAATCAGCAGCCCCCATGTAGGAGGAAGGCACTTATGGTCCTGCTGGCGAAAGCAACTGCTTCTGGTGGGAGCTTTCAAATTGGTTTGGAGCTTAGCAGCTGTAGTGCAGATGTGTGTTGACAAACAGCAGCAGTCGGGTGTTGTAGGTGGTGCTCACCTCTGCAGTTTCGTGAGGGGTACAGCAAGCCTGAGGTTTTATTTTCAGTGGGGTGGGAGTTTCCAAACTCTCCTACATCTGTCTCGAGTGTGTCTTCTCCACTATATATATTCAGCACTTTGGGAAGTAGCCACAGTTCAGCTCCATGGAACACGCAAACCCACAGCAGCAGAGACTACAGTCATCTGGCTACTCAGTCCCCGTTGTGACGAGAGTCTCCATGGATCACTGTCAACTCAGAGCTGATGTTTGGTCATCTCTCAAGGGGCTAGTGTCTAAGCCACTCCAGACTCCTGGCTAAAACCTAGAGGAAGACTGGCATTATGTGTGTGCAGTGGTTCACCCTAAGAGGGACCTGTCCCCAACACTGTAATAAAAGGGCCCTGGATCTGGTACGTTGACCTTGTTCCAGAGAGTGGGTGAGAGACTCAGAGTCTCCACTGTGGTCATTCAAAAGAGAAATCTACCAGACCTGGACTGTCTTACTGTTCTGCTTGAAGCTAACTGGCAAATCAGTTTTGTGCCTAAAAGTCCCATGACTAGCCATAGCAGATGATGCCTGTGAGCGCAGTCTGGTTGTTGTGCGTCCTCAACCTCACAACTACCTTGTCTTCATTGCCAGTCACCAAGGGGTTTTTCAGGGTTGCACACCATGGAAGTCAGGGCCCACCTCAAGGAAGACCCCTGAGGTCACAGCTGGCCCCATGGGAAAGCAGCCAGAGGAGAAGCGGTTCTTGCCGCTCTCCACCAGACCACTCTTGGCTGCCTCACTAGCACACATGGAAACCCTTCAGGGACTGGCTTGTTCCGTGGGCTCTGCCAGGTTGCAATAGTGTGCTACCTAGCTGAAGTAGATACTTAATGACCTGAAGAAGCAGATTTGCCACCTGGCCAAGAGAGACCTGCCTCCCTCACAAACTGGCATGACCCTGAGGGCTCACAAGGGACCTGGAGAGACCCGTGAAGTCCGTCCTCTCATTAAGGAAGCAGTCTCTGCTCTCAGACATCTTCAGAGGAGCAGGGTAAGGACACTAAGTTCCAGTGAAATATAAAAATAAAGTTTTCAGGGGCTCTGAGACTTTTTCAAAACACCCCATTCTTGAGAAAGTAGACAAGGACAGAACTTACTGGCTGACAGCTACAAGGTCTCATAGAAAAGTCCAAATATGCATCATCATCAGCCTAAACCCCTCACAGTTTTTGAGAATGTATAAACAAAGTTTTAGTGAACAGGTCAAGCTATGCTGACTAAGCTGAGTTAGGACAAAACAATTCTTGGAAAAAGACCCTCTACCCCTCCCAGTGATAAATTCTGAGAAAAAACACCAGAAGTCAACCTGACCCTGCCCAACCACTCAGTTACTCCCCACTTCTTTCCAAACCGGCCCCTTTCCCAAGGCCAGGCACAGGGCTAGATGAGAAAATGACTGAGCCAAGAACAGCCCCTTGAGCGGGGCCAGCCAATGCCTGATCCTTTGTCCTCAGATCCACCAATGAGAGAAAGCCAACTACTCTTGCTGAAATCTGCCCCCTGTAAAGAATAAAAGATGTGTGCTTTGTGAATTCAGGGTTGACTCTCCCTGCGAGGATGAGAAACCCCATACATATGGAAGTAAACCTCTTGTTATTACAGTGGTCTATCGTCTAATTGTGTTCTGTGGGTCGCACTCCTGAGCTAAGACTCCTTGAGGTCTTACAACATTTGGTGTGTTGTCTGTGAATCTGTACTTCCCCAGATCCACAGTTGGTGAGATCGAAGGTAAGCTCGAGCAAAGTCTGTGTAGTACGTGTATTAGTGTTTTCTGTTGTCTCTGTTGTCTGTGTCTGCCACCTGTTTTCAAGACCAGTCTTGGTGGCCTCAGGTTTGGGGTCTCGGAGAGACCCCCTGGGTGGTTGCTGAAAGCTCTGTGACGGGCTTGCAGCTGTGACGGGTAGGTAGACGTGCCAGGTCATCACAGGAGGACGCTCCAGAATCCGGTTGGGAGGCAGGATCAGAAGTGGTCCACCACCATCTGGAAGCAGCTAGGGTTCAGCTGCAGTCTGAGCCGGGTACTGAAAGTATCAGGCATCTGTGGAAATCTTGTGTAGGACGCCCTGTTTGGGTCTCGTTTGTCTTATTTGTTTTCTGTGGTGTTATTGTAGCGCTCTACTTGGACTTAGATGTTCATGGCAGGAACACTTAGGACTTTTGTTTCAGTTTCTGTTGTCTGTGTAGACTTGCGTGTTCGTGATAGGAATGCATCAGAATTTTACTTTCTGTTTTCCTTTTTGTATCTGAACTTGGACTGATGTTATTTTTGGACATAAGACAGACTGAAGGGTACTGTTAAACATCCTAGTTAAGCTGACATCCCTTGTGGTGTAGATTCCCTCTCTCCTTTCCTCACTGCTGCTACACAGCTGCAACCCCTCTCCTGGTTCTCTGCATGAGGAGAGGGGGTCCCATCCGGGGCTCTGTGAGATTTGCTTTTCTGTGTACGGGCGTTGGGCCAAGCCTGCCTTCTCAGCTGCAGCCTCTCTGATGTACTATTCTATGTTACTTTCAGTAAACACCAGTGATGATCAGTGATGGCTAGAACAGACACGTGGCACACCATTCAATGGGACATAATTATTTTAAGTTATTTTGAGAAGCTATTATAAGATCATGAACAAAATTAGAAAACAATTGATAACCTAAAACCTTCCTCAACTGAGCATGTTATTTTTATAATTTAAAATTGCACACACACACACACACACACATACATGCATGGGCTGGGAACATATCCCAGTAGCAGATTCCAGTGGGAACAAGGCCTGGCACACCTGGGGCCTTGGATTCAATCCACAACATCACTGGAAGAAGCAAAATCAAAATATTTTCAAATTATGACTATGAAACAATGTAAGAACAAATGCTTTTCATATAAGCAGAATTTAAAAGGCTGAAGAAACATTATAACTGCCTGTAAGTCATAGTTGTGGACTATATTCAGATGGGTAACACTGTAAGAGAATGTAGTAACCCACTCATTAGCCTCACAGTATCATGGTTGCTTTTTTCTTTCCTTTGCTAAATGTATTTTAAGCTGAGCATGGTGGCCTTGAATCTCAGCACTCAGGAAGCAGAAGCAGGTGAACCTACATGAGTTCAAGGCCAGCTTGGAATACACAGAGCGTTTCAGTCCAAGTTACATGGTAAGACATTGACTCAAAAACAAAAACATAAATAAAAACAAAACAAAAAAAGAAAACAGAGAGACAGGGAGAGAGAGAGAGAGAGAGAGAGAGAGAGAGAGAGAGAGAGAGAGAATGAAAGAGTATAATGTGCATTCTGGGTCCTGTGAAGGCAGGAAGAAGGTATCCAATTCCCTGGAACTGAAATTCCTCGGCGAGAGCAATAAGCACTCTGAGCCACTGTCGTCTCTGTAGCTCCCCCACTTTGTCTTCTGAAACAAGACCTCTCACTAACACAAGCTAGCCTGCAAACCCCAGAGATCTGACATCTCCACCATCACACTAAAGCTGGGACTACAAGTGTCATCCCAAGCCTGGCTTTCTGGTGTTAAGGTACATCTCAGGCCCGATGCTTACACATGGTTTACCGGCTGAGTTCATTAGAAGATTTTTTTTTAAGTTGCAGCTAAGTTCAGTGGCGTCTGCCTTTAATCCCAGCACTTGAGAGGCAGGGATATTGAATCCTGGTCTACATAATGAACTACGGGCCAACCAGGCTACATCATGAGACACCGCTATCCTTAGATACAAGAGCATTGCTTTCTTCAGCAGTGTGTAAATAGATTTTTAAATCTCTTTACCTTATTCTATGTGTTTGGGTGTTTTCCTGTATGTGTGTGTGTGTGTGTGTGCGCCATGTATACCCAGTGCCTTTGGAGGCCAAAAGAGGGCCCCGAGTCCCCTGTGCCTGGAGTTACAACTGTGAGCTGCCATGTGGGTTCTGGGAGCTGAACCCAGGTCCTCTGCAAGAGCAGCCAGTGCTCTTAACCTCTGAGCCATCTCTCCAGTGCTATAAGTGGGTCATAACTGGGTTCTTACAATTGAGGAATCAACACCTGGACAACTCACCTGCTGCTGTGTTTTAAGGAACATTTCAATCTCCATGTGAACCCGGTTCTCCTCTTCAGTTTTCATCCTCAGTTTCTGTAATGCACCAAGCACCAAGCTCTCTACCCAGCAAGACTGAGATTGGTAGTTCCCAGATGATGAGTGCAACCCAGATCCCAGGACCACCAAGGCTTCCCTACAGAGCTATTGTGTACTCAACTCCACAGACACTACGAGCCATGAGCTGGCATACCATTAAACACACATAAAGGCCCCAGAAAAAAATCACAGGCCTGTCATCTGGAAACAATGTGTGGTGGCTATTCCTGGTTGTCAACTTGACTATATCTAGAATGAACCACAATCCAGAATTGGGAGGCTCACCTCAAGATTCTGAGTCTTAGGACACTAAGGCAAGGAGATCTCTGAGCTCAAGGTCATCTGGGACAAAGCAAGTCCCAGATTTCCATGTGCTGGTACACACCTTTAATCTGGTACACACCTTCTGTTGGAGACCTACGTAAGGACATTGGAAGAAGGAAGGCTTGCTCTCTTCACCTGCTTGCCTTGTGGAACTGAGCAACTGCTGCATCCTTGAACTTCCACTAACAGCTGCTGCTCACCATTTTTGGGGAGTTGGACCACAGACTGTAAGTCACCAACAAATTCCTTGCTATATAGAGACTCACCATAAGTTCTGTGACTCTAGAGAACCCTGACTAATACACAATGCTTCAAGATTCTCAGCCCAGAGAAGGAGATTACAGCATTCAAGAAGTTCACAGTGAAGTGTATGGTCAGGCTCCTCATCCCCCATCTGGAGCCCCGGAAGAATGGGAAGCCGAGGTAGGTGATCAGTTTAAGGCCAGCCCTGAACTATAAATGGAGTTGGAGGTCCACTAGAAGAAGAAAGAAGAAGAAAGGAGTGGGCAGGGGAGTAAGAGCAGCAGGGTTGGCTGGCTGGACAGCACACCCAGGGAGGTGATCTTTCACAGCAGACAGGGAAGCAAGAGGCATAGCCATTAAAGGCTCTACTCACAAATATTTAAGACTCCAGTTAGTTGTTTATGTTTGACCTCCAGGGCTGTACTGGTCATGAAGGAAAACCTTCATCTTCCTTTTCTCCCTTTTCATTTTCTGGCACATTAACATGGATGACAGTTCACTGAGGCGGGAGAGAGCTCAGCAGTTAAGAATACATGCTACTCTTGTTAGAGGATGTAACAGGTTGGTGGCTCAAAAGCACCTGTACGCCAGCTCTGTGGGACACAATGCCTCTGGCTTTCACGGGCACATACATGCACATAATCTAAAATTATGGAGCTGAAACTATAAGAAGTTGTGAACCTCTCAACATGGGTGTTGGGAACGGGGTGCTGGGAACTAAACTCAAGTCCTCTGGAAGAAATATGTACTCTTTAACAGCTGATCCATCTCTCCAGCCCAAGATAAATCCCTTTTTTAAAAAGTGACATCCCACATGGCATCATCAAATGCCTGGGGTGGTGGTGTTTGCTGATACTGGGAGTTGGACTCAGAATCTGGCATGTGCTCTGTCACTGAGCTCCATCCCCAGACAGCCTAAAGTAGCACAGGTTACCTCAATCTCCTCCAGTAGAAGTTCTTCTGCCCTGTTACATTTCTTCTGGGTCTGGGAAATCTGCAGCTCGCTGTTTTTTTTCATATAAAGATTCTCCAAGTTGGTTTTCGCCTTCATCTCTTGTAACTGGTCCCTGAGGTGAGCAATGTATTCATTCCCATTCTGCAGAGAGAAGACCAGGTTTCTGAATGGAAAATTCACTGAGTCTGTAAATCAACAGGCTGTAAGCTGGTACAACCACTCTGGAAATCAGTCTGGCAGTTCCTCAGAAAATTGGACATAGTCCTACCTGAAGACCCAGTTGTAAGGAAAAAATGACAGGGCACCAATGAAAGGAAAAGTCACTGAAAGGAAAAGTCACGGGGCACCAATGTTGTTCAAAGATGTCCTGGGTTTTGGCCCTAATGATAGGGGAAGGATGAAGAGAGTGGGGGGCATATGGCCCATGGAGGTGCGGTGAGGCCTGGGGGCAAGGGAGATGCCTCTGGGGAGGGCCATGTTGGGAATCTCTTCCCCCTGAGGGACCAGCCACACATGGTATAGTACAGAATAGAGTTTATTCAGGTCATGGGAGAGTTAAGAGGGTGGTAGAGGCAGAGAGAGAGAGAGAGAGAGAGAGAGAGAGAGAGAGAGAGAGAGAGAGAATGAAGAGTAGAGGCTGGCCATGAGCACGTGGAGGGGGGGGAGGGAAGGGGAAGAGAAGGGATAGGGTTGGGAGAGCAAGAGAGCCAGGAGGCAAGAGAGACCAAGAGAGAGAGGAGGGGGCAAGCAGCCCCTTTTATAGTGTCAGGTCACTGGGGCGGAGCATACCTGACTACTGCCAGGCAATTGAGGGGTGGGGTTTACAGAATCCCAACACCAGTTATTCCACTTCTGGGCATATACCCCAGAGAAGCTCCAACATACAATAAGGACACATGCTCCACCATGTTCATAGCAGCCCTATTTATAATAGCCAGAAGCTGGAAAGAACCCACATGTCCTTCAGTAGATGAATGGATACAGAAATTGTGGTATATTTATACAATGGAGTACTACTCAGCTGTTAGAAACAATTACTTTATGGAATTCCTAAGAAAATATACTAGAGAATATCATCCTGAGTGAGGTAACCCAGTCACAAAAGAACAGACATAATATGCACTCACTGATAATTGGATACTAGCTCCAGAAAGCTCTGAATACCCAAGAAACAACTCACAGATCATCTGAAGCTCAAAAAAAAAAAAAAAAAAAAAAAAAAAAAAAGAAAGAAAGACCAAAAAAGTAGAAGCCTCAGTCCTTAGAAAAACAACAACAACAACAAGTGTATAGCACCCACTCAGTGTGGGGTATACCTAGACCTTAAATCATTAATAACTCAAGAGCTAAGAAGATAGCTTTGTGGCAATTTTTGGTATTTAAAAATCATTATGTCTAATCTATACACACCAAGAAGACTTTGACTATTTCCATGTTACCTTTTGTTTTACATGTACTTTATGCTTATGGTAACTAATAAGATTTCAGTGCATACTATTAAACCTTTAAAAAAATCAAGTCCTGGTAAAAATATATCCATATAGTTTTATTCCAAAGGCTCTTAAAAATCTGTAAATGTATCTCTCTTTTTTAAGAAGTAAAGTTGTAAAGGAAAAAAAAAATCAACAGGCAACAGGAGGCAGCCTTCTCCTATCACATTAAGGGAAATGTATTCAGTCCTCACAATAGCATGAATAAAAATGAGGCTTAGTGCCAGGAGACCAAGCGTAAGGCTCATCAAGGGTTCCAGGCCAGCGAGAACTCCCAGGGAGAACTCTCTTTAGGAACCATGCTGGGTGAGGTGGGACACCTTTAATCCCAGTACTCTGAGGCTTAGGCAGGTGGGTTAACCTGTTTACACGGCAAGTTCTAGACAGCCAGAGATACACAGAGACTCTGTCTTAAAGGAAAGAACATGAATCTGGGTGTGGTGGCACATACTGTAATCCCAGCCCTTGGCAAATGAAGGCAGGATGATCAGAAGTCCAAGGTCATCCTTAGCTACATCCTAGCAGTTCAAAGCCAGCCTGGGCTACAGGAGACCCTGTCTCAAAACTATGCAGAGGGCTGGCCAGATGGTTCAGGGGCTCACTTGCCACCAAGCCTTATGGTCTGAGTTTAGCCCCTGGAACCCACATGGTGGAGTAAAAGAGCTGACTCCCTCAAGTTCTCCTTTGACCTCCATACATGGTCCCCCATGCAGGATAAAATAAATAAGTGTTGAAGAAAGGAAGGAGGTAAGAAGGGAAAGAGGTAGAGAAGGAAGGAAAGAGATAGGGAGGGCTAGAGGGAGGGAGGAAGTAAGCTGGCAAATCCAGAATGAATGAGTCTCCCCAGAACCTTCTTTGGTAGGTAGTCAGTATTTGCCATAGACTCATCATTATGGTCTCATTTTGGTAGAAAGAGCAATGGTCAAAGGTGACCTCAGGTCCTAATTTCCCACAGACTCACCAGTTGTATGAAACTGGCCAAGTTAGTTATGGTCTAGGTTTCGCCTTTCAAAAACCAGAATGTTAGTGCCTAGTGAGTGACTATACTCACCCCCCAGCCTCCACCCCTCTTTCCTCTGGGACTAGGTCTAAGACACTCTTCCTCCCCAGGATACCAAAGCCTGCAGATACTCCAGTCCTTCCCATAAAGTCTCTACAGTACAGATCTAAGTTCTTTTACACTGGCTCTATGTGGTTGGGTGGGCCTGTGAACACATAACCTATAGCCATGTAGGAATGGATATACACTGTCTCCTAGTTTTCTTCCTATTGCTGTGATAAACATATTGACTGAAGGAAGGGTTTATCTGGCTTAAGGCCACAGTCTATCACTGAGGGAAGTTTTGGCAGGAACTCAAGGCAGAAACCTGACAGGAGGAACTGAAGCAGAGGCCATGGAGGAATACTGCCTACTGGCTTGCTCAGCCTGCTTTCTTATAGCACCCAGGACCACCCAGAGGTGACACCTCCCACAGAGGGCTGGGCCCCCTTGCATCAATCATTAATCCAGAAATGCCCATAGACAGATACACAGGCCAATCTGACAGAAACAACTCAACTCAAGTTCTCTCTTCCCAGGTGACTCTAGCTTGTATCACATTGACAAAAATCATCACAGTGAGTCACTGAACATGTGCTAGAATAGACCTCTGATGGTCACTAATCCTTCACAATTTTAAGCTCTCAAAACTCACTGAATAAAAGAAAGATTCTTCAATAGCAGTAGACGGAGAACAGTGTATGTGAGAGGGCAGAAGGCTCTGGAGGAAACAGTAAGGG
This sequence comes from Micromys minutus, assembly GCF_963924665.1. Taxonomy (NCBI): domain Eukaryota; kingdom Metazoa; phylum Chordata; class Mammalia; order Rodentia; family Muridae; genus Micromys; species Micromys minutus. The sequence goes on along the minus strand of NC_137976.1, from coordinate 59,722,867 downwards.
TGACCCCCATTAGCACAGGGACTAAGAAGGTCTGTCTGAGGAGACTTATTTATCCTGACACTCAAAAGATAAGTGAGCCAATTCATGAAAAATGAAGGTAAGAAATTTTTTCAATTAAAAATTGGTGTGGGGGGGGGGCAAAGTTCATGCTATAGTCCCTGGGCAATTAAGACTTGGCTATATTTCAGAAACTGAAAGCAAATCTGCATCATTGAGGACAAGATGTACTTATATTCTGGTTGGTTGTCTGTAAGTCGGAGCTGGAGAGATGATGAAGTGGGGAAGGCACCTAACTCTGGTTCCCAGCACCCATGGTGGACAGTTCACAATCACCGGTAACTCTGGCTCCAGGGGATTCGATACCCATCTTCTGGACTCCGTGCACTCAGACATATATGTAAACACACACACATACTCAGACATACATGCAAACACACACACACACACACACACACACACACACTCAGACATACATGCAAGCTTATACAAACACACACAACAGACATACACGAATACACATAATTTAAAAAATTACTTTCTAAAAACTAGAAGGCTATGAAAGAGGCCTACGGCAAACAGAAAGTTTATATTATATTATGTAATATTAAGTATTTGTTTATAAATTCACATAACACTGGCTCTGTAAAAATTAAAAAAAAAAAAACAAAGACATCTGGTCTTAATGCTATTGCCTTAGGCTTCTGAATAGTCTAATTTCCTTCCTGCTGGCTATCACATTAAGTGACAGTGTGAGACAGAGTAAGATATAAAATGCTAGCTGACTTTACATGCTAAAATCCTGGCTGGAGTATACTAGCAAATGTACTGAGTCCAGTTCCGTATCTTCCCAGCAAGCCACCCAAGTTACTGAGGCGTGGTATGAGACATCGAGACACGGCCACCCATGGCACAGACTAAGAATTTTTTTTCAGACCTTTCAGCGATTTGTCTTCCCAACATCCTGACTGTCCACGGAGCTGTGACCAAGGTCCTCAGTCTGACACAGTGTATTTGTGGGTTCTCATGGCAGGCCAAGCGTTCTACTCAAAGCCCCCAGCTGCTGTCAGACATGGTCTGAACTGGATCCAGAGAAGATACAGTGACACAAGAAATCAGCCAGTTCACGAGGCCCTGGTGGCTGCCATAAGAAGTGAGCCAAAGCAACCTTAGTAGCACTTCTCACAATTGGCGCTGGGGAGCACAGGCTTCAGGATTTGGGATTGGAATCGAGGAAAGGTCATGACTTGTCTGGGATCTGGTTGATGGCAAGAGGAAAATAGGAAAGCAGTCACCTGAAGTATACAGTCCTGCTGTGGGATGTGAGGGGTGCACTCCCCAGATGCCCTGATTCCAGCACACAGGATGTGGAAGCAGGATAGCTGGTCACGGTCATCCTTGGCTAGTTAGCCAGTTCAAACCAGTCTGAGCTACAGGAGACCAAACATATTTATAGCTCTGCAGTTCTGTATGTGGAGATCATTACTACTACTGCGATGGGGTGAGAGAGAGAGAGAGAGAGAGAGAGAGAGAGAGATGTACAACAAAGGAAACTTGATTCCAACCTCTGTAGTCTTTAAAAAATCAAGAAAATTTCAGATTATGATAGAATTTTTCAGGAAACGTGTGAAGTCTGTACAGTTAGGAAGGGAACGGCAGACCATGAGCCCCAAGGGGCTGCTCCCAGTGTTACTTAGATACACTTGTACCTTCTTTATCTCCTCTCTTCCCCTCTCTGTCCCTCTCCCTTCAGGATCTCACCACATTGCCCTAAAACTCAGAGATCCCCCTGCCTCTGCCCGCTGAGTGCCAGGTTAAAGGTGGTCACCCCCCCAGGCACCCTCTCTCCCATAAAGACACCCAAGCGAACACAATGGTAGCTAACTGTGACAGAGACCTCCATGGAGTGGGTTAGCTCAGCAGCTTCTGGTGTCCTCCTCACGGGGAATTCTTACCTGTACTTGTATTTGATGCTCCTTTTTGACATCGACTAGCTGTTTTTGAAGAGATCTTATCTGTTTTCTTCCCTTTTCCTCCCTAAAAGAAGTAAGAACGGTAAGAACAGAGCATTCCCCAGTGACCCCACCCTCCCGCCCTGCTCATATGTAGCATGTGTGCAGCTCAGTTTTCATGTGGGTCCCCCAGCAACTGGAGTGGGAACGGTCCCTAAAGCTGTTGCCTGTCTGTGGAATCTGTCCCCTGGCCTGGCTGCCTTGTCTGGCCTCAGTGGGAGAGGATGTGCCTAGCCCTGCAGAGACTTGATATGTGTGGAGGTGGAGGGATGAAGGGAGGGAATATGGGGGGGATATTGGGGGTATATGTCAGGGTTCCACCTTCTCAAAGGAGAAGGAAAGGGGGGTAATGAGGGAGGGATGGGGGGCACAGCTGGGATATAAAGTGAATAATAATGGGGAAAAATGAACAGGATTTCTCAACTGGACATTTAAAAAGCAGGTTCTTGGATGGAGAGATGGCTCAAGAGTCTAGAGTTTGACTCCCAGCATCCACGCTGAGCAGCTCCCAGTTTAGCTACCGGGGATTTAACACCCTCTCCAGGACTCTGCAGGCACACAGCACACATGCATATACGCATAACTTTAAAATAACGAAAAGAGGTCTTTAAAAACAAACTGGGTTCTTGGACCCAGGCAATAGCTCAGTGAATAAAGGTCCTTGCTGCCAAGGCTGACAACATAATTCAGAACCGATTCCCATAGGTTGTTCTCTGACCTCTAAATGTGCACAATAGCACATAGCAGTGTGCAGGACCACAAAATAACTCAATCAATTAAAAAAATGTAACAATTAAAAAAAATCAGGTTCTTAAGCCAGGATTGGTATTGCCCACTGTAATCTTAGCACTCGAGATGTGGAAGCAGGAGATCAAGGAACTTGAGACCAGCCTAGGTTACTAAGCAAGTTCAAGACCAGCCTGGACCACAAGAGACCCTGCTTTAAAAAAAAAAAAGAAAAGAAAAGAAAAGATGACAGCAACTAAAGTAATGAAAAGCCTGACGAATGAGCAGGGTGTTTGCCCCATGCCTGACTACCTGCATTAGATCCCACAGACCCACACGGTGAAGGAAAGAACCAACTACCGAAAACCATCCTCTGACTTCCACATGTTCACTGTGGCTGGTGTGCACACTCATGCACTAACATACAAACACCAGCATACAAAACAAATTTCTGTAAAAAAAAAATTAAAACAGATTAGGATGCCCTTTTGAGTCCTTTCTGCCATTGTGGTTGTCTTTCTGCATATGGTTAACAGCTTTTACTAGGTTCCCCAGGCATCTGGAGTTAGACTAGCAATACAAAAGGAAGTGGAGAACAGGGCCACACTAAAAATAAGGGAACAAGCGGGGGGGGGGGGGGGGGGGGGGGGGGGGGGCGCACACCTTTGGTCTCAGCACTCAAGAGGCAGAGAGGAAAACAGGCTGAGGGGTGGAGGTGACGCTCAGAACAGACAGAACAGGGATAAGTCACAAGTCAAAATAAGGCTGGAAGGAGCTGGGCTGCGGCTTGCGGAGCCTGGTTATCCGGGAGCCCATCCAGGCTCTCTGTGTTCAGAAGTGCAGCCAGGGCACAGCTACAGTTAATGCATTCATTGACACAGCAGAAAACACTAACAGGGCCTGAAGACACAGGCCAGAATAACCAACTGCAGTTCCTCAGGAGACTGAAACAAGATTACAAATCCAAGGATAGCACAAGTGATTTAATGAGACTTGGCCTCAAACAAAAAAGAACAAAGAAGGAATAGAGGATGGCTCAGAAGTAGAGTGTTTACCTAGGGTGCAGGGCCCTAGGTTCAGCTCTCTCATGCTCTATCTCTCTCTCCTCCCCTCCCCTCCCCTTCCCTCCCCTCCCCTCCCCTTCCTTCCCCTCCCCTCCCCCCTCTCTCTCCTCTCTCTCTCTCTCTCTCTCTCTCTCTCTCTCCCTCTTTCTCTCTCTCTCTCTCTCTCTCACATACACACACAGAGCATATCAGACACATGAAACAAGGATTCATTTTAGCCCAGGTTGACCCAGAATTTACTCTGTAGCCCAGGCTGGACTTAACTTCCAGCGACTCTCATAGCTAAGCCTCCCAGCTATAGAATCACAGGCATAATCTGCCATGACTGGCATCATAAACATTTTTCAAATGAGGAAATCAGATTAGAACAAAACAAGACATAAAGTGACTGCATAAATACACTTTCTTTTCTTTTTCTTTTTTCTTTCTTTTTTTTTTTTTTTTTTTTGCCTATTTGTTCTGTTTCGTTTTTAAGACAGGGTTTCTCTGTGTAGTCCTGGGTGTCCTGGCACTTGCTCTGTAGACCAGGCTGGCCTTGAACTCACAGAGACCTACAGGTCTCTGCCTCCCAAGTGCAGGAATTATAGGCCTGCATCACCGCCTCCCAGATACACTTTTCTTTTCAGTTTTCCCAGCCTGCATTACAGCAGCACTGAGGCACTAAGACATGACACGTTAACTCTCAGTTGTCTTCTCAGTATTTTAGTAAGCATAAATTGCTCTTTAATTTAAATTTAAATCTAACAATTTAAAAAAAGCGATGTCCAATCAGAATTCACTTGTAATTGTTGAAGAATAAAACTTCAGCAAATTTAGCTTCCGCATTTAGTTGGCTTTCATTTCAATGCATGAGGGCTTCATTTTACCTGTGAGTCTCCCTGATGCACTGAGCATCTGTGAACCGCCAGAGTCACAAGCTGGGTATCGATGAAATAGAGGAAGCCAGATGACTTTAGCAAAGGAAGTGCTTTTAGGCAAAAATGAGCCAAACCAGCAGAAACTGGGAATAGGCAGTGTTCTAGTCAGGGTTTCTATTCCTGCACAAAACATCATGACCAAGAAGCAAGTTGGGAAGGGAAGGGTTTGTTCATCTTACACTTCCACATTGCTATTCATCACCAGAGGAAGTCAGAACTGGAACTCAAGCAGGTCAGGAAGCAGAAGCTGATGCAGAGGCCATGGAGAGATGTCACTTACTGGCTTGCTTCCCCTGGATTGCTCAGCTTGCTTTCTTATAGAACTCAGGTCTACCAGTCCAGGGATGGCACCACCCACAATGGGCTGGTCCCTCCCCCCTTGATCACTAGTTGAGAAAATGCCTTACAGCTGGATCTCATGGAGGCGTTTTCTCAACTGAGGTTCCTTTCTCTGTGAGAACTCCAGCTTGTGTCAAGTAGACAGAAAACCAGCCAGTACAGGCAGATGGGCCATCTCAAAATGACTTTCCTTAAAGAGCCCCCTTAGAACAGCCTTTTCAGTTAAGAGCTCTGCTCACTGGAATCTGGCTGGCTGTGAATTTCCTAGCTTTGAAAAACCTGGCTTGTTTTCAGTTTGGCTTAACTACATGGCATACAGCTATTCTGGTCTGGCCTTTTGGAGACTAGTATAGTTCATGTCAACACAATGGCCTCCTATAAATGCTATTTAACAGTATCTACAGTGTGTGCAGTTATCTGCCACCAGATGAGACAGCCCAGGCCTGGCCTGCCAGCAAGGGCTAGATTTAGATCTTTATCAGGAGCTGTTGTTACAGCAGCTAGCAGAAACCAGGAGCATTCCACATGCAACAGTGACCTAATGTATGTTTGCTTTACTCTGTTTTATTTAATTTCATGTGTAATATGTAATATGCTAAGAGTATGTTTGGACACCACGTGCAGGCAGGAGCAGAGAGAGGTCAGGAGTCAGAGCCCCTGAAACCTGAGTTACCCACAGCTGTAAGCCACCATGTGGGTGTTGGAACCAAAGCTGGGTACCCTGGAGAAGCAGCCAGTGCTCTTGACTGCAGAGCCATCTCTCTAGTCCCTTGTTTTTGTGTCTGGGATAAGGTCTCACTATGTAACCCAGCCTAGACTCCAGCTAAAACCCCTCTAGCCTCAACACCCTGAATGAATATTTTTTTTCTGTCACATATGCCAAAGAAGAGTTCTACCACTGAGCCACATCCCTAGCCCTTTCTTGAATACCGTTGAGAACGTGCTGAACGTTCTTGGGAAGGAAAATGTCCTGTGGTATGCGCCCAGCTCTTTGCTTGTTATTATGTTTGTTTGCAGTGCTGTGGATCAGACGCGGAGGCTAGTATGTTTACAATGTGCTCCCTGTTGCCTACAGCGCAGCCTAGGACACTGGTCAAGGATTTCAGTCTGGTCCATCTTGAGAAGGACGACTAGCAGAGGAACAGTGTCTTTCCTGTCATTATAGACTAGAGGTTGAATCCCAGGGGCTTTGTGTACCAAATAATCACTCTCCCACTCATCCCCCCAGCACTGTCCCCCCAGCACTGACCCCCAGCACTGACCCCCAGCACTGTCCCCCCATCACTGTCCCCCCAGCACTGTCCCCCCAGCACTGTCCCCCCAGCACTGTCCCCCCAGCACTGTCCCCCCAGCACTGTCCCCCCATCAACTGTCCCCCCAGCACTGTCCCCCCAGCACTGTCCCCCCAGCACTGTGCCCCCAGCACTGTCTCCCCATCACTGTCCCCCCAGCACTGTCCCCCCAACACTGTCCCCCCAGCACTGTCTCCCTCATCACTGTCCCCCCAGCACTGTCTCCCTCATCACTGTCCTCCCAGCACTGTCCCCCCAGCACTGTCTCCCCCATCACTGTCCCCCCAGCACTGTCCCCCCAGCACTGTCCCCCTCATCACTGACCCCCAGCACTGTCCCCCCAGCACTGTCCCCCATCACTGTCCCCCCAGCACTGTCCCCCCAGCACTGTCCCCCCATCACTGTCCCCCCATCACTGTCCCCCCAGCACTGTCCCCCCATCACTGTCCCCCCAGCACTGTCCCCCCAGCACTGTCCCCCAGCACTGTCCCCCCAGCACTGTCCCCCAGCACTGTCCCCCCAGCACTGTCCCCCCATCACTGTCCCCCCAACACTGTCCCCCCAGCACTGTCCCCCCAGCACTGTCCCCCCAGCACTGTCCCCCCAGCACTGTCCCCCCAACACTGTCCCCCCAGCACTGTCCCCCCAGCACTGTCCCCCCATCACTGACCCCCAGCACTGTCCCCCCAGCACTGTCCCCCAGCACTGTCCCCCCAGCACTGTCCCCCCAGCACTGTCCCCTCATCACTGAAATTACAATCCCATACCCCATACCTAGCTATAGTATTCTTACGAGAGTGTGAATTCAAGTAACTAAGGATATCTGAATGATCGCCCCATCCAAGCCAGGACCCAAGAGTCTGCCTCCCAGTGAGAACTGATGAGTGGCCATGTGTGACGCTTGGGAAATCTGGGACCTCTGATAAATTTTATACCATCATAAAATAAGCAGATCCTGGAGAGATGGCTTGGTGGGTAAGGTGCTGGCCAGGAAGTTTGGAGACAAGGAACCCACATAAAGCCAGGTGCAGTAGCACCCCCTCCCCTGCCCTGTAACCCACTGTACAGTGAGAGCACCCCCTCCCCTGCCCTGTAACCCACTGTACAGTGAGATGAGAGCCAGACAGGAGGGAATCCTCAGAGGCAGTCGCAGAAACAAAACAGCAGAGACCCTGTCTCAACTCAATCAAGACAGAAGGCAAGAGTCAATGCCTGACATTGTCCTCAGACCTCCACGTGTGAATATTGTGGCACACACATGCATATATTCACACACAAGTGCACACACAAAAATTTGCAGAGTGGGGGAGCTTGCTTGGTGGTTAAAGTATTTGCCACAGAAGTATGAGAACCAGAGTTCATTTAGATCAACAGAATTTACATAAATGTCACATTTACACTCTGAAGGCAGAGATAGGCTATCCCCGGAGCACGCTGCATAGCCATACTAGGTGTGTAGGTGAGCTCTGGGTTCAACTGAAAGATTCTATCTTAAAGATTAAGTTGAGAAACACTCAAGAGACTCCCAGTGTCAACCTCAGGCCTACATACACACATACATGCACCCACACACAGACATTGGTTCCCTCACAGGTAAGCATGCAGATACACACTTCCATACCCCACGCACATTCATGTGAGAAAAGAAACATTGCAAAGCAGACCAGGATGTTTTAGCTCATGTCTGTAGTACCAGCTACTCTGAGGCAGGAGAAGCCCCAGGGGGTCTAGGAACTGCCTATGTAGCACAGGAAGGGCATCTAAAAGCCCATCACCACCCTGACCTTGTGATGACATCATGGAAATTCATTTTGCTGTCTCTTTCTTTGCCCAAGGCTTCCAGGAGACTGGTGAAGGAGCCGGAGTCCTGCATCTCCACCATGGCATCTGCAATCACATCACTGAAATACTGCCTGCCCAGGGGAACAAAAACACACAGGCTTATAAGACATAATGCCCACCTCCTTAATGAGTTGCCCAAGTCCAGCTGGGTGGCGGCGCACACCTTTCATCCTAGCACTGGTGAGTCAGAGACAGCTGGATCTCGAGTTCTAGGTACAGCCTGGTCTACACAGTGAGTCCAAGAATAGTCAGGGCTACACAGAGAAACCTTGTCTCAAAACAAACACAGACTTGCAGAAGTCATACCAGTTGAAAACTAGAAGAGGCAGGGCATGTTGGCCATACCTATAACCCCAGCAGTTGGGGAGTCTGCGGAACCACGACTACATAGCAGCTTCAGAGCCAGCCTGGGCTACGGAGACCTTGTCTCATGAGAGAACCAGGGGCTTGGAGGTGGCTCAATGGATAAAGTACTTACTGTATAAGAGGCAAGACTAGAGTTCAGATCCCAGAGCCTACGTAATGCAGGGTACGTGTGATAACACGAGTTTTAGTTTGACTGAAAGACTGTCTCAATAAACAGAGCAGAAGAGTGAGTGAAGATGGCCTTTGTTTTATAAACAAAATCCCAGTCATTTGATTTGCCAAATGAAGACTCAGAAGCCAGACACTGTGGTGAAAGTCGGCGGGCTCAGAGAGGCAGAGAAAGCACCCAGCTGACCGTCCTACCCTACCTATGTCCCGGAAGTAAAAAGTCCTTTCTCCTTCTCCACACTGTCTTAAATACCCTTCAGTTCAAAGACCCTCCTTTCTCTTTCCTGGGTTTTCCTATGTTCACTCCCTGAAACTGGCTGCTTGCTCTACCTCTTGACCTATCATTGACTTTATTTAGCCTTTGTTTACATAAAGCTCTTGAGTTATTTTCTAGTTCACAGTCTTAGGGTTCACAATTGCCGTGGTCCAGGAATCACCCCCACAAACCACTTGATCACCCATCTCAGTCAAACAGGTACAGTTTATTGAACACACACCTCTTGGGACTGATAGGTCAGGGAGACAGGTCAGATTCAGGAGATGAGACTAAAACCCTGACTGTTTCCCATCGGCATCTTATAAAAAAAAAAAAAGCCCCATAAAAGCTCAGAGCAACCATAAAAGCTAACACACAGCTGCAAGAAGTGAAGCCGGGAGGTTACTTCATCAGTTCTGGTCCAAAATTATTGTAGCTAACTATACAAAGCATGTCTAACTGACCTCATTTTGATTTGCTCTAAAGGAGAGCAAGGGTCTGAGGAATTTCCAAGAACACAGAAGCATAGACCTTAACAGGATATGCAGTTAGTGGTTAACTCGAGCATTAGAAAGATTCTCCATAACAAATTAAGATGGCTGCCTATAGCCATAAAACAAAATGGCTACAGTCATGTCAGAAAGAAAAGAAAGGGGGTTGGGGGGGGGGTGAGAAGTTTCCTCAATAAAGAAAAAAAAGAAAGGTAAGTATACTGAAGTTACAAAGCTAAAGTAGATGAGGTGGTACAGACATGTAAGTTTGATGCCAGGCTAGTCTACACAGTGAGCTCCAGATCAGAGGCTAGAGACTCTGAGAGAGAATGGGAAGGAAAGAGGGGAGAGATGGAGGGAGGGAAGAAGAGAAAAGAGAGGAAAGAAGGAGGGGAAAGAATAGGAGGAAAGGCAGAAACAAAGGCTCATTAACACAATGTAGCCACCATGTTTTAGACTGGTGACTCTACTCCTAAGAGACCTTCAGGTGACCCTATTACAATAGTCAGTCAGCACAACCCTGAAGCACAGAGCTGGCAGCCCCCTTCACACCCCACACATCATTACCTTCCCACATCCTCTCTCCCTTACCTGTCATTCTGAATTTTCTTCAGTGTCTCCAGAGTCATCGTGGTCTGCTTCGTAGGTTTTTTAAAGGTAAAATCCTGTCCTCTCTGTTTGTTTTCTGGCATCATGGATTTTTCTTTAGTTAATAAAGAAGCAGATATTTTCGGTGTGTTTGGAGTCGTAGATGCTCCTTCATGGCTGGCTTTCTAAAAATAAGTGTTAAAGATATTGTTTTAGGGGCTGAAGAGATAGCTCGGTGCTTAAGAGCACTTGCTCTTGCCGAGAGCTTCCATCCCCAGCACCCATGTGGTGGTTCACTCCAGTTCCAGAGGATCCAACACCTTCTCTGGACTTCTGTGGGTACCATGCACAAGGTACACAGACAAACATGCAGGCAATATATTCATATGCATAAAAACTCTTTAAAAAAAAAAAAACCCAGCAAACAAGAAGACTGCTTTAAAGCGAGGAGACAAAACTCTAAGAGGACTTCCTGTTCTAATGCTTTTCTCCAGTTACACTCCCTACTCCAAAACACCAGACAGTTTCTTCAGACCCACCAAAACCACCTATCCTGCTGTTTCCTGGTTCCTGTCTTTATACATGTTCTCTGTCATCCCCTAACTTGCCACCTGGTCAACCGTAAGACAAAGCTCTACGGTAAAATTGGGGACTGAGGATGTAGGCCAGTGGTAGAATACATCCGTGATCTGTGGAAGACCTGGATGCAAGCCCCAGGCTCACACAAAATGGAAGCGTCTGAGACTTTCTGTTCCAGCGCATGGGAGCTGGAGGGGCATCAGACGTCCGGGGCCATCCTTGCAGCATAGTGAAATTTCACACCAGCCTTGGCTCAGTGAGACCCTGCTCAAAACTACCACAAGTTCAAAAATAGACAATAAATAAAAACAAATAAGCAGAACCCTGTAGTTACTTATAAGATGTCTTTGCTGTAGGCATTTACCATATGTAATTATAAAGTATCATGTATATATATATGTATATGTATATATATAAAGTATGAGATCATGTGTTCCTTGAGAGGTGATAGTGTTATAGAGACATCAGTTCAAACTTTCTTCTTCTTCTTCTTCTTCTTCTTCTTCTTCTTCTTCTTCTTCTTCTTCTTCTTCTTCTTCTTCTTCTTCTTCTTTTTTATAGTTTTTTGAGACAGAGTGTCTCTGTAGCCTGGGCTGTCCTGGAACTCTCTCGGTAGATGAGGCTAGCCTTGAAATCAGAGATCTGCCTATGCCTCCAGAGTGCTGGTTTTAAAAGTGTGTGTCATCACCACCTGGCTTCTCTTTAAAGTCTCCATTTTCTTTTCTTCCTCCCTCCTTTCTACTGTTCACTGTTTTCTTTCTAGACTAGGGAGGGAACATGGGGCCTTGTGAGTGGGCCTGTGAGACTCTAAACCAACCCCCACTTCTTCATTTTCTTTTACCCCAAATTCTCTCTGGAATAAAGATGGGTATTGTTCATAAATACAGTCATCTTTATAGCATCATTGCGGAGAACAATGCCCAGGAGACATCAGAAACTCAAATGCTCATCAAACACCACTGAACACAGAGAGCCTGTCCTATCAGGTTCTAGGGAGACAGAGCTGGGAGACAGGAGAAAGTGAGTTTGATACTAGCCTGGGCAACACAGTGATGCTAGCCTGGGCAACACAGTGAGACAGACTAAACAACCAACTTAAAAACGATCTAGGATAAAGGGGGGCTGCACTAAAAAGTGAAGGGCAGTGTCAGATTTAGATCTTGAGGACCAAATAGCAAAAGCCATAATAACTTTTTTAGACCTAAATTCAAGTACCAAGAAACTTTATAAGACAGCCAGCATGTGTCTCTTCCAGCTGATGATTCTTACTTAGCCTGTTGCTAAATGGTTTGGCTATTGGTAGTGATTACATATTAAGACTGGAGAGCCAGCCTCTATATTTGAACCCTGGCCCTATTTCTTACTAACCATGAGTAAGTAGCCTGTAATCCCAGTTCTGGGCAGGCATAGAGGAAGATCCTGGGAGCTTGGCTGGCTAGCCAAAGCTTGACCTTAGATAATCATTTAAAATTTCTATGCCTCTATTGTCCCATTGGCAAAATAAAGTTACTACTTTAGAAACTGTACAAGGAGGGAAATATAAAAGAGAACGTGATATTTTAATTCTGCTCCTACTCTGAGACTCTCTTGTCCCCAGTCCCAGACTCCCTTCTCCCTCAGCATGGTCCCTTCTACTTCCACATCCTAGGCAGATTCGTAAGTACATATAAATTCAGATCTCACCTATGAGAGAATGCATGCACCTGCACACAAATGCACACACATACAGGTACAAATACATAAAAACAAACAAATAAATAATACTCAAAATAATAATGAACTGTTTTAGGGGAAAAGACATCATAAAAAGGGCTCCTATTATGCCAGAAAAATTTGTAGGTGAAAGATCACTGTCATAAACCAGAAGACGACAGTGAAGAAATTTCATTATTTCTGGGGAGTAATGAAGTTACTGAACACTGTCTATCTGCTTAAGATTTTCATTTTTGTCTTGAGCTTTTATGACAATGGACTACTCTTAAAGACAGACAGATAAGGTACTAAAGCCCAGGCTGTCTTAAAGACAGACAGACATGGTGCTGAAGCCCAGGCTGGCCTTGAACCCTCTGGAACTCAAGTTCCTTCTGTTTCCACCTCCCAGTTCTTCAATTATAAGCATGATCCAGCCAGACTGAAGCTTCTGAGATTAAGGGGTTGGAGAGGTACTGCAATAGACGTTAATTCTGATTCCCAGCAGCCATGTTAAAAACAGCACAGGTTATACATGCCTCTGGTCCCCGTCTTGGGGAGGCAGAGACAGGAAGACCCTAGGAGCTTGGCTGGCTAGCCAAACAGGTGAGCTCCAGGTTTAGCAAAAGACCCCATCTCACGAAATGAGACCTTTTGTTTCCACAAATGGCTGGGTGTACATGCACAATCAAGTATAAACAGACAGAGGCACAGACACACGGGCAGATGTGGAAGTGAGGACACACATCTTTCTAGGGCTAGACAGATGGTTTAGCAGCTCAGAGCATGCACTACTCTTGCAAGAACCTGACTTCAATCCCTAGCAACCAACCACGTGCCATATGCACTCACATGGACACACCCCACACACAGCTAAAAATGACAAACCTTTAAGAAATAAAATCTATAAGGGGTAATTTAGTTCTTTCTCTTAATATGAACTTCTTTGTCAGACATGGGAAGCAATTTACTCTGCCTAACAGATTTTACTTGTTGTAGGGTCAGAAATAATATTCAAATTTGTTTTGTCTTGTTTTTTCAAGACAGATTTTCTCTCTGTGGCCCTGGCTGTCTTATAAATTACTCTTTAGAGCAGAATGACCTCAAACTCAGAGATTGGTCTGCCTCCCCAGTGCTGGGATTTAATGTGTGTCAATACTATCCAGAAATATATGTGTATGTGTGTATGTGTGTATACGTGTGCATGTGTGTGTGTGTACCCAGGTTCAGTTCCCAGCACCCACATTGCTTCTTACAGCCATCTTTAATTCCAGTTCCAAAGGGTCAGTAGCTCTCTTCTGGCTTCTGTGGGCATCATGCAGAGCATGCACACATATATCCAGGCAAAATACCCACACGTTTAAAGACAAAACAACAAAATCTTTTAAGAGTTTCATTTACTTTTGATTTGAAGTGGGAATGTGGCCAGAGGGGAAGTCAGTATGGAAGTCAGAAGAAGACTTATGGAAATCAGCTCATCTTCCAACTTTGGGTCCCAGGAGTCAGACTCAGGTCATGAGGCATGACCCTTGTGCCAGGCAGCAGAGCTACCGGCTGCCGGCTTAAACTCACTGAGCCATCTCACCAGCCTGGCCCCAGTGCTAATACAACAGACATGAGCTCAAAGATGCCCAGAAGTCATCATTAAAAATACAATTATTGACATGGTAAAGTTTCCGAATATTTACAAAAGCAGGCTACAACATATTCAACAACAAAACAGTTATTTTTTATTAAAGCTGTAGTGGGTTGGTCTGATGTATTCAGATATTAAATTTTGTACCCCAAGGTCTTATTGTTCCAAGATGAGCAGATCCTCGTGTATACTAACATTTGTTATGTAAACCTTTCCCCCCAAGTTGTCCACGATTGGTTAGTAAAAATGCCTACAGCCTGTAGCTGGGTAGAAGAGAGGTGGAGGTAAATGGACCTTCAGTTCCCAGGCCTGATGACTGAGGCAGGGACCATGAGGAGAAGGAGAGAGTGGAGGAGCAAGGAAAAAGTTGCCATGGGGTAGGTGGATCATGAGCGAGTGGCCATGAACGATAGCTTTTGAGAGTAAGAGTGGCCAGATGTAACATGGCAAGTAATGTGTGAGGGTTACTGGCAGAGAAGTAGACAAAATGGTGTAGAGGGTTGATATCTGGTGCTAATAAGGCTTATTATAAATATAAAGGTGAGAAGGTTAGGCTGATTTCAAGACAGATTTCAAATTGACAGTTCAGACTAGGTCTAAATCTCTGTTTCCAAGAATTGGGCGATTCCAGGCAAGTCTAGGCCTCAGAAGTGTCCCTGCCACCTGGCCTGAGGCAAGGACAATGGGTCAGCGGCAGTTTCCAGACCTCCTCAGCTACTTCCCCAGCAACAGTTTCCAGACCACCCCAACAAGTTTCCAGTCCCTACAACCAATAATGGAATGTCTGTTGTCTTAGAGTTTTGCTGCTGTGAGCAGCCACCATGACCAAGACAAGTCTTACAAGGACAACATTTAATTGGGGTTGGCTTACAGGTTCAAAGGTTTAGTCCATTATCATCAAGGCGGGAACATGGGAGCATCCAGGCAGGCATGGTACAGAAGGAGCTGAGACTGCTACAGCTTTATCTGAAGGCTGCTAGCAGAATATTGGCTTCTAGTCAGCTAGGGGTAGGGCATTATAGCCCAAGTCCCACTGTGTCACACCTACTCCAACAAGGCCACACTTCCTAATAGTACCACTCCCTGGCCCAAGTATATACAAACCATCAGGTCTGTAGAGATAGACCCAACAGATTAACATAGAGGTCACCTATCCTGGAATTCCCTACTGTGCTTGTAAATCAGGCCTGAAACCTCAGCTATATGTCACTTTGCCCATTTTGGCTACAGACCTCAAAGAACTGTGATCTGGCCCTTTATTTGCTGTAAAGGTGCTGCTTCCAGGCTAAACTTAAGGACTCGGGTAGTTCGGTAACGGAGAGGTCGGGCAGAGGTGAGTGTGCTCACCTGGCTGAGGCTCAGCCGTCTGTCATACTGAACCGGGATGATGTAACCCAGAATGGAGAGCTGGTCGATGATGTCCTCCATGACTGTAGATATCCTCAGCACATCTAGAAGGGACAGCGACTCTATGACTTCTGAGGGGGTCGCTTCCTCTTCTTCATAGTTCGGTTCTTCTTCTAGAGCTTTCGGCGGCTCTCCCGTCACCACCACAGTAACCTCGGGTTGTAAAAGCTCTGAAGGAGACTCCATGGCTTCCAGATCTTCCCTAAAGCTAAGAGGAAAGAAAGGTGAAATTGGTGGCTAATGTGCAAATACTGTTTACCCTCAAAAACACAGGTAACTTGTTGCCAAGGACCAGCCTTGGCTTGGAGAAGGGTTCAGAGAGAAGGGGTGCTTGAGAGCAGCGAAACTAAGGACTCAGAGTCAAATCGTGGGTCCAAGCTGACTGCCTATGTTCTGCTGGAGACACTTCCAGACAGCTCTCTCTGTGTTCTGCTCAATACAGCTTTCCTAGCTGTTCTTTCTTACTATTGTTAAAAATTCTCTAGATAGCTAGAGAAAAGACTGAAGGAGCTGAAAGGATCTGCAACCCCATGGGAAGAACAACTTTATCAACCAACCAAACCCTCCACAGCTCCCAGGGACTAAAATATCAACCAGTGAGTTTGCTAGGAGAGACCCATGGCTCCAGTTGCACTTGTAGCAGAGGACAGCATTGTCAGGCATCAATGGGAGGAGAGGCCTTTGGTCCAGCAAAGATTTGTTTTCCTGGTGTAGGGAAATGCCAAGGTGCTGAGATGGGAGAGGGTGGTTGAGAGAGGGAGCACCTTCATGGAGGCAATGGGAGGGGGAGGGGGAGGGGAATGGGGGAAAAGGGATAATATTTTAAACATAAATACAGAGAATATACAATAAAAAAGGGGGGAAACCCTCTAGATAGCTCATCTCTTGTAGCTCAAAACCCCCATTTTTCTATTTACATATCAGTTCAGTCAGTACCCCAGGTTCCCTTTGGATTTTTCCCAAGAATCAGTATCCCATGACCCCAGCCCCTTGATTCTTAGGAGACAGTAAGCTACATTTTTTTTTAACATTGCAAAATAATTCAGAGATCTGTCTGCCTCTGTTAAGTATATAGAATAAACTAACTGGGTGGGACCCTGAAACTACCATTTCTATCTGGTCTGGCCCTGGAACTGAAGTCTCTCTGTGCCAGGCTGACTTTGAACTCAAGAATCTGTCTGCTTTTGCCAGCAAAACAATACAAAACACACACACACACACAAAAGAGAAAAAGAAAGAAAGAAAGAAAGAAAGAAAAGAAAAGAAAAGAAAAATCTTAGCTGGGTGGGATCTCCTTCGATCACCATTCCTTAAATCTCTTTATTTCCTTCCTTAGAATCTTCTGACAAGTTGGCTTACGGCGCAGCTCCTTTAGATCTGCGAAGCTCCTTATACAATTCATACTGCATCCTTACACTTTTTTTACATAGTTGAGAAATCACACGATTTTGAACTCATGTTCTTTCTCACAGTCTTAAGGGCTGTCCAGAAGGTCCCAACATTACCATTTTGCTAGACTTAGACACACCCTCGACTCCTGGGCTTCTGCTGTTTCTCACTGGTATGGAGTCATAAACATTAACAGGGAGGACATCCCTTGAGGGAGGAGTGTGAAACATGTACACTGTTAAACAAACACGCCTTACACTCACAGCAGCCATTAACTGCTGGCCCTGTGCCAGGGGTGGGAACCAAGTCATTCCACCCTTACCAAGGCCATGCTGGACTTGGGCAGCATGTACGTCAACTCCTGTGAACTTCATGTTGTTATATAACATAACCTCTATATATGACCAAGGCAGGGCGGTTGCATGGGATTCTGCCAAAGACCCTCCAGTAGGACCAACCAAAGGTAATGTACTGGCTGGCAGTGCTGATCGGCTATGCTAATGCATTTGGATTTGAACCACAATTAACTTTATCTGAAAGCACCACATTCAAAAGTCAATCTCTAGGGCCTCATGAATACTGAAAGATAACATGCTAGCCAGCTTCTAAGGTGGCCCACATAACTCTTTCTGGTCTTTATGCCCTGGTGTGGTTTTTCCCTACATTAAGTGGGGAAACCACATGGATCTGGTGAGAGAAAAAGTGTGATTTCCAGAGCGAGGTGGCAGATAACATGGTTGCTTCTATCTCAGCCAAAAGCTCACTCCCAGGGAAGTGTCATGAGGACCCTTAGGTTGCCCCTGGTGAACTCCCACCTTCTGGCTAATGTCTACTTGATTGCATCTAGAATCATAGGAGGTAAACGTGTGTGGACACGGCTGTGATGGAATTTTAGACCATGTTACTTGAGATGTGAAGACTTACCTGACTGAATAAAAAAGAGAAGCCAAGCTGAGCCTCAGCATTCATCTCTCCCTGCTTCCTGACTGAGGATGGCAGGCAACCAGTCCCTTCTGCTCTTGCTGCCACACCCACCCCTCCAAGTGTGAGCCAAGACAATGCCTTTCCTGTCTTCCCCAAACTGCTTATCATCGGACATTTTGTCCTACAGATGAGAGAGAACTAAATGGCACAAACCCCAAATCAGAAACATCTGCTAAATGCTCCCAAATGCTAATCCACAGCAACTCTGAAATGATACAATGTTTATATTTTAGTTCATTACATTGGGGGGGGCAGTTTGTTACATTGTTACGGATAAATAACCCACAAAATTCAACAAACTGGAACTTGAAACATACGTTTTCATTTCTCTTGCCTTCTGGGGTAGACTTAAAATCTCCCAAGAATGAAGTAACCTAAAGGAGAAAAGAAACACAATATCAGCTGGAGGGAATGCTATTCCTTTATTCCCATGCTCCTGTAGGAGAAAAAAAAAAATCACAGAATCACAAGAGCTATGGTTTGTCTCCTCCTCCTTAGGAGAGCAGGCTCATAGAACGCAGGCTCATTGAGTGGCTGGCTCCATGACTGGTCCACCAAAACAAGTTATACTCAATGTAGTCTTTTGCCTCTCTTACAGTAAACTGGCATCCAACACAATTTTAGTATGTGTCCTTGTACTCTGATTTTGACTGGTAGTCACTAGAGAACAGATTTATTTTATTTTATTTTTTAAAGATTTATTTATTTGTTTCAGGTAAGTACACTGTCATTGTCATCAGACACACCAGAAGAGGGTATCAGATCCCATTACAGATGGTTGTGAGCCACCATGTGGTTGCTGGGAATTGAACTCAGGATCTCTGGATGAGCAGTCAGTGCTCTTAACTGCTGAGCCATCTCTCCAGCCCCAGAAAACCTACATTAATCCTGGACACTAGTTTCATAAGTTATTACTCCTTAAAGCTGGGCATGGTGGGAAAAGTCTGTAATTACAGTACTCAGAAAGTGAAAGGGAATCAGGAACATGAGACCATCCCTGGCTCAATGTAGGGAGGTTGGGGCCAGCCTAAGTTACATGAAACCTTGTCCTTCCCGTTAATTTTTTTTATGTGTATGTGCTCACTTGCCCCTACATGCACTGTGTGCATACAGCAGATTTCCGAGAACTGAAGTTACAGGTAATTGTGAGTGCCTGATGTAAATGCTGGGAATCGAACTGGCCACCTCTTTGAAAGTAGTATATGCTCTTAAACATTGAGCTATTTCTCTAGTCTTAAAACAAAACAACAATAGCAACAACAACAAAAGCAAGTTGCATGTAAAATCTAGTTCCAGGAAGTCTGAGGCCATCTTCTGAACCCTGAAAGCACACACATACATGTGGAATATACATGTATATTTTTTATAGGAAGTTTTGACCTTCTAACATACCACATGTCTTATCTGCTTGGTGTCTTGGGTTTTTGGGGGGGTGGGGTGGGGAGCAGGAGTGAGATGTCTTACTCTGTAGCTCAGGATATCCTTGTACACATTATGTAGGTCATTCTGGCCTAAAACAGAGCAATCTTCATTCTTCAGCTTTCTAAGTACAGGGTTTACAGACACAAGGGTCAGCATGCCCACCTTGCTCCCCTATGTAGTCTGCAAGAGGGGAGATACTTTAGTTTACTGTAGTGCCCTCTAAGACTACACCATTCTTGGTAGTGGTAGTCATTCAATAAATTACTCTCTGAATAAAAGAATGGATCTGTCAGTCCCCCTTAATTAATGCACAAGTTAGGAAATGTTAATCTGTCTATTAAATCCATCTTCATCCGCCAAGTCAGGCAAAGGATGGAAGAACGAATATATCTATCTCTCACTTCCCCACACCTTATCCCTTTTTTCAGATAGGGTCTCATGTAGCTCAAGCTGACTGGTACTCCCTAGGTAGCAGAGGATGGCCCTTCAAATTTTATTCTCCTGTTTGCACATCCAGATAACTGGGGTTACAAACAAACCCCGGGACCCGCGATTTGCCTCATAGGTGTTTGTTGCTGTTAAGATGGGACCTTGCTATGTATGTAACTTAGCCAAACCTCGAATTTGTGAGGTGATCCTTCTCCGTCAGTATCAGGAATGAACGCGGAGGTTAAGGGGAAAGGGCCAGCATGCCCTGTTTGTTAATTGAAAGATGAAAGATGGGAGAAAAGTTAAGAACAAACAAGAAGGTAGCGTTCTTCCTGCCTTCGTGCTCCAGGTTTTCCTCTCTTCTATGGTAGGATTCCAGTCTCCACTCTAGGAAAAGGAGAAAACACTCAACTTTTCCTTACCTCTACAGGCTCGGCTAGAGGCGGGAACCAAACTAATGGGTAGCTATGGCAACGCGACACGCAGGGTTTTTTTTTGGGGGGGGAAGGGGTAGGACCCTTAACTCTTAGTCGACTAAAATTTTGCCTTTCTTTATTTCTAAATAATATGTGTTGCCGCTTACAAAGACTAAAGGGCAGGAGAGAAAAAGTGAAGTTCCTGAGCGCCGCTTGGCTGGATCGAGGCTCTCTCTGACCTTTGCTTTCTGGCAGAGTGGAAGAGGCCTAAGCGCGGAGAGGGGCGGAGCTTGCATCCCACAAGGCCGCGCGGCGGGGCTTGTCTTCCTCTTTCCGCCATCTTGGCGCCTGTGGAGGTGAGGGAGGTTTTGGCTGCTGAACTTTGGGGGCAGATTTCTGGGGTGGGTTTACTTCCATCTCTCACCGAGACAACCCCGCATCTCGGAGAAGCCGACCTCCAGAGATGTCTGGGGATTGCAGGAAAATGGGGGGCGGGATGGAGGAGATGACGGAGTGATGGTGTTGAGGCCCCGGCCGGGGAAGGAGAGGCTCCGGAGGAGTGAATGGGTGCATTTCCCCCGCCTTGCTTGCCCAGGAAGCGGTCGCTGGTCCCTAGGAGCTGGTTTCCCCGCACAGAACTGGGCCTTGCATGTGTTACCTGTTTTCTTTGCTGATTGAGGCATGAGTTTGCCTCCGGGTTCCTTATGGGGTTCTAGAAGTTACGTGTGTGGTGAGTCGCCCTCCCACCTAGCGATTGGCCATGTTTCCGAGCAGTTGTCACTCGTTGCCAGAAGTCTGAGTATTTTGCCAGGCTCTGCTGCTGTAGGTGGCATGGCTTAGGGTAAGAGGTCTACCTACCTGAGATGCGAACCGAATTCGTCTGCCGCGCCGAGAATGATGACAGGTGGGGAACGTGCTGCATGGCTTTCAATTGAGCTCTCGTTTGTTTTCAGGCCTGCTGGGAACAGGACTTCCAAAGATCGCAAGTATGTCCGGAAGGTACGAGATAATAATAGCTTTTTCCATTTCTATTTTTTCTTAGATTAAATAGACGGGAAACGCAAGTTTAATGCGGGAGGGAAAGCGGATAGCTGGACTAGGAGTTACTCCGGAACAAATCATGGTAGTTTGCTAAAAGTTAATGAAAAAGTTGCAGTAGGGTAGTCATGATGTCTTTCTTCTGTGTCTTAGGCTGTGGTGCAAGGCCACTTTTGCTGGCTACAAGCGAGGTCTCCGGAACCAAAGAGAGCACACTGCTCTTCTTAAAATTGAAGGCGTTTATGCCCGGGATGAAACCGAGTTCTACTTAGGCAAGAGATGTGCTTATGTGTACAAAGCAAAAAAGTAAGTATGTTTCCATGCCTTTTAATTTTTACTTGGCTTCGCTTTTTCTACTGAAAAGGTAGGGGTGTTAGTGGAGAATGATGCTGGCTTTGTCATCTTAGAGACGGTGGGGAGCTCTAAGAAACTAGAGGATTCTTTTGGTGGTGGTATATAGACACCATTGGCTCTTAGAAAAATTACAAGTGTAGAAAGTCCCTGTATTCAGTCCCTAACATGGTTAAAAAGAAAGATTACAGCTGTTAATGCCTTTCATTTTCCTTTGAAAGGGCTCATTTAATGCTTTCCAATGTATCTTGATTCATTTTAATTTCTAAAGATAACAATTACTAGGACAGACTTATTTTCATTATTGTATAATTTTTTTCTACTCTCACATCTATATGGAATTAAATGATTCTGCCCTACTCTGTCAGAAAACAATTTATTGCACCTTGACTTAAAATAATTATTGAAGTTACATTTAGGAAGACATTTTATGAAAAATTAATTTTTATATGTATTGGTGTTTTGCTTGTGTATCTGAGGTTGTCAGATTCCCTGGATATTTTGATGGGGTGCCGGGTGGGTGCTGCATTGGTTCTCTGGTCCTTTTCTACTGGGGATTGAACATAAGGCCATATATAAATTGGGCCTTATGTACATTGTCAAATTATGAGTATATGCAGACCTGAGTGAGGGTCCTGTCCCAGATTTCAGGCTAGTTAAGACCTCAGTGGCTTGTTCGATTCCTTATTCTCAGTCTTTGACAACCTGCTTTAAAGTCCTCATTTTTCAGCTTTTATCCCAAGTAGGCTTCATTGCTGTGTCTTTGAAATTTACTCTTAATGTTTTTAGCACACACAGATTCTTTGGTCTTTAGTAGTTGTAATCTTATAAAAATAGACTTAATGTATATAAACTGTTGAATGAATATTCCATTTTCTACCCCAGTTTCTCAAGGTTTTTTGTGTGGGAAGTAGAGGTGGAAGCCACCAGATCCTAGGAAGTAAGTGAAATTATGTCAAATTTATTTGGTGTTTGACCTCATGATTCTTACATCTTTTTTAAAACCAGCAATACAGTGACTCCTGGAGGCAAACCAAACAAAACCAGAGTGATCTGGGGAAAAGTAACTCGGGCCCATGGAAACAGTGGTATGGTTCGTGCCAAATTCCGAAGCAACCTTCCTGCAAAGGCCATTGGACACAGAATCCGTGTGGTAAGTGCTAATAGCAAAATCAACGGCTTTTTTGATACTACCTATCTCTAAAGACTTGTGAGTGTAAAATTCTAGAGTGTAAAACTAATGTATGAATTGGTGGCTTAAGTGAGGAGTATGGAACCATCAGACTTGGCAGAGTAAAGCAGGTGAGGGGGGGTGTGCAAATGAATAAGTTACAGTTACAACTAAAGCAACCTGGGAGGAGAAATACTTTTCTATCATTGAGACAAAGTCTCACTATAGCCCTGGTTGGCCTGGAACTTGTTATGTATACACAAGGCTGTTGTAATTTGTGGCAGATTTTCACAGTTGTCAAGGCTGGCCTTGAACTTTAAAGTCCTTCTGCCTTAGCCTTTTCAGTTGGGATTTCAGGCCAATGCCATGCTCATGTTATGCCATACCTGTTTTGGGCGTTCAGAGGGGTGTTATGCTGTTTGTCATGTCTGTCATGTCCATTTCAGTAGTGCCAGAGTAGACAGTGATTTTTATCTTGCACGTGGAAAGCATGCTCACGCTAGGTTTTAAAGAGTTATTTATTATATATGAGTACACTGTAGCTGTCTTCAGACACACCAGAAGAGGGCATCAGATTCCATTACAGATGGTTGTGAGCCACCATGTGGTTGCTGGGAATTGAACTCAGGACCTAAGAGCAGTCAGAGCTCTTAACCTCTGAGCCATCTCTCCAGCTCGTTGGCCCATGTCTTCGACATACTGTGTTGATATATTTGTCATTCTTTATTTAGTTTGAGTCCATTTATACTCAAATGTGGGTCAATGCCACCATAACTGACTTGCGTTTTGGGGCTGTCATTTTACACTTCCGTATATGTACCTATGGCACAGCAGTATATGAAGGTCAAAGGGCAATTTGTAGGAGTCAACTCTTACACTGTGGCTATTGCCAGAAATCAAACACTGTGTGGTCAGGCTTGGTGGCAAGTCCTGTACCCTCTAAGCCATTCCTTGAGTATTTTCTTTTGTTTGGAAAGCTGTTTGGGGGGCTGGGGTTGATAGTTCAGTGGCGTGACTGTAGTTTGCATTCATAGTCCTTGGGCTTAGGTACCAGTGGGGGAGAGGTTCAGGTTCTTGGGACTGGGGAGATGGCTCAGTTGATACAGTGCTTGCTGCACAAGATCCATGCTTTCTCCCCAGCAGCCACATAAATTTAGACATGCTAGTGTGTCTGTAATCCTAGTCCTGGGAAAACAGGAGAGTCCCTGGTGCTGTGGGACAGTGAGCTCTAGGTTCATCCAGTGAGAGACCTTTCCATCTCAAATTGAACAGCAGCTGAGAATGTACATGCCACACACGGATGAACATGTACAAAATGAGTGTCATATAAAGGCCAAATGCTTCTTTACTATCAGGATAAAATGGCCAGGTGCATTTTGGGATGAGTAACATGGTAATGGGATATTTATTTACCTAATGTTACTGTTTCTCTTTTTCCCCAGATGCTGTACCCATCCCGGATTTAAACTAATGGAGAGTAAATAAATAAAAGTAGATTTGTGCTCTTGTATTTTTTTCACATCTGTCCTAAATTTTCTTTGTGTTGAGGTGTTTGGAGTTGTACAACATTTTTGGAGTGCAAGGAACTTCTATGTAACAGTATTGGATAGTTTGGCTGGGTGTGGTGGCATAAACCTTCTGTGCCAATACTCAGGCCAGCCAGGACTGTAGTGACTGCCTGTGTTAGGAACAGTTTTATATTTGTTAATGCTGGGGCATAGCAGGGTTAATGAATAACCTATAGAGAGTGGTTTCCATTCTAGATTGAGTGAAAGAAGCATTAAATCCTAAACCTGAGTTGAATTCACTGAAATGCCCTGGTTTGGGGTGCTGTGGTGTGTGAGGTGAGGCACCACGTGGTTAAAAAGTACATACTGTTCCCCATACAAATCCAGAGGCTCGGGGAGTTGGGAAGAATTTGAATGGTGCTTATCTTGGTGTATGTTGCCTTTTGGTGGTGATTTGGGATTTAAATATCCTGAAAAGGCCAGGCTGGTACATTTTTTTCTACCTTGGAAAACTGCCCTTGAAAATGGCTTTGATTTTAATACTGTTGCAGGGTTGTTAATAACATAATTAGAAAAGTTTACAAGGCTCTCAAACAGTTGTAAGTCTGGGGATATCCTGGAAATAAGGCTTATTTAGATTGCTAACAAGTGATTTATTAACCAATTTAGACTGGACTGCTACCGAGCCTGAGCTATTAAGGTTGAGTCCTCTTTCCACTAACTGGGTGCTGGAATAATATGCATCAGGACAGTTCCCAACAAGACTGGTTAATTCAAGATGAAGCTGACTTCCCTAGAAATGTGTGCTCATTGCCAGGTTGGGAGTGGTCTCCAAAGGAGTGTAACAAAAAGCAACTCTGAGGCATGGGCTAGCTCACTAGACCCCTAATGTCCCCAACATTGAAATCGACTTTTTGGGGTTAAGAAGTGTCAGTCTTAGGTTTATTCCAATGGAAGTTTTCCCCAAAAGCCAAAAAGCAACTTGTGTTTCTCAGTAATGTGGTCAGCTGTATAAGGTGTGACATTGGAAGAGCTAAGTGTCTCCAGGACAGGCACAAAGGGAGCTTTAAAAATGTTAATATTTATCTTCACAGGCCATTATAAACGAAGATGGGGTTTGCAGTTTTGGTTTTGAGAGCAAATACAGTGGACTTCATAGTGCTGCTTTAAATCTATAAAGTTCCATCTTAAAAGCAGTTAGGAGGGCTGGAGAGATGGCTCAGCGGTTAAGAGCACTAAGAGTTCAAATTCCAGCAACTACATGTTGGCTGACAACCATCTGGAATGAGATCTGATGCCCACTTCTGGTGTGTCGGAAGACGGCTATATGTAGTAAATCTTAAGAGAAAAGGTTATGAATGTTAGATTGTTAAAATGTTTTAAAGTTGGGGGGGGGTGGCTTGGCTGTATAGTTATGTTTACAAAGGTAAGCCAATGTTGGGAACTGTTAATGTTCCCAATATTTGTGTAAAGCAGAGAGGTCTCCTTTAAGGTATAAGGAATAACATGAATGGGAAGTAAGCTTTAAGCTATCCAACTTTTGGGGGGGGGGTTAGTGGGTGGAATCATGAATACCATAACCCTAGCTGGTTGTATCAGTAGCTTTGCTTAAGCGACCCATGCTGGAATGGACTGAACGGGGTCAGGTTCACAGGACCAGTCTTAACCTGTAGGTCGACTGCCTGGCAGTTGGCCCTAACGCTGCCTCTGGATGGAGTGGGGCCAGTGCTGAATACACCGCTCCCCAAACCCATCCGCTCTTCACTAATCCCCGCCAGCCCAGGGTTCCCACAGCTCAGTTCACGTGGGCTGCCCGGTGGCGCTCATTGGCCGGCTCGGCGCGTCGCCGCGGTCGTCGCTGCCCTCGTCCTCCGCCAGACCGGGAGTGATGCCGGCCAATGGCGAGGCAGCTGAGGGCCCGCCACCTGTCCGGGGCGAGGGCGGGCGGCGGCGAGGAGGCGTCGCACTCCATGGTAACGACGCCGGCCCGAAGATGGCGGCCGCTGGGTCTGGAGGAGCGGGTGGTCCGGGACCAGGGCCGCGAGGCCGCTGGGGCTGCTGCCTGTGGGTGCGAGGCGTCCTGCTCGTGCTGGGCGGGCTCCCGGTCGGCGCCGCGGCTACACCAGTCTCCCTGGGCACTTCGCCTCCGTGTCGGCATCACGTCCTTTCGGACACTGAGGTAGGGCGAAGCGGGTCGCGACTGGGCCGGGCGAGGAGGGGCTGGAGTGCCGTGGAGGGTGTGGCGTCCCGGGCAGCAGACTGCAGGTGCTCTGCAGGAGAAAGCCCCTGCCGCCTGCAGAGCAGCTGAGTTAGACACTTGTCCCCCTCCCATTCCGCTTAGCTAGTAGTCCCACAAACTTGGGCGAGCATTAGAATAACCGAAGAGCTTCTTAAAACAGATTGCCGACCTGCTCCACCACTTTCTGACTCAGGAGCTCTGGCATGCATCCCCACAATTTAGATTCCTAGATACTGATGCTGCTTACTCCGAGAATCACTTATCTGTAGACTCGAGAAGCAGTTGATGGGAGATCCAGACAGAGCTGTTGGAAGGCTACTGGGAAGACTCTGGAGACCCAAGTTCAGGATTTGTTTTTTTAGTTATCACTTTGCAGCCTTTATCCCATCTCCCTAGCTCCGTAAAGTCTGCTCCTTCTTCCACCTCGATTCCTTGCGTCTCTGTTCAACCCTCAACCTAAGATCTGCCCACCAAAACCACCCCAGTAGAATGTTCTTTACATTTCCTTAGGAGGCCTTATCTACCCTATCTTCTGGCATTTAATCAGGTTCTAGTCTGTGGCACGCATAGCTTTCAGACCTGCCGTGCAGTGTAACTTAGTTGTAAGATTCCTTGAGATGACATTTGTGTTATGCTGAGTCCTTCACTCAAAGGCGTCCCTGTAGTTACTAATATTCTGGGAATAATAAAGAGACACCATCAAGGAAGCTCTGCTAGTTGGGCAGTGGTGGCACGGGCATTTAGTCCCAGCACTCGAATCTCTTGAGTTCCAGGTCTGCCTGGTCTACAGAGCGAGTTCTAGGACAGCCAGGGTCACACAGAAACCCCGTCTCATAAAGTAAAAATTAAAAAATAAAAAAAAAGCTTTATCTAGAAAGTCATTTCAGTCAGTTCAGAAATCTCAGCCTACTCATTTTATGTCAGTTTCTAAGACTTTTATGTATGCTGTCTAATTACATGAGCCAAAATGTTGAATGGTTATGTTTTGACTCTTTGCTTTGTGGGGTTTGGTTTGGCTTTTTGAATCAGGGTCTCATATAGCCCAGGTTGTTGGAGGATGCTACTGATCAGATCCATCTGCTCCTGTCTCTCAGACACCGGCACACAGCTTCAGCTTTTATCACGATACTGGGTCTCAGCTGGATTGTTTGATTTATTCTGTTGAGGAAGGGTCTCTTTCTGTAGCACAGACTAGCCTGAGACTCACTCTGTAGCCCAAGCTGGCTTCCAAGTTGCACTGAATAACATCCCTGATGCTATCTGATTGATGGTTGTCGTCTCCATACTTCTTTCTTTAAGTCTACAGTCCAGACTGGCCTTGAACTTACTGTGTAGTTCAGGCTGACCTGGCATTCGAGATCCTCCTGCCTCAAATTCCAGAGTGCTGGGGTCGCAGAGGTGTGACATCACTTCTGGCTCCGCTCATCCTTTATCCTCTCCAGTAAGCTCTTCATTCAGTCAGTGTTCTTTTAAGACACACACTCACACGCACGCACACACACCACCTCTTTCTGTTACTGCTCACCTTCCTCACCATCTTATTATACTCCCATTTCCCTGTAAGCCCCGTGAGCACAGCTTCGATTCAGGTCTGAAGAGGCAGTTTCTGCTCGATACTCTTTTTCCCTCAGCCCAGATCACATTCTTCTGCTGGGTCTCATGACGGTTAAGTTGCCAATAGGTAATGGCCACTGTGAGCCTCCCGCACACAGTCCCCGTAGCCTTGTGCTACTGTAAGATCTGAGCGTTTCTATTCATCCCATCTGTAAGGCTCAGCATTCTGCCTCCTGCACAAACCAGAATGGGACATGTCTTCAGGGGATAAGGAACCTTACAAGTCAGAGGCACAGTCCCTATATTTCAAGAGCAGATCTTACAAGCTGTGTCTTTTTCTTCTCTAGTGCCTTCAAATAGTATTCTTTGGTTGTTTTTGTTTTCTGAATCAGGGTCGCATGTAGCCCAGGCTGGACTGGAACTCACTCTGTAACTTTTACCTGCCTTCATCTCCCAAGTGTTAGGATTTTAGGAGTGGACTGCACGTTTGGCTTCACGTAGTATTGGTTTAAAATAGTTCCCCCAAATTGGATACCATCTACCATTTCATTTCTAGAAGCCAGCAGTTCTACTTTCGTATGTTAGTGATAAACTTTGTGCTCTGGATTCTATAGTCTGTCTGTCTATAAGTCAGAGAGAGAATAATCTGTTTCTCTCAACTTTTCTCAAATAGCCCCCTTTTTATGACTTATCCTCTCCTTGATCTGATCCTCTAAACTTGACCTGTGTGCCTTCTGTCTGTGACCTTGATTCAGGAATTGATTATTGATAATTGATAGTTGATTATTAGGAATTACTGGACTCGCAGTCTCAAGACAATGTAGATTTCATACTTGCATCCAAGTACCTGCCACAGTGAAGACACCCAATATATGCTTAAATTAATGGGTGCAGTGTGGGGCTGTGGCTCACTGATAGGATATATGACCCAAAGCCCTGGGTTAGCCGCCAGCATTGTAAAATAAAAGCAACAGCTAAGCACAACCAATGCCACCGGGCACTGTCACCTGCCAGTGAGGGGGAGGACTGCAGGCAGGCTGCATAGCCAGGGGAAGAGAGGACAGGACACAACCTAGAAACTGTGTCATTGTGCCTTGTTAGATCAATAGTATGCAGGATAGCTATTTTTCTACAAAATAAGTAATCCCATTTTTGTTATATAAATACTCAGAAATATTAAATATAAGAAAATGATAACAGAAGCAATTATTCACTGTTGGAGTTATAAGAATGAGTTATGCATAGCCTACTATTCATTTGCTAAAGCCTTTTTTTTTCTGTGCTTCAAGAGTTAAATAAAGTTGGTCATCCTGAGCCTTGTGGTGGTGCATGCTTTTAATCCCAGCAGGTAAATCTCTGTGAGTTTAAGGCCAGCCTGGTCTACAGAATGAGTTCCAGGACAGCCAGGGCTACACACAGGGAAATCCTATCTTTTTCAAAAAAAAAAAAAAAAAAAAAAAGTCATGTAAATGACAACTGGGAAAAAAAATAAATGAAGTATTCTCGTATTCTTGTGTCAGAAGGTTTTGCTCTTCTTAGAAAGTAACTTAAGGTTCTGTTAGGGCTGGGATGATAGTTCCTTTGGTAAAGTGCTTGCCTTCAAAGCATGAGGACCTGAGTTAGGTCCTAGAACTCAGGCTAAAAATCAAAATAATAAAGCCAGGTGGAGGTGGCTGAGTTCCTGTCATCCCAGGACTCAGGGCAGCGGCATATGAACCTCTGAATTCCAGGACAGCCAGGGCTACACAGAGAAACCTTGTCTTGAAAAACCAAAATAGAAAAATGAAACTGACCGAATGTGAAGGTACAGTGTACTTAAAATCCTCGCTGTGGAGAAGCAGAGACAGGAGGAGGCTGGGGCCCACTAACCAAACAGGCTAGCCTGCTTCCAACTCTGTAGCCCAGGAGAGACCCTGTCTCCAAAAACAAGGTGGATGGTGTTTGCCTGCGCGCGCGCGCGCGCGCACACACACACACACACACACTCACTCACAAACATACACTCACACACACTCATAGACTTTAAGTCTCCTGTCATTTTCTTATCTTTTTGAAACAGTCTAACTGCTCACTGTGTAACTCTGGCTGGCCTTGAACTCCCGATGTTGGGATTAATGGTGTGAGCTGCCGGTGCAGCCTCTCTGTTTCTAAAGACTTAGAGTCAGCAGAACTAGAGTCTGTGTGACAAACTACAGAGACTTCACAGAGCCCAAGCCTTGTAGTAGCTGTGTTGCTGTAACAATTTACTCACATCGCTCAAGTCCAAAATGCTTATTTCTCAGATGGTAACATTTTCTTGGGAAACACTTGGGGTTCAGGAATGCTAACATCATAGAATATAAGGTGAGAGACTTTTATGGGAGTATCACACTTAAAATTTAGCTCATTAATTTTATTTTGGTCTCAATTGGGCATTTAAGTAAACACATGTTATTATATTTAAATTCTACTTGAGTAAAGAAAAATGTCAGGCTGGAGAGATGGCTCAGTGGTTAAGAGCACTGACTGTTCTTCTAGAGGCCCTGAGTTCAATTCCCAGCAACCACATGGTGGCTCACAACCATCTAGGATCTGATGTCCTTTTCTGGTGTGTCTGACAGCCACAGTGTACTCATATGAATAAAAAGTAAATCTAAAAAAAAAAAGGCTCTAGCAATTAATCCTTTATTTAAAATGTCATAGTAACCTTTAAGAAAGA
The DNA here is from genome assembly GCF_963924665.1 of Micromys minutus. Taxonomy (NCBI): domain Eukaryota; kingdom Metazoa; phylum Chordata; class Mammalia; order Rodentia; family Muridae; genus Micromys; species Micromys minutus. The sequence continues at coordinate 59,692,299 of NC_137976.1, read as the reverse complement.
TTTTCCCAACTGTTCATTCTTCTAGGTCATAAATAAGGTTCATCTTAAGACAAATCATGTTACAAAGAGAGATGCTAATGGGCATTTACGAATCAAGACCATCTATGATCAGAGCATTGAAGAGTAAGTTTGCCCTGTGTTTACTGTTTATCTGTGACATCTTCCTGTGCTGCCCCAGCTGGCTGTCACCTCATCACATTGCCCTGGCTGGCCTCAGACTCACTCACTGCCTGAGCCTGGTCGTCGTCTTATATCGTCAGTCTAAGTATTAAAGGTATTTTCATGGTTATCTGACATAATACGCATAAGTGGAACTAGAGAACGGCTGGCGTAACTCTAACACAGAACCGAGTTGGGATTGCCTTTCATTCTAAAGGGGCAAAGGCCATGGTATGTAATTAAACCTGCAGATCATGAATGATTTAAAGGGAGCCAATGTGGCCTTACTTCACTGTGGCCAGAGCAGACCTGCAAGACCCTTGTCAGCAAGCATTGAAAGGAGACAAGAGGAGTGCACATAGGAGCTCTAATGAAGAGTTTGCAGAATGGTGCGGTAGATAGTGTTTAGTCTAATTGGTATGTCATCTGAGAAGCCGGACGGCAGACTGAGATCTGCAGTAGTTGGTGCAGTCCTCATAGAACGGTCCTGTCTTTCTCCAGCCTGAGCATTCTGAATGAACAAGCTAACGTGTGGTCATGCTTAGTCCCGTGCTTGGGCACAGCATAATGTCTCACACACTGGGGAAGGTAAGCGGAGACGTCGGAGGCCCTTGACAGTTACAACCCCAACAGATGGGGCGGTACTCTGACTCAGGGTGGCCATACTTTTCTTGCTTGGTAACAGAGACTGAACCCAGGGCCTTGTGCCTACTAGACATGTGCCTTACTGCCAGGCTATGTCACCAGCCTTAGAGTAGAAGTTCTTATATTTTTCTCCTCATTTTCAGGTTGCTCCCTGAGAAAAGATATCTTGTAAAGGTATGTAATAATTAATACTCATCAGTGGTGTCTTAGTCAGGGTTTCTATTCCTGCACAAACATCTGGAGCAAGAAGCAAGTTGGGGAGGAAAGGGTTTATTCAGCTTACACTTCCACATTGCTGTTCATCACCAAAGGAAGTCAGGACTGGAGCTCAAGCAGGTCATGAAGCAGGAGCTGATGCAGAGGCCCCGGAGGGATGTCACTTACTGACTTGCTGAGCTTGCTTTCTTATAGAACCCAGGTCTACCAGCCTAGGGATGGCTCCACCCACAATGGGCTGGGCCCTCCCCCCTTGATCACTAGTTGAGAAAATACCTTACAGCTGGATCTCATGGAGGCATTTCCTCAGCTGAGGCTCTTTTCTCCGTGATAACTCCAGCTGTGTCAAATTGACACAAAACCAGCCAGTACAAGTTGGATACTTCAAATAGGTATATTTTATTATGTGCTAATTCTTCCATGAAAAAGAAAAACATACGTGGCTGGTTTGTGAATGAATGAATAAAAATTAATTTCTCATTTTAATAAAGGTGTTTTTGTGATATGTTTAGCAAAACTTCATTGGTATTTGGCATTATCATTTTATAATTTAATATTAAATCAGTATTCTCATCTTTTTTCTTTTTCATTCTGCCAAGTTTTGGGGGAGCCACGCATGCTAAGGATAGGGTACAAAGGACACTTTTTGCAATACATGGAGAGTACCATTCTCTGGATGGGAATGTTCTTTGTCCCAAGGATTGGTTGACGTGACAGTGTGGCATGGCAGAGACGTTTTTGTCATCATTACTGTGTGTGTAATGTGAGTGCAGATGCATGTGGGGAGGCTAACTTTCAGAAGTGGTTCCTTCATTCCGTCATGGCTTCCCAAGATTAAACTAAGGTCATCAAGGGTCAAGGTTTGATTGGCACATGCCTTTACCCTACCCACTAAACCATCTCACCAGCCACAGAGTTTTTACATAGATTCCTTCTCATCAAGATTGTGTATGTTGAGGGGGAGTGTTTTCACACATGCATGTGCATGCTCCTGTGTATATACAGGCACAAGTGGAGGTCAGAGAACCAACTTCCAGAGTTTGATCTCTTCTTCTGTTGTGGAGTGCTGGGATGGACCAGGACCCTGAGGGTTACACAGCAGATGCCTCTGCCTGCTGAGCCATCTTGACAGCCCTCATCAGATTTTTAACTATGGAGTCTCACACATGCATATGCAGCCCACAGAACTTAACGAGCTCCCACTTAAGTTAACTACTAATAGTTAGAGTGCACATCTTCATTAATGCTCTCAGTCATGAGAGTTGAGACTTATGTTTTTTAGAGTGTAAGGTGAGCTGGGGACCTTTCTGCCTAATGCTTTGTCCCCAAACTCCACTAGAGACCTGTCTTCATTACTCATAGATTCTTCCTCTTTCTGCTGCCATATGAGCTGGGACAGGTGACTGCATCCCAGAAACCTAGTCTTCTTACTTGTTTTTATAGTCATTACTAGTCCATGTTTGTTTTCTTAAACACACTGTAGTCCGTGACTGCAACTCTAACTAGATTTTCTTCTTTTTTGTTCAGAACAAACTTTTCCCACAAGCTATTTCTTACTTAGAGAAGACATTTCAGGTTCGAAGACCTGCCGGCAGGATCTTACTTAGCAGGTATGTGACACCGGACATTGATCATTACCTCCATTCATACAGCCCTGTGAACCTCCCACTTCCCAATATGACAATGCATGGGACCTACAGTAGAATTTTAGTGTGTGTGTTTTTAGAAACTAAACTGCAAGTTGTTTAAAAGGGTTCAAAAAGCGCCTACTGAACAGCCCCTTTTCTGCTTTCCCATTATAAGCTATTCTTGTACCTCCTCCTTCGACTCCTCCTCTCACTCTTTCCCATCCTCCCCCTCCTTCCCCTCCTCCCCATCCTTTCCTTCCCCCTCCTCCCCTGTCCCTCCTCCTCCCTCCTCCATGTGGTAGTGCTGTTTGCTTTGTGAGGTATTTGATAACCCAAGTCAAGAGGACTTTCCATAGACCCGAAGTCTCTCAGTGAGCTGCCTGGCTAGTTAAATACTAACCATTCTTAATGGAATAATATAGCGGTGTCTTAGTTCCTTTTCTGTTGTAGTGATAAAGCACCAGGAACAAGGCAGGCCTTATTTGGGGTGTATGGTTGAGAAAGTTAGGGTCCATGGTGGGCAGCAGGTTAGGGTCCATGGTGGGCTGGGGCAGCAGCTGAGAGCTCACATTCTGGGACCCTAAGCTGGAAAACAGAGAGTACACTTGAAATGTCAAAGTTGTTTTGAAACCTCTGTGCTCCCAGTGACATATTCCCTCCAGCAAGACCTCCCCAAACAGCCATCAATCAGCGACCAAGTATGCAGATGCCCCCAGCTTACTGGGAAATCTGTTTCAGGCCTCCACAAGTGCATGGCTGTATTTTAACTGCTGTGAACTATCCTTTCTTTTTTTTTGTAAATTTTGATGTATGAACAAACCAGACAATGCGCGACAAACCAGTACCTACGGAAAGAGAACGACCCACACAGATACTGCACTGGAGAGTGCGCGGCGCATACCAAGTGTGGGCCTGTTATAGTGCCCGAGGAGCACCTCCAGGTAAGTCTCCCTGTGCTCGGCCGGCCTCTCCACTCCAGAGTGTAGAGCGATGTTCCAGATCTTTCTCAGCAAGAGATTGTAGATAACGGTGTGAAGGCACAGCGCCTCCTCGGTTTGTGTACTCTGGAGTGCATCTGAATGCCAGGACGGTTACGGCTGAGTCACATTCCCTGCCACTGACTCCATCTTCCCCAGCAGCTGATGCAGGCAGGGTTCAGAACTTCAAAGCTTTACAAGCGTGTTTGAGCTTCTCTTTGGCTCATTTGTGCTTGGATTTCCTGCCACAGTTTAGTTGAGAACCTTAGCTTTTCCCCCCAGAACATTTCTTTTAGCACTTTAAAAGGGCAGTTTAATGTCTCCTAAAATATAAACTCAGCCTCAACCCAAGTTTGAACTTTATTCCACAAAAACACTAGCAACTGGCCGGGCTGTAATGTGCATCTGTGTGCTGTATACCGACTTGAAGACATACTTAAGCTTAACTGAAAGAAGAAAGGTTCGAAGGCAGTAGGCCTAGTTAGCCTGAAAAGTTCAGATGTGCACATGCTAAAACAAAACAAAACAAAACCCCTATGTGAGAGCCCGGGGGAGATAATGTGTACAATCCCAGCACTTGGAAGGCAGAAGGAGGAGACGCTCAGGTTTGGCTCAACCTGGGTCACATAGCAAGACTTATCTCAAAAAGCAAAATGACTTAGACAAAGGAAGATCTGGAGGAATATGCAGCCAACACTAAACAGTCCAGGTCAGTCTAGTTGCTGGCTATTTTTTCTCTTATTTTTTTTATTTCATGTGTATGGCTTCCCACGTGAGACGTGCTTGGAGAGCTAGAGACAAGTCCTCTTAGACTGTACAGAAGGATGACGTCATGAGGGGACCGACTTGTGCCTTGTATTCTTTTGTATTGTTTACATTTGTAACAAAATTCTGAATTTATTTTTATTTTACTTATGTGTGTGTGTTGTGTTTCTGTGAGTTCAGGCACATGCCAATGTGTATGTGTGTGTGTGTGTGTGTGTGCGTGCGTGTTGTGATGTGTTTCTGTGAGTGCAGGCACATGCATGCCAATGCCTTATTGTGAAGGTCAAAGGACAGTTATCAGGAGCTGGTTTCCTGTCCACTCGGAATCCTAGGGGTCAAACTCTTAAGTTGTCAGGCTATGTAGCAAATGCTTTATCTGCTGAGTACTCTTGCTGGCCCACGAGTTTGCTTTGGTATTTATTCATCTATTTTCTTACTTATTTATTCGTTATTTTTTGAGATAGGGTCTCTACATAGCCCTGGAACTCGGCATTTAGGCCAGCCTAGCCTTGGATTTACATATGTCCACCTACCACTTTGGTTTTGTTTTTAATGTTTTATACTTACTTATTTACCGAATTTGTGTGTGCCTGCCACAGCATGTGTGTGCACGTCAGAGTCTTTTGAGAGGCAAGTTCTCCCCATCCACCAAGTAGGCTCCAAGGCTCAAGCTCAGGCCCAGACGGCAGCATCGCCTCTACCTGCCGAGCCATCCTACCAGTCCAAGTTTTCTTTATGATGGGAAATACTTTCCATCAGGTAAATAATTACATTTGAAATAATCACATACCAAGGAAGTTGCAAAAATTATAGATATGATGTAGGTCACCGGTAGAACACTGCCCCCGTGTGTTCCATTCCCAGTACAGCAGGTGGGCGTGGGTGGGAAAGCCCCTTCACCAGTGTTTGACTTTGGCTTCTGTCACTGTGATAAACATCTGACTAGCAGTAACTTTAGGAAGAAAAGCGTCTCTTACGGCTTACAGTTCTAGATTGTAGTCCATCATTAAGGGAAGTCGAGGCAGGCACTTTAAGGGTAGACCTGGTTGGTATTCCACACCACATTACTTCAGACCAAGAAAGCTAGTTCATAGCCAAGGAACTACAGCAGGAACCAAGGAGGATGTTGCTTCCTACCTGCCTTGGCTTGTTTTCTTAGCTTTCCAGTTCAGAACCCATTGTTTAGGGACAGTACCCCCACATTGGGCTGGGCCCTCCTACTTCAATTCACAACCAAGACCGCCTGGAGCCCAGCCTGGTTGAGGCAGTTCCTAAGCTGAGGCCCTCTTCTCACTACAACCTCATTATTAGGTTGTAGCACATGGACGTTTAGAATGAATCAGCACACCTAGTTTCAGGGGTTCAAAACCATTTCAGTTTCTCTTTATCCTGCACCTTAGCTTGTTAACCTTTATACATAGCAGTCACTTTCATTGAGTTTATAAATTTATGAGCATTTGTGTCAAGTACAAAGTTTAGGGAAATAAATTCAAAAGAGGTAAGAACAAAACAGGGAAATGAGAGTAGGGTTTTTGGTCCTTGACTTGTTTTGTTTATGAGCCAGAAATCTTACTTCATTGCTTGGTATGAGTTCAAAGAGTCCTCTTGCCTCAGTCTCCCAAGTCCCAGGACTGGAGGTTTGCAACTTCTGCCTGCCCAGTTCCTGATTTCAGCCACACTGTGTGACAGTAATGTTAAGTAGCATGTTCCTAGTCTGTGGAATCCCTTGGCCCTGTCACTCGGCTGACCCAGGCTCTGCTTTGCTTTTTCTCTTCACCTGTGTGTGCAGCAATGCAGGGTCTGCCGAGAGGGTAAGTGGCCGTGTGGAGCAGTAGGTGTGCTAGACCCAGAGGGCGTGCAGGATGCAGACTTCGTTCTCTATGTTGGTGCTCTGGCCACTGAGAGATGCAGCCATGAAAACATCATCTCTTACGCAGCCTATTGTCAGCAGGAGGCGAAAATGGACAGGTAAGCTTTTCTCCGAGCCTGCCCCCAAAACAGGGCCGTGAAAGAGATTTTACATCTGCTCAGACACTTCTAGGATTAAGAAATAAGTTGTTAGACTAAAGAAAATGAGCTTCTTTCTTTCTTCCTTTCTTGTTTTTTGTTTTTAAGACAGGGTTTATCTGTGCATCTCTGTCCTGAAACTCCCTCTGTAGAGCAGGCTGGCCTCAAACTCAGACATCCTCCTGCCTCTGCCTCCTAGTGCTGGGCTTAGAAACATGTGCCAGTGCTTCTCAGCAATGTCGAACTTTTAGAGATCCTCCTTCTGCAGGTTCTGGGTGCTGGGGTTATAGAAGTATGCTTCCAGTTTCCTGGAGGGTTTTAGGAAGTAAACCTGTGTTGTGAAAGCAATCAGGCCCTGTGGCGTGATTGTTCCTTCCTTAAAACACCAGTCATAGTGTGTCTTTATTGCTTTCTATTTCTGTGATGAACACCAAACAGCAGACTTGGTGAGGAAAGGATTTATCTGGTTTGCACTTTGATTTCCCGGCCCATCGTCAAAGGAAGCCATGTTGGGAGCTCAGAGTCAGGAACCTGGAGGCAGGAGCTGATGCAGAACCGTGGAGGAGTGCTGCTCACTGCTCACTGTCCATGGCTCATTCAGCTTGCTTTTACAATTATAACCCAGGGCCGCCTGCTCCTGGGTGGCACTGCCTACCGTGGGCTGGGACCTCCCACATCAATTATGAATCAAGAAAGTCCCCCACAGACTTGACTACAGGCCATTCTGATGGAGACATTTCTCAGTTGAGCTTCCCTGTTTCCGGCTGATTCTAGCTTCTGTCAAGTGGACCAACAAAAAAAAAAAAAAAAAAAACACTAAGCACGCATAGTGAGGAAAATTTTGGCTAAAACAAAACCTAAACGGAACAGAACAGACACTGTCTCAATGCCATGTTTCACACTGGGACTGTGGTGGCATTACCTGAGCTCCAGTAGCTCGAGAATCCCGTGCCTCTAATCCTCTCCATAGCCTGTCTTGAGGCTGGCCTGACTTTGTGTGCACATAACATCTTAGGGAGATGTCCCGTGGCCCAGCGTCCCTAACACCTGTGGTCTACACTGCATTCTCCAGGACCCCACCCCACCCCACTGCACCGCCCACATTAAGGTGAACCTTCCTTCTCAGTTCAGCCTTCCTGGAAACATCTTACTCCCACTGGCGCACATGTCCTCGGTAATTAGGAATCCAGTCAAATTGGAATGAAGATTGATTATTGCATTTGGTGATGCCAACTCAATCCTCAGATTAAATATTGACAAGCTTTTGCATTGACTATTGTGTTTGTTACCGCAGAGCTGCACTGGTTTGGAAGATTCATGGACCTCACTAGTGTTTCCTTCTTCCCCCAAGTTATTTACGTTTTTATCTTATTCATGATGTGCCAGAGTCAAAGAATATGATACTTGAACTGCCCGATGAATGATAATGCAGTTACTTCATAGATTCAGGCAGTGGAATGTTCTTGAGAAATGGGCTTTCACTTGCCAGTGCTACAGAATCCTAGTTCCTTTTCTCAGTTTGAACTTATCCGTATGCACCACATACACACAAAATCGGTATGTTGAAAGAACATTGCAAAAATAAAGTGCCTGTGTACTGGAATGTTCTCAGGGAAAAAAACCTCAGAAAGACAGACTTTCCAGCTATGCCGGTTTTCTCAGATGGCGTGGCTGAAGCACTGAGCGTCCTATGTTAGAGGAAACCGTTCAGAGTCGGGCAAACTAGGTTGGTCTGAAAAGAGCACGCGTGGTATTCTTGGCAATAGTAGCAGCTTCTGATGTTACAAGTTAGGAAAGATAGGAGGGAGAACAAGGACATTTTCACTGCCTCTATAAGATTTCCAAAGTGGTTTGTTTTTATTTTATGTGTGTGTGTTTCGTCTGCATGCATGCCTGTGCACCCTTATTGGCTGTGTGGCTGCAGAGGTGTAGAGCCACAGCTGTGAGCCACCATGTGGTTGCTGGGATTTGAACTCAGGACCTCTGGAAGAGCAGCCAGTGCTTTCAACTGCTGAGCCGTCTCTCCAGCTCTTTATGATTCTACTGTTTGACCGAATTATTTTATACTGTGAGCTTTTGTTGCTTTTTTTTTTTAATAAAAGCTATGTTGGACTTTATATGTTAGGATCAAGTTGACCTGGCCAGATGAGTGAAGGGAAGGATAGAAAAGTCCCAGCTTGACTGAATCTGTGTCTCATGATGGCGAAAGCACCTCTGCATTTGCTTGTCTCCGGTGAGGGAACTCAGCGCAGGAGGCAGACAGACGGCTGGCAGCAGGAACGGGTCTCAGTCTTGTCGCCCTGCTCTTTACTTGGTTGTGGTGCTTTACTATTGGTTCACATTTGATAGGAATGGATAGCTAAAGAATCAGTGGCCTTGGGATCCGTATATGTGACACTAACCACACCTGGGAAAGGATTTGCTTTGATCACTGGTGTGGAGCGAAGGCTGGCGTCTTATCCAGTTCTGCCCCATCCCTTGAGAAGAGGTCTGTAATCAATCCGCCTGGCCTGCAACACACCCGCTAGACAGCTGAGGGTGACCTTGAGTTCCTCTTCACTCCCAAATTCTGAGATTACAGAGGCATGTGTGCCACGCCCAGCCAGTTATTATGAGTCTCAGGAACTCCATTGTGTGAATGTTCAACTGACCACCAGCCAACTAACCAGCGTAGCAGCTGACTGTACTGCCCGCAAAGATGAACAAAACACACTTACAGCTAATGGTTAGTTATACCTACAAGTCAGCATGCAGTTTTCTGTGTGATAGATGGTTTATACAGGATCATGCGGCACAGAACAAAAGGAGAGAATGGCAAGGACTATCATTCTGTTGATCTGGGAAGGAAGACCTTTTGAAAAGGAAAACTGTAGCCGCTGCCTTAGCCAAACAAGGAGGTAGGGCGCCCTCTGCGGGCGGAGAGTGGTGCGTACAGCTTGCAGTCTTATTGGAAGTTTGGGACTAGCCTGTGTTCTGTAGGCCTGGCTGCCATGAAACTTACCATGTAGACGCCAAGCTGTCCTTGAACTCGGAGTGAACCTCCTTCCTGCTTCTGCTTACCCGTTCTAGAATTACAGGCATATAAACCAGGCCTGGTTTAGCATACGTTAAACAAGATCCTGTACCAAAATGGGGGTGGGGTGGGGGATGGGATGTAGCTTAATGGTAGAGTGCTTGTCCAGTATGTGTGAGGCCCCGAGTTCAGCCTGAAGAAGAAAGAAAAACAGGTGGAAATTCATGCCACGAAAAGTCCTGTTGCTGTCAGAAGCCCCTTTAAACAAGGCCTGATTATACAAGCCGGTTATTCCAGCTATTTAGGAGACCAAGGCAGGAGGGGCACAAGTTCGAGGCCAGCCTCGGCAACAGAGGGAGCTTTAGACGAGACCGAGAAACTCACTGAGACCTTGTGTTAATCCCACGGGTTGAGAATAAGGCCATGACCACAATTTTTGAGCCACACTTGAAACAAACTGGACAGTGACTCCTGGCCAGGTCCATACTGGAGACTCCTTGGCACTGGCCACAGATTGTGAGCTATGGGTTTACAGAGGCAAACCCCACAAGGCTGTGTGCTTCCATCCTCATCAAACCGGGGTAAGCACGCACCTCCTGCCTGCCATCACCAGCACATCCTGTGTAGCTGGGGCAACCAACGCCGTTGACAAAAGCTTCCATAGGCATTTGCCCTCTTGTGCAAATGCCCACATACAGCCAGACACATCGACAATCAAAAACAATAAAACAATTTAAAAAAAAGATCTTTAGCTTATTTTGTATCTAGCCAAGTTGAGGGTTTTTTTTTTTTTTAAAGAACTTCATCCTTAATTTGTAATAAAAAATAAAACTTGACTGCCCCCTACCCCCTAACAGAAAATGTCAACAAATTTGAGCATATAGCAATAAAGGTCTTAACTAAGAAAAGATAATCTTTTATTTTAAATAAAAACATAAAGGGGCTGCAGATGTAAACCGCTTAGTGGTAGAGCATTTCTCGGAGTATAAGAGTCTCTGGGTTCAGTCCTGTGGTGGTGTGGAGGGGGCAGCTACTTCCATAGGCTTTTGAAAGGCCAGGGCTTGTAGAAGAAAAAGGCAAGTTCCCAGAAGTGTCTGAGCCTGGCAGGGGCACATTTGTTCTAGAAGCTACTGTGGCTGTGTTGTGTTTTTGAGATGAAGTCTATGTGGCTCAGGATAGCGTCAAACTTTCAGTTCTGCCTGAGCCTTCCAGTTCTGGGGTTACAGGTGTGTACCGCCATACCTGTCTGTGTGGCCGTGTTTTGGTTAATAATATGCTTTTTCAAAGTACTTAAGTCTGATGCTGTCAGAAAACAACACCATTTTTCTATTTTAAAAGGACAGATATCTGTTATAAGTAGGCAACTATAACAGTGAGATTTATGGTATCTTCACCATAAACTTAAAGCAGCAGTAGAGGAAACAGTTTGGATTTCTTCACACATCCATTTCCCACAGCTTTGAAAAACAGCCAGATACACAGTGGTCATTACCCAGGGTGCTGAACACTTGAAAGCCCCAGTGGAGCCCCCAACCCTTCAAACAAACAAACGGGCATTTCTTTTTCATGCTTTTGGAAAGCAAAAGGTATGGGTCTTGACAATAAAAAAAAGAAGAATTAGCTATTAAAGTGTATTTGATAGTAAGCAAATAATGTCCTTGAGCTCTTTCTCAGGGAAGTATGGGTTAGTAAATATTATACTTCTCAAATATAGTAAAAAAAAAAAACAAAACAAAACAACAACAAAAATGTCATGTTTATTTTAACAGGCCCATAGCAGGATATGCTAATCTGTGTCCAAATATGATCTCCATCCAACCGCAAGAGTTTATCGGGATGCTGTCCACGGTGAAGCATGAGATCATTCATGCCCTGGTAAATGCTGTTAACTTCTGTTCTTTTCGTTAGACGGTTTATTTGTTACATATTCTATTATTCTAATGCATGTTTTATATGATATGTGAGTCCTTAGATTCATGCTCAGTAAAACCTGATGAATTATGTTTCTGGCAATAAAAATTTTAATGGTTAGGATGGGGGCAGGTTGAATTTTGCTCTGTAGCATGATTTACAATTCAGCAGTCATTCCCATTAAAGGTGATTAAACTTAGAGCCAAGGATGGTGCAGGTCTGTACTTAGAGCATTTGTGATGCCAGAGGACAGAGAGCAGGATTGCTGCCATGGTTACACGCGTGGTATCACACCCATTGTGGGCGGCACTGGGGATTAAATCCAGGGCTTCATTCACATTGGACCCCATTCTTGAAACTGAGCCCCATCCCTATCTGACGGTCTCTGATGGATGAATGCACGCATCCACACACAGAGCTGTGGATAGATGTATGTGCACATAGTGCCAGCCTGAGCATCTGTGCACCCTTGCCTCAGCTGCCAGCACCAGCCAATGCTTAATTATTCTCAATAGTGGAGTTGCCTGGCTACAGTTTCAGCACTTAGTAAATCTGGGTGAAGAAGATAGTAGAGTGTCTTTGTTATTATTGTTCATGATGTCTTGGAAAATCACTTCTGCTAAAGTTTTTTTTTTTTCCTCTTCAAACCTGATATTTATAAATAAAGACCACTGGAGTAGTGAGGGCTTGGTCCTGCAATTCACTGTGCAGGCTTCATATTTTCAACTTTTGTCCCACATTTGGAAGTGATACCTAATAGGGTCTACAAGGAAAAACACCAAAGTATTTGTAAAACCGCATAGATGAATTAGAAAGTGTAATTCTCTGTGCTCTGTAATGTACTGTGGATGTAGGGTACACTGTAGCCTTAAGGTATCATGATATAACACAGCATTGAGATATACACTATTCACCTGAAAACAAATTTAAAATATATAAAATACTTTCGAAAATCTTGTATTAAAAACAGTTACATCAACTGGGCATTGATGGTGCAGCCTTTAATCCCAGCACTCGGGAGGCAGAGGCAGGGGGAGCTCTGCGAATTAAAGGTCAGCCTGGCCTACAGAGAGCCAAGACAACCAGGGCTACACAGAGAAACTCTGTCTTGAAAAACCAAAATTAAAAAAAAAAAAAAAAAAAAAAAAAAAAAAAAAAAAAAGAGTGACATCAGTGTGACCAGCAAAGAACACATGTTGCTCTTTCATAGGATCTGACTTTGACTTTGGTTCCTAAGTGCTGTGGGGCAGATCACAGCCACCCCTCACTCCACTTCCACGGCATCCAGCACCCTCTTCGGGGGCGCTGAAAGCACCCACACATACCTGGGGACATTCACACAGACACAGACATACGAGTAAAAATAGAACCTTTTAAATGTTTACAGCAAGTCACATGGTGTTTTAAACTGTAATACAGTCACAGAGTTGCTGCTGAGTTGAAGCATGGACTACCTTCTGCAGAGCTGCGTGATGCTCTTGTGACTAATATCAGGAACACCTCCTCGGTGGCAGACGCTGCTGTGTCTCAATGTCTCACTGAGGGACTCTGAATTCTTTCTTCCAGGGCTTCTCCGCTGGGCTTTTCGCATTCTACCATGATCAGGATGGAAATCCCCTGACTTCGAGGTCTGCAGATGGCCTCCCGCCTTTCAACTATAGGTATTTGCCGCTCTCTTTCTGTTCCTCTCTCTTAGAGGGTGTGAGGACAGAACCTGAGAACCACAGCATTTTCCACGTAGTGAATGACAGTGTCTTTGTGGCCACTGTAAGGGAACTGTAGATTCTGAGACAAGGTGGACTTAGGAGGTGGCTAGTTCAGAGGACCAGGACAGGGCTCTCCAGTAAAATAGTTCGTAGTGTTTATTTACTGTGTGTTTGTTTATAATATTTTAGAGTAATTATAGAGTACAAAATTCTAGGCAGTGGTGGTAATCCACTCCTGTAATCTCAGCACTTGTGTGGTGGAGGCAGAAGGTCAGAAGTTCAAGGTCACCTTCAGCCACATAGTCCAGAGCTGGGATACATGAGACCTCATCTCAGAGAACCAAGGGGGTACTGCAGGGACAAGGACATATATGGTAATGTGTAAGTGGACATTTTCCCTAGACTTTTTGTTTGGTAGTCTTGTCTTTGAAAAGCACGCTGCTCCTGTTGGAAAGTATAACTGGTTACATTAGCATAATCTGTGTGGTGGGAGAGCGCTGTAGGGAAGGCTTCACGGGAAGCCGGCGCTCTGTGAGATCTTCCAGCATAAGTGGAGTTACTGGAAGCAGAACTGGATTAGGCTCCAGCCCGTTTAGAGAAACCATTTTAGTTTATACCTGGAATCCAGAATATATTGGGAGGCTGAGTGAGGCAATAGATTAAGGAGTTCAAGGCCAGCCTCTGCTACATAGCAAGTTTAAGGCTAGCCTGTACTACACAAGATCCTGATTTTTAAAAACAAAACAAAAAAATAGACAAACACAAAAGAGGAGAGCTGAGAGAAATCCTGGATAAAACTGAATGTTAGTTAATTAATTAGCTAACAACTGTTCATTTTCTTGCTGCCATTGTTCACTGTGTTTAAACATTGTCTTCCAAAAATAAATAAAATAAATAAGTAAAATGAATTCATGCAGTGACCCCAAACCATAGGAATAAGGGTCCTGAACCCTGAGGTGTTGAATGGTGGACCAGGGATAAGAACTAAAGACGAAAGCAGTAGCCAGAACCTGGAGGCCTTGCATAAGCTGATGACTGAGGCCAAGCATGTTTATTAAGAAGTACAGCATCATGTATGCCGTCTGTCGGGGAAACGGCCAAGGTCAGCGGAGAGCTAAGTCAGACAGAGTTCACAGAGAACACAGGATACCTCAGCACAGCTGCCTAAGGACTCCTAACTTAGTCCCAGGAGGAAGAGTCCAGTCCCCAGGAGACAACCTTGACTCCTTTGAGTCCTGGGCTCCAGCCTTAGACCAGACTTGCCAAGTCTACTCCTGGACAAGGACACAGAACTAAAGTTCCCTTTGTCTTTTCATTGGGCCTCTGAGGAAGGCCTGAGTCAGTCTGGCTCTCCATAATGCAGTGTGACCAACTGCTCAAACTCCTGCTGGTATGACCCCACCACCACAATGATCTGCACCACCCACCCTCCCGCTAACTATCTAGTATTAAATCATAGCCCCAAATAAGATGCCTTTTCAAAAAAAAATTTTTTTTTCTAAATTGGAAGCAGATAAATAGATGTGATAAAAGAAGTATAAAAGGAACTGGTTTTCTCTGCCGAGAAATGACCTGATACTGCCAGGCTAGCCTCGAACTCCCAAACTTACATGTAGCTGAGGATAACCTTGAATTCCCTATTGCGGGTGTGTATCACCAGCCAGCTTACATGATGCTGGGCACCAAACCCAGCTCAGGTGCTGTACAACAGAGCTGCGCCCAAGCCTGGCATTTTAGTGTCGGTGTATATAAGGCAGTTAGGCCTGTTGTCATTGTTGGATATTCTTGTCACAACACATTGTTCTATCTCTCTTCTGTCTGATGCTGCAGTAGCCACCACAATCCTCTTCTATGTGGCACAGCCTTAAAATGATTTGCCTTGCACGTGTTTGTGTCCTTGAATGTAGACAGTGTTTCTCTGGCTTGTGCAGTTGAGTCCTGCATTTTTAAGAATCTCCTTTGCTGGGCTACTGGTTTTCACTATGGCCTTGAGATTGTAGACAGGGCCTGCGAACCCACAGAGCTGGCCAGCCTTCATGAAACGTATCATCTTTCATGAATAAATGCTTTCCAGATGGAGGCGGCTCTTCGCTTATCTTCAGGACTCTGAAAAGGTTCACTTGGTTCTCATTGAATTTCTAGAGACCTTTTACTCTGCCATTTTCGTGAGAACTTTCTAGAATTTAATTTTGTAGAGGACATGAAACAAGAATTTAACTTTCCTTAATGGATAACCAGTTTTGGTGCATAGTAATTATATAATTTTTTCCCCGCTAATATGGTAGCATTTTCTTTGTTCAGGTTTCTTATATGCTTGGGTCATCTCTGCCTTGGCTCTCTTTTTCTTCCTTCTTTCCTGCCTGCCTGCCTGCCTCTTGCCAGGGAAGGCTGTACAGTCCAGTGGCAGCGTGGTTGCCTAGCATCTACAACCTCCGGTGCTGAATCTCTAGCAAGTCAAGGGGAAAGTGGTGCAGTTAACTCAGTGTCCCAGCTCAGCATTATGAACCAGAGCACAGTGGTACACGCCTATGATTGAAGTACTTGGGATGCAAAGGGGGCGGGGGAGCTCTGGTCTACACAGTGAGTACCAGGCCTTCTAGGGCTACATGTCTCAAGAAAGAAAATAAGATGCTTATGAGTACATTACTCAGATATGACATATAATAACTCTCAGTATTTCAACTTCATATTGATATTCATTGATACTTTTACATTAAAAGTTGTCAAAACAACTGTCTTCTCATTCTGTAATTACAGTCTTGGCTTGTATCAGTGGAGCGATAAAGTGGTTCGGAAAGTGGAGAGATTGTGGAATGTTCGAGATAATAAAATAGTTCGCCACACAGTGTATCTCCTAGTAACACCTCGTGTTGTTGTGAGTATTATTGGATGTCTTCATGTCTCAGTTTTCTTTATGGTTCTTGCTTTACCGATCACTATTATTTACGAAGGTGCACTTACATTTCAGTCCATAAAACAAAATATATGAAGACAGTATAGTAAAGGAACAAGCCAAGACAGAGGGGAGGAAACAAATTTGGCAGAGCATCTTGTGGTCCCCATCCAGCCTGCTGCTTTGAGGCAGGAGCGGAGAGGTGCTGTGCCTAGAAAGAAGCAGCATTATTCAGAGTTATTTGTGGTGGTGGGGGGAGTGGGGGGGGAGGTGGGTGGCTCACTCTACAAAAGTTCCTGCCCCTGCCATGTAAACATGAGGACCACACTCCTAGAGTTCAGGTGATTGGCCAGCTAGCCTAATACAGTGGGTTAGTTCTAGGTTCAGTGAACATGCGCGCGCGCGCGCGCGCGCGCGCACACACACACACACACACACACACACACACACACACACATATAATTTTAAAAACAAAGTAGATAATGTTTAAGGGACATATCTGATACTGACTTCTGGTTTCTACATGCATGTGCACACACAGGAACATGTATATGAATCACACACAAAGTTATTTGAGCAGAAAAGAAAGAAGCCATGGCTAGGGCTGGAGCAATGGCCGTGGTTAAGAGCAGTTGGTTTTTGTTTTTTTTTTTAAGGTTTGTTTGTTTGTTTGTTTATTTAATGTATGTGAGTACACTGTCTCTGTCTTCAGACATCTGTTCCCATTACCGATGGTTGTGAGTCACCATGTGGTTGCTGGGAATTGAACTCAGAACCTCTGAAGGGCAGCCAGTTTTGTCTTTGTAGCCCTGTCTGTCCTGGAATTCACTCTGTAGACCAGGCTGGCCTTGAAATTTACAGATATCTACCTATTTCTGCCTCCTAAGTGCTGGGATTAAATGTGTGTGCCACCATGCCTGGCTAAATTTTGGGTACTCTTATCAAAGAATATAAGGTGAATGTGACTAAGGGTCACCTGGCATTATGACACAGGAGACATGGTCATTTGGAGGACAGTGTGTCTGTGTGCAGCAGTCCTGAAGTGATCGGTGCATAAATACGGTCTGAACTGATTGAAAGCCACTTCATATAAAAAGAAATTCCTTACTATAATTATTGAAGACTGAACATGAAGAAAACCATTACTGTACTGTTTCTGAGTATTGTCAGACAGCCCCACACAGGTGTCATCATCAAGAGAACCATTAAGTTGTTTTTAAAAATATTAAAATGGGAGAGAAGCTGGGTGTTAGTGGGCTGTAGTCGGTGGTGTGAATCACTTCTGGACTGGACGACATGTTTGCAAACTATGTCTACGAGGAAGTTATTGTAAAAGTATACAAGAATGTGAATACAAGAAGACAAAACCCCTACTTGAAAAGTGGACAAGAATAGAGATAAATGTCATGTATGCCTGTAATCCCAGCACTAGGGCTGAGGCAGGGGATGGAGAGGCGAGGCCAGCCTAGGTTACATAGTGTGACCATGGCTCCTAAAAGGAGAATAAAACCGGCAACAACGAATAATGGACAAGGACCCGAATAGACCTGGCTTGTTTGTTTTTGAAGCAGAATCTCTTTCCACTCCTGGCAGTTCTGAATTTGCAGAAGCTGTTACAGTTCCATGAGTTTGAGGCCCAGCCCGGTTTACAGGACAGCCAAGGCTTCATAGAGCGACTCCCATCTTGGGGGGCGAGGTGTCCTTTAAAGTCAAAGTGAAGGATGGCTCAGTGGTCAAGAGTGTTTACTGTACAACCATGAGTTCCAGAGTCTCACCCATGTAAGGGAGCTGGGAGTCCCACTAATGTCTCTAACTCCAGCTTCAAGACTATGACACCCTTTTACCTGTGTTCATGCACGGAAATACACACACACAACTAAATAGCTTTTAAAATAAATCTTCAGAGAGAAAAATATTAAAAGAAATTATAGTTTTCTAATCAGGAAGAATGTAATAGCATCAAAATACTTAACTATATTGAAAATCATATTTTAAAGAGGTTTTGTCTCATCGAACTAATTCTTTTTTCTTCTTTTTAAGTCAAACTAATTCTTTAAGGAGTGGCTGATGTCTTATCTTGTTTTCTGATTCCCAGGAAGAAGCTCGGAAGCATTTTAACTGTCCAGTTCTGGAGGGGATGGAGCTTGAAAACCAAGGTGGGATGGGCACAGAGCTCAACCACTGGGAGAAGCGCTTGCTAGAGGTCTGTCCAGGCTTGCACAATGGTTACCTTTACATGGTACAGTGTTCAAGTGGCAGGGGCTATGAAGAGGAAATGAGTTTAGTGGGACAGACTCCGTTCATGGATCTCCCAAACTTCCTTCCTCTCCTTCCAGTGTGCCTCCCACACCTCCCCCATTTCTCTTTAGAAGAGGGCTGGTCTCAATGGGTAGCAACTAGCCATGGCATATCAAGTTGGATCTCCTAACTTTTAAGAGCTACATACTATTGTATTATGTAAATGGAATAAGCCCATGTTAATAACCATTATGTTTCAAATAATGAATATTTTTTCTTTTCAGGATAGTGTCTTATTATGTAGTTAGGCTGGCCTTGAACTTGCAGAAACCCTCTGGTCTCTGCCTTTGCCACTGAATTCTGGGATTGCAAATGTGTACCATCATGCCCAGCTAAAAAATTATGTTCTTGCTTTGTAGTACTGGGAATTAAGCCCACATTCTGCAGTCCCTGTAGAAGGACATCAGCACACACAGCTTGCCAGCACAGCAGAATCAGGCATTTTTCTGTGTTATACCCTGGAAGCTGTCAGCAGTACCTCTCTCCCTCAGATGCAGCATAGGGACAGGAAACCCCGCCACAGACGGATGCAAGACCTGGATTGACCTAAGAATCCTGTGACCCAAATAGGAGCCATTTCCTTTTCAGTGGTTCCACAGACATAGCTTTCAGACTCCATATGGGACACACCCAGTAGTCACTTTACACAATGACGTGCCAAACTGTGGCTTACTGGGTATTCATGCTCATTTAGAGAAATCCCAAGCCCAGGGGTGCAGTAGTAGGCCGTTTGCCCTCCATACTGCTATTAGGTAATGTCCTATATTTATTAGGTTTCAGGGAAATAGAGCAAAAAATTAATCCCATGTTACATTTGTTTATATAGAAAATGATCTGGAAGTAGAATTAAGACTCTGGAAGTGAAATATTTTGGGCAAAAATGTATATGTGTGTCTGTATTTCTTCTTAGAGATCTGATTAGATAGTTTCAGCAAATAGAGCTCATGGTGGAAGGTTGGTTATAAGCTCAGGAAGAATGAATTTCTGCTTCTGCCCAGCTGTTCTGATATAGGTCACTAAAGAGAAACAGTGGTGAACATTTATGAAGAAAATATCCTACTAATCCCATGGTAATCTCTGTCGTTGTAATTTCCTTAAGGAGTGATTTTCTTAGAGGCTATAGGTTAGCCAGAAATCAAACATTATGTCCTTTCCAGTAGAAGACCCGAGAACACCAATTTTATTAGCTACTCTGTTTCTCTTCATTCAGCATTGTGTCCCTAAACTGTTGTATTAAGGGTGATGTTAAGGTATCAGGAAAGTGCTGGGCAGTGGTGGCACTCGGGGGGCAGAGGCAGGTGGATGTCTATGAGTTTGAGGCCAGTCTGGTCTACAGAGCTTGCTTGACCTTTAATCCCTTGGTCCCTGGTTCTGCCCTGCTTGTTTTGCACATTAGTATAGGTTTTTGTGGTCACAGACTTGAGAGTTAGGAAAGCCTTTCCTTTGTAAACCCATGTAAGCATCTCTCCTGTCTCTAAAGTGAACGCAGCGCCTGTCTGGACCACTCCCTCTCTTGACTTTGCTTAGAGAGCATGAACTCTTTGCAGCACTGTTCCTTGCTCCACAGATGCTAACCTCCATTTTCCTCATAAAGCCCTGACTACTGGTTTTCTGTCACCAAGGGAAAACCCAAACAATGGAGACTTGAGGCAGATTCTACTTCCTCAATCTAGACATTCATGTACTCGATCATTTCCAAGTTAATATTTTACTACATGAAACATCTTAAATATGTAAGATAATGTCCTTGTGCAGGAAGGCAGGTACAAGATAAAACAAGGCCTGTCATTGGACAGGAAGGAAGGATGGGCGGGAACAAAGTTTTAGAAAGAGGAGAAAGAGCAAATCGAGGAGAAGGAGCTGGGAGCAACATGGAAGCAGATGTAAACATTCTTCTCTGCGAAGGCTGAGAGAGTTGCTGTGAATATTTTATAAGGGATGGATGTGTACAGGATTTTGTGCTGTCCAGATGGGAAAATTCTATCTTATCAATTGGATCAGAGGTTATTGTGTGGTGTTTTCCTTCATGTGGCAACTTTGGCTCAGGTTTTATATAAAATTCTAACCCTTGGTTGATAAGAATGTGTTCAAGGGATGCTGTAGTAGCAGGACTCATCAAGCCCACCACAGAACTGGATGTGTGTGCCTGGCGTGGTCATAGAGTTGGCTTCTAATGAAATGTGTTGGTCATTTTCAGAATGAAGCAATGACTGGTTCTCACACCCAGAACAGAGTCCTGTCTCGAATCACTCTGGCATTAATGGAGGACACTGGGTAAGATGGCTGTGAGGCAGTGGCCTGTTTGTGACATGTGTTAAAGTATTACTTAGTGTTAAAGTACAACTTAGCAACTCACTGGTGTTTTATCTCAGAGCAAAGTGTACTTACTGGCTCTCTGACTTCTGTGCAGCTTGTTCTTAATATAACAGAATGGAATATATATATATACACACACACACACACACATACAGAGAGAGAGAGAGAGAGAGAGAGAGAGAGAGAGAGAGAGAGAGAGAGATATCTCAGAATTCTCAGAATGATTATAACTAAGTCTAAAATACTACGAAGCCACACTAATATGAAGGGAAAACTAATTTAGATATTCTTAAACTATTTAATTGAATGAGTAATATATAGATTCCTAGGAATTTTTGTTGTTGTTGTTGTTGTTTTGTTTTGTGTTTTGAGACAAGATCTCACTGTGCAGCTCTTACCTACCTGGAACTTGGAGTGTAGACCAGCCAGTCCTCAAACTCACAAAGACCACCTACCTCTTGCCTCTGCCTCCCACCTGCTGAGATTAAAGGTGAGCCCCAGCATTCCCAGTAGATTCATAGTTTTTAAAGGAATAGATCTCTCTGGTAAAAAGTGAAATATTATATTTAAATAAAACACTTTACATAGCTCCTACTTAACAAATCAGTAATTTTAGAAAAAGCATTATTGTCTCTTGCTTTTTCTAAAATAGCCCACAAGAGATTAGAAAATAGCATCAAAATTTGAAAACCAATGATAAAAGTATTGTTAAAACCATGAAATTAAACAGGCATGCTAATGCCTGCCTGGAAACATAAAAACCATGCGCACGCGTGTGCGTGCGCACACACACACACACACACACACACACACTGATTGTTATTGCCCTAACTTTCAAGGGGTCAGTGAAGTATAAAGGTCTAGGGCTGGAGAGATGCTCAGAGGTTAAGAGCATTGGCTGCTCTTGCAGAGGTCCTGAGTTCAGTTCCCAGCAACCACATGGTGGCTCACAACCATCTGTAATGAGGTCTGATGCCCTCTTCTGGTGTGCAGGCATACATGCAGACAGAACATTGTATACATAATAAATCTTGAAAGAGAAAAGAAACTTTATTTTGGCTTAATGATTCAGAGGCTTATTTGCTGGATAGTTGTAGATAGTAGTGGCTGCATATTTGGGATTCCATCCCCAACATAGACACCCCCATCCAATAATTACAGTGATGGTAACAGGAATGATGAGCCTAATGATTTCTCTTTTCTGTTTAATGAGAGCCAAAGATCTCAGTCAGAAAGGATTTGAGAAAGCTTTTCCTAACAGTGAAATCCAGAGAAACAAGAATAAATTAGCTTAATGAGAGAAGGCAATCAGCTAGGGTGGGAGTCAGCTTCCTGCATGGTAATTCAGCAGGTGGGGAGCAGAAGTGAGGTGCAGGTGGGGAGCAGGAGTGAGGTGCAGGTGGGGAGCAGGAGTGAGGTGCAGGTGGGGAGCAGGAGTGAGGTGCAGGTAGGGAGCAGGAGTGAGGTGCAGGTGGGGAGCTGGAGTGAGGTGCAGGTGGGGAGCAGGAGTGAGGTACAGGTGGGGAGCAGGAGTGAGGTACAGGTGGGGAGCAGAAGTGAGGTGCAGGTGGGGATCAGGAGTGAGGTGCAGGTGGGGAGCTGGAGTGAGATGCAGGTGGGGAGTGGGAGTGAGGTGCAGGTGGGAAGAAGTGAGGTGCAGGTGGGGAGCAGAAGTGAGGTGCAGGTGGGGATCAGGAGTGAGGTGCAGGTGGGGAGCTGGAGTGAGATGCAGGTGGGGAACAGAAGTGAGGTGCAGGTGGGGAGCTAGAGTGAGGTGTAGGTGGGGAGCAGAAGTGAGGTACAGGTGGGGAGCAGGAGTGAGGTGCAGGTGGGGAGCAGGAGTGAGGTGCAGGTGGGGAGCAGAAGTGAGGTACAGGTGGGGATCAGGAGTGAGGTGCAGGTGGGGATCAGGAGTGAGGTGCAGGTGGGGAGCTGGAGTGAGATGCAGGTGGGGAGTGGGAGTGAGGTGCAGGTGGGAAGAAGAAGTGAGGTGCAAGTGGGGAGTAGAAGTGAGGTGCAGGTGGGGAGCTGGAGTGAGATGCAGGTGGGGAACAGAAGTGAGGTGCAGGTGGGGAGCTAGAGTGAGGTGTAGGTGGGGAGCAGAAGTGAGGTGCAGGTTGGGAGCAGAAGTGAGGTACAGGTGGGGAGCTGGAGTGTGATGCAGGTGGGGAGCAGAAGTGAGGTGCAGGTGGGGATGGGAGTGAGGTGCAGGTGGGGATGGGAGTGAGGTGCAGGTGGGGAGCAGGAGTGAGGTGCAGGTGTGGAGCAGAAGTGAGGTGCAGGTCACTTTATAGGCAGAGGCAGGATGTTGTAGAGATCCATAAATGATTGTTTTCATGTCATTTTCTGTTCAAATGGAATAAATCTAACCCCAAGGGATAGAGAAAGGTAGAAACTGTATGTAAGTAGATAAATCATTCATGGGCATTGTTTATGACAGTTCCCACAAATATACTCTTTGCTTGGTTTCTTTATAGAGTTTTTGTTACTGTTACTGGTTTTGGGGGTTGGGGTAAGGCTCACTATCCCAGGCTAGCTTTGAACTTGGCTCCTCCTGCCTCTGCCTTAAAGTACTGGGATGACAGACACGTACCACACGCAGCTCATCCACTCTCTTAATCTACTTTACCCACTGGGTTAACACTAAGGAAAACCCAGCCTTCTTACATCCTTCAAGGTAGCTGATACCACTTTGAGAAGTCATTATTAGCATGCAAATTAGAAATGAAACATTACATTTTAGAAAGTGATGCATATTTTAAGTTTATGTGGACTGCTATCATCTTGGGAATGTTATTCCTTTAAGTATCTTGTTTTCTTACTAACATGCACAAAGTGCATGGAGAGAACAATGATGTAGACATTAACTCTCGTGTGCCTAGATCCTAGAATCAGCAATATGGCGCCTCTTACTTGTGACATTGAATTTCTTATCTTCAAGTTCCTATAATACGTAAACTCTTAAAAGGAGCTGTGAACAAAATTAATACTTTATATTTTTTAATATTCTGTGTAAAATTATATAATCCTGTTTTTCTCCTTTTATAAGTAATTTGTTTAGAATCCAAATACAGTCCCGGTTGGTTGGTGTATCTCTTGGGTCTGTTAACCTAAACCTTTTCACACGTTCTATACCAGTGTGCAGTTTAATTGGTGTGATGCCTCACACCGCAGGAAGCCCTGACCAAAGCATTGCTCAGGCATTGCCAGAGACACAAGACCTTCAGCGGGAAAAGAGCTCTTTAGCAAATGGTGCTGGACCAAGTCAGAATCGAACAAGACCTGATTTAATTCTGAAAGCATAAAGCACTTGAAATAAAGCAGATGTGAATGTTGATGATACTGGATTAGGAAGCGATTCTTCCATCTAACACCAGATGCTCCGGCAACCAAAAAGAAAATAGAACATTTGAACTCAATCAAAACAAATTTTAAAGTGTGCCTATTACCAAGTGGGAAGATAATTTACAAAATGAGAAGAAAATATTTGCAGGTTATTTATTGGGTGGTTACACAATATCCAGACGATGTAGAGGAATAGGAAACAGCCAAATAGAAAAAGGACCACAGGGGGAAAGCCATTATTTAAAATGATATAAAAAAATCAAAACAGTTCTTCAGAAAAGATATACAGAGGCAAATGAGCAATCCAGAGAGGCTTGACACACTACGTTAACAAACTACCTACTAACGCTCTAATGAGAAGACACCCAGCACCTCAGTCCCACCAAATCCAGCAAGGGTGTAGAGTCACAGGAACTCACTCACTTTGAGTAGAAGGCCAGTGATTTAGCCACATTGGAAGATTGCTTGGTAATTGCTTATAAAACCAAAGATGTTCTTAGCATACAGCCAACTTGGTATTTATAAATGAGTTGAAATCCTCATTTTTGTTTGTTTTTCAAGACAGGGCTTCTCTGTGTAGTTCTGGTTGTCTTGGACCTCGCTCTGTAGACCAGGCTGGTCTTGAACTCACAGCGATCCTCCTGCCTCCTGAGTGATGGGATTAAGGTGTGCACCACCACTGCCTGGCATGAGTTGAAATCCTAGTCCTTCAACAAAAGCCTTCACAGTGCTTCGTCAGGAATGGCGATGGGGACAGGAACATGGTGTATTTGTGATGGAAGAGTCCTGAAATTGGATAGCTATCGAATGATGTGTATACATAAGCTCATGTGCCCGTTATAAAGATTAAGTTCATGGTCTGTGCGTTAGCTCTCACTTTTTAAAGCACATAAAGACATTGAAGCTAAGCTCTATTAAACCCAGGTATGTCACCCCCAGGCTTGTACCTCTGCCTGAGTTTCTAAATAGAGGTGACGGTGTACTCACTCCACAGAGGTGACAGCATACTCACTCCACAGAGGTGACAGTGTACTCACTCCACAGAGGTGACGGTGTACTCACTCCACAGAGGTGACAGCATACTCACTCCACAGAGGTGACAGTGTACTCACTCCGCAGAGGTGACGGTGTACTCACTCCACAGAGGTGACAGCATACTCACTCCACAGAGGTGACAGTGTACTCACTCCACAGAGGTGACGGTGTACTCACTCCACAGAGGTGACAGCATACTCACTCCACAGAGGTGACAGCGTACTCACTCCACAGAGGTGACAGCGTACTCACTCCACAGAGGTGACAGCGTACTCACTCCACAGAGGTGACAGTATACTCACTCACTGCCTAAACTGCCCTTGATTTTAGAACCTTTTCTTCTCACAATCCTGAGCAGCAGCACCCCACCCGCCCACCTCAGCCCCTGCAGCAGGGGCCTCACAGGTGTGCAGCTCTGTTAATGGCCTCTTTGGTTCCTCTTAGGCCTCTGCTCTGTGCATTGTTGAAACCTCTAGCAGGTGCTCAGGTCAGTAAAAGATGCTTTCTCTATGTTGTCTCCACAGCTGGTACAAAGCAAATTATAGCATGGCTGAGAAACTCGACTGGGGCCGAGGAATGGGCTGTGAATTTGTCAGGAAGAGCTGTAAATTCTGGATTGATCAGCACAGGCAAAAGTAAGGATGTGTTTCCATACTCTGTCTTTGTGGAGTTCATTTCTCACTGTGTTCTTTGTCATGTCGTGACCACCGCATGTGCTTGGAAAATACTCTTTGAGTTCTGTTTTGCTTATATTTCATATTCATATATTTTATAAGCTTTTCTCCATTCTTCAGAGAACGCACACACAAATATACAAGGACATGGTGATTTAGGATCCAGAAACTGGACGAATGATGTACTTCAGTGGTAGGACACTTGCCTGGCATGTGCAAGGTCCTGGGTTCAATCCTCAGCCCTGAAAAATAAATATTCTCTAGATTGGGGTAACGAAAGCTGGAGGTTTGTGGCAATCACCTGCCAAGCTCTTGTAGGTCTAGGGTATTGTGTTTGGCATGGTTATGCACACACACACAGACACACGAAGACAGACACACACTGAGTACATAAATAGAGAGGCATTAGAGAGCTGCTTCTGTAGCTATAACTCTAAATTAAACAGTTATGTATATGAAGAGATAAGCAAATAAGAAAAGCAGTGATTCCCTACAACTCATTTCCGGGTAGAGAGCATCTTGCAAATGTCCTACAGTGTCCAGGGAACTGAGATAGTCTCACGGTCTACAAAGGGTCCCTCATGTTGCTCATTTAGACATGTCCACTTCCCTCCCAACACAGCCCCTCCTGAAACTCTGGAATCCAGTCATCTATTGCCCACTTCTGTATTTCTATCATTTCGAAGAATACATAAAGATGTAGAAATTTCAGACATTAAATAAATGTTATATAGGCATAGTAAATGCATTTTCCACTTAATGTTTATATTCAACCACATTGTTGTGTATATTATTAATTTGTTTGTTTTCCTTTGTTTTTGAGACAAGGTTTTAATATTTATGTAGCTTTTGCTACCTCAGATCTAAGTGGACCAGAATGGCCTTAAACTCGTGGCAGTTCTCCTGCCTCAGCCTTCTAAGTGCTGAGATTACAAACATGAAAAGCCATGCTAATCTGATTATTTTTTTAAGGCTGAGTAGATATACTACAGTTTGTTTAAGCATTCGTACTTTGAAGACATCTTGGTCATTTCCACTTTGGGACTCTAGTGAATGAAATGACTATAAACATTTGTGCAAAAGGTTTTACATGAGCATAAACCTTCATTTCCAAAGTGCAGTTGTTGGCTTATATGCTTGTTGGTTTAAGTTTCTAAGAAACAGCCAGATACTTTGCTAAGATTCCTAGAGGTGATGTGTGATAGTTTCTCCACATCATAGCCAGCACTTGGTATTATCACTATTTCTTATTCTGTGACCCTCCTGGGTGTGTAATGAAATCCTGCTGTGCTTTTAGTGCATTTCCTTACTGGCCAGTGATGGTGAACATTCTCTCTGTGCTGGCTTTGCATCCTTTTTAGCGAATTGCCTCCGTATTTCAAGGTAATTTTCTAGTTAGATGTTTTTTTATTGACTTTTAAAGATTTGATATTTTAGATACTGGTCCTTGTTAGATAAATAGTTTGTAAATATCTCCTCATAGTGTTCGCTTATTGTTTCAAACTCTTAACATGTTTCGTTAAGTATTTTATGCTGGGGACAGGGGAAGGCTGCACTCTTATACATGTGTCTGTGCCTGAAGGGAAGATTTGCAGGTATAGCTTCTCTTCCTCCACTACATGGGTCCTGAGGATCTGACTCAGGTCATCAGGCTTGGTGGAAGACCCCTACCCACTGAGCCATCTTCCCAGGGTTTCTTTTGTCTGAGCAAAAGGTGTTAATGAAGTCCAGATTATCAATTTGTCCTTTTCTTCATTAATAAAAATAAACAAAACTAATAACTCATTATGCTTCTGTTCTTGGTGTCTGTGGTACTAACTACCCCAAGGGCCTCAGGCCTGCTAGGCAGACAGTGCCACTGGGCTCGCCGCAGCCCAAGAGTTAATGTTTCTGATACTAAGTCTAAGAGCCCTTTGCCAAACTCTAGATTCCATTTTTTTCTTGTACTTTTATTTTTTTTAAGATTTATTTATTTTATGTATATAAATACACTGTAGCTGTCCTCAGACACACCAGAAGAGGGCATCAGATCCCATTACAGATGGTTGTGAGCCACCATGTGGTTGTTGGGAATTGAACTCAGGACCTCTGGAAGAGCAGTCAGTGCTCTAACCCCTGAGTTGTTAGCTGCCTGATGTGGGTGTGTGATTGAACCCAGGCTCTCTGCAAGAGCAGTACATGTTCTTAATCACGGAGTCGTTTCTATAGCCCCATATGTCTGCTCAAAAGTTGTATTATATATGAGTCCAGGACCCACTTTGAGATAATTTTCTTATGAAGATAGGACTTGGGTTTAATGTTATAATTTTTTGTAGATATTGATTTTTGAGCACCATTTATTGAAAATGGCCATCTTCTCTCTCAGGTTGTTTTTGTATACTTTCTTATTACATTTGTGTGTGTGTGTGTGTGTGTGTGTGTGTGTGTGTGTGTGTGTGTTTGTATATATGTGTTTGTGTGTGTATCTGCATATGTGTGTGTATTGGCACACCTATGCCACAGTGCATGTGTGGAAGCCAGAGGACAGCTTGCAGGATTGAGCTCTCTCCTACTATATGGAAATTGGAATCTAGGGTTTGGCAAAGAGCTGTTAGACTTAGCATTAGAAACAGTTCTTGGGCTGGAGTGAGCCCAGTGGCTCTGTCTGCCTAGTTGGCCTGAGGCCCTTGGGGTAATTAGCATCACAGACACCAGTTCTGGGGTTGCACAGAGCTCAGTAGGCAAAGTATCTGCTGAGCCAACTTGCCAGCTCTTGAGTTTTCTACCTCTGCTCCCCACGGCGATTGCTTATGTTTATGTGGGTCTTTCCCCATCTTCCCTGTTCATGCATCTTTTCCTGTGTCTGTCCCTCCATGGGTGGGTACATAGTATGTGGTTTCTGAAGCTATTAGGCTGAAATGGATCTTCTTTATTTATTCTTTCTCAAAAGAATGCTACTGTTTCTCTTCTTTCCTTTCTGTGTGACTTTTACAGTAGTCTTGTAAGTAGTCTTGATATTTAAAGAAAAAAAAGTAGGGATTGCAAAATGGCTTAGCAGGTACTGCTGTAAGCCTGACATTTGTCTGAGAGTTATCATCCCTATTCTGTGGAGTTTTCCAGTCCACAAACACAGTATTTGGGGAACGTTCAATCTTTCTCCATTGAATACAAAGCTGTTGAGTTCTGGTTTTGGGTCTTCTGGACCTGAGAAATTTCCCCTGCCTGTCTCTCTTGTTTTTTGCTTTTAAACCACACATGGATACAGAATTCTTTTTTCAATTTTTGGCTTTAATTTCTATACTTCTGTGGTTTTCTCACCTCTAATATGATGGGTCACATGCTTGATTTTTAAATATTAAACCGGCTGTGCATCCCAGGACTAAACCCATTTATTCGTGGTGCACAGGTGCTTCTGTGCATTGCTGAGTTCGGTGTATCTGCATTTTGTTTTGGGTTTTGAATATATATTTATGAGGAATATTTCTGTATAGTTTCTATTCTCTCTAGTTACTTTACCTTTAACTAGATATATAATCAGAGCATGTATTTCATATTACTTAAAATGTTTGTTTGCTTTAATTTTATGTGCATTGGTGTTTTGCCTGCCTGTATGTCTGTGTGAAAGTGTCAGATGGACAGACCTCCCGTCCACAGGCCGTCATGGAAAGTAACTCGCTTGCCTTCCTTGTGTGCAGGAGGCAGGTGCCGAGCCCATACTGCGACACACTCAGGAGTAACCCGCTGCAGCTGACCTGCAGACAGGACCAGAGAGCTGTGGCTGTGTGTAACCTGCAGAGATTTCCCAACCCTTTACCACCAGAGTACCAGGTAACAGGAGGTCCAGCACAGCTTTAAGAATTGACTTTTTAAAAAAGTACCCTCTGTTTTAATTAAGCGAGCAAATCTTTTAAATCTGTTCTTGCATTAGTTTCTATATGTTTCTGTTAGAAAAGGGGGAAAGCCTTCCGGGCCCTCATTTGCACAAGGCTGACTGTTGTTTATAGGGACATAGGGGCTAACTGTGCCGTGAGTCAGCAGCCCAGCAAACCAGGATCCTGTCCCATCTCCCAGCAGTGGGATGACAAGGATGCTGAGAAACAGGCGCAGGTCTGTACTTTGGGCACCATGCCACCTCCCCAGCTTCTGACTGGATCTTTCTGTTTCAAATCATTGCAAATGTCTCTTCTTTAATTTTCTCTAATTTATTCAGAAAATAAAACTCTTGAAAGAAAAGAATTTAGGTACTCTAATCCTGCTAATGACAAGATGTGGATGTTCTGCTTTTAAAAAAAAATTAGATTTTGTGGGATCTAAAAATGAACAAGGGTGTGTATGGGGAGATAGCTCGGTGCTGCCATGGTGCTGGGAATGGGACTTGGGCAGTCTATAAGAGCAGCCTGTGTTAAGCACGGATCAATCTCTCCCTCCAACCCCTGTGAAGTTGTGAAGTTCCGACATGTGCTTGACCTCACTGAGTATATCAGACCCCATCACTTGGCAAAGGGATTTCTAGGAATAGTGTCAGTATGTTAGTGTAAAGTGTGGTTTAATTCTTCAGTTACCATGTAGCCCAGGCTGAGCTCTAAGTCAGTCCTCCTGCCTCAGCCTCGCGCATGTTGGGATGTACAATCCTGTGCCCCTTGCTGGCATAATGTAAGACCTTTACAACGTATTGGTTCCTGTTCCTTTGGTATTCTGACTATTTCATATAAATAGCTTGTTTTTTTCCAAGTTTTTCCCCCTAAGATTACTTATACATTTTCTATGTTTATTATTTTGATGTATTGCTTGGATGCCCCAAACTCCTGGGTTCTAATAGTCCTCCCCAAGCTCCTGGGTTCTAATAGTCCTCCCCAAGCTCCTGGGCTCTAATAGTCCTCTCCAAGCTCCTGGGCTCTAATAGTCCTCCCCAAGCTCCTGGGTTCTAATAGTCCTCCCCAAGCTCCTGGGCTCTAATAGTCCTCCCCAAGCTCCTGGGTTCTAATAGTCCTCCCCAAGCTCCTGGGCTCTAATAGTCCTCCCCAAGCTCCTGGGCTCTAATAGTCCTCCCCAAGCTCCTGGGTTCTAATAGTCCTCCCCAAGCTCCTGGGCTCTAATAGTCCTCCCCAAGCTCCTGGGCTCTAATAGTCCTCCCCAAGCTCCTGGGTTCTAATAGTCCTCCCCAAGCTCCTGGGCTCTAATAGTCCTCCCCAAGCTCCTGGGTTCTAATAATAGTCCTCCCCAAGCTCCTGGGTTCTAATAATAGTCCTCCCCAAGCTCCTGGGTTCTAATAGTCCTCCCCAAGCTCCTGGGCTCTAATAGTCCTCCCCAAGCTCCTGGGCTCTAATAGTCCTCCCCAAGCTCCTGGGCTCTAATAGTCCTCCCCAAGCTCCTGGGTTCTAATAGTCCTCCCCAAGCTCCTGGGCTCTAATAGTCCTCCTCAAAAGCGAGGTGGGGGCTATAGCACATTGCATTTTTCTTCCTGTTTTCTGTGGTACTTGTTTGTGGGTCGAGGTCTCTGTAGTCCTGGCTGGCCTGACCTCACTATACAGACCCCAGATCCATCTACCTGCCTCCCGAGTGCTGGGATTAGAGTGTGTCACCATGCCCAGCTCTGATTGCCTTTTCGGGATTTGTTTTGTTTTGTTATTTTTGATACACATATACTTTTACTGTTTATTAAAGACAAAAGCAAGTATTTTTACTAATAAGGTAGATACGCTACTTTATTTTCATTTAAATAGTTAAATCTTCACTGAAGGACAAAGAGCGTTTTTAGTGTTTTCCAGGATTATCAGTATTCTGACTTTATAAATACCATTTCACATAAATATATAGTCCAAAATGCCAGAAGTATGTTTAGCATCATTTCCAAAATTGTTTGAAATTCTGAGCCAATCTCAAGCCAAAATTCATTTAATTATTTTTATTAAAATTAAATCTGCACTCAGACAACAAGTGTTTTGTTTTATTTTGATTTGTTTAGACAGGGTCTCTCTACATAGCTCTGGCTGTTCTGGAACTCACTGTGTAGACCGGGCTGGCCTTGAACTTATAGGAGATTCACCTGCCTCTGCCTCGATGGTGTTGGGACTAAAGGTGTGTACCATCACACCTGCTCAGACAACAATTTTAAAGATCAAACATTCTGATACAATACAATCCAAAGATACTCTAATTTGATGCTTCAGGCCAAGAGATGAAAATGTTAAGTTTTGGTTTTAAGTCTTCTTTTGCTGACTCTATTTCTACTCCATCCTTTTAAACCAGTCAAATCCATCATTTTAATGGGTGACTAATTATCTGACCACGTGTCCTGAAGATGCCCTATGTGGCGTGTCACATCACCTCCAGCAGTGCGGTTCGACAGTGTGGTGCCGCAGCAGGGTGACACAGTTGTCCTGGTCTTGCTTTGATCACAGATGACTCTTCCCTCCCTCCTGTGATTTGTTCGCAGTACTTTGATGAGCTCAGTGGAATATCCGCCGCGGAGCTGCCTTACTATGGTGGGTCAGTGGAAATCGCTGACTACTGCCCATTCAGTCAGGAATTCAGCTGGCATTTAAGTGGCGAATACCAGCGCAGCTCCGACTGTAGAATACTGGAAAATCAACCAGGTCAGTAGTCTAGTGAACGAAGGGTTAAGCTCACCATACGGTGTTGTTTATTTTCTTTCCAGACAGGAGTTCTCTGTGGAGCCCTGGCCGTCCTGGAGTTCATCCTGTAGACCAGCTGGTCTCTAACTCAGATCCACCTGCCTCTGCCTCCTCTGAGTACTGCCATCAAAGGCGTGTGACACCACCACATGGCCTACATCATACAATTTTCTGTTACCAATATAAAATAGTTGCAAAGGGCACAGTCCTCGTAGCTAGATGAGGTTGAGGTTTCAGTTCCTTTACTTAATTTTTGTCTGTCACCTGATTTCTCTGCCTGTACAATTCTTAACTCTTTAGTTCTCACGGAAACTAAATGGAGGCTGGTGAGTGGCTCAGCAGTTACGACCACGCACTACTCTTGCAGAGGACTTGGTTCAGTTCCCAGCACTCACGTCAGACAGCTCACAAATGCTTGTAATTCCATCTTCAGGGCCTCTTCTGCCATCTTCAGGACTCCACAGCCCCAGCACTTATGTGTGTATACCTGCACACGAATACGTATGCATACACATAATTTTAAAATGATAAAAGTAAATCTTTAAAAACAGCAAGAAGGCCAGGTGATAGGGGGGCATACCTTTAATCTCAGCTTTCTGGAGACATGGAGGCCGGTTTCTGAGTTCAAGGCCAGCCTGGTCTGCAGAGCGAGTTTCAGGATAACCAAGGCTACACAGAGAAACCCTGACTCCAAAACCAAAAATAAAAAATAGAAAGACAAATAAAAATTCCAAGAAGAAAAGAATTAAATAGAAAGTGCTTAGAACTATGTCTGACACTGGAGAGGACTGTCGCTACCATACACAGACATAGGTGCCTACATGTACACACACACACACACACACACACACACACACACATTCACTCACATACTCACACTCACACACACATACACTCACACACATACACTCACACACTCTCACACACACACTCACACACACACACACTCACACACACACACACTCACACACACACTCACACATATACATTCTCACATACTCTCACACACACACTCACACAAACACTCACACCCACACTCACACACACACTCTCACACACTCACACATACACTCTCCCACACATACCACACACACACATATACTCACACACTCTCTCACACACACATACACTCACACACACAGTCACACACACTCTCACACACACATACTCACACTCTCTCTCACATACACACACACTCACACATACACTCTCTCTCTCCCACACACACACACTCACACACACACACTCACACACTCTAACATACTCACACATACACTCTCTCACACACACACTCACACACACACACACACACACTCACACATACACACCCCTTAGGACTGCACTGCAGAAAGCACTTGACTTTGCACTATTGCATTTCTCTGGAATCCTACGGAAGGCATAAGAAGATGTCATATATTTCCGATGCATGAACAGACACAAAGTGGTACAGTTGGTTGGTGGTAAGGTCCTGTAGGGCTCTTCCTCTTTTTATTGAAGCGCTTTAGGGAACCTGTTCTTTCCAGTGATCTCTGCAGATCTCCAGATAATACTCTTGTCTCACAGCTAGAAAGGCATATATATATATATATATATATATATATATTTTTTTTTTTTTTTTTTGAGCAAGTAGAAAAACAATTGGTTTTCCCCTTTTTTTGGAAAAAAAAACATAATTTGCTTATCACCTCTTTCCATTTTGCTCCTACTTTATCACAGATTAGATCATTTAAATCATAAGCTACTACGATGCTTTTGCCACTTATTCTGTGTCTTTCTTTGGTAGGATGGTCTGTAAAATGTTATATTTTAAAAGGACAGTGGGCTTGGTAGTAACTAGAGTACGGCTGGGAGCTGCCACTCCCACCGCAGCCTGGCACACTCAGACTGGTACATACAGCCTGACACATTCAACCTGGCACACTCAGCCTGGCACACTCAGACTGGCACACACAGCCTGACATACTCAGACTGACTGGCACACTCAGACTGGCACACTCAGCCTGGCACACTCAGCTGGCCTCCACAGCCGGCTCCCTAGCCCTTCCCCATTGCAGACACACCCTGACACTAACAGTGGAGCAACTCAGCAGCGCCTGGCTGAGGTGAAAGAAACGCACATCTCTGCTGAAGCCTTGCTGCACAGATCACAGCATTGGTTTGGAGCTAGACTCAACAACGCTTCTTAAAAATACAAATATTTCAGGCTCTGAAACTGTGCTTAGCCCTCTTTAGTGTGTCTCAGGGTTTGGCTCGTGTGATAGTTTGCTGAACTGTGCTTTGCACACTATTTGCTATTCTTTTCAGAGACTTGAAATTCACAGGTAAGGAAGCTCACAGGATTTGGTGTTGCTATTTCACATTTTTCCTTATAGCTCATAAGATTCAGACTTTAAAACTCTTAAGAAAATCAAGTACAACTGTATATACTATTTCAAAATGGGCTACTTGAACTCACTATTTTGAAAAACCTGGAACTGGGGCTGACGATGTGATTCAGCAGGAAAGGCACGAGCTCTCCGAGCCTGGGGCCCACATAGAAGTGGAAGCAGAGAGCAAGCCCGCAGAGTTGACTTTCACACGTGCACCCTGGTATGCCTGGCCACCCCCCACGTCATGCACACACGTGCACACACACAATAATAGCTAAATTTAAAACTACCATGAACCTTGTAGAGACTCTAAGGAGAACACACTGTAACTAGAATCTAAGGACTTCGTTGTGATGTTTACCGCAACACTGTCTTTTTGCCTACTAGTCTTTTTGAGTACTAGAAGGCCGTTCACCCACACTTCTGCAGCTGGAAGCCTGGTGTGCAACTAGTATGTTTATATGAGTTTCCAGAAGGTGCCACGAGTTAGAGATACAAAACAATCTCAGTTTGTAGGAGGCAGAGTTGGGAAGATTGCAAGTTCTAAATCCAGCCAAACACCACCTGCCCTGCCCGTGAAAGGGACACCTTAGGCCACCACAGAAAATGAATCTAACCTCTGATTTTTTTGTCCTTTGCATAAGTAACCCAGATGCTTAGGACCCGCTTAATCTCATCTCTAGTTTGGAGTCTTGTTTATCCTTTTGAAACTTGAACTTTTCCATTCAGCAAATTTGATTTGGTTGTGTGCTTTGTTTTGGGAGACACTTCCACTGAGACTGGCTTCAGACTCAGCAGTCCTGCTCTGCCTTCCAAGACCTGGGATTGCAGGTGTGGGCCGAGGGCCTGCCTCAACACCTTAGGTTTTTAAACCTGCTGTTATGCTGCTGTTGTTAAAGACAGGGTCTCCTTTAGCCCAGGCTGGCCTTGAGTTGGCAATCCTCCCGTCTTTGCATCTGCAGAAGATAGCATGCCTCGATCCTTGTTTTCCGTGCTGGTGGTCAGTGTGTGAGAAGGCTCTTTGGGTCATTTCAGAGCTGTTTAAGAACTACGGTGCGGAGCAGTACGGGCCGCACTCCGTCTGTCTGCTCCAGAAGTCAGCATTCGTCATGGAGCAGTGCGAGAGGAAGCTCAGCTACCCAGACTGGGGGAGCGGGTGCTACCAGGTAAGCCACCGGCTCAGCCATCGTCCACATACTGAGGTTTACTTCATGTCTTCATATGTGAGGTTATAATTTATCCAGTTCATATCAGGGATTTGCTGGTCATTTCTTGAGTCTTGCAATAGTTAGTTTGAGTGTTGTGGTTTGTGGAAATACTGTCATTTCATTGACAGAAATTGTTTTTAACTGTCTGGAATCTATATAACTTGGACCAGGCAGGAACGGTTGTGCACATGTTTAATCCAGCACTCAGTGGCAGAGGCAGATGGATCTCTGTAAGTTCAAATCTAGCCTGGTTTACATAGCAAGTTCCAGGCCAGGCCAAGGCTATGTATTTCACTGTCTCAAAATAAATAAGTAAATAAAAGCAAAATTGTTACATATTAGTGGATTCTTTCCTTTTACGTCTAGGTATAAGTCCTAAGGAAATAATGGCAAATATATAATTCTGTCCTTGAACAAGTTTTACTTTGTAAGCAGTAATGTACAGGTTTATGTCAAGGCTGCAAGAGAGCTGGGGATGCAGCTCAGAGGGGAGTGTTTACCTCGCTTGCTCCAGGACCTGGGTTTGATCTCTAACACCAAAACAGAAGGGGAAGTTACAGCAGATATGCATGCTGGGTGACTTGTTGCCTTATGAAGAACTGACCCATGAGGAGGCACCCAACTTCGACGTTTTCTCCCTACTCACGGGTGCCAGGTGTCTCTTAGGATTTCTACTGCTGTGATAAACACATGACAAAAGCAACTGGGGAGGGAGGGGTTAATTTCAGCTTGCAACTCTATCACCGAGGGAAGTCAGGGCAGGGAGTCCAGGCAGGAACCTGGAGGCAGGAAACACAGAAGCCTTGGAGGAGCACTGCTTATGGGCTCCTCATGGCTGGTCAGCTTGCCTTCTTATACAGTCGCCCCTACCTGCCCAGGGTTGGCCCCACCCAAAGTGGCTTGTCACTCTGGCAGCATTCAGTTACCCGAAATTCCATCCCAGGCAGACTTGCCTAGAGGCCAATCTTATAGAGACCTTTAGAGGCCTGACCTCCCAGATGACTGCGTCTTGTGTCAGTTGACATAAAAGTACCCAGCACACTAGAGAAGGTTGTGATCCCAGGAACTGAACTATAGGAACCCCCGTGCCACGTTAGCCTCAAGAGCTGAGCTAAATGACGTTGTTTGTTGCATGCGTGTGCAAGTGTGAGTCTGAGCCTAGGTCTGCCTCAGGTGTGCTCCCTCAGCAGCTGGCCACCTAGATTTTAGGACAGTGTTTCACTGCATCGGACCTCCCATTAGGGTAGGCTGGCTGGTCTGTGAGCTGTGAGCCCCAGGGATCTGCCTGTCTACCTCCTGAGCTCTGGGACCGAAAGCACGTGCTATCACAACATCATGTCTGGGGCGTTTTGTTTTCTGGTTTTGTTTTTTAAGATAAATTCTATTAGTTCGAAGAACTGCAATGTGTTGTTGGTTTTAACATAAAAGTAAAACAGATACCAGGCTTCTTACTCAAAACAGGTGCCAGCTACACTCTGGGATGGTTAAGTCTCAGTGAAACTACAGAGCTGTGTAAATACCACCGCTGACGGGCCTGAGCATGCGTTCACATCCACTGTGAGGCTGGGAATTTGGGTCTGGATTTTTTCTTACTTTATGCATCTGGGTGTTTTGTCTGCTTGTATCTGTGCACCACATGGTTCAGTGCCCATGGAGGCCAAAAGAGGCTGAGGATGCCCTGGAACTAGATCTGCAGAAGATTGTTAGCCACTAAGTGGGTGCTGGGATTGTACCTGGTGCTCTGGAAAAGTCATTGCTGTTACCAAAGACCGTCTCTCCATCACCTGAATCTGAATTTTGGGGAAAGGATCTCATGTAGCCAAGGCTAGCCTCAAATTTATTCTGTGGCTAAGGATGGTGATGAGTGTGTGTGTGTGTGTGTGTGTGTGTGTGTGTCTGTGCATGCTCGTGCATGTGTGTGTGCACGAGAGTGCTCGTGCGTGCGTGCGTGGGTGCGTGCGTTCTCTTCTGTTTGATTCTATTGCTCCCTGTCTCTGTTTGACATGAGGTCAGGTATAGCGAGGCCTCTGGCTGTGTTCTTTTTGTTCAGAAGGCCTTTGGCTGCCCGGGATCTGTTGTGCTTCCATGTAAATTTTAAGATTCTTGTTTCTATTTTTGTGAAGAATGCCACTGGAATTCTGGTCGGGACTGCATTGAATCTGTAGATTGCTTTTGGTAGGATGACCATCTCACAATACTGATTTTCCAACCTGTGGATCTGGGGAAGGGAGAGGTCTTTCCATCTCCTAGTCCTTTCCTCGATTTCTTTCTTTAGTTTTTCAGCTTTTCACTGGAGAAATCTTTTAGGTGCTTGCCTAGGTTTATTCCGAGGTTTTGTGGTTTCTAGGCTATCGTCGATGGGGTTGTTTTCCTGGTTTCTTTTCAGTATGCCTACGAGAGTGTGGGGGAAGGCTACTGATTTCTGTGTAATTTCAGATCCTGAGACTTGGCTGAGAGTGTGTATGTCTCTGAGTTTCCTGGAGAGCGGAGCCCTGGGCTCCCTTGTCTTGCCCCTGGTTAGAGGCAATTCGTGTTTTTCCCTTACTGGGGTCATCATGGACGTCCTTACCTATACTGCCGTGTATTCCTCCTAGTCCAAGTTTCTTTGGGACTTTAACACAAAGGGATATTGGGTTTAGTCAAAGCTTTTTCTGTGCCTCTCTAGATATCCATGTGATCTGTGTTTTCCTTTGGGAAGCACATAACATTTATGGGTTTACATATATTGAACCAAGTACTGCCAAATCAACAAAAGGATGAGAATCACTTTAGGTGACTCTGAATATTAATGGCTTCAATTTTCCAATCAAAGGAACAACTATCTATTTCTGCCTCCAGGAAACATGTCTTATGGAGAAAGATATTCTAACCAAATGGACCTAGGAAGCAAGCCCAGGCTGGCTTCATACTGGCTACGTAGCTAGCAAAGACCTTCACCTCCTGATCTTCCTGCATTTAAGTGTGGGAATTACAGGCTTATGTCCCCACACCTGGCTATGAAAGTGATAGCTTTTTAAATTACATAGCTAACTAGTCTTCTTCCAAAATACTACACACTGCTTCTCTGTCAAACAAGCGCCATCATCAAGAACAACCAAGCTAAGAACCCAGTGTGGTGCCTCTGGGAAAGAGCTGAGAGCTCTCCTAACTCTCATGCATGTAGTCCGTGCATGGGCATGCACTGTAACTGAGGAGCCATGGAGTGCTCATACGTGGTCACACCCACATCCTAGGCACCTCTGCTCTTTGTTTTTATGGGTCTCCTGCTTGTGGAGTTGGTGTCAGCTCTTCGGGTTCTCCTTTCACTCCGTGTCATTTCTTTCCTTTTCAGGGGTTGTTAATCTTCTCTTTTCTCAGTTCGACAGTGGAAGAATTGAACATTAGTCGGGTCTTATGTATGCTCAGAGCTCCAAGGTTGTTTATAAACAGGCTGTTAAAGTTCTTCAAAATACTCAGTAGGCAAAAGCAGGCCAGTCACTGTGAGGTTGACACCAGCCTGATCTACAGAGCAAGTTCTAGGCCATCCAAGGCTGCATAGTGAGACTCTGCCTTGAAATTAATTGATTGATTGATTGATTCTCTCAAAATAGACTCAACTGTTGGCGTCCATCCAGGCATCTCAGAGTAAACCTAGGCAGGCAGATCAAAGCTCCTTTACCTTTTCTTGTGCAATTTCTATCTTCTTTAACTCTTTGCTATTCTGTGGCTAAAAGCCACCGGCTTCTGGAAATTACCTCCTGATAGCAGCAGGGGATTCAAAAAAGAAATGTAGTTACTTGAGCTATTTTCTCTCTGGCTGGTCAGGAGAGAGGCTCAAGTTCATTAACTCTTTATAAGCCAGAGAGAAAAGAAAAGAAGAAAGTCAGGCATTCATGCAGATACACAGACACAACACACACACATACACACATATACACACACACATACTTCAGTTCCATAAGAGTTTATGCATGCTTACATACATACACATAGACCTGTACACGAATTTATGTATGTACATACATAGACAGACATATACAAAAATCCACATTCTTTTCTCTGGTAATTTATGTCTTCTAGACAAAAGTTCTTTATAAAATTACCTCATAGATAAAATGTTACAAAGAGGGAGTTACAGGAGGGCATCAGTAGTAAGTTCAAAGCAGTGTTTCATTCTATAAGCTCAAAGCAACAGTTGCACACCTGTGGCTTCCTCCTTGGACCTGACCTAGAATGAATGTTTTTCCTTGATCACAAATCTGTCCCAAGCCTGTTTCTCTTCTTAGTACAACTTATGAAAGCTCATCATATTCCTTATTATGCAGCCTTTATTTACTATTCTATGAGGAAGGGGCACATTCTAGACTTAATTCTAACTTTATTACATCTTTTTGGCAAAACAGCTAAGGCCATCCTAAAATCATATGCATTAAATGGGGGAAATCAAACAACATTAATTCATGAAAGTCATCTTCATGTTGATCTCCAGGAAATTAGCCCAGTAGGGTGGGCCGATGCCCAGGAATCACTGGGCTGTGTAATGGCAGGAAAGCCATATCAGCAGCAAGAAGCAATCCTGGGACGAAGTCTCTAGGGCTGTGCCTCTCCAGAGTGGCACATCTGCGAAACATGGGCCATCTCCAGGAAGCTCACTTGCTTGCCATAGCCTTTTCCTAGATGGCTTCTGACAGCCAATCCCTGATAAATTAAACTTCAATCTTCGTAACTGCATCCCACCTTCCTTCTCAGTCCTCAGTGCCTCCTCGTCCTCAGTAGCATACGTGGTTTTCCTCTGCTGGACTCGATCCAGTGACTTGAGACTGTCAAATAGCTTCTGCGTGTGTGTCTTCCAACCTGCCCGTACTTGCTTCTGAGAATTCCATATTGGTAAAAATAAAGTTCACCCAAGAATGTTCCCTGTGAACAACACTTTTAAATCATTTTCTCTCAAAGCTGTGTGCATTCTGTTTTCCAGCTTATAAATGTCCACCTCACTGTGATCCAAATCCTATCCTATCTCCAGGACATAATTACACTTCTATGAAACTTTATGATGTTTATATTAAGCTTATTTTCACTATTCATTTCTCAGGCATAAACAGTTTATTGGTTAGATTTCTTTATTTTTACAGGATCTCATGCAACCTAGGCAGCTTCAAACTTGACATGTAGCTGAGGCTAGGCTTGAACTCTTGACCTCCTGTCTCCACCTCCTGAATGACACAACTAAAATGTCTGTGTCCCCACTCTTGCTTCCTCAGAGCTACCAGAGAGGAGATGGGAGAGGAGGGAAAATAGGATTAGGGTACACTGTAAGAGATTCTCTAAGATTTAATAAAGCTTTAGAAGCTACTAGAGGACAGAGCCTGTATTGTAGACCTCAGCCAAGCACAGTGACCATGGCTGGTTAAGAGTAACCCCAGGGCACAGGGGAAATAGCTTTGAGGGCTGCTAGGCCCTGGGCTTGGTCCTCAGCATAGAAGTTTAACAAAGAAAAGTTAGTTTGCTTGTCATCATGACTGAATACCTCACGAGAAGCAGCTTAATGCAGTGGAGTGCTATGTGGGCTCACAGTTTGAGGGGTGACGGCTCTTCACGGCGGGAAAGGACAGTTGGCGGTGTGTGGTGGGCACTGCTTGCCCACTTCTTAGCGGACCAGGAAACAAAGCCAGGGCAGGAAGCTCGTCCGTCTAAGGTCAGTCTAAGCTGTGAACCTCAGGGCTCACACTTCCTCTAGCTCAGTGGTTCTCAACCTTCCTAAAGCTGCAACTCTTTAGTACAGTTCCTCATGTTGTGATGAACCCAACCATACAATTATTTTCATTGCTACTTTATAATTTTTTACTGTTATAAATAATAATGTAAAGACTTGTGCTTTCTGATGGCCTTAGGCAGCCCCTGTGAAAGGATTGTTTGATTCCCACAGGGTCTCAACCACAAGTAGAGAACCTCCCAAAGGTAGTTAGTCCCCACCTCCCAAAGGTTCCAGCTCTTTCCCCAAACCATACTACTTGTTAGGACCAAGTGTTGAAACACGGGAGCCTACTGGGGATTTTTACCTCCAAACCAAACAGCCAGGTATGGTGACACATGCCTATAATTTTGACACTCAAGTGCCAAGGCAGAAGGATCATGAATGTGAGGCTGCCATGAGCCATCCTATCCCAAGGTTCACTTTAATGTGTTTGCTCTTTAAAATCGGTTTTCTGGTTCTTGCTTTAAAGATGTTATCAAATCTTAAGGGAGTCGTTGTAAACATTTTTAATCACTGAGCAGAAAATCAGGGTAGACAGAAGAGCAGGAAGAGCATTCAGTGCAAAATACGTGTGTGTGTGTGTGTGTGTGTGTGTGTGTGTGTATACATAGTGTATAAATGTAGCCAGGGCTACAGCCACAGGCTGAAGAGAGCTCAGCAGTCACAAGTGCCTTCTGCTCACCCAGCAGACCTGATTTCCATTCCCAGCACCATGTCAAGTGGCTCACAACCGCCTGGAACTCCAGTTCTAGAGGACTCCAAACCTTCCTCTGGCCCCTGTAGGCACCCACACATATGTGGCATACAGACAAACACACAGAGACACATAAATAAATCTTAGAGAGAGAAAGGGAGACCTACTACCACCAAATGGAATTCTTTTAGAAACTAAATACCTTAGTTCATAATATGTGAGTTGAAGGCATGCCCACATCCCAAACTGCTTGTTATGAGACAGTTTTAGTCATTTGTGATATGTACCTATATGTTCCTGCTGGTGCACACATGTATGTGGGGTGTGTACCTGTGTGTGAAGGTGACTTAACACCTCTTTTTTGAGACAGTATTAAACCTGAAGTTTTCCTGATTCAGCTAGTCTTGCTGGATTGAGCTAGACTAGGCTGGCCAGTGGACCCCAAGAATCAGCCTGTGTACACCTCCGCAGCCTGGCAGTGTATGTGGGTGTTGGGATCTGAGCTCAAGTCTCAGTGCTTACACACCCAGCTCTTGACCAGCTCATCTCTTCCCAGCCCCCATTTTTGTAAACTTCAGTATCCATCTGAGACTCTTACTGACTTGCCCTTTCTCCCCTATTTGAAGGTTTCTTGTTCTCCTCAAGGTCTAAAGGTTTGGGTTCAAGACACTTCCTATCTGTGTAGCCGTGCGGGGCAGGTCCTCCCAGTCCGGATTCAGATGAACGGCTGGATTCACAATGGAAACCTGTTGTGCCCGTCCTGCTGGGACTTCTGTGAGCAGTGCCCACCAGAAACAGACCCTCCAGCGGCCAACCTGACTCGAGCCCTTCCTCTGGGTGAGTGCTCACCATGGTTGGCAGAATGAGGGAGAGTAAAGAGAGAGCTGTCCCTTACAGGCTCTGGGGTGCGCCAAGCTCCTTCTCCTTGGATTTGAGGTCCTCCGGGAAAATCCTTCTGTCATACATGCACACATTCTCATTCTGAAGAGTGAACAAAATTCTACTCATCAAACATAAAAAGAAACTATATTTTAGTTATATCATAATCAGGTAAGATACTCAAAAAGGGGTCTGGAAGAATGGTCAGTGGATAGAACACTGCCTTCAAGAGCATGAGGGCCTGAGTTCAAATCCCCAGGGCCTCCCAACAAATCTAGGCATAGTGGTGCTTGTCTACAATCAGTTCTTTGCAGTGGGGTCAGGAAGATCCTGGGGGCTTGCTGGTCAGCCAGCCAGTCAGCGAGCTTCAGGTTCCCTGAGAGACCACATCTAGGAAGTGCACAGTAGACAACAGAAGAAGACACCAGCACCAGTTTCTGGCTTCCTACACACCGGGGAACCTATGTGCACACGTGAACATGCCCCCCGAACACACGCTACTCAGGATTGGTACCAGCATGAGACACAAATGCACATGCAAAACGAGAACGGCTTTGGCTTATAAGGATGAGCTGGCTCTCACAGAATAATGTAGAATAACTGATTACTCCTATCTGAAATATCTGGAAATAGAATTGTTTTAGAATTTAGAGGTTTTTATGATTTTGGAACATTTACATATACAAGTAAGCTCTCTTGGGATAAGACCTCAATCTAAAAACATAAAATATATTGAAGTTTATATATGCTTAATACACATGCCCTGATGGTAATTTGATATAGTATTTTGGTATGCCTGTGTTTTGATCAAGTCATCTCTGTTCCCAGAATAGTTTGGATTTTGGATTTCAGGTCTTCAGATTAGGGATACCCAATTCTTGTATTCTGTGAGACTAAGGTGACACATTTCAGTGGGTTCTTTAGAACAGGGGGAGGATGGAAAGGACTGGCTTCAGAAGACCTCAGGGAAGTGTCCACACTGGGCATTAAATCAGTCTTCTGTTGCCTTTGGAACAAGATGTAGAATTCTCAGCTTCTCCAGCACCGTGTCTACTAGCCATGATGACAATGGTCTGAATCTCAGAACCTGTAATCCAGCCCCCATTAAATGTTTTTTGGTCATAGTATTTCTTCACAGCAACAGAAACTCTAAGTAGGACACATGGTCTGTCTCAAAGAAACAAAAGGCAAAAAGTAGATGACTTTATGCGGCTTACAGGTGAACGTTTATACACTCCAAAGTCAATCAAATTCCTGCCTTTCCTAAAGCCTGGGTCTTTCCCCACCCAAAGCCCTTTAAGTAGAGAGTAAGGTTTGGTTTTATCTGGGCTTTTTGAAACAGAGTTGGCCTATGCCACACAGGCTGGCCTGGAACTC
This sequence comes from Micromys minutus, assembly GCF_963924665.1. Taxonomy (NCBI): domain Eukaryota; kingdom Metazoa; phylum Chordata; class Mammalia; order Rodentia; family Muridae; genus Micromys; species Micromys minutus. The sequence goes on along the minus strand of NC_137976.1, from coordinate 59,647,836 downwards.
ATAGTAATAACCTCACTTCAGCATTTCAAATGCCTGGTCAGGCACCTGTCACCAAGACCGAGTCAGACGGTGAATTCAGAAGGTTTGTACAAGTGTTGGAGGTCTTCAGGACAATTCTCATTTGTTAGTTTCCTAGAAGGACTCCCAGGACTTGTCCTGGGCCTGGACTTGCTGCAGTGGAGACACACGAGACAGAATCGAAGAAAGGAGACACAGGATCAAAGTCCAGAGGAGATGGCATCCCAGGTGGTACTGGGAGCCATCTTAGCTGTAAAGCCCCTGAAGCTGCGGCTTCAAGCCGCTGTGCAGAAACTGTCTACACAGCTCCATCCGGTTTCTCTACAGTTACACTCCTAACAACACAATGAACTATTTCAAATGGCACAAAAGTCTGAAGTCCTTTGATGGAATTTATAGTAAATGTAGTGGTGTCGAATTAAAATTAGATAAACCCCATTGGTGGTGTGTACCTTGCTACCTGCCCCAACGTTCTGGGTTTCCAAATGAAAGATACATATAACATTTTGATCCATCTTAATCAGCTCAAGTGGCTGGGCCACTTCCTAACCTCCATATAGTTAATCCACCCCCTATACCCTCCACCCTTGCCAATAATCTCAAGTTATTACTTACTAAGCCTTACATTCTGTCTTGGCTGCTCCGGACCCAGAGTACTGCCCACCTGGGCCACACTCTCCCGGACTCCTTCACATGTTGGCTATGCCTCCCTGTCTTCCACTCTCCTCAGCATGGTGGCTTTCCTCTCCTTCTCCCTTCCCCTCTTCTCTCTTTCCCTAGCCTGGGAATCTTTAACGTCCTGCCTCTGATGGCCCTGCCTGGCCATACGAACTCTCATACAAACAACTTTGGAGACTATCTCAGTCAGGGTTTTACTGCTGTGAACAGACCATGGCCAAGGCAGCTCTTATAAGGACAACATTTGATTGGGGCTGGGTTATAGGTTCAGAGGTTCAGTCCATTATCATCAAGGTGGGAACTTGGCAGCGTCTAAGCAGGCATGGTGCAGGAGGAGCTGAAAGGTCTACATCTTCATCTGCAGGCCTCTAAGAGAAGACTTGACTTCCAGGAAGCTAGGATTAGAGTATTAAAGCCCATGCCCACAGTGACACACCTACTCCAACAGGGCCACACATCCTAATAGTGCCCCTCTCTGGCCCAAGCTATAAAAACTATCACAGGGACCCAAATTAACATAAAAGTCACACACTGGTCCAAAACTAGATAGTCCTAAGAGGGTACCATCCTTACACACAGTCCAGATCTAACTGTAAGATCTCCATCTCATTGCTAAAGCAGAATGTGGGAGTGGGGCAGTGTTCACACCTTCAGCGGTTGGAGATGCGGTAAAGGGAAAGTCACCTTCTTGGGTTCAGAGAAGAATCTTTATACAGAAGCAGGATATGGAGGAATCGGGAGGAGGCCAAGTCAGTCAAGGCTGTGAAATGATGTTTCTGCCCCAGGAGTTTATCACAGGCAAGGGATCTATTGCAAGGAGGTTGGGCAGCCGTGGTCACAAACAACTCAACCCCCTGTACCTAAGTCAGGTGGGCCTCACATGCTTGTTCCTGCTCCCTCTTTGTAGGGAGCAGAGGAAACCATGAGTGGGTGTGTGGGTGGGTGAGTGAGTAGGTGGGTGTGTGTGTGAGTGGGTGTGTGTGAGTGGGTGTGTGTGAGTGGGTGGGTGTGTGGGTGGGTGAGTGAGTAGGTGGGTGGGTGGGTGAGTGGGTGTGTGTGTGGGGGGGTGGGTGTGTGAGTGGGTGGGTGGGTGTGTGAGTGGGTGGGTGGGTGTGTGAGTGAGTGGGTGGGTGAGTGAGTGAGTGGGTGGATGAGTGAGTGAGTGAGTGAGTGGGTGGGTGGGTGAGTGGGTGAGTGAGTGAGTGAGTGAGTGAGTGGGTGAGTGAGTGAGTGGGTGGGTGAGTGGGTGGGTGAGTGGGTGAGTGAGTGAGTGGGTGGATGAGTGGGTGAGTGAGTGAGTGGGTGGGTGTGTGAGTGAGTGGGTGGGTGTGTGAGTGGGTGGGTGAGTGAGTGGGTGGGTAAGTGGGTGAGTGAGTGGGTGAGTGGGTGAGTGAGTGGGTGGGTAAGTGGGTGAGTGAGTGAGTGGGTGAGTGAGTGGGTGTGTGGGTGGGTGACTGAGGGGGTGGGTGGGTGAGTGAGTGGGTGAGTGAGTGAGTGGGTGAGTGAGTGAGTGGGTGGGTGAGTGAGTGAGTGAGTGGGTGAGTGAGTGGGTGTGTGAGTGAGTGAGTGAGTGGGTGGGTGAGTGGGTGTGTGGGTGGGTGACTGAGGGGGTGGGTAAGTGGTTACTGTTGACACAGGCACAGCCATGTTTAGGACCCCAACACCTCAGCCCTATGGGAGGGGCAGAGCCTTCCTCCAAGTGGAAAACATTCGAATAAAAACTGGCAACTGCAGCTTCCTCCTCCTGAATGGTTATAGCCTGTGACAGCTCACCGACTTCCCACCCACACTCAGTAGCCCCTCCCTGGGCTGACCATAATAAACACTCTGAGGTTACAGTTGCTTGAGAAGTTGGGTGACTCCATCAGAGTGTGCACAGCCCACTTGACCCCAGCTTTCTGTAAGCATGTGCTGCACCTGCTGTGTCTTTGGTGAGTGTGTTCTCTTTATTCCTTCACCACCCCAGTCAGCAGAGCCTGGGCACAGCATCTCTGAGAGGGAGTTTGTGCAGAGTACTGTAGCCTCCTGGTTGTCCCCAACCTGCACTAGCATGGTCTTGAGTCTGATACAGACTATAAGGAGAACAAGGAGGGCTCAGGCATTGCTTAAACCCTGAGATGCGTCGACTTCCTGCATCTGTCGATGTATGTGTGTCTGTCTGTGACACACAAGGTTGTAACTGACCACCTATTGAACTGTGTGCCAGGAACTCTCAGATGCTCTTTCTTTTCCTGTATGTGTGTGTGTGTGTGTGTGTGTTTGTGTTCATGTGTTCCTCTATGGTGTGTGTGTGTGTGTTTGTCTCTGTGTGTCCTCCCTCCTCTTTTGTTTTTTGAGGCAGTTTCATACAGCTGGCCCCAAACCACAACTCCACGTGAAGCTGAGGGTGAATTTGAATTGGCTCCTGCCTCATCTGCTCTCAGCCTTTGCTCACCTCTCAGTCTTTAATCGGAACGGTCTAACCACAAACACATGCCTGTGGTGTGTTTCTGCCCTAGATCTCTGCTCCTGTTCTTCCAGCCTGGTGGTCACGCTCTGGCTCCTCCTCGGCAATCTGTTCCCTCTGCTGGCTGGGTTCCTTCTGTGTGTGTGGCACTAGGAGTGGAGAAGTGAATTCTCAAGATGACAGTTTTGTCGTGTTCCCATGAAGAAAGCACAAAACCTGGGTGAGCACCAGCCCAGGCAGATGATGCTGACAACCAACATGCCATTCCCAACTCTGGCTTGGAAGTGCTGCCCACAGTAGGACTGTGAAGAGTGTCCACGGCAGTAACTCCTCACCAGCCGCACAGCCACCTTAGAGTGTGGAGAGGAACTCCCAAGGCTCCTTAGTTCACGGAGACTCAATCTCCTGGAGGTTCTCCTTTAATGCGGGTGGATGGTGGGATTTGCACGATCACACACCTCAACACTGAACGCCCATGAGCATCCAGGTCACCCAGAGAGCAGCTGATGGAGTCCAGAGTAGAGGATCCCGTCGTCCAAAGTACAAAACTGCTCATCAGGACTTCAGAGTTCCCGCCACCACTGCGCTTGTTTCAAATGAAGATCTGGATACAGAACCCTCAAATCATCACTCCTTGTCCATTCTGTTTTGCTAAAGCGTCTGACTTGACTGTATTTGCCTTTCCTGTCAGCTGTGTGGCGGTTTGCCGAGCTGTGGTCAGTGCGGTGTCAGTCGTCTGTGCCTGACAGGCCGTCTCCCTCTGAGTTTAGTGTCCACTTGCTTTCCTCACTAATCTCATAGCAACTTGGAAAACCGTGGGAGAGCGTGAAGTGCAGTGTGCGGTCAGAAGGTTGAAATTGTGCAAACAGAAGGCAGCATGATTGTGCTTCAGGTAATATTTATTTAAAAAAAAAAATCCACCAAACACAACGGATCCTTTCTGGCCTGTGTAAATTTTAAAGGTTTACAAGTGGACAGGCAGTTACTTCCAGGAGGACTAGGCTATTACAGAATTACTGCTGAATCACAAAGTTATTTTGTAGGCCAGAAGAAAAAGACTCAAGACAAAGTCATCTGAATTGCTTGGGGTCCAGCCTGCCCAGGGGCCTATCTGGACTCTGTTACAGCACTGAATATCACCATGTCTGCTTCCTCCCATGGTCCACACTCCTGCACCACATGATTCTGTGAAGCAGTCCTCCTGTACCAGAGCTTACCAACCCTCTAGTAACTTAATTTTGAAACTCTTTAACAAAAAGCGATACCCTGTTTTCCTCCCTAAAGACAATCAATTACTGTAGCATTATAAATAGCTGTTGGGACCAGCAAGATGGCTCAGTGGGTAAAGGCACTTGCCACCAAGCCTAAAGTTCTGAGTTTGATTACTGGAGATCATGTGGGAGAAGAAAGGGACTGGTTCCTGAAAGTTGTCCTCTGACCCACACACATGTGTGTGTGCGCACACGCACACACACACACACACAAGTATGTGTAAAACTTTAAAATGAAACATGACATTTTAACACATTGGTCTTCCCTCTGTTTCACTCACTGTATGTTACTGAGTGTAAGACATTTACAAGTAGAGTGAAACATGGTGGCCGGTAATCCCAACACTTGGGAAGAAGAGGCAGAGGATCATGAGTTCAAGATCATCCTCAGCTCCATAGGGAAATTCTATCTGAAGCCAGTATTGACTACACAAACACTGTGTTGGGAGTAGACGGGAGAAAGGACTTGTGTAAGGGAACAGAACTCCGTGGCATAAGCACTGTCTCTAACCAGCTGTGACACCGCAACGGGACAGCAGCCTCCGAGCAAAGGAAAACTCACCTTCTTAAAGGCAGAAATTTGAAATATAGGTTGGAGGTATTCATCAGTGTGCAGAGCTGAGGCTCCTAAACTCAGGCAACAGTAGCTAAAAGGTCATTGTCTGCAGACCAGTACCCTGGGCTTTGCCAGCGTTCTGCATCCTGTCAGAGAAGAGTGATCATGTTTTTGAAGAAATATACAGTATGGCTGGCATGGTGGCACACGCCTTTAATCCTAGCACTTGGGAGATGGGGTAGTGGATATCTAAGAACAGCCTGGTCTACAAAACAAGTTCCAGACTAGCCAGGGTCACATAGTGAGAGGAACCTGCCTAAAAGGAAATATACATTAAACCTTAATCCCTATGATGATTATGAATTATCCTACAACATGTATAAAGAATTTTACCAAAAATAACACTGGAGCGCACTGAGAGTCCATGAAAGGTTTGGCCAGGAGGTAGTGTTGTTTCCAAGCATGGTGCTTTTTATACTTGAAATATATTTTTGCTTTATATTTTAATTAATATTATATTTGCACTAATGACTTTCTGGAGAAAGTGTTACAGACATTTTTGTATATATATATATTTATTTATTTATTTATTGAGCTTGGAATGTGGGTTCCCAGTGTTTTCTCTGCATAGACATGAAACTTAATGCAGCCGGAGTCAGGGACACTGAGCTGAGCATCAGTGGCAGCCGGAGTCAGGGACACTGAGCTGAGCATCAGTAGCAGCCGGAGTCAGGGACACTGGACTGAGCATCAGTGGCTGTTTCGTCTCTTTCTCTTCAGTGAGCCCAGAGCGAAGTCACTTGTTTATCATTGATCCCACATGGCATATTAACAAACCTCGGATGGTCACTCAGCCCGGAGGACAGTGTAAGAGGCTCATTGCCGTCCTCACTTGGAATATAGACACAGAACTAGCTCCTGCAGTCGAGATTTCAGTGCGGGAACTGTTAGAATTCAGCTGTGACCTGAAGAATTTGAAACAGCTTTCATGCTAGTGGCAGATGAATCCTTTCACATCTCAAGGACAAAACCAGTGGCCCATGGAAGGAACCAAGCAGGGTGCTCCATGGTAGAGGTAAGCTGGGGCGGGAAAGAGATGGGGTACATCAGGGGTAGACTGGAGTCCCTTCCTGAGTCAGAAATGCCCGGTGTTCATAAAAACTGACGACCTCGGCATTCAGTGCAAACATGTCATGTGAGTTTTAAGGTCCTAGGTGTCAAACACATCAAGTGATTGTCTCAGGTTTTTGCAGAATTGAAGGAAGGAAGAAAAGCCATGTAAGGAGCTTTGAGCAGGGTCAGGGAAGGAGCGGGGCAACCTTTGGTAGTCTGTGCACTGGCTCCTTGGATTTCCTCCTGCACAACACCCTTCCGGTAATACTTACATTTTCCCTATAGGATTCTATTTTTAAGACAAAATGGGGATTCTAAAAATGTTATAAATTATACTTAGCATTAGTTTTTAGCCTAAGTCGGCTTAGAGTTTATTAAGATGTTAAGATATATCATAATTGTATGGGTTGTAAGTAGTTTTAGGAAGATACATAAGTGTGTCAGTATTTCATGAAGTGTTATTAGCATTCTCTTAATGTTAGATTCACAGATTCAGCCGGGCACAGTAGTCATGCTTATAATCCATTATAGGAATGCCTATAAAGCACTCAGGAGATGGAGGCAGCAGGATTATGATTTAAGACCAGCTAGGGCTACAGAGAGGCACTGTCTCAATCCTACCCTTCCCCACCAAAAAAAAGTTACCGTTTGTGGCCGTGTTTGAAGCAGATAGATGCTTGCTCTGAAATCTATACTGTAGAGCCCTGAGACTAACACTTGACTAGGCCTGAGTCGTGGCTGGCCCTGCTCAGCCTCCTGGAGTCTGCAGCCTGCACACTGTGTTCCTTGCCTGGCCCAGCTGTGTACTCAGAAGCTGGATAAACAGAGGAGAGCCCGTCTCTGAAGACAGCTGAGTTGTTCCAGTATGAGGTGGACACCGCTCGCCCTCACCGCTGGCTTCATGGTGAGCACCAGTTCTCCCTGACAGGACCTTTCACCCCAGCCCAGGAGCACGGACGTGCTGTGCTCCGTCCAAGCCGCTCCTTCTGAAGAAAGGTTTGCGCTGGAAAGGTTCTTTTCCTTTTGAAATTAGGTTGGGACTGGGAAGGGAATGCTTTTATGTTTACATTTTTAATAAGGAAAATAGACTTAAAAATTGTTCTTTATTTATAGTGGTGAACTTTAAGTGTAATGTATTCCTTAGAAAAACACGACTTTAATAAAAATGGAAACTAAATTGTAGCTTGTCTTTACCTAAAACCAGAAACTTTTTTTTTGCCTCATTCTGTTTTTTTTAAATGTTTATTTATTTATTTATATGAGTACACTGTTGCTGTCTTCAGACACACCAGAAGAGGGCATCAGATCTCATTACAGATGGTTGTGAGCCACCATGTGGTTGCTGGGAATTGAACTCAGGACCTCTGGAAGAGCAGTCAGTGCTCTTAACCACTGAACCATCTCTCCAGCCCCAGACACTTTTTAAAGCCTGGGTAAGAAACAAATACAGTCACGACCTCTGCTGGGGAAAAATGAGGAGGTCACTACTGGGAAATAAAACTCAGTTTTACTTACATGAAAAAAAGTTGTCCTGCATCCAGAATGGGGTAGTCATATGTGACACCTGAAGAGGTAAGGGGGAGAAGCAGACCAGACGGGTCCTCAGAACAGCCTGATGCTGTTGCAGCCCAGGGCCTGTGCTCTGTGACAGCCTATTGCAAACACTGGCAGCCATGGAGAGTGACTTCCTGCTAACGCATATGTGAGTATGGGTCCTGGGGACCAAACCCAGATCAGCAGACTTGGCAGCAAGCATCTTTAAGCCCAGAATCCTCTTGCTGGCCCTAAAATATTATCTTTATTGTTTTCAGTTTTCCTCTCTTAAAACGTTATTATATTTGTTTCTGTGTGAATGTTGGTTATGTGTGTGTGTGTGTGTGTGTGTGTGTGTGTGTGTGCGCGCGCGCGGGCGCAAGTGTGTGCATGCAGGAACTTGCCATGGTGTATGTGTGAATGTCAGAGGACAATTTTGGGGGTCTTGGGGATGAAATTAAGGTCACCAACTTTGGTGACAAGGGCCCTAGTCTGCTGAGCCATCTTATTGGTTCTCAGTTTTCCTCATGTCACATGCCTTTAGTCCCCAAACTGTCTGGCAGAGGCAGACAGATCTCTGAGTTTGAGGCCAGCCTGGTCTACAGAGTGAGTTCCAGGACAGCCAGGGCTACACAGAGAATCTGTCTCCAAAAGTTAAAATAAAGAAATTGAAAAATTGTGTATAGCTATCTTCAATTACTATTCTTTACCTTGAATGTTTAGGTTTTTTATTTTGTTCATTTTCATTCCAACTTCTACCTGTTACCCACCCCCTTCCCCCTCCCAGCTCTCACCCCCATCGGCCACCCTCCAACTTGGGATGAGTCTTCTATCTTAGCCTCAAAACTGGAATTATGAGTCACCATGCCCAGATCTTTTATTTTTAATTTTTATCTTTTGACCCATAGACAAAGGAACTACAACCAAAAGAAGACACAAAGACAAAGGTTAGAAATTGGGTAAATCATTGTGCTGAGAGGAATAAAATGTCCCGATGATTCAATCATAAGACAGTGTTCCTCCCTGAGCACAGTCCACCAGCACAGTATACTTCACCCTCTGCACACATCCCCCCTGATCTGGCTGTGATCCTCCTGCCTCAGGCAGCTCAGCTGTCCCGATGGCTCAGTCACATTTTTGAAACATGGTCAGTCGCCTTTTATTAAACAGGCCTAATACATAGTACTCACCAGGAGCAGCCAGCAGGCTTTCTGGAGGGAACTGTTATGAATTCTCCCAACATTTAAAGCACCTTCAACCCCACCATGCCAATCTAGAGAGCTGCCCTTTGACCAAGCTATAGATGAGGGGGCACCAAATAGACCAGAGGTAAAGTTCAAGAGCTGATGCCTGACCAGCCCAGACCTTGTCAATGCCAGGTACTCAAAAGATGGGCGGTCACACAAGGTCTCACTGTGTAGCCTGTCAGCCTGGAACTCACTATGTAGGGCAGGTTGGCCTCAAAATTAGGCCTGTCTGTCCCTGCTTAGGACTGAAGGCATGAGCCACCTTGCCCAGCAAGAATGCCTTTTAAAAATAAAGAAAGAAAGAAACAAGCAAAGACCATTGCTAGCATGTCAGGAGGCCACATTTAAACCAGGGTCAGGTGCTAGAGCCATCCCATGCAGACAGGGAGCTGAGTGCGGTGGTCCAGCTTTGGGATGACAGAGCCTTGTATTCCAGAAAGCAGATCCGTTACCGAGAAGTTAACAGTCTGGCCATGCCAGACTATGGGGTACTTTATGATGCAAAAGCATCCCAAGATCAAACCACAGGAGTGTCAAGATGCAGAGTACACGCTTCATCATGTGCATGGGGAGGGCCAACACAGGCTGCTTTGTCAGCAGCATCCCAGGGAAGAAACCTCATCTGATCTGGCCATGCTTGTGTCTAACACTGCATTATGCTGGGGGACATACTCAGCAAGACTTCATCCTTTGACACTGGGTCTTAAATATCTTTTCTCAAGATATCAGCTTTGAGGGCTAGCCTGGGCTCTCTAATAATGTCTTTGGTATTACGTCATCTCCTTGCAAAGGTCACACTTTTCTTCCTGCTACTGTATTTTTCTACCACAAGCTAACAGCTAAATCCCATTAAATCCTTAGAGTTCATTTTAAATGTCACCTTCCAGAAAATATTGATATTTTTTTCCAACTAGATGTCCATTTTGAACTGTCCGTTCATCTCCTCTAGAAGGTGATGCCCTGTTCTGCGGATCTCTTCTCCGGAGATCTCCTCTCCCTACAGGTCATAGTAAGTGGGTTTCTTTAGAAGAACCTGAGGAGCTGGGACCGCAGAGCCAGAACTGGAAAGCCTCAGCTACATGCTGCTTCCAGGCCCACAACGTGCTGGGTCTCTCCATCAGCCTTGGAGGTTTGAGAGGACAGCAACTGTACACCAGCCTCTACCACGAGGCCGATCATAGTGGACAGCATCACAGGAACATGAGCAGGGGCTGGCCCCTGTGTAGTGGCACCTCTGGCCTGAAGACAGCCCCGTTGAGCACCTGCAACACTGGTTTGGTCCCCTGGACCAAGCCCACAGCTTTGTAGGGGACACCTTCCAGGGCCACAGTCAGGACGCATTCCCCACTGCCCTGCTCCCCTGAGACCACAGGGCTGTGGGAGGTGGTGACATTGAGGCCAGCCTCTTTCACCAGTTCACAGCTGCCTGCTTTGATGCTTCTCTCAGAAGGCTGACAGTGACTGCAGGGCTCAGGCAGGACCCAGCATTCTTCAGAGATGTTCCTTGTATAACCACTGTGGCGTGCATCGGCATGCCCAGTGCTTCTGCCAGACCAACCCAAGGCTTGGTGTGTGGAGAGAAGACACTGGTAAGGGCCAGGGTGTTTACAACCACTGTTAGAGATTTCTCCTTCACCATGTCCACAAACTGGTGGCGATTTCCTCCCCACAGCAGCTCTGGGCCTCCTAGGTGCTGGCGCCCAGGAGGGGACAGCTGACGACATTCTTGTGGTTCACTAAGGCCCAGTCCCATGGTGGCTTTTCTGTAAAAACATCTGGTGCAGCACCAGCACAGTGACCAGACTGCAGGGTACTAAGCAGAGCACCTTCATCCACTATGCCTCCTCGAGCACAGTTCACCACTTGCACATCTTTCTTGCACTGGGCAAAGTTGCTGTCATTGAGCAAGCCTGTGATGGAGGGCAGGAGTGGGGTGTGGCCAGTGATGAAATCCCAGAGAGGCCAGGTCTCCTCTAGTGGCTGAACACCAAAGAAGGCAGCAACTTCTGGAGAAATGATGGGGTCATAGCCTAGTCTTCATTCCAAAAGACTGCGTTCAGTTAGCCACCTCTCTTTCCGATTCTGCCTAGGCCAAGAATTCCCTGTCTTTCCATTCAGTTCTGTCCCCATGAACTCTTCTGGTCCCATTTGCCATCTTTCATCGAAGCTGTCGCCTGGGGAATCTGCACATGATCATCCCACAGGTGAGTTCTGCAGCACAGAGGCTATTCCATTGGGGCTGTTCATGACCAGGATGCCCTTCCTTGTGGCATCCTCCAGATCCACTAGAGCCTCTCTGTGGTGTTTATGACATCAGCAGTGATCTTAGTGGCTGACGGGATGATAAGGCCTTCACAGTCTTGGAGTTTGGCTAACAGCTCCTCCTTGCTCTCATTCTGCTTCTCCTCCATCTTGCAGGATCTCCTGGCAGCAGGGGTCCAGGCATTCACTGATAAGTGCTTGGTGTAGATTTGCGAAGGCCATTGCTGGGGCCAGACCTTCTGGTGGGCAGAAGCACTTGGTACAGGAAACTGCAGGCAGGGCTGGTGTGGTGACTGGGCCTGTCACCTTTTTAAAAGATTTATTTATTTATATGAGTGCACCATACCTGTCTTCAGACACACCAGTCAGTAGAGAGCATCAGATCCCATTACAGATGGTTTCTGCGAACTGAACGCAGGCTCTCTGGAAGAGCAGTCAGTGCTCTTAAGTACTGAGTCATCTCTCTAGCCCACAGTTGGCAGGTCATTCGGAGACCCATGTGTGAGGAACAACGAATCTTTCTCAGCATGTGTGTACCCAGCTCCTCAAGGAGAACAGATTTTCCCATCCATCATTTTCTATCATCTGTTGAGGCATTAGGCCAGGGAAATGAATGATGGCCAATTTTGGGGCCCCTTTTAATGTTTGTAGAAGGGCAAGAATCTCTTTTCATAGTCTCTCTTTCAGTTGTTAAGAGGCTCCTTCCTCCAAATGGCTTCATGGTATTTAAGGTATGGGCTGTGGCAAATGTATATAGTCCCAGTCTCTGATACCACTGCTGCTCCTGTGAGCCTGTGCCCTTTTAGAGGGCATCCTAAGGATCTGGTCTAGTCCCGTGGATATGGGCAAAAATAGTCAAGCAGTTTGTGGCCAGTTGAGGTCTGAATCAGGCAGTAGGGCAGCTGGGCTCGGAGCAGTTGGGGCCTGAAATGTCATCCTAGTGGGATTTAAGTGGAGAGACTGGTAATGGGTCATTCTGGCATTGGTAAGCCATCAACATTGGCAGTGGGGAGCGGGCGGGGGGAGCGCTGTTTGGATTCCTCTTCGATAGCTTGAGGCATGATGACCATCTGGCTTTGGCCCAATGAGTTTGTCAGCATCTTTAACCACGAGGGTTATGACTGCCCTCTGGCAACTGGCTCTAATTTCTTTGACAAGTAGGCTACTGGCCAGTGCCAGGGCAGAGCCTGAGTCAGTGCTCCTTTGGCTATTCCAGATCTCTTGTCCACAAAGAGATGGAGGGCTTAGTCACTTCTGGCACCCCTAAAGCCAAAAAATAAGTGTAGAAAAATAAAGCTTTTTTTTCTTCTTGGCCTCAGAGAGCCACCTCTGACCTTTTCTTAATATGTAACTTAGATAGGTCTCCCATGGTTGGCAGATTTGGGCCTTTTTAGTGGAGGCTCAATAGTGTAAATTCCCCAGGGCCTCCAAGAGGTCCCTGGTCCCCTCTAAGCACTTTTGTTTGGTTTCTGCTGCCCCCAGGAGGTCATTCACAATCCATAAGAGTCAGGTTGGGAAGCTGGGCTCTGTACTCACTCAGGTCTTTATGGAGGGCCTCCTCCTGTTGCCCTCTTGGACCCAAGACCTTCTTGAATATCTTCAGGCTTTAGCAAGACAGAATGTTGAGCTTTTATTATCAACAAGAGACCTTCTACTGGCTGGTTTTGTGTCAACTTGACACAAGCTAGAGTTATCACAGAAAAAGGAGCCTCAGTTGAGGAAATGCCTCTATGAGATCCAACTGTAAGGCATTTTCTCAATTAGTGATCAAGGGGGGAGGGCCCAGCCCATTGTGGGTGGTGCCATCCCTGGGCTGGTAGACCTGGGTTCTATAAGAAGGCAGGCTGAGCAAGTCAGGGGAAGCAAGCCAGTAAACAGCACCCCTCCATGTTCTCTGTATCAACTCCTGCCTCCAGGCTCCTGCCCTGTGTGAGTTCCAGTCCTGACTTCCTTTGGTGATGAACAGCAATGTGGAAGTGTAAGCTGAATAAACCCTTTCTCCCCAACTTGCTTATTGACCATGATGTTTTGCACAGGAATACAAACCCTGACTAAGATATGGTGTGTTGTTGGAATGTTTCTATGATCCCCTTTAAGAAAGCTGTGGGGCTCTCATTGTCTCTCTGACCAATATCTTATTTATCTTTGGTCAAATTAGTGGGCTGTCCTGCAGCCACTTTGAGATATGTCAACAGAGACTGCCAACATTAACAGTGTCAGAGTCTCCTCCTATCTTTAGCGGTGTTGAAATCCCAATCTAGGCCGGTTAAGAGAAAGCCAGCCTCAATAGCTGTTGACCAGGAATCTGTTCCAAGCTCTGGTGAGGGAGACATCCACCCTCTCAGGGCCTCTCCTGCCCAGTTTGCCAAGTGCTTGGATCCCTGATGTATGAGAACTTATCTTCCTACTGGGGAGAGTTTGATTAGAGCCTAAGGAGGTGCCAGCCTCAGACCTTCCCAGGGGCCATGGACACCTGAACACAACATGCTGCCTGCCTGCTGCAGATTTAGGCTTGGAAGTCAGCCCCCATCCCCCTTGTGTAGGCTTCTTCATGGCCAGAAGGAGATGGGTATAGGAACAGATTCCATATTGGTCTGGGGTCTTGTCACATTAACTGTTAGGGCTTCATCAAGCCTGAGAAAAATGGTGGTTCAGCAGGCATCTGGTTGATAAAGCAACTGAGGTCAGTATGAAGGTATCTGTGTAATGTCACAGGCAGACTTAGTCTATCACAAAGACACAACTGGTGTACACCAGGATGGTTTGAGGGTAGAGTTATCAGCCCAGATACAGCTTTAGAAACCGGGGAGTCTGGTTCAGTTTAGAATCCATCTTGAACATCTTACCATAATCAGCCGAGGAAATGTAACCAGAAAGGGGAGGGGTGCATATGAACCAAACTTATGAAACATTGAGAAGCCCCGAAGACCATTCACTTGTGAATTCCTCTCAAGTCAGGTCAGTGATGCCCTTGCCCGTGGTTTATGCTCTTAGTCATAGTGATTGGTCGCAGCCTCCTTGTCTGAGATGAGCCCTGGGCAGGAGAGCTGGCAGGGAGTGCCAGCAACCACCATCAGTGATGTGATGTGGGTCCTGATGAATACTGTGAGAGCCCGGTTGCCCTAATCTTGCCACTAAAGAAGCTGCTGAAGGAGCTATCTCCTCCCTAAATGGTCTGTTTGGCATACGACCATCTGGCTAGATGCATGTCCCTACAGTAACGACCCCAGCAGGCATTGCCAGTTAGATCAAAATGAAACTCCAGTTTCCCAAACCCCAAAAGGCAGTCCAAATATCCAGAAACAGGCTCACCCTGGACTATGGGAGGATTTCTGGCAGTTAGACAAAAGCAAGCATCCCCCAGGAACTTGTGAGCCTGGTTCCCCTCTACCAAAAGAAGTCTTTTCCCTTGCCACCGGCTGAAGGGAAAATGGCTCTATGAGGTGCCTATTAGCATCCCGAAGTTCATGCTGGTCTCCAGGGTCCCTCAGCACAAGTGCCTGCTGCACATTTCAGAGTCTATGCCAGCTCATGGGCTTTCCTCCCTGCAGTGACCCATCTTCCTCATAATGTTCTTCATCCTCTGCTATGTTTGCTATACTCTCCTTCCCTCTCTCTGTCCCCTTTCTCTTCCTCCCTCCCTCTGTCTCTCTGTCTCTCCCTTGCTCTTGCTTCTCACTCGCTCTGCTCCTGCTTCACTCCTAACCAGATCCAGTCAGCTGTCTGCTGGCCACAGGTAGCCGACATCATTTTCTATTCTGGATCCTTCCAGATATGTCTAGCTGCTCTCTCTCTCTCTCTCTCTCCCTCTCCCTCCCTCTCTCTCTCTCCCTCTCCCTTCCTCCCTCCCTCTCCCTCTCCCTCCCTCCCTCCCTCCCTCCCCCCCTCTCATGTTTATAATAAAAAATCTCCCATGGCCACCTTACCTTGGATCAGTCATGCCATAAGTTGGTAGACACACCAGCCAGGCCAGCATGGCTGGAAGTGAACCCGTGCATTATGAGGTACAGGTTGGAAGGTAAGGGTTGTGAATGAAAACCTTCTGGAAGGAGTCTGTTTCTGCAGAGACTGATGGACCGATTGGAATTTCAGTAGCCTAAAGAGGCCAAAATTTTGTAGGTTGAGAGAATAATTATTTTATTGTGAACTATTTTTAGCTTCTACAACAGCCATTGCTTGCTCACTCTGTGATCAGAACCAACATCTTGTGATAATAATAATAATAATAATAATAATAATAATAATAATAATAATAAACCTTCTAGAATCTATTGACTTAGCAGACCAAATGCAATCAGATAGCATCTAGACCTAAAAATTTGTTTCCCACATCTTGCTATACCATCCTCTTTGGTATATCTACTGTGATGGTTTGAATGAAAATGGCCCTATAGGCTCATATATTTGGATACTCAGTCACAGGGCACAGACTTAAAAAATTGGGAACCTAGGATTTGTGGCCTTGTTGGAGGAAGTATATCACTGGAAATGGGCATTGATGTATTTTAAACGCGATTTATGACTTTCTTTCTAGCTTCAGGAAATTTATGAGAACTTCATAAAGTTGCTTCCACATTGGAACATGGAGTTTGTGTTCTCAGGCCACTAAAAATGGCTCCAGAATAAACTATCTCTTATTTCCTTTAAGGTGAGAGCTGTGGTTTTGCATCAACAGGTGACAGAAACAAATTCTGGACCCCAGCTACTAGATCACAACGAGCTAAGAATAGAGGTGAGAAATGTACTCCAGTGTAAGTCAAAGATGCCAGCGAGAAACACAAGACAGAAATGATCAGCTCTTCCTCCTGTCCCTTTAATGTCCCTTGCCTTTCTGTCCTGCCTGGGTGCTGAGCCAGTGGTGCTGAGTACAGTGACAGCTAGTCATCTGTAACATCTCTCCCTGTCGAGCCTCTGTCGTTAATGTCTGTACCTTTAAACTTATCATCTACCGTCTCTGTGTCTATCCATCATCCATTTCTGTTTTGTGCATGCATAGCACATATGTGGAGTCAGAGGACAATTTGCAGAGTCCAGAGTCAGTTCTCTCTAACACGCAGAGCCCGAGGATCAACCTCTGGTCAGCAGGCTTGGTAAGAAGTGCTTTTACCCAATGATCAACCCCTCCAGCCCAAGAAAGAATTCCAGTGTAAGCCAAACTCTACACCTCAGAGCGTGTGCTTTGCAGCCAGATCTGCCAGACTCTCTGAAAGGCCAGGGTCTTTCAATGGATCACAGTAGGAGGAAGAGGCTGGCTGGAAGAGAAGACTCCCAGGGAAGCATTTGTTTGGTTTAGGTTTGCAAATGCAGAGAGGGTCATCAGAAAGCCTTTGTGTTGACTACAGTAGGCAGAAAAAAAATATGGTCTTTTTAATGATCCAAACTGGAACACATCAGTTGGTTAAATCTGTAAGCATCAGTGTCCCAAGGCATTGCTTTTTACCCAGCCAGTGTGAGCCAGTGTGAGCCAGTGTGAGCCAGTGTGAGCCAGTGTGAGCCAGTTCTGAGGGGCTTAAACAGGGCTTCAGACCTGCAAGCCTTTGTCCAGGGCTCTGAGTCTCATCAGTCCCTCCCTCCCTATCTCAGTATTCATGTGCCTGCCTGGGACCCTCAGAGGCCAGAAGAGGGCATCAGATCCCCTGGAACTGGAGTTATAGATGGTGATGAGCCACCATGTGCTGGGAACCAAACTTGGGTCCTCTAGATGAGCAACCAGAGCTCTCTTAGCCACTAAGCCTTGCTCCAGGCCCTCTACAGAGTTTCTTTTCTTACTCGTCTCCAGGTTTTGTCCAGAGGAGAGGACAGAGCAGGCAAAACGGAAGGCTTCTCACTGGGCTCACCCATGGTTGGGTCAGAATGAGTCAGTGGGAAGGAGCACACTTCCTGTCAGTCACTGAATGGGTACTCAAGAAAGATTTTTCAAGTATTTAAAGAAATGAACTTGGAGAGATGGCCTAGTGGTTAGAACTCTCGTTGCTCTTACAGAGGACCTGGGTTTGGCTCCCAGCACCCACATGGTAGCTAACTCTCTATAACTCCAGTTCTAGGAGATCTGACCCATTCTTCTGGACTTTGATAGACCAAGCATATATACATACATGCAGGCACTCACACATACACATAAAATGTTTTAGGTTAATTTTTTTAAGAATACTTAAGCTCTAGTTTTTTTTTAAAAGAACATTTGAAGAAAAATGAGCAAGATACCTTTGTCCCAAGATAACTGCTCTAAAAGCCTGAAATCTAGATTTGATCTGCCCCTTTGTCTAGTCTTTTTGGACTTTCTTAGTTCTAGCAAATAATCCATAAGCCAGGATCTTATTAGTGGAAAAAAACCCCAAACAATAACAACAGCAACAGCAACAACAGCAACAACAAAATCACCTAAGCCTGATGCATAAGACCTCACTAGCCTTGAGGGCAGATACTTAGCCTTCCTTAGACTGAGGGCTGGGTTGTCAGGCTGAAGCAGCCTTCAGGACCTGATACAGTCACAGGAACGGCTGTAGTAAAACAGGATGAAGTTCCTCCCACATCACCAACAGTCAGCGTGCTGGAACCAAGTCTGATTCCGCTGGGATGTTCAGAGGATGTTCATAGCAACTGTCCTGGGCACTGACCTAGCAACGCTCAGAGGACAGTCAGGGTGGAGTTAGGATATGCTGTGCTCCTTCCTTGCGCCCAAATACCTCTCACCACACAGCAAGAGCCAGTCAACTGTATCCCAGCAATTAAAATGCCGGCCGTGTTCCCTGTGTGTGTGCAAGCAGGGAGGCATCGCCGTCAGCTCTGTCTTGTAAGCATTGCTTCCTGTATTCACAAAAGCCACTTTCTTTTGCTTACGGAGTCACCCTCTTCTTATGTGCACAGTGAATCCCAGAAGGACATATGTCCTTAGGACCATGGGCCTAAGTTAGGATTAAGGTCTTTGCTCTGCTGGGACCATAGGTACACAGGCTTGTTTGAGTTTCTTCTTTTTCTTCTTCAATATTTATTTATTTATTATATATGAGTACACTGCCGCCATCTTCAGACACATCAGAAAAGGGCATCAGATCTCACTGCAGATGGTTGTGAACCACACCATGTGGTTGCCGGGATTTGAACTCAGGACCTCTGGAAGAGCAGCCAGTGCTCTTAACCACTGAGCCATTTCTCCAGACCAGGAAAGAGAACCCTAATTCACAAAATGCCTCCATAAGACTGGCCTAAAAGCAAATCTGTATTGTCTTGACTCATGACTGCTATAGGAAGGCTAGTTCCACAAGGGGGCAGCAGTGCCACCCGAGGCAGGTGGACCTGGGTTGTGTAAAAAAGCAGGTTAAGCAAGCCATGAGGAGCAAGCCAGTAAGCAGTACTCCTCCGTGCCTCTTTTCTCATTTTTCTGCTTCTAGGTTCTTGGCTTGACTTCAGATCTGTAAGCTAAACGAATCTCTCCACACCCTGCCCCACCCGCCCCCAGTTGCCTTTGTTCATGTTATTTTATCATAGCAGTAGAAGCCCTAAGACAGATTGTTTTTAAAATTTAAGAAGTCAGTGCATCCAGCAGCTTGCTCCCTGACAACCTACTACATAGGGATTTCCATCGCTAAAGAGCACAAGAATGGACTGTGCTTTCCTTCAGCGGCACTTTCTGCCTTATCTTAGCTTATGAAGTTATTTTACTCACTTGCAAGGATTTCATTCTTAATTATATGAATATGTATGCATCTATGCGTGGGTACCTGCTCCTGAGTTGCACATGAGTTAGAGGCCGGAAGAAGGTGTTGGATCCTTAAATCCTAAATCCTGGAGCTGGAGTTACAGGTGGTTGTGAGCTGCTTGATGTGGGTGCTTGAAACTGAACTCTGGTCCCCTGTGAGAGCAGCGTACGATCTCACTGCTGAGCTATTTCTTTGGCCCTGCTTCATTTGCTTCTCCTCTATGTATCCCCAAACTTTCTCCCAGACAGCCAAGCACACATGGCTGCCACACTCCTAGCACTGGAGAGGTTAAACTAGGAAGGTTGTCCAAAGTATTAGGTGTGCCTGTCTTTAAAAAAAGGAAAAAAGTGCTTCTTTCCTCTAGGAAATACTAACCTGTGCTGGCTAGTCCTGAACCCAGGCCAGGTAGGAGACATAACATCTCTCAGTGTTAGTCCTTCCTGCTTTGTCTCCTTAAATCCTAAACGCAGGAATATGGAGTGCCTTCACCTGCATCTTGGTTCTGGGCCTCCTTACCTGCCTCCCATCACCACACCCTGTTGGATTTAACAGAACTGGTCTGACTGCTCCCCATTCTGCTACAAAGGCTCAGTGGATGAGTCTCCACCAAGACCCTGTAATTAACATCTCTTTCTGCAGCAAATCTTGGGATCAGCCATGCCTGAGCTCCTCATCCTGTGACAGTATTGCTCACAGAACACTCCTTTCCCTTGGCAAATGTTCATGCTTTTTTTTTTAGAGTGTATGTAAGTGGGTGTGTGTACATGTGCATGCATGTAAAAGCCACAGGAAGCTGCAGCTGCTCTTACCTTATTGAGACAGGGCTCCCAGTGAACCTTTGCTGACAGCCAGCAGGTCCTGTCTCTGGCCCCCACAGTGCTAGAGTTATAGACATGTGTGGCCATGTCCAACTTTTCATGGTACTGAAAGTCTGAACTCAGGTCCTCATCCACTGAGCCATCTCCATAGTCTGATTATTATTATTATTATTATTATTATTATTATTATTACTATTATTATTATTATATTTACAAGTTATAGGGATCTAGCAAGTACTCAGTGGGTAAGAGTATTTGTTGCTCTTGCATGAGACCAGAATTCAGTTCCCAGGACCCATGTTGGGGAAGTCATAACATCTTGTAACGCCAGCCTAAGGGGATCCTCTGGACTCTGAGAACACCTCCATTTACTTACACACACCCCCTCAAATACACACACATAATTAAAAGTAAATCCCTAAAAATGGGGAAAAAATGTTCTAAAAAAAATTTGTCACTCTTGGCATATCTAAGACTTTCGTTCACTGTCACTGACTAAATTCAGCATGTTGCTAACTATTGCTACTACCCATAATCCTCTCACAATCCAAACAGGAGCTCTGGACCCTGCAGCAAGAACTCAGTTCATTCTCCCCTCCCTCAGCTCCTGAGGACCTGTAGCTGCTTTGTTTCAGTGAATTTGCGATGCTAGATATTAAAATCTATTGTTTTGTGTCTGGTTTGTTTCACTTTACAAATGTTGTGGGGACCTTGGACATTCTGTCTTGTTATTTGGTGTGGAGGGTGGTGTGTGTGGGGGGGGTATGTGCGTGTGCACTTACCTGTGTGTACACATATGTGTAAAAAGTCAGAGACCAATATGGGGCCTTTCTTCTATGATGCTCTGCCTTATTTTTGAGAGTCTCTTGTTGAATCTGAAGCTTGGCATTTTGGCTAGTCGGGATGAGCAACAAGCCCTCACACACTGCCCCCTGCCCCCACCCCAGCTCTGAGGGTACAGGCAGGAACCATCACGGGCAGCTTTTTACACAGTGCTGGGGATGCAAACTCGGGTCCTCGGGCTTACCCGGCGACAAACACTTCTCCACAGAGCCCCCTCCCAGTCCCCAGTTTGTTTTTTTGTTTTGTTTTTGAGACAAAGTCTCATGTAACTCAGGTTGGCCTTATACTTGTGGCAATGCGGAGGGGTTACCAGACTGTCCTGCAGTCACCCCAACATTCCTCATTCCTAAGCCATGTCTTCATTGATGCTTGCTATCTACTTAAAACAGTTGGTAGCTGGGTTTGGGGTTCACCCTTGTAGTCAGGATACCAGCAACCACAAGCAGGAGAAGCAGCAGGAGAAACAGGCCCCCCTGGGGCTATAGCATTTTTATACTTTCTCTAGAGTTCTCAGAGTTCCAAATGTCCTATCAGACACTTGCAGAAACTATTTGCAGCTGGCAAAAACACGCCCCTGCTAGAGCCCGAGTCAAATCATATAGACTGCTGCTGTGGACAGTCCAAAGCAGCCCCACATCTGGTACCTGGGATTAAAACAAGAACATATCCCTGTAACATTTCTGTGTTTTAAAGAAACCAAAATTCTTACTACACAGGGTCCTCCTGAGCATGCATAGGGACCTCCGTCTCCTGCCCAGCCACTGGCTTGTCATCAGCACACACCCCCAGCAGCCATGGAGAACCCTCCAGACACCTCACTGGGCTCTTGGTCCTTTGGGTCTACGGCCAGGGCTGCAGCTCTACAGGGTACAGGGTTGTTTTGTTTTAAGCAACTATGAAAGCTGCTACCGTAGGCTGCAGACAGACTGTGCATTTCATTTTACTTGCAGCCTAGAGTTCCTCCCAGCCTCAGATGATTAGGCCGTGTTCCTCTGTAAATTCCGGGCCAGCTGGGAGAACAGATTGCTCAACCAGAGAGGAGGTCCTTCTGGTCCCTGAAGATCTTAAGATAGAGCAACCGAAAAAAAAAAAAAAAAAAAAAAAAAAAACCCAGAGTGAAAACAAGAATCAAAAGCTGAGAGGATAAGCTTTTTGGTTGGTCTATTTTACTACTCCTCCCTGTCAACCTAACACATGTTCCTTGAGCTTTGTGTGGGACAAGCCCTATGCTGGAGCTGGCGCTGCAAGGAGGTCTCCAAGCAGGCAGATGCAGCTTCCAAGACAGGATGGATAATGATCCCTAAAGACACTCATGCCCTAATCCTGGGACCTGTGAACCTGTTCGGTGTCTGGCACCCAAAGGCTCACATGGGTTAGGCACATGATACACCATTGAGCCATATCTCAGACTCAGGTGAAGGATTTACAGATGGGATATTTTTCTCCATCATCTGAGTGAGTCTGATATAATCACTGGGTTTTTTTTTTTTTTATAAAGAGCTCAAAGGGTTGGGGCTAAGGCTCAGTAGGTAAATGTGGTGGGTTCCTGCGTACACATGAACACGTGTGCACCCCTCCCACAGAGGCTCAGCATGTAAAGCATGGCACTGAGGTAGCTTGGGGGTAACAGTGCATGCAGCGGGTGTCCTGAGCTTCTCACACACAGGGCGGAAGTCAAGAACTGACTCTCGCAAGTGTTCTCTGTCTCTGGCTGCAGCACAAGCACCATAGCATGGAACTCTCACACTTAAACTTACATACACAGCAAGTGAGTAAATGAATAAATATGAAACACTTTAATAAAAATATGACATCGAGTGTCTATCCTGTTGTCTTTACCACGGAGGAAAGAGCCACTTAAAAACACATCCTAGGGCCAGCAAAGATGGCTCTGCAGGTAAAGTACTTGCTATGTGGTCCTGAGGCCCTGAGGACCAGGTCATGAATTCACCTGTTCTGTCTACACATACACATACACACACACACACACACACACACACACACACACACACACACACTGAATAAACAACAAAAGCAAAACTGACTTCTGTTCAGTTAGGCATGAGGAGGAAGAATCAGGACACTTTGGAATGAGGAGGAAGAAGGCGCGATTAGAGGTTCTGTCCTAGGGAAGGTAGCACAGGCTGCCTGTTCTTCCGTCTCTCACTGTCTTATATGGCACTATCCTGTTCTTTATTCCCCAGGTACCCAACTTCAGGATGCTCTTTGCCCAGCCCACCCCTCAAGCCCTGTGTTGTGCCAGTGTGTATCAGCCAGAAACAAGGAAGTTTTGTTTTATTCCTGCCCAGTGACAATTCAGCTCTCTTGGGTGGATCACACTTGGTCATCTTCTGCTTCCTCGGACAGCACAGACATCACGTGAAGATCCATCTTAGCAAGGATGCTTTGCTTGCACAGCTTCTGGTGGCCACAGCACACTGGTTTCAGGTTTTCCTGCCCACAAGGAGCTCACTGGTAGGGGATGAGAAGCTGGGAATTAGTGTAGGCTAGACAGCCATATATTTGAACTACTTGAAAACACATCAGCAATGGGTGGTGGTGGTGAGGGGGTAAAGCTCTCAGGCAAGCAGGACAGTAACCTCGTGGCTTCGAGGTTCTGTTCTAGGTACATCCAATAGCTGAATCGTGTGCCTTTGGCTTCCATGAGATAACACTGTATAGAGACTGGGAAAGACTCTCCCTTTTCCCTTCAGCCAATGTTAGCTGAATTTTGCTATGACAGCCGGAGAATGTCAGCCAATTAAAAAAATAAAGATCTCTGGGGAATTGTCTCTGGAGAAAAGCCGTTTACGAGGGTGCTGCTGGGTACTCTCTGCCCTTTCACGGGACAGAGGCCAGAAAGTGTTTGCTGTGTTGCTTGCTCTGGGTGGATTGTTGATCTTTCCTGTAGCTTGGCTTTGAAGCTGACTCTCATGCTTCGAGGACTAGCCTGGAACTCTGTAGCTGAAGAAGACCTTGGACTTCTTCCTGTCTCCACCTCCTCCACCATGGAGAGAGGTCAGGAAAGGAACTTGAGGTGGGGGCTGAGCCTCAAGAGATCCCTTTGTCTGGGCTCCCTGAGTTATGGACCCAAGATCTGTGCCCTCTATCCCACTCACGTTTCCTTCTGTTCATTCAGAACATCAGGGACATGCAATTGAGAAAGACCCTTTCCTAGGAAGAAAAAAAATTACAGGGGCTTCCCAACAGGATTTCAGACACAATCTAGCCTACAACAAATGAATAATCTGGATATTTATCCAGTGAGTGCCAAAAAGTCTGTTACCAAGGATCCAGGTCACTGGACATCACCTTCTTCATTTTCCTATATTACCTGTGTGCATTTATGTGTGCATGCGCCTGCATGTGTGCATTTATGTGTGCATGCACCTGCACGTGTGCATTTATGTGTGCATGCACCTGCATGTGTGCATTTATGTGTGCATGCACCTGCATGTGTATAAGTCGAAGGACAACTCATAGGAATCAGTTCTCTTCTTTTACCACGTGGGTCTTAGAGATGAGCTCTGATCACCAGGCTTGGTGACAAGTGCCTCTACCCACTGAGCCACATCGGAGGCCACAACGACCTTCTGAAGTGGTCAGGTGCAAATCTATGGACATACCCTTGGGCTGGGGGCAACCTGAGTGCAGGGGTCACATTCCTGCTTCCGGATGCCTCCTCGTCTCTCCTTGTGTGAATCATTCTTTCCCACATAGGCAGGGGTTCTTGGGAGTCTCCTGGCTTGCCGCAGAGCATCCAGGCTGGCCCTTTGGGAAGGAGCTTCGGTACTCTCCCAGGGAGGAGCCCTGTTGTGGCAGAGGCAGGCAGATCTCTGAGTCTGAGGTCAGCCTGGTCTACAGAGTGAGTTCCAGGACAGCCAGAGCTACACAGAGAAACCCTGTCTCAAAAAAAAAAAAAAAAAAAAAGCAAAATCATAAACAAAAATCCCACTTTTGACACCGTTCCTATACCGACTGCTCTCTCTACATTATCTATGTCAGGTCCAAAAGAAGCCCAGGAGAGATGGCTAGCTGTGGTGCCTATTGGCACTGAAGAGCATGCTGGCCTCCGGGCCTACCCAGCATCCTGAGTGCCTGTGTCAGAGTCCATGCTGGCATCCTGGCTCCTCTCAGCTCTT
This sequence comes from Micromys minutus, assembly GCF_963924665.1. Classification (NCBI taxonomy): domain Eukaryota; kingdom Metazoa; phylum Chordata; class Mammalia; order Rodentia; family Muridae; genus Micromys; species Micromys minutus. Next base: position 59,623,209 of record NC_137976.1, on the reverse strand, counting down.
CTTACCCCACCCCTCCCCTAAACTACTCTAGCTCTTGGGTTTCCCTTTCCTTAGCTTCGCACCCCCGTGTAACCCAGCCATTTCAGCTGCATGCCCTTTTTGCTCCCATGGTCTCTCTTGCCCCTCTCTCTTCTTTTACTTTCTCCCAACCCCCTTTCCTTGTGACCCTGTTCAATCGACTGGCCGTATTTAGTCTACTAGTCTCTCTCTGTTCTGGACTCAGATGCGAACCTGCTCAGCTACCCCTTGGTCCAGTCATGACCTCATCTCACTTGGTCTACATACAGTCTGTCAGCACCATGAAGCTGGGAGCAAGACCTGGAGCAGAAGGATTCACCGTAATGTTCCAGGGCAGGAAGCAGGGATGAAAACACGAAGCTCCTGATTGTCATGTGGGTCTTAAGCAGCGGCCATTTTGGAGCTGCCCTTTCGAGCTTTGGGGGCTCCTTCTAAACTTCTATCAGTGGGAAATGCCACTCAGCCAACCCATCCACGTAAACTCCAGATTCAAAAATCTGACTGAAGCCAGATGCACTTTCTTTTCATATTTCGTTAATTTATCGTGTGTGTGTGTGTGTGTGTGTGTGTGCACTCGAGAGTGAGTGCGTGCAAGTACATGGGTGAACACATGTGCAATAGTGTGTGTGTGTAGAGGTCAGAGGAAAACTTTCAGGAGTTGGCTCTCTTCGTCCACCATGTGGGTCCCAAGGGTTGAATTCCAGTCATTAGGCACATAGGTGACCTCACTGGTACCACAGCTACACTTTAAGGGAATGGAGCTCGGAGTATCTTCTCCCATGAGCACTGGATCTTCTGGCTTCACTTTCTTCTGTGTGGGTGGGTATTTTGGAGTTTTCCTGGTTCTAACTGGTAATAGCGACCTTTCACCCAGAATTTTACTTTCAACCCAATGTTTCTTTGGACAATTTGAGATATGATACTTGTTATGGTTTATACATGCTCGGCCCAGGAAGTGGCACTATTACAATGTGTGGCTCAATTGGAGTAGGTGTGTCACTGTGGGTGTGGGCTTTAAGACCCTCATCCTATCTTTCTGGAAGCCAGTCTTCCACTAGCAGCCTTCAGATGAAGATGTAGAACTCTCAGCTCTTCCTGCACCATACCTGCCTGGATGCTGCCATGTTCCCACCTTGATGATAATGGACTGAACCTCTGAACCTGTAAGCCAACCCCAATTAAATGTTGTCCTTTATAAGATTCGTTTTGGTCATGGTGTCTGCTCACAGAAGTAAAACCCTAACTAAGAATGCTTTTTTAAAAAAGAGTTGTATTTATTTTTATTATATGCATATGAACGTTTGCTTGCATAGATATCTGTGCACCACACGAGTGCCTGTTACCTGCAGAGCCCAGAAATGGCGTCATCTCCCCTGGAACTAGAGTTACAGATGGTCTGGAGCCAACATATAGGTGCTGAGAACTGAATCCAGGTTCTCTGAAAGAGTACCTCATGGTCTATCCACTGAGCTCTCTCTCCCGTCACCACACTTCCATTTCCCTGCCAGGCTCTCTACCTCCTAAGTGCTGGGATTAAAATTCTGGGGTTGTCCCTTGCAAATGAGGAGAGGGAAGAATATCAAACTTTAGCAGACTAAAGGTTGTGGAGCTGACACACAGCTCTCAACTGTGCAGTCCTCCTGACCAAAGCCAGAGCTGCCCACCTGCTCTGTTGGACAGAAAATGGGGATTAGGCCAACCACTAGAAACGCCCAATCCAACCATGCTATTTAGAATCAGCGAGGAGGGTAGAACCCAGGCCCTCACACGTGAGCAGTGAACACTCTACTCTGAGTCCTCAGATGGGAGATTTTGGTCCTTTCAACTCACAAATGAGGAACCTAAGGCTGCAGAAGGGGAAGCGTTTGGACGAAGCTCGGAGTTTGTACTCCGGCTGGGGAGGAAATGCAAACTCTGCTCTCTTGTTGGCCTTCAAACCAGGAGCGCTCTCACAGGTGCTCAGTTGTGCTCCGTGTACAACAGCGTTAGCACCAGACTCCTATGTTAATGTACACGTGTCTTTCTAAGACAGTGCATAATTTCCAGACTTCCCAAAAATTCACTTAGCCACGTCCTTTTTTAAAAAAATTCTGTATCTTTGTACAGTCTCCAGAAGAGGATTAAAGGATTCCCCTTAAACGCTTAGGAAACGATGCCTGTACCATGCTGCTAGCCTCAGGGATGCGCGCCCACACGCGACCCTCATCTTTCACACAGCCAAGCGCTGCTGCAGGGGTGCAGGACCCAGGATGGGAAGCCATCTTCCTGCAGGCTGCATTGGTCTCAAAGTGCTGAGTCCGTGTGGTGGGGGGGATGGGAATGTGTCCAGGACATGATGTTGGCTGTTCCCTGGGATGAGGTGCCACCTCAGTTTATCTGGGGTTGGCGCTCACTCACGTCAGCCTGACTTAGCATACGTTGTGTTTCGGTGGTACATTGCGTGCCGTCCTCTTCCCGGAAGCACAGTCTAGTCGGTGAAGCAAGCATACCAGGAGTGATGTGGAGGGAGATAGCTCAACAGGGACACACAAAAAGGAAATAAAATCTCTTATAGACACAGACAGTTAGAAGACAGGCCTAGAGAATGAAATCAAGGGAGGGCCAGACTGACTCACAGACACTAACACTGAGTATTAAATAACAATTGGGAACTTTCCAGAAGCTGAATGGAGACGGGAGAATCTTGTGTACGAAGGCATGGAAGTAAAACTGTCAAATCAGGTGGTTCTTCCTCCCAGCCTCATCCCAGGAATAAGACTCAGACTCAACATGTATTGTAAATACCTTGGCCATATAGCTACTCTTCTCTTACTAGATCATAAGCTAAACTAACCTGTTTATTCTAGTCTACATTCTGCCATGTGGCTGGTTACCTGTGATTAGGTGCTATGCGTCCATCTTGGGTGAATCTCCCATGCCTGGCACTCTCCCAGAATCCTTTCTGCCTACAGGATGTTCCACCTCCTATTTCCTGCCCAAGCTATGGGCCATCCAATTAATTATTGATGGGTTCCCGTGTCCATACAGACACATGATACTTTCTCTACATGAAACCACATGCGTTCTGTTGGTAGGAAGGGGACAGCAAGCCAGGGTAGGGAGCTAGGCTCTGTGAGCGACTAGCTTTGTGAACCACAAGGAGAGGAAGAGGCCCGTCCAAAGGGATCCATCTGATGAAACTGACTGGATAACTCAGGAAGTCAGTTAAGGAGACTTCTCTGGGGGGTGAAGCCTTGGTATTTAGTTTACCTCAGAGAAGAGGAGCACCCCACACAGACTCAGGAGGGATTAGCATGTAGGTAATTTGGGGGAGGATGGAAACAGAAAGGTGAAACCAGAAAGTGCTTGGGACCCAGGAATTGAAGCTTGCTGCTCCTTAGCATGGTGTGTGGGCCTCACAGCAGCTCCCACAAATCCACACAAATTCCCGCTCTTCAGCTGCTATTCTAGGTAGAGCTAGATGGCCCAGGAGCTCATCCAAGGAAAATGCCTCTCACCTGAGGTAACAGGTCCTCCTTTCTCCCCAGAGCATCTCTCCTTTTAAACTGTCATTTAAAAACAACTATACTAGAACTCCATTCTCACCAGTGATTCTTGTTCAAAGAGAAGAAGGCAGGTCTTAGAACCTCATGACCCCTAAGGACATCCTGGTCTTGGACATGCCTCTCACAGCCTCATTGCCACAGCTCTGCTGGGAGTACCAGTGTCTGAATGATTTTATCCACAATGCTGCTCTCATCTCCAGCCTCTGGCTGATGCTACCTTTCCCACTGTCTTCCATGTGCATAATGATCCTTTCCCAGCTACTGCAGGAGCTAAAGCCTTACTTAGCACCTCAGATTTGTTTAGTCAAGGCTCCTCTCCTCCAGGAACCACCTCCCTGGCAGACTGGTCCTGTCCTATGACCTGTGCTGTCTCATGCTGCCTTTGCTCACGGTTAGCAGATGAACCACAGTTGCCACACCAGATTATGAAACTTGTGGAGGGGCAGGATCTATTCTTTGCTGTTGTTTATGGTGCTGGGGATTAACCCTTTAGAATCCAGGTAGGTGTTTTCCAACTGAGCCACACACCCAGCTCTGGCAGCCATCTTTGTCTTTAGACTGTAAGCCTATGCATACAAATGATTTCTGCCACTGCATTTTATTTATTTAATTTGGGGACAAGGTCTTATTATGTAGCCCTAGCTAGCATGGAACTTGCTATGTAAATAGACCAGGCTGGCATTGAACTCACAGAAATCCACCTGCTTCTTCCTCTGGGTGCTGGAATTAAAAGTTGGAGCCACCCAATAGGCATGCAGCCAATAATTTTTTTTAAAGATTTATCTTATTTTTAATTGTATGTTTATGTGGGGAGGGTACCTCTTGGATGCCAGAGTTGGTCTCCCCATCTCCCTGGAGCTAGCGTGTGGTTATGAGCAACTTGATGTGGGTGCTCAGAACTATACTCAAGTCTTGTGGAAATGCAGTATGTACTCTTAACCTGAGCCATTTCTCCAGCCCCACTGAACTGAAAAAGGTAGAACATGGTAGCACACACCTTTAACCGCACCAATTAGAAGGCAGAGGCAAGTGGATCTCTATGTGTTAAAGGCTAGCCTGGTCTGCAAAAAGTCCAGGACAGCCGGGGCTACACAGAGAAATGCTGTCTCACAAAACAAATCAAACAAACAAAGAGAAAAAGATCTGAAAAGGAATCAAGAGACAGAAAGCACTGAGTTCCTCCTCCAGGTCTAACCTAAACCACACACCTAAGCATAGATATCACACACATAAATAAATAAAACTTTATTTTTTGAAGAGTTTAAAAGTAATATATACACAGTTTGTCTTAGTGAGGGTTTCATGGCTGTGAAGAGACACCATGACCAAAGCAACTCTTATTAAAGCAACCATTTAACTAGGGCTGGCTTACAGGTTCAAAGGTTCAGTCCAGTATCATCACAGTGAACAGCATGACAGCATCCAGGCAGACATGGTGCTCTTGGAGCTGAGAGTTCTACATCTTGTCTGTCTTCTGCACTGGGAGGAGCTTAGGACCTCAAAGCCCACACTCACCGTGATAAACTTCCTCCAACAAGGCCACACCTCCTAACAGTGCTACTTCCTGTGGGTAAAGCATGTTCAAACTATTACACAGATAGACCTGAAGGATTTGCAAAGACCAAGAATGTCACATTTAAACTATTGGGCAACAATTTCAGGTGTGGGTGCAGAGGTATCCCCGAGTAAATGAAGCCAAGTGGATGTGTATATTGTTTGACACGAGCACAGTGTCAAGGACCCTAACCTCAGACCCACATACTCCCTGTGGGGTCAGAGGCTCAGAGGGTAATGGCAAAACCTTCCTTTGGTCAATGTTGATAGTGTGTACAGAAAATACCTATCATCACTCCCTCTATATTTATAGCCTGCAGAGAACTTCCCAGCTCCCATGGCTATTGATTAAGTTTGCCTCCTTGTTCATCAGTGTATAATAACCCTGGCTCCTGTTCATATATATATATATATATCCCTGCCTCATGTTCATCAATGTATAATAACCCTGGCTCCTGTTCATCTGTATATAATAACCCTGGATCATGTTCATCTGTATATAATAACCCTGAATCATGTTCATCTGTATATAATAACCCTGGCTCCTGTTCATCTATATATAATAACCCTGGCTCCTGTTCATCTGTATATAATAACCCTGGATCATGTTCATCTGTATATAATAACCCTGGCTCCTGTTCATCTGTATATAATAACCCTGGCTCCTGTTCATCAGTGTATAATAACCCTGGATCATGTTCATCTGTATATAATAACCCTGGCTCCTGTTCATCTGTATATAATAACCCTGGCTCCTGTTCATCAGTGTATAATAACCCTGGATCATGTTCATCTGTATATAATAACCCTGGCTCCTGTTCATCTGTATATAATAACCCTGGCTCCTGTTCATCTGTATATAATAACCCTGCCTCCTGTTCATCTGTATATAATAACTCTGGCTCCTGTTCATCAGTATATAATAACCCTGGCTCCTGTTCATCAGTGTATAATAACCCTGGATCATGTTCATCTGTATATAATAACCCTAGCTCCTGTTCATCTGTATATAATAACCCTGGCTCCTGTTCATCTGTATATAATAACCCTTCCTCCTGTTCATCTGTATATAATAACCCTGGCTCCTGTTCATCAGTGTATAATAACCCTGGATCCTGTTCATCTGTATATAATAACCCTGAATCATGTTCATCTGTATATAATAACCCTGGATCCTGTTCATCTATATATAATAACCCTGGCTCCTGTTCATCTGTATATAATAACCCTGGATCATGTTCATCTGTATATAATAACCCTGGCTCCTGTTCATCTGTATATAATAACCCTGGCTCCTGTTCATCTGTATATAATAACCCTGCCTCCTGTTCATCTGTATATAATAACTCTGGCTCCTGTTCATCAGTATATAATAACCCTGGCTCCTGTTCATCAGTGTATAATAACCCTGGATCATGTTCATCTGTATATAATAACCCTAGCTCCTGTTCATCTGTATATAATAACCCTTCCTCCTGTTCATCTGTATATAATAACCCTTCCTCCTGTTCATCTGTATATAATAACCCTAGCTCCTGTTCATCTGTATATAATAACCCTTCCTCCTGTTCATCTGTATATAATAACCCTGGCTCCTGTTCATCAGTGTATAATAACCCTGGATCATGTTCATCTGTATATAATAACCCTGGATCCTGTTCATCTGTATATAATAACCCTGGCTCCTGTTCATCAGTGTATAATAACCCTGGATCATGTTCATCTGTATATAATAACCCTGGATCCTGTCCATTTGTATATAATAACCCTGCCTTTTTGTTCAGATGTATAGTGAACACGCTAAGATTTCGGGGTGCTATGGATTCATTATCAGGAAGCGTTGGACCCTCTCCCAGTGTTTCTGTCCGTGTGTCTTTGTTCATCATTCCCCCATTGCTCTGAGTCAGGTTAGTTCCTGGAGCTGAACGAAGATGAGACACTCACTCTCAGCACTGACTCATCTGTACCAGGGAACGAGGCTGTGTGAGACACCCTTTGACTAAGAAGCCCAGGACTCTCTGGATGAACAGTATTCTGTGACAATTAATGTCACCAGTCACACCAGGCACACACCATCCACACCAGGCACAATGGCACACACCTAGTCCAGTTCTCGGGAGGCTGAGGCAGGAGGCTAGGTACAAATTACAAGCTGGGAGAGGCTGTGTAGTGAGAAAAAAGAAAAAGAATAAAGTTTGGTGGATAGTGCTTGTCTAACAAACAGGAAGCCCTGGCTTGTGCCATTTGATCTCAGTACCTGATAAAGCCAGGTGTGCTGATGAAGGCCAGTGACCCAGCAGTTGAGAGGTGGAGGCCGGAGGGTCAAAAAGTTCAAGGTCAGGGACTGGAGAGATGGCTCAGCGGTTAAGAGCACTGACTGCTCTTCCAGAGGTCCTGAGTTCAAAATCCCAGAAACCACATGGTGGCTCACAAGCGTCTGTAATGGGATCTGATGCCCTCTCTGGTGTCTGAAGACAGCTACAGTGTACTCATATAATAAATAAATCCTTTTTTAAAAAAGTTCCAGGTCATCCTCTGTGATGTAGCAAAATTGAGATCAGCTGGGATTACCTGAGGCCCTGTCTATAAACAAACAAATAGGTAAATAGAAATTTAAAAGACAGCTCAGGGGCTGGAGAGATGGCTCAGTGGTTAGGAGCACTGGCTGCTCATGCTGCTCCTTCAGATGACTTGGGCTTGAGTCCCAGCACCCACATGGCAGCTCTCAACTGTCTGCAACTCCAGTTCCAGAGGGTCAAACACCCTCTTCTGGCTTCCTCGGGCACCAGGTACACACATGATGCACAGACATGCATGTATCAAAACACGCATATACAATAAATGACAAATAATAAACAAGGCAGCTCTTTCTGTTTGGTTGATTTTGTTTGTTTTTTTTTTTAAGATTTATTTATTTATTATATATGAGTACACTGCAGCTGTCTTCAGACACACCAGAAGAGGGCATCAGATCCCATCACAGATGGTTGTGAGCCACCATGTGGTTGCTGGGATTTGAACTCAGAACCTCTGGAAGAGCAGTCAGTGCTCTTAACCACTGAGCCATCTCTCCAGCCTCTGGTTTTAGTTTTTGAGACAGTTTTTTGTGTTACTGCCCTGGCTGTCCTGGAACTCACTATGTAGATCTGCCTGCCTCTGCTTTGAGAGTGTTGGTACTCAAGGTGTGTGCCACCACTGCTTGCCTGACAGCTCAAATCTTAAATTACAAAGGAGCCATGTTGGCCGGGCTGCCTCTTAGAGCAGTACCAGGAACCTAACGAGCACTCAATATGTCTTTGTTAAATGAAGTTTGTAAAATATAGAAAGACTTTTTGAAGACAACCCATATGTTGTTATTCCAGTGACCAATGAACACTTATTGTTTTACATCCTTTCTCCTGCTGGTTTAAGAACCCACCCCCATCTCCGGTCCACCTTTACCTGCTAGGACAGTTCTCTCCCTAATGGAGACATGTTAGGCCACTTCTCTAATAGGGAACTACAAAAACAAAGCATAAAAAAAAAAACAAAAACAAAAAAAACCACTCATTTCTGAACTTCTAGGGTTTGTGTGTGTGTGTGTGTGTGTGTGTGTGTGTGTGTGTGTGTGTGTGTGTATGAATAGCTGGAGAGAGCTGTTGTAAGTGTAGGGAGGGGGAGTGAGAGTAGTAGGGCTATTCCTGTCCTGAGGTATGGGATCAGACTTCCGGTCCCGGGATAATCTGTCCGGCCGCCAATCTTTTTCCTGGCACAGCCTCAGACCTGGCTGTTGGCCCAGGCAAGTAGAGTGGATAAGAGCGGTGTCCTTGGCTACTGAAGTTGCCGTGCTCTGACACAAGGCGGTACAGTGGTTGGGAGCAATTAATTGATGCCCTGGAAGGCCAGATTAGCAGCATTCTGGCCCGGATAGCCCACCCCGAGAACCTGTGGCTATGGCTCTGTAACCTGAATGCCTTGAATGAGATGCACAGGCTATTCCCAAACAGGGACAGCTTGTACAAAGTTAGACCGAATTGGCAGGCACTCCAGAAAGAATTCAGAGCCAGAGCACAGCTCACTCTGAGAGGTCCCCCCACGGCAGCTCTCCTCCATCTTACTCCAAGTCACAGTGCATACTGATCATCTCTAGGATTCAACTGAGGAAAAATTAAGAGCATGACTCACCAAGAATACGGAGAAGTCTGGGTGTGGCAATGCCAGCCTATATCCCAGTATGTGGGAAGCTGAGGATGGAGTTTGGAAACACCATGGCCAGCCTGTACTGTGCAGTGAGACCCTGTCTGTCCTGGTTTTAGTTCGATGTCAGTTTGACCCAGGCTAGAATTATCTGGGAAGAGGAACCTCATCTGAGAAAAAATGCCTCCATCAGATTGCTTGTAGACAGGTCTGTAGGGCATTTTCTTGATTGAGGATTGATGTGGAAGAGCCCAGCCCACTGAGGGCAGGCAGTGCTACCTATGAGCAGGTGGTATTGGATGGCTTTAAAAAAAAAAAAAGCAACAGCTTAAGGGTTGAAGAGATGGTTCAGTGGTTAAGAACACTTGTCACTCTTGTAGGTGACCTGTGTTCAGATCCTAGCATTCACACAGGAGCTTTCAGCCAGACACCCATAACTCCAGTTCCAAGGGAACTGACCTCTGTAGGCACCAGGCAAGTGTATGGTGCACATAGATATAGGTAAAACATTCATAAACATGCATTCAAAAGAGAAAAAGATTAAAGGAAACAGGCTGAGCAATCCATAGGAGAAAACTGCTAAGAAGCATCCCTCCATGGTCTCTTCTTCAGTTCCTGCCTTGAGTTATCACCTTGACAAGACGGACCGTGACATGCAAGTTGAAGAAACCCTTTCCCACAAGTCACTTTTGGTCATGGCATTTACAATAGCAGTAGGAATCTACCTAAGACGCTGCCTCAGCACCCCTCCGTTTCCTACAAGAACAGGTGACAGACAGGGTAAGAAGCGATTTGAAGTCACAGGGAAGGTGATCATGGGAAGTTTTCATGTAGAATAGGACATCAAGAGGAACCCGGCAGACAAGAGCCCCTCATCAAGACAGATTTAAGCAAGTTCCGATATCCTCTCAATAATGGGTCAGGTGAATCCCATCTCTAAATACTTACAGCTGGTTTTGTTAGCCAAAATGGTGTGGTTATGAGGTATTCTGAAATACAATGTCAGGCCCCTGCCAAGGCCCCCTGAGAAATCACGACATGTGACAGACCTGATTTAAGGGAAGTTTGTTGTGGGGAAGGTGAGGGGAATGGCACCTGGAAAAGAAGCAGAGGCAGAGAAGGGGGGACAGAGAAGAACTGAGAGGGAAAGAGAGGTAGGCTGAGAACACATGGGAGCAGAGAGAGTGGAAGAAGGGGGTGCTGGGTAGCTAGTAGTCCTCTGGCAGGCAGCAGGTGATGATAAACACCTAGGTTCCTGGGAGGGGCCTAGCCAAACTGGTATTAACCAACATAAGGTAACAGCTTAGGCTGGCTTACTTTTCCTACTATGGTAGCTAGCTTTAACTGTCAAGTTGACACATCCTGGATCACTTGGAAAGAAAGACTCCAAAGAGTATTTATATTGGGTTGTCCTGAGGGCAGGTCTGTGTGACTGTCTTAATTGATATAGGACCACTCAGCCCACTGTGGGTGGCACCATTTCCTAGGCTGCTGGTCGTGGTGGGTTACCCTGAATGGTTAAGAGTAGACTCACCACGCTGAGAACAAGCAAGCAGCATGGTTTTGGATTTTTTCTTCCTAGAGACTAGACTGAGAATGTCATGTGACCAGTTCTTTCAAGTTCCTGCAGCAAGTTCCCTCTTCTGTTGGACTGCAACCTCCAATTGTGAGATAAAGTTGGTTTCTGTCCGGGTATTTTATCATTGTGACAGAAATAAAACCAGGACACCTTCAACAACAGTAGGAGGTATTATTATTCCCTCGCCCCTTTTTGTATGTTAGGGATATATTTTATTAACTATATTATGATTTTATTAGTTTTTGTAGGGTTAAAGATCAAACTCGGGTCAGTGTACATATTAGACAAAAGTGCTCTATGGTCCTATTAGTTTTTAGTTGTTATACAAAAATCATACATATGGGAACAGAGAAATGGCTCAGCAGATAAGAGCCCTTGTTACTCTTGCAGAGGACTCAGACTGAGTTCACAGCACCCACACAGCGGCTAATGACCATCTGTATAACTCCAGTTCCAGCAGATCTGATGCCCTCTTGTGGCCTCTAAAGGTACTGCATGCATGCAGTGAACAGACAAACTTACAGGTAAAAACATACACATAAAATAAAAATAAAAAGTTCGATTTTTAAAATTCACACATGAATTTGAGAGAGAACTCACTATGCAAAACTTACTCTGTAGCCCAGGCTAGCTTCAAGTTCCTTCCTCCACTTTCTAAGTGCTGCCATTACAAGCATATAATTGTATGTATTATGAGGTACCATGTTCATCAAACAGAATGTGGACTGATCAGATATGTATTTCTATTTACTCTGTATGATGAGCAAGCCTTCAGGATGATGTAATTTGACCAAGGCCATGCAATTATAAGCAGGTGAGGTCAGGATTCACATCGAGGGCCACTGAGATGGCTCAGTGGGCAAAGCACTTACCTCTCATCCGGCCACCTGACTACTAGGGCTGAAACCACAGAAAGGTGGAAGGAAAGAGCCAAGTCCACACAGTTGTCCTCTGACCTCCACGTGTGTGCTGTGGTACATGGGCACCCATATATGCCATAAACATACACACACACACACACACACACACACCCCAATAGTAAATAGTGTTAAATGAATAGATAAGGGGTTCAGGGAATGGTTTTCTAGCCAGAACACACGACCTCTACTACAGGCACTGATGAAAGCCACAGTACCGACTACCGACTTCCAAATAGTGTGGAAAGAATTGTTCTTCTCATGGGGTTCTCATTTGTTCTGCACACTCCGTCGGGAATTTCTGTTCATCGGGAATGATAGCTTTAGCTGTCTGACTACAGACATGTTTGATCTGGGAGGTTTGTCTTTCTGACATACATAATCATAGAAAAGTCATTTATTCATCCATCCTTTCATTCTGTTTGTTTTGTTTTGTTTTGTTTTTTTAAAAAAATTGCCTCACTACAAAGCCCTGGCTGTCCCAAACTTGATCTGTAGACCAGGCTGGCCTTGAACTCAAAATGTTCGGCCTGCCTTTGCCTCTTGAGCGCTGAGATTAAAGGCATGCGGTACCACACCCAGAAGCACCATTTCATTTCCTAAAAATGTATTTATTGTCGCACTTTTCTAAGTCATGGGGATAAAAATACATGAAGTAGTGTTGTTCTCAACTTATACACATACTATAGTGTGTGTGTGTGTGTGTGTGTGTGTGAGAGAGAGAGAGAGAGAGAGAGAGAACGTGTATCAGGGATTGGGCCCTAAGTTTCGGCTTGCTAGAATGCCTTAACACTCATCTACATTCTAATTTCTTCTCTCCTGTGAATCATGTATTATAAAGAGGAGGTGTCGGCAGTGAGGAGACCCTGCCTATGCTGCAGGCTTACTTTGCAGTGGGGTTGTGAAAAGCTCCCTCCGGTTGTCCTCAGTTAGGGACCGGAAGGACCAGTGCCACAGTGCTGAGCCTTGCTTCACGTCAGCAATAAATTCCGACAGGTTCACACGCGTATGCAGCCTGAGCACCCTATAAGAATTAATTTTCATAATGCTTGGGACAGTTTCTTACTTCAACACTGGCAAAAAGGTTTGCTCAGTAAAGACTCCAGGCCTGCAACAACCTGGTACAAAACCAAATGTGATGTCGAATCGTGAGATTGTTTGCACCTACCAAAGAAATAGACTATCCCAGATGAAGTGTCTGAGGGCAGACCTCAAGGACATGGAGGTCGGGTGGGCTCTGTTACTGTTCCGGGTCCAGGCAATCCTTGAGACAGTTCGAAGCTACAACTTTGTGAGCGTCGCACATGTAATGAGAAAAGTCACACATGTACTCATTCATTCATTCATCCTTTTTTTTTTTTTTTTTAACCACCGGGGAATGCCTGTGCTCCGGAGGGGAATGCAGTCTGTTACTAACCAAGCGTGTTGTAGTGAAGAACACAAGGAGAAACTATGGCTTGAAGTAGAAAGTTTCTTTCGAAAGTCCGTTATGTCATGAAGGAATGTTTGGCCAAAGCAGACACTGGAGGAAGGAGAATCAGCTAAAGCAAACACGTTAAAGGACGCGTGATGTTAAGAAGGAGTATTAATGCAACCGGACAGACGGTGGGTGACGCTGGGTGGATGTTGGTATACCTTGCCATTCCTTACTGCTTCCTGGTTGTCGTGACGTCACCGAAAGAAGCGCACCAAAAAACTTCCGGTGGTGTTCTAGCAGCTTCTTGCTTCTTCTGCTGAGTCAGGCTGATTGATAGAATGCAATGGAAGTTTCTGGATATTGTCAGCATCCAGAGGGAGCTCTTCACGTGGAGACTCGCATGGTGTTTTGCTGAGGCAAAACCCGTGGGAGGACACTTGGTGTTTGGAGAGTATAAATAGGACTCAGCGTACAGTGATGGGAGTGGGGTGGGGTGGGGTGGGGCTGGGTGGGGTGGGATGCGGCGGGGCAGGGCAGACTTGATAGCTTTGCAACACTTTGTTGGTCTTTGTCTTCCTCTTTGCGGATCTTCACTTCGTTGAGAGAGGCACAGCAGGGAACTTCCGGTGTCCCTGTTAGTCCCGATGGCTCCTGCTGACTCGTGCCCATTCAGCTGAGGCCTGGCTACTTCTGCTGGGCTGTGATTCACGTTTGCCGTCGTCGTCCTGACTCTTCGGACTGGACCGCTGCTGTCCTGGTGCTGTCCGTGAGTGGATGGAGCCGTCGCTGCTGAGCTGAACTGCTGATATCCTGACGTTGCAGATTGGATCTAAACAGGCCCACTTCCCCCGGATCTTAACAACCTTTCTTTTTCACTACCTCTTGTGGGTGGGGGGCTAGAAGGAAGGATAGAGCCTTTAAACCCTTGTTGAAAGTAGGTTTTTTAAAAAAGAAGCCTACAATGGCTTGCACCTCAAAGTAGCAGTTTGGCACAGAGTGGGAGAGGAGGGTAAGGGCCTGCTGGAATGTACTAAAGTTGTACTTCACTTCCCTGGAGGCAGAGAGGGAGAGGGCTGTTCAAGACTGATTTTAAAGGAAAAGACTGGGGACTGGAGAGATGGCTCAGTGGTTAAGAGCACTGACTGCTCTTCCAGAGGTCCTGATCCTGAGTTCAAGTCCCAGCAACTACATGGTGGCTCACAACTTAATGATGTCTGATGCCCTCTTCTGGTGTGTCTGAAGACAGTGACTGTACTTATATAATAAGTAAATTTTTAAAATAAAAAAAATTTAAAATTTAAAACAAAGGAAAAGACCGTAAGCAGAGACAGAACAAGTCCAAAGACCAGGAAGGTTTGGTGTGGGTAGAAAGCAGAGTATGGGCCTGGAGACACGAGCAAGGACAAACTCGACTGTCCCTCCATGGGAGCTTGGGATGTGATAGAAAAGCTTAGGCTGTCTGTATTTAAGTGTTGCCCTTGCCAGATGACCTACTACTAGGCCTGAAGACCCAAGTCCAACCTTCTGGACACGTGCAGTGAAAGAAAAGAGCTGACCTACACACACACTGGACCGAGTGTGGCAATCCTCCTGTGTCTTATAGGTGTGTGTGACACCAGGCTTAGGGAAACTAGATGTTAACTCAATGTCTCTGTACTTTGGCTTAGGTCACAGATAAGTGACTGTAAAACCCAGCCCTCTTATGTCCATCATTTGATCACCTGGTACAGGGCAGAGGTGTTTCTCACGTCTCCAAATAGACTGGAGGTATTGGACAGCAGACACCAGCGTGATTCAGATCAGTTACCAACTGTTACAGGACAGGGGAAAGTAAAGATGGGACCTCAGCCAACTTGCTAAATGGCAACTGTTTGGAGAAAGATAATCTGGTAAAAATAGTGACCGTCCACCCCGTGTGTGAGCTGACTCCACCCACACAAACCCAGAAGGCTCTGTCCTGACTAGAAGTTTGCCTTCCTCTTGCCTGAACACTAAGGAGAGTCATTAGCTGAAGTGAAGGCAGGAGAGACATTGGTCCGGGAACATACTTAAGAATCCAAAGTACGACAGACCCAGGCCGTGAGGTTTTCCACAGTTAAAGGTTACTGGGGACAATGGTGGCAGCTTCAGGCAGAGCTCTACAGCACAGCACACCTGCAGAAGGATTAAAGACCTGGTTAGCACTGGAGCATAGAGAGATGGTTATAAACTGTGTTCACACATGTGATGTTAACAGTCGGGAGGTTAATGTCTGATCTCTGTCCACATCTGTAAGTCTGTTTCCTGTTCACATTAAGAGAGCAAGTATAAAGGTGTGTACAGTGAGGGGACTTCAGACCACGGGTCTGATTTTCCTCATTTGTTTTTAAGATTTATTTATTTATTATATATGCGTACACTGTCTTCAGTGTATATATAAGTATGTAAGTATTCTTATATATATCTGTCTTCAGACACACCAGAAGAGGGCATCAGATCCCATTACAGATGGCTATGAGCCACCATGTGGTTGCTGGGAACTGAACTCAGGACCCCTGGAAGAACAGCCAGTGCTCTTAACCACTGAGTCATCTCTCCAGCTCCCTTTCCTGATGTTCTTTGAGACAAAATAATGTTTTTTTGCTTGAAGCCACATTTTAAAAGCAGTAGTTACCTGGATGTGGTGACACACGCCAGTCATCTCAGCCCTTGGGAGGAAGAAGGAACAAAAGAGACAAGGGTAACTAACCTCCACTGCACAGTGCTTTCAAGGCCATGAGACCTTGGGTCAAAGAAAATGTATTCTACCACCAAATATAAAGAGAGGGGGTTGAGGGAAGTAAAGATTTTGGGGTCTAGAATTTCTTGGAATGGCTTTCTAGTGATTGAGCTCAGGGCCTTGTGCCTGCTAGACACATGCTGGACCACTGAGTCACAACCCCAACCCTAAGTTAGAGGATTTTTATAGAAAATAATAAGGCAAGATGCTCAGTACCTTGTTGGATACTTTGTCACAACACCGAGACAGGTAATCAATACAAAGAAAGTCCTTCAAAGAAACCAACCCCCTACTATCTTCGACTCAGGCTGATGGAAAAGCAACCAGTTGCTATGGAAACCACCCAGTCTCTAGTGCTTTGTTAAAATCATGATGGCAAATTAATATGCTACATTTTCAATGCCCTTTAGCCTCACATATGGATGGTAAAACAGCAATGAGAACATTGTATGTATAAAACCATTTTCCAGGACTAGGGATGTAGCTAAAGGTCGAGTGCTTGCCAAGCATGGGCAAGGCCCTGACACCAAAAAGAAGATTTTAAAAATTCTCAAAATCCCCAAAATAAAAAGACACCACTAAGATGTGTGCTTATATTTCATCAAAAATTAAAATATGATATTTTGTCTTTAACTGCAGATTGACTATAAAAACTGACTCTAATAAAGTGATTTGATGTTTCATGCAATGCTTAGGAGGTAGAGGCAGGGGATGAGAAGTTGAAGGCCATCCTCCATCTGAGAAGTCAAGGCTATCCTGGGCTACCTGTGATAAGGTCTAAATGAATATATGAGCAGCTCCAACTGGACTTGCCAACTATCAAAAAAGACATGAATTTAGAAGGAAGAACATATTAGGAAAGAAATTAGGGGATCTAGGAGAGGAGGTGAGGGTAGAAATAACCATATTTCATTGTATAGATGTCTGAGATTATCAAAATTAAAATAAATATGATGTAGTTACACATATCACACACCTGTAACCCCGGCTTTTTGGCTGAGGGAGGGTTGTGTAATATAGTGATACCACAGAGAAAGGGGGAGAGAGAGAGATTTAGGATCAGAAGTCCAGTCTAGGGTACATGAGATCCTGTTGCAACAAAACAAAACAAAACAAAAAACCACCACCAACAACAAAAACCCTCACCAAACCAAACAACCAAACAAAAACAACCCCACCCCCACGGGTAACATGCCCGCCATCTCAAAAACAAAGCAAATGGATTTCCAATTTGTGATTCTATATGAGTACTGTGGGATCTTGTCGTCAATATGCTTGGTTTGGGTCCCCACAACATTTAGTTTAGAAAGAAGGTCAATGGTGAGCCCTGAACAGCACAGGGCTTCCTGGTTAAGCCCAAGTTCATGGCCTACAAATACGTGAGCCTAGACTTTGCTAGAACCTTCCTGGTATCACGTGGGGGAGGCTTGGTGCTCTTCTTTTCCCATGAGGCATCGCTTTCCCTATCTACCCGGTCCATCTGTACCCTTTACCTGACCCCATTCAGCAATCTTATCAGTGATTCTTGTCAACTAAAAAGTCCCCAAATATTACCAACCTTCTCCCTTCTGGAGGTCATCAGCGATGTGTCACTAGATAAGGCTAAAGTTTCTTTTGTATTTTGTTTTGCTGAAAAAAACGGACTCCATGTTTTGTTTTTTCCTTCTGACATAAAGGCTAGTGGGCTCAACCTGGGAAGGACTGGAGACTGGAAATCAGAGGGCTAGCTGAATTCGGCCTCGGGCAACCAGGCTGTTCTAAGTTATTAGCTGCCTGGCATGCAGACAGGACTGTGTTTGCTCAGATTGCCAAAAGCTAGCAGACAAGGTTTCAAGTTCCCCAGGGTCGGAAGCAAAGTGAATCAAAGACTGTGTGGCACCAAGGCTCTGATCTCCAGGCTATGGTCTCCATGAATTATCTACATCTAGTATCTTCCTGGAATATATGAATGTTCAGTTAAAACATGATGGTGATTTAAATTCTAAAACCTGGGGCTAGAGAGATTGCATTTGCTGTTGTGACAGCCCCCAGACCTTAGCACAACAGCTGTCACTCTAGAGGTTCCATTCTGACCTTTAAAACCAGCACGTGGACCCAACACCTTCCTAAACAAAGACCCAATCCTTTAAATACCTAGCAATAGGTCCAGGGAAGTCCTGGAATGTACTACCCTTGGCTTTTGGCTTCTGTAGTTCTGCTTCTGGCTAACTGATGTGGTCTTGTGCATAAAAAAACAAAAGGCTGCAAGATTCAGGGCTGCGTGACTTGAGCAGGTTCCCTGTGCAGCCAGCCACCAGCCTTCAAATACTTCCTTTTCAGCTTTAAGAGAGTCTGTGTGGTCTCTGGGCTTACCTTGAAACACTGTTTTTGAGGACTGCCTGGTTCAGTTCCCAGCAGCCATATGGTAGTTTACAACCATCCATAACCCCAGTTCCAGGGCATCTGATGCCTTCCTTTGGCCTCCATGGGTACCAGGTCTGCACGTGGTGCATATCCATACACGCAGGCAAAACGCTCATACACATACAATCTTTTAAATCTTTTTTTTTTTCAAAATTAGAAAAGAAAGTCTAAAACATGAAGAGTGGCCCGGAAGAGCTGCAGTGAGTTGTTGTTATTGTATCTTAGCTATGGTTTGCAAGGTGCGACTGGATCTAACCGGTATATCGAGCTGCTTATGGTGAGGTCAACGCTGCCTCAAAAAAAAAAAAAAAAAAAAAAAAAAGAAGGAAGGAAAGAAGGAAGGAAGGGAGGAAGAAAGGAAGGAGGGAGGGAGGGAGGGAGGGAGGAAGGCATATTTCCCTTTACGCCAGTACACTGTATCAAGCAACTTTTTACACAGCTGAAGACTACCCAGTTCTGCTTTAGGGTCTGTAGCAATGGTAAGAGAAGAAAAAGAGAGAGAACCTACCCACCTCTCTCTAGCCCAATAGTGTCTGGGAATTTGGAATGGCAAAGACCCTGTAAGATCTCCACTCAACTCTCCAGCCCTCTTCTGAAGTCTTACCTATTAAATTATCTAAGCATTACACAATAATAAAACCACTTTCACTTTGATTTTTATTAAATTTATTTATTTATTTATTTAATTTTATATGAATACACTGTAGCTGTCCTCAGACACACCAGACGAGGGCATCTGATCCCATTACAGATGGTTTGTGAGCCACCATGTGGTTGCTGGGATTTGAACTCAAAACTTCTGGAAGAGCAGTCAGTGCTCTTAACCACTGAGCCATCTCTCCAGCCCTATTAAAATGTTTTAAATAAAAATATGTTTATTAAAATATTTTAATAAAATGATTATTAAAAATATTTTAATAATTAAAGAAATAAACTTTCAAATCTATCTAATCTCTGCAAGAGAGTTTTAAAATCAGTTGCCACCTATTATCCTGTGGAGAGCAAAGGAAAAGGCCTGCCGGATTTGCTTTCTGTGAGCCCGTGAGATCTCCTCACAGGGGATCTGGGCACACATCTTCCTAAGTAAACCAACACTCTCCGGCCAGCCATCCTACTTACTTACTTCATGGGAACAATAACTTCGGATGCCATCTTAGAGGCGGATCCACAAGTGTGCCCAGAATGCTACCCCGCCCCCTCCCCCACCCCGAACTTCACACTAATGAGCATCAGTTGCCTTTCCAGTCAGTCTATGCTTTCCCAAGGTAACCTCTGGCATTTGACACTTACCCATAGAAAAGTCATGTGACTTCAGGCTTGGTCATTTGTGTGGGCTTCTGCAAGCAAATACTACCTGTGTCACTAGCCAAGAGTTTAAAAAATAGACAAGAGACGTCTCATAGGGCTTTGTTCCCCTTTTCTAATAAAGCTTTGAAAAGCTAATGTTGCTGACTACCGGGTGTGCAGTGCCGTATTTTTAGGTTGACCGGCATCCAGCACAAAGGCGTTGGGACAGAGAGGCAGACACTGCAAGAGAACATCTCATTTCCCTCAAACGGGAGCCCGGCAGCAGCTCCTTTTCAATCCCCCACCCTTCTCGCCAACACAAGCACTAGCCGCCTCTGTTTCTTTTAACTCCCACGGTGACGGTGACAACCACAAGCTTTGAGCTTGGCAAAGGTTCTTTCAGGGCAAGGCTCTTGGAGCCCAGCCGCGGAATCTTCCCTCCCGGGCTGGGAAATTGCTAAGGAGTTTCTGCCTACAGGGACAGGGAGTGGTAGAATGTGGGCTCCGGAATCGCAGTTGTTTTACTGAGGGAGTACGTTGTTGTGCATGTGAACGTGATGTTCCCTCCCTAGCTCCTTTTTCAGATTACTGCCCACCCCCCACCCCCCACCTCCGGTGGCACCTCCGGCGTCACTATTGCTTCCCAAACCCTCGGCGCCTGCCTTTCTACCACAGTTTCTCTGTAGCCTTTCATTTTCATCCCAGGTGTCATGCTGTCATAGTTTAAAGTTCACGGAGAAAGCAGTTCTTGTCCTTCCCGGAAGCAAGCCAGCCTCGATCCCTGCATCTCAGCCAGAAGAAAAGGTAGAAGCATCGTACTTTGTTTTAAGAAAGATTTTATTTTTATATATGTGTGTCTATGCTGGTCAGATTTTGTGTGTGTGTGTGTGTGTGTGTGTGTGTGTGTGTGTGTGTGTGTGTGAGAGAGAGAGAGAGAGAGAGAGAGAGAGAGAGACCTTGACACAAGTAGAAAGAGGGCGCCTCAAATGAGTAAGTGCCTCTATCAGTGTGGCCTGTAGGTAGGTCTGTGAAGGCATTTTCTTAATTAATGATTCATGTGGGAAGGCCCACTGTGGGTGGCGTCATCCCTGGGCAGGTGGCCCTGAGGTATATTAACAACCTATGAGGAGCCAGCCAATAAGAAGCATTCCCCCAGGGCCTCTGCTTCAGTTTCTGCTTCTAGGTTCCTGACTTGATTTCCTAGCCTGACTCCCCTCAGTGATGAAGGATGTGTAAATGAAATAACCCTTTCCTCTTTGGGCTGCTATTGACCATGGTTCATCATAGCATAGGAAGCAAACTCACATACTGGCTGTGTAAATGTTCACCAGGTGCCCTGAGAGACCAGAAGTGGGTGTTGGCCCCTAAAGCTTGAGTTTTAGGCAGTTGTAAGCATCTGGTCTTGTGATCTGGGAAAGGAACTCAGCTATTCAGCAAAAGCATCAAGAACTCTAACCCTTAGAGTTATCGACCCTAAACCCTGTACTAAGCACTTTGTACAAGTTTTCCTGCTTTTTCAGATGAGGAAACTGAGAAACTGAGCAAAATAGTTTGCTCAGCTCACACACAGTGAGGGGCAGTGCCACCAAGTTTGCAGCCTGAGGCCAAAGTGCATAGTTTTATTGCTTTGCTTTTTTCTTTTTGGTGTTGGGATTGAATTCAAGGCTTCGAATAGGCTAAGCAAGCACAGGATACGAGATGCCATGAAGAAAACGAGCTCAGGGGGACAACACTTGACTTTCCTGCACAGGCTCTAGTCTCAGTCTCCAGTCCCATAAATATACACATGCCACACACACACACACTCACATGGTGCATGCCTACACACATATACATACATGTGTGCACACACTATTGGAGAAACAAAACTAAACAAACCAAGGCAATAGATAGAAAAGAATAAGAATGGGCTTTATGAAGAATGGCAAGGGGAGGGGCCAGAGAGATGGGAGAAAACAGATGCACAGAGGTTTAATTGGGCTCCTTACCCAAAGTCACATGAGCAGAGCTCATTGTCAGGTTTTACTTCTAAAAACCACTATGAAGCTTCTTCCACAGAAAAGGAAACTCGGATATACTGGCCAGCAGTATTGCTATGGACGTTCCCTAACCTCCCTGCATCCGGCATCCTTCTGAAGGCTTCAGAAAAGTGTGTTCATCTTTCTTTTTCAAATCATGGTTTCCCCTCTCCTTGGACACTGAGTGAAGGAGATTTAGACGCCAATATACAATAACAAACAAAACAAATACCCAGCTGGGCCTGGCGGTGCAGGCTTGTAATCACAGCTATGGGGGATGCTGAGACCAGAAATCACAAATTCAAGGTCAGCCTTGGCAACTTAAGACCCCTGTCATAAAATAAAAAGAAGAACAGGGCTGAGGATATATAGCTCAGTTGTAAAGCACTTGCTTAGCATGTCTGAGGTCCTGGGTTCGATCTCTAGTATCACAGCAGAACAAAACAAGGCCCAAATGCATGCAAATGGTTTCTCTTGTTCTGATGCTACAAGGTTCTCATCGTAACATATCCCGGTGGTGAGTTTCTTACACAAAACAATGTAGTGACATTTGAATTGCCTTCTCCTGGTCTGGCACCGGTTTCCCCAGTAACTGCATTCCATGGTGGGTCTGGCTACCTGGAGCCAGTCCCTAATTCTTGCCACATTACAGTCCCCGTTATCCCTTAATCCTGGGTTGACGTATTCCTCTTCACACCGCTATGACTCCGCTATCATTTATGACCTACTTTTGTATAATCACCGGCTATTAATAACCAGTCCCCTTTCTCTTTCATTAAAACCAACTCTCTATATATACTCAGAGTTTATTTTTCTAACAAACAAGGTCTCATGTATCGAAGACTAGCCTTGGAATCACCAGGTGGCTAAGGATAGCCGGTTCTCTTGTCTCCACCTCCCAAGTGCTGGGTTTACAGAGGTGCCACTATGCGTGGTTTATGCCCTGCTAAGGATGGAACCCAGGCAGAGTGAACAATTTAAACAACAGACATCCTGAGCCACTTTCGTCTGCTGTCAACTGACCTGTTTAAAGTGTACAGTGTCCAACTCAACTAAGTGGCTAGAGAATTTTCACAAGGTTGGGTGACCTTTATTCACTACTACCCGACATTCAAGTGATTTTATTATTACACACACAGACACACACACACAATGAAAATACCCCACACCCAAAACCTCTTGTTATCTATCCGTTCCCCTTTTAGAAGATTATTTTTATGATTTTAAATTGTGTGTGTATCTGTGTATGTGTGTGTCACGTGTCACATGTGGCCAGGTGCCTACAGAAGCCAGAAGAGGGCATCGGATCCCCTGGAGCTGGGGTTGAGGTACTAAACTCAGTCCTCCGATAGAGCAGCAATAATATAACATGAGCGTCTGTACAGCCCTCCTTCCTTCCTTAGCTCCTGGTAACCAGAAATCTGCATTAATCGGCATTTTGTCCTCTAGGATTTATTTATTCTAGGTATTTCCTATAAATGGAAGCACTTAGTATGTAGCCTCCTCATGCCTTCTTTCACTTAGAACAGACAGTATCAGGTCTTCTTCATTAACATTTGTTTACTTAATTAAAAAAAGATGCGTAGTCTGTGTGTCTGTGTGTCAGTATGTGCATGTGACACCTCAGAGACCAGAGGTATCTTATTCTCTTGGAGTTGGCATTAGAGGTAGTTTTGAGCCATGTGACAAACCATTTGGTTCCTGGGAACCAAACTCTGGTCCTCTGCAAGGGCAGTATGGCTCTAACCAGTGAGCCATACCTCCAGCCCCATCCTTCTTTTAAAAATGATTAAATGTTCCATCATATGGAACATGTTTTTTTTTTTTTTTTTCTTTTTCTTTTTTCTTTTCCAAAACTGGGTTTCTCTGTGTATAGCTCTGGCTGTCCTGGATTCGATTTATAGATCAGGCTGACCTAGAACTCAGAGATCATCTTGCCTCTGCCTCCCGAGTGTTGGGATTAAAGGTATGTGCCACCAGGCCTGGTTTACGTTTTTCATTTCTAGTGACAGTAATGTAAGTTACTCCATATCTTCAACACTGGTTATTAATTAACTAATTAACTAATTAATTCAGAGGACTCATCATGTAGCCTTGGCTAGCCTGGAACTCACAATGTAGACCAGGCTGTCCTTGAACTCACAGAGATCTGCCTACCTCTGCCTCCCAAGTGCTGAGATTAAAGGTTTGTGGCTCTGTGGCCCACTTGTTTTTTGGTACATAATCTCAGCTCAGGCTGGTCTTGATCTTGTTTACGTATCTATGAATTATCTTGAATTTTTTTTTCTGATGAGTCGCATGTTTGTTTTAAATGACACTAAATTACAAAATTTCAGAAATACCATGTTACTTTCTTGGGAAAATGTATTTCATGAAATAAAGTGGAAGCACAGGAAGAAAAATAAGCGACTGTCATATAAACCAGAGCCATCATAGCAGACTCAGCAGAGAAGACGGAAATCCCGGGGAAGCAGGGCTTAATGACTGGCGCACAGTGTTCGTTCTTAGCTCGGCTTTTAGGGCTGGGAACGGAGGGAGGTTGCGTCTTCCGCAATCCTAGCCTTTAAACCTACAACCGAATCGGAATTCCTCCGAGTGTGGTAAGCAGTGATAAAGAAGGCACCATTGTTAGGAAATCTTGATGAGGAAGTGAGTAGGAGGAATGGAAGGATGTGGGAAGGACTGGGAAGCCTTTCCGGTTTCAACTGCGACCTGGCGGAAGGCTAGAAGACCTGGGCATGTGGACAAACTGAAAAGTTCGAGAGCCCGGATTTGAGAGCCCAGAACTCAAGGGCACCTTGGCCGGACTTGTGTAATGACCCCGGGTGTGATGGCTGTCTGCTTTGGGGTCATTCCTCAGGCCAGGCGATCAAGTCCTGGATTCCCTCCCATCACAGTCGGTCTGCCCCTCAAGATCAGATCCTTGGTACCATTGGTGCAGACACCTGATCTTGAATTTATGATCCTCCTGCCTCAACTTCTTAAGTGCTGGGATTGGCAGCAAGGGCTACCATTTCTGGCTGTTTTTATTTATATTTCCTTGATGATTGATGATGTTGAGAATCATAGAGTATTTACATGTAATTTTATACACATATATATTTATATATACACATATCTTATAAATATATGTATCTAATATATAATATGTATAGATATATAAACATCAATATAAAATTATAGACTCTTGTAGACATTTCAAAGCAATGTCTATTGAAATTCTTTGTCCATATTTAAAGATGGATAATTGTGTGCATGTGTGTGAGTGTGAATATGTGAGTGTGACTGAGTGTGTGAGTTTATGTACACCATATATGTGCAGATGCTATTAAAGGCCAGAAGGAGGCAGCAAGTCTTCTGGAATTGGTGCTATGGTTAGTTCCTGATCACTTAATATGTGGCTGGGAACCAAATCAGCCCTTTGCAAGACCGGTTGGTGAGCATTCTCTCTAGCCCTGGGTTTTTCCTTGCGTATATCTGAGTTGTAAGATATCTATATATTCGGGATATAAGCCTTTTACAAATGATTTGCAAATATTTTATCCACTTTATGGATTATGTTTTAATTTTCTTCATGGTATGATTTGAAGAACAATTTATTTTTAATTTTCATGAAGCCTTTTTAAAATTATTTGTTCTTTAGTGTTTTGATGCTGTACAACAAAACCTTTGCCAATAAGAGACAATAGAGATGTATTCATTTTCTTATGATTCACAGTACTAGCCTTTTAAATGTATGTTAGTCCATTTTGAGCTAATTGGTGTAATTACATGAGGCAGAGATGTCCAACCCCATCACTGTGCATGTGGTTATCCATTGTTCCAGTACCACTTGTTAAAGGACTGTCTCTTTTAAAACTGTTGATCAGGCTACAGGCCCCTCCCAGGTAAAAATCTTCCATAATATCCCACTTGTTGGACCTGCTACTTGAAGACCATGTCAGTCTAAGAGGCGAGATATGGCAGCTTTGGGAAAATTGGGCCATGTTCCCCTAAAGTTTGTCCTTGAGACAAAAATTGACAGGCTGGAAAACAAATCAACTTTTCTCAATGGAAACTAAAAACATAAGTTTATGGTTCTAGTTGGTGCCTGCCTCTGTTCCAGGAGTCAAGTTGGCTAGGCCAGCTGTCACATAGTGTGGAGTCCTACCACCCACTTAGAAAAGTGGAAACCTCCTTTGTTCTGTGAATTGAAAGTTTTCCTTTAGGATCCCATCATGTGGGAGCTCTCATAACACAGCTCCTCCCTGGACCTGAAGGCTTTCTTTCCCCCTACGGGGTTCCTCCACGAAGTCTGTGGCATGATCATCTCTCTCCCCTATTGCTCTTCTCTTCTGACCCCAGTCATCCTCCCCCACAACTGTTTATGCTGCCACTCCCCTCTCTCCAGCTGTGGGGCTCTCTCTCTTCCCTCTCTCCAGCTGTGGGACTCTCCCCTCTCTCCAGTTGTGGGACTCTCCCCTCTCTCCAGCTGTGGGACTCTCCACTCTCCAGCTGTGGGACTCTCCCCTCTCTCCAGCTGTGGGACTCTCCACTCTCCAGCTGTGGGACTCTCCCCTCTCTTCAGCTGTGGGACTCTCTCCTCTCTCCAGCTGTGGGGCTCTCTCTCTTCCCTCTCTCCAGCTGTGGGACTCTCCCCTCTCTTCAGCTGTGGGACTCTCCCCTCTCTCCAGCTGTGGGGCTCTCCACTCTCCAGCTGTGGGGCTCTCCCCTCTCTCCAGCTGTAGGAATCTCACCTCTCTCCAGCTGTGGGACTCTCCACTCTCCAGCTGTGGGGCTCTCCACTCTCCAGCTGTGGGGCTCTCCCCTCTCTCCAGCTGTAGGAATCTCACCTCTCCAGCTATAGGAATCTCACCTCTCTCCAGCTGTGGGGCTGTCTCTCTCTCAGAAAGGTGATGTTGCATTCCCTCCTTCCCCAGCCTGCTTGCCCCTTCTTTTTATTGATTCTAACAGCATTATAGTTACAGTAAGACCCACATTTCCCTGCCTTTCTTCACCCTCACTCCATACCACGTTCTCAGTCCTGCTCTAGGCTTCAGGCACCCACTTCACAGAGTACAGATGTTCTTCCCTTAGCGTTCTTGTCTTTCACCATCCCATTTAAATGTTATCTTGTGAGACATCCCTTTATACATGTTTTCCTTCTCTAAGTCAGTTCTCCTTTGCATCTCACTGATTATGTTCCCTCCCCCCAAGTCCTTTATTTTTATTTTTAGTTGTGGGGGTTACTTCCATGTTGTCCAGTGTGATAAACATAGTAAGACTTGCGTTTTAGACAAGAACAAGGCTGCACCTGATAACCAGAACCCAGTGACATCACTCATTCATGATAAACATCAGACCCAGGACTAGATAGGCAGAGAACCTTATGCAGTCTGTCCACTTGACACTGTATGAGACCAAGAACAATGTTCTTTAATAATCACCCAACTCTGTCTCCTGCTAAAAGAGGAATAGTCTTGAATAGGAGAGTCTACTGACTGATAATCACTTTAGGCTTATGCATCCCACATAGGCCATCATCCTTAAATCCTTTCCGGGTTACATTTGAATAATATAAACGGAAATGGGACAGTTACACAGCAAAGTTAGCATCAGGACCGTCATGGCGATTCCTGGTTGCCAACGTCATTACATCTGGAACGAACTACAATCCAGAAATGGAGGGCACACCTGGGATCCAGATCTTGAGGCTGGAAGACTCGATTTTCAGACCAGGATCTTGACAAGGAGATCTTGGCCTTGAAACTCTTAGGCCCAGATATGGTAGTACACTCCTTTAATTCCCGGACGCTAAGGCAAGCAGAGCACTGAGTTCAAGGTCAGCCTGGGACAAAGCGAGGTGTGGTGGGCCACACCTTCTTCTGGAGACCTACATAAGGACATTGGAAGAAGGAATATTAATTCTTCGACTGCTTGTACTTATTTGCCAGTACATCTGTTGGAACCTACTTTGACAGAAGACCAGCTTAAACTAGCCTCTCGGGACTGAGCAACTACTAGACTCTTGGACTTGCCATCCACAGCTGCGCATTACCTGTAAGTCATCACAATAAATTCCCTTACTATATAGAGACGTTCTCTATGTCCTATGATTCTAGAGAACCCCGACTAAGACAAGAATTGTTTCTTAAGTACACCAGTGTGGTTTCAAATAGTGTTACCCAGGTTCATCTTGCCCACTTGGCAGAGGTAAACTTTTCCTGTGACTAGACAAAAAGTTAATGTCAGGCCAGGCCATCTATGACTGGTTATAAGTCAAGGTTGTCTCCTTTTGTTGTAAGTGGAGCCTTAACTGGAGGTTAAGTTCAGGGGATAAACAAAAAGAGAAACATTTCAGAGACCCTAAACTTCCATTATGATAAAAATTTTCTTTCTTAAGTTTGTAGCAAGCCTGGCTATAAACTCCTTTTCTTCCAGTCAGTCCTACTGGAAGAATTTCTTCTTTTAGCTAAACTCTACTTTGTGTAGCTTGATATTTCCTAAGTAAGTTTATTAGTAAATCCTTTGTATATCAATCTACTTAAAGTTACTCTTGCATCACCAAGAGCTCTAATTTCCAAGACAATTTCTTTTTCTTTAAGACTGATTTACCTTCGTCCAATATCAAGGTGGGTTTTTTGTTGTTGTTCCAAAATGACTGACCAGGTGGGTTTTTTCCCCTTTTGTTCTGTAAATTCGTTTTTTTTCTTAGGTTTCCTTAGAAAGCAAGGAATGGGGCTCTATAAGAGAGTATAGGGCCTGTTTAACAAGACCATTCCATTCTCCCTCCTTTCCCGTGGCTATTCTCCACAGCCAGCTCTTTCTTTCCCTTGAGGTTCCTGTCACCGCCTCCTTTCGGGCTCGACTGCCCCAATCAAAGATGGCGCCGGCGCTTCAGTTTTAGCGGAAATGAGCTCACACGACACCGGAAAGGAAGGCGGGGAGAGTTAGCAGGCGGGTGGGTGACCGGCTGTGGGTGGGGCGGCGGCCGGGTCCCTGGCTTTTACGTTTAGGGCTAAGGAAGCTCCAGGGAGCAATTGGCTCCGGTGAACGCCGCCGGGCTCCCGGGCTAGGGCTCTCGGAGGAGGCCGCGGCGAACCTCTAGCCTCCGGCCCAAGCTGAAGCGGCCTCGGAGCCCGCGTCCCGCCCGGCGGCGTCTGCCCGACCCTCCGCGGGCTGCGCGCGACCGCTCCGGCTCAGTTCGGGGCTGCGGCGGGAACCGCCGAGCTGGCTGGACGGGCCCTTTCTCCTGAGGACCCCGCTGAGGAGAAGAAGCAGCGCGGCTGGCCCGACCCCGAGTCCTGAGGTCAGGCCGTGGGCTACGGGGCTCCCGGGCCGTGGTCCCCGTCCTTGCCCCGCGTTCCCAGGCGGAGGATCCGCGACCTCGCCCGAGCCGCCCGGCTGCTCCTCGGAGTGTGGCACCGAGCCCTCTGGCGGGGTGATTTGTCCTCCTTGTTCTTGCTCAATAGAGGCTTCTATCCGAAGGGTACCTGTGCTCTTTAAAACTTTTAACCAAAGTGGAAATGTCTGTCCTCTTTTTCTGGACCACTGCCGGTTTCCACTCTAGCCAAGGTCTGAGATCCCATTGAGAGTAAAAAAAAAAAAAAAAAACGAGAGAGAAAGGGGGAAAAGTGCCCACAAAATAGCTCTGCACTTGCTCTCTCCCGCCCGAGAAGGGCAAATGAACTTTGGAGTTAAGATGCAGGGAGGTGAGCCGGCATCCGTGATGATGAAAGTCTCCGAGAGTGAAGGGAAGCTGGAGGGCTTGGCCACAGCAGTGACCCCGAACAAGAACAGCGGCTGCGGGGGTGCCATCAGCAGTAGCAGCAGCAACAGCAGCCGCGGTGGCAGTGCCAAAGGCTGGCAGTACAGGTATGGCCCTCTAAAGTAATGTTCTAGGGTGGCTCGGAAAGTGTTGGGGTCTGCCTATTCCAGTTGCAGGGCCACTTCCGAAGCAGCTGATAATCTGACTTGGAGATAGAAACCCGCTTTCGTACCAGGATTCACTTTCTTCAGAAATTCATTCAACAGGTATTTGTTGAGGCCCTTTGAGGAATTCAGAAATATACCCCAGAATTTTCTCCATTGCCCAAGGGTTTATTCTTCCTCTGATTTATTTCTGCACTCACTTCTGTTTTTTTTTTTTTTTTTTCCTTTGCCTCTGTTGTAATCTGTTTACAAGTAAGCCGGACTGGCGGTTAGAGCAGAAACCGTGGATCTCAGCGCTTTTAGAGGCAAAGGCTGGACTCAGCTTGTGGGATGATTGGAGTGACTAAAGTCAACCTTTGGGTGCTTGTCATTTAGAGAAGGTAGAGGAGGGGAGGAAATTAAATACTTAGGGTGCAGAGGCAGACAGGCAGTAGAGTCTGAGCAGGCTACTTGAAAACTCTTGAGAAATTCTACATATGTTGGGTTTTATTAATGTAAACGGAAAACTTGGAGAAATGTCAAAAGCTTCATTTTGGTGGGTTTAAAAATTATATATATGTGAAGTGTAGATAGAGATTACTACCCATAATTCTAAGAATGAATGGAATTGGGGCACCCTATGATGTTGAATCTACACTGATGAATACTGGAATTTGGGTAATTGCCTGTGTGTTTACTTCTAGTTGGTTTTTGTTTGTTTTGGGTTTTGATTGTTTTAAGCCCTTTGACTGCACTTGTGAAACTTGGAAGGGGTTAGACCCAAGATTTTGTGAAAGATACATATTTATCATGAGTACTATTCATATATATGCAGTATGCAAATATGGCCTGGGTGTGGTGGTACTCTTTTAATTCCTGGCACAGAGGCTGGAGGTTCTGTTTGAGGTGAGCCTCAGGTCTGCATGGTGAGTTCCAGCACAGCCAGAACTACATAGAGAGACCTGTATCACTCCCCACAAAAAGCCCTAATATGCAAATATATATGTATGTGAAATCTGCAGGTGTGAACCTGCAGAAATGAGAAGAGTCGGTCATTGGCAAGTGGGGATTGAAGTAAAGTCAGTGTAATCTCTCCCCCTTTGTGATTTTTTTTTCATTTTTTATGTGTATGAATGTTTGCTTGTATGTATGTATGTTTGTACATGTGTACATTGGCTGTTGAAGCTAGAAGAAAGCATCAGGTCCTCTGGGCCTGGACTCATGGACAGTTGTGGGCTGCCACATGGGTTCTGGGAACCAAACCTAGGTCCTCCAGAACAGCAGCTAGTGTTCTTAACCACTGAGCCATCTCTCCAGCCCCTCTTCCTTTATGTGTCAAGATGAACCATAGGGGAAAAAAAATTGTGGGGATATTTTGAGGAAGTAAGGAAGAGTTCAAGATAGCCAGTGGTCAGTCTTATAGTAGTAGTAATTCTGAACCACTCTGAATTAAAGTGAAAGATTAAATTGGATTAGAGCAAATATTAGGTGCTCAAAACTCGTGGTCTCCTCTTCTTGGCTTCTCCACCCCCAACCCACCCCAGGTTTAGAGTCTAAAGGTGTTTAAGACAAAATAATGATCACAAAGGGTGACCTAGTCCTTTGCTCTGGAAAGCAGTTTACACTTACTGCTTCTCAAACAACTCAAGCCATTTGCTCTGTCCCTACCAAGGAACAATGAGTAATTTTCTTTCTTTCTTCCACCTGAGTTCCCTGTAAGTACACATGCCTTTAGAATTCTTTCTTGACCTCTTTGAGAAAGCCAGCCCTTTTATCCCTGAGCCACAGCTGCACCATCACCCCACTTTCTTGACTTCTTGACAGCACTTTCTCTTTGTTTCCTCTCAGTGCCCTGCTCCTGAGCCAACTGGTGGTTGGCTTGGCTTTTCTTTTTTAGTTGCTTTGGTTGGCTTTTCCTCTTTTCAAGGCTGGTCTTACTTGTGTTGTGGACTCTTTATCTCTTTCTCCTTTCTGACCTCAGTTAATGGAGTCTGAGTCAGGAAATCTTTCAGGAACTCTAGAGCCAGGTATTTAACTGCCTATCTGAACACTACAAACCTCACTAGTAACCTTAAGTTTTGAAAATGTACATTGTTGGGTACATAGTGTGTGTGTGTGTGTGTGTGAGTGAGTGAGTGAGTGAAAGAGATTGATTGATTGATTGATTGATTGACTGATTGATTTGAGAATGGGTCTCAAGTAGCTGGGCTTGCCCTGAGTTTGCTATGTAGCTGAGGATGACTTTGAACTCCTGATTCTTCTGCCTTCAAAGTGTTGGGATTATAGTCAGGTTGAAGATGTAAATTAACATTTTAAAATGTTAATGAACATAATATTTAAAGCATTTCTTAATTTTTTTTAACATAGGTAGAAGGATTACATAGGTGATATATTTGTCTTAAATGCTTGTCCCAGCCACTTAGCTTTCCTCCCTGGAGAAAGTATTTTTCCTGATTGCTCTTTTTGTTTTGTTTTTTTTTGAGACAGAGTTTGTGTAACCCTGGAGCTCATCTGTAGACCAGGCTGGCCCTAAACTCCCAGCAGTCTACCTGCTTCTGTCTCGCAAGTTTTTTTTTGTTTTTAACTTGTGTGTGTGCATGTCTTTGTAAATGTGTGCAGTATGCATGCCTGTGAGCCCAGATAGGCACTGGGTCCCTCAGCTGGAATTTGTGGAATTGACTTGTTAAGTGGGTGCAGGGATTTGAATACCAGTCCTTGTGGTTATACAACGGAACCACTCTCCCATCTGCAGTCCCTGCCCCTTGCTCTCTCCCCTTTTATTTGAGACAGGGTCTTACTATGTAACCCTGCATGGTCTGAATTTATTAGGTAGAACAGGCTGGTTTCAAACTCAGATCTGCCTGCTTCATCTGCCTCTCCAGTGCTGGAATTAATTTAAAAAAATGTTGTACTACACTTGGCTCTCCAACCTTCTGTTTTTTGTTTTTTTGTTTTGTTTTTTTTTTTGGGAGGGGTTGGAGACAGGCTTTCTCTGTGTAGTCCTGGCTGACCTGGAACTAGTTCTGTGACCAAGTTGGATTGGAACTCAGAGATCTGCCTGCCTCTGCCTTCTACATGCTGGGAGTAAAGGTATGAGCCAGAGTGCCAGATAAAGTTGTATTATTTCTTTGTATAGTAGGTACTTATTTGTATTCAATATATTTTAGGATTTTACTTCCCTTTAGCAATATAGGGAGACAAAACTAGACAAAACCTTGCAAGCATGTAGGCCAACACTATTGTAGCTTAAAATAAAATGTATTTTATTTGTCTGTGTGTAGGTGTGTGTGTCACAGTGGAGACTTGAGGGAGGAGTCAGTTCTCCTTCCACTATGTGGATTGAACTCAGTTCCTTAAGCTTGGCAGCAAGTGCCTTTACCCACTGAGCCATCTCACTGGCCCCTTAGAGCACTGTTAATGACAGAAAAGATGTATGCGTGTGTGTGCATGTGTGTGTTGGGTACGTGTGTGCCTGTACGTGTTTGGCTCATGTGTGTGTGGACACCAGTGGTCAACTTGAGCATCTTCCTTAGTGGTTTCCCATCTTGTTTTTATTTTTAGTATTTGGAAGTCTATCATCACTCTGATGTGTGTGAGTGTGAACGAGCACCAGGGTGTCCATGTCACCCTGGTCAGAGGCAGCTGTGGCAGTCTGCACTCTGCTTTCACTTGTGGGCTTGCCAGGCTTATGTGGCAAGTGCTTTCCCTGCTTTCCCTGTGGCCCTCTCCACTTTATTTCTTGAGATAAGTTCTCTCACTAAACTCAGGAACCCACTTTCTCTGTCTCACCAGTGCTGTGATGCGTTTACTAAACCATACCTTTCCCTCTGAGGGAGGTAGGAGGGCCAGGTCTCTGGGGCCCAGTCTAGGGCTCTAAACCCAGCCCTCCCCACCTCAGCCTTCCAGATTGATTGAGGACACGTTACCATCACACCAGCTAAAGCGGCAGCTTTCTCGGAGCTGTCCTGCACAGGGCATGTACCAGCTATGCCAGAGAATGCCAACCTCTGTTAGTAATGAATGGAGTCCGGATGATCTCCTAATATCAAATCATTGTGTGGTGTGATCAAACAAATTTGATTTGATTGTTAGTTACTAGGAGGCAGTTAGGTGCTAGGAGATAAACCAAGGGACCAGGACACAGAACAGTAAGGGTAAAAGGAGGAGTGGATGAGGGCCTTGGTAGTAAGGGAAGGGACAGTTGATGCCAGTTGTTACCCACATTTAATATTTTGAAAATGTAGAGGATAAATGAATCTGGGGCAGTCAGATTATGCATTGGGCTTTAGATGTGCCCAGCTCAGTATACCTGAGCGTTTTCAGGCCACATTCAGCGAGCTTCAGACACAGACATATTTAATCCCCACAGTTCTCAGAGGAAGGTAGTGTGCACTGACTGTTTTACAGGGGAAGAAAATGGAAGCTGAAATGAGTTGGCCAGGATCCCATAGCTAGTAAATGGAAAAATTTTATGTCTAGTTAGTTATTTGCATAGAGTATTAAAAGAAGATAGACTGTAAATTAATGGATACTTATTGATAATAATACCCAGTTTAACACGTGGTTTTGTCTCATGTTTTGCTACGATTCTAACTCATAACAATTAGTTTTGAGCCCATTCAGTGTGTGAGTCTGTTTCCCAATTATGCGCACACCCAGCAGAGTGGAAGTCAGAAGCTCCTGGCTTTCAGGAAAGGAATGAACCTCATCAGTGTTTGCAGACTGTCCCTTGACGACCCTAAAAGAAAGTTGGTTGAATTTATTTCATTAGCCCTAATCTTTCTTTTAGAGTCATTTATATTCAGTTCACATACGGATTTTACTTAACATTTGTAGAGAGAACAGATTTCTTAATTCAGGGTCCCACCTTTTTCACTAACAGTTCATAGATGAATTTCTCTCTTTATTTTTCTGTTCTGTGTCAGGTTTTGTTGTTGTTTGTTTTTGTTTTTTGAGACAGGATTTCTCAGTGTAGCTCTGGCTGTCCTGGCACTCCCTCTGTAGACCAGGCTGGCCTCAAACTCAGAGATCCACCTGCATCTGCCTACTAAGTGCTGGGAGGAAAGGTGTGCAAAGGTGACTGCACTGTTTAATGAAATGGATGGAAAGGAGCAAACCAGAGGGACTGCTAAAAGGCAGGCTGGGCATATGTGGTAGGGGCTGCCTTTCCAAAGTTTAAACACTTAAAACCTTTTATTTTTGGCTCTCCACCAGCTAACCACAACTAACTAAAAGGCAGGTCTCTTTTGGCATTAGCAAATAATTGTACTTTTCAGAGGAAGGACTGGCAGAGTTTTGGAAAGTGCCTCTGTCTTCTAAGCTGCTGTTACACAGCCTTGAAAACAACTCTGGAACAAAGGGCAGCCAATACCTCTGCTCACCCAGCATTCCTTGGAAGACAAATCATGTGTACCAATTGCACATTATTTTTTTCTGTGATGAAATTAAGTCTCATGTGATGAAACAAAGTCTTATTTGGCAGAGTCGGTACAGCTTGAAGCTTTTGATAAGATGTGTGCTCTAGCCAGGCCCTGAAGTTCTGCCCTTTAACATACTCTGTCCTGTGTGTCACTTGCCTTCTTTGTGCCCCACCCCCCGGCCCCGTGGGATTGGGCTGAAAATCTGTGTGCTGCTATTGCCCTGAGAACTACAGTTGATCTGTCTTTTCCCACTCAGGAGTCCTCTGCCAGCCCCTTCCTATGGAATTGTAGCAGTTTGTGAATGGGGTAATCCTCAGACCGTCTGTAGTTCTAGCAGAGTATCAATTAGAGAACACTGCAGTAATAAAAATGATTAGTTTTCTTTGGTGCTGGAATAAACCAATGGCTTCGAGCTTGCTAGCTAAGTTCTTAATCACTGAGCTATATTCCAGTCATTAGTTAAGTACATATAACCATGTATACTATAACATTTATTTCACGTATATGATCATTATTCATGATAGATACGTCTTTCACAGAGTTTTGCTTTTAACTCCTAAGTTTCACACACATTCTACCAATACAGAGAGCTCCTGAACAAAAAAGGGGTAGAGTTAAACACACAGACCATTAGCCAAAACTTGAAGAATTCATCCCTGTGATTCAAAAGCATGCATGGCATACCCTGATTTCTAGAAACACTTGTTCTTTAAATGTCTTCATTCATAAAGATTTCCTCATTAAAACAGCATTTAAAAGGGCTGAAGTGGTAGCTCAGTGGTTAAGAGGACCTGGGTTCAATTCCCAGCACCCACATGGCAGTGCACAGTTGTCCGTAACTTCAGAATCCA
Organism: Micromys minutus; assembly: GCF_963924665.1. Classification (NCBI taxonomy): domain Eukaryota; kingdom Metazoa; phylum Chordata; class Mammalia; order Rodentia; family Muridae; genus Micromys; species Micromys minutus. The sequence goes on along the minus strand of NC_137976.1, from coordinate 59,587,376 downwards.
GTGCCCTCACACAGACGTACATGTAGGCAACATAATATATGCACATAAACTAGGTTATTTAGAAAGTAGTTTTTAAAGATTTATGTATATGAGTACACATAATATATGCACATAAACTAAGTTATTCAGAAAGTAGTCTTTAAAGATTTATGTATGTGAGTACACTGTCGCTATCCTCAGACACACCAGAAGAGGGTGCCAGGTCTCATTACAGACGGTTGTGAGCCACCATGTGGTTGCTGGGAATTGAACTCAGGACCTTTGGAAGAGCAGTCAGTGCTCTTAACCTCTGAGCCATCTCTTCAGCCCATAAAGTTTTTTGTTTTTGTTTTTGTTTTTTTTTTTTAATAGCATTTAAAAGGCCTGGTCAACTCAAACTGAAATGTCCCTCTGCTCAAGTCTAAGTGTTGGAGGCTCTGCCAGCACTCGCCACCTGGCTCTGCCCTTGTCAGTCCACTCTGCCACACCCCCTTGGTCATCAGTCTGAGGTAGAACTGAGCTCCACTGGCCTCACACTCTACGGTACTCTACTACCCTTGCTTCTCTGTCCTGATGCCCCATCGTGCTTATCCTTGAACTTTTCCCAGCGTCCTCTCTCAGCCCTCTCTTGTCATTTATATATCTTGGGTATTCTTTACAACCACGTCTTCAAATGCGCTGTATGCACACAGGCTATGTATGTACTGCTGGGTCTCTATCTGTGTCTCAGTCATACCAGATGCCTCCTCTGTGCAACTTGCAGGCCCCTAAGGCCACTGAGTTCCTCTGGGACCCCGTTCGGGTGTGACATCTGGTTTTTGCCTAGTTACTGCCGTTGGAATCTAGCTCTTGACTTTGCTGTTCTCTCACTATCCCTTTCTCATTTCACACCAACTCAGTCAGCAGGTCCTGTCACCCCAGCCTGGTACTGTAGAGACCTTTACTCTGTTGAATGACATATTCTTTTTAGATAGATGCCATCCCTGATCTCTGGTGTGTGGCTTCTAGATTGTGTGTAGATACATAAAATAGATGCCCGTGACTCTGATGGGAAAGAAGCAGCAACACTGCCCAGTGGGCAAAGGGGGCTGACAGGAGGGAGGGGCACGGGAAGAGAGGTGCTCATATACACTGGGCACCGGAAGGGAACTTGAGAAAGAAGGAAGGCCTTTTAGAAACTTGGACATCAACTAAAACACATTCCTGCTATTACTGTGTTCCAGTGCCAGAGATCCTTGCTGCTGTGTTTGCTCTGTGTGAGTGTTTCTCCTTAGGAATCTCTTACTTTTCAGTGGGTTTCAGACTGCTTTGTAGCAATCCCTTTCTTTCCCTCCCTCTCTCCCTCCCTCCCTCCCTTCCTTCTTTCCTCCTTCCTTTCTTGTTTCTTTTTCATTGCTGTTTGTTTGAAACAGGTTTACTCTGTGTAGCTCTGGTTGTCCTGGAATTTGCTGTTTAGAACAGGCCGGCCTCAAACCCGAGATCTGTCTACCTCTGCCTCCCAAGTGCTAAGACTAAAGAGGACTGAAGAGGCAATCCACTACTGCCTGGGAATCATTGTTCTTAATGGAAAGGATCTGGAAGTGCACTTAAAAGAAAGTCTGATTTGAAACATTTTATAAGGTTAAAGGTTGGAGCCTAACACCTGTGATACCACCCCTTAGGGGGGTTAAAGCAGGTGGAATAGGTTTGAGAAGTTCAGGGCTAACCTAGTGTGTGTGTATTTGTGTGTGTGTGTGTGTGTGTGTGTGTGTGTGTGTGTGTATGTGTGTGTGTACAAGAAGTAAGTATGTAGTAAAAATGGAGATTGGGAATTGAAACAGTGGTTTTTTAGAAGTGTCAGACTAAACACATTAATACTGCTGGGCAGTTCAGCTAAGCAGCTTTTTAAAAACTTTATAAGTGTTACTAACCTTGCAAAAAAAGCTTACAGATAAATAAGAACATCCCAGAGTCTCTCTACAGTTCAGAATAGGCTGGGAGTGAATGTAAGCCATGGAACTTCACATTACATTTTCCTTTTTTATATAGAGTATAAGTTATCTACCACCAAACTAAAAACAAAATTTAGAGTTTAAAACTAGTAAAACAATTACTTTTATATCCTGTTTAATAATACTTCATGAATATTTCATAATACATTACCTGCATTCAGTCCTTTCTTATATCTTTATATTTACCCTTTCTTGTTCTGTCTTGATGTTATACTGTACCTATTGTACATCTATTTATGTATTTATAATACTATTAATTAAAATAAAAACTAATATTTGGTTATGAATATGTGCATGCTGATACCCAAGGAAGCCAGAGACATTGAACTTCTCTAATCTATCAATACAGCCAATTGTAAACCACCCAACATGGGTGCTGGGAAGAGAACTCAGGGCCTCTGGAAGAGCAGTATGTGTTCTCAGCTACCAAGCCATCTCTCCAGCCCCTTCACCAGCTATTTTCCTAGGCAGCTTCCAGGACTAATTCCAAGGAGATGATACATTGAAAACTCCTAATTTGGGAGCAGTGGTGTTCCTGAAGATAAGTTCTTCATAGCTAGTTTTCAGTCTTGTTTTCATCACCTGATGTATATAGAACATGAAACAGCACGATAAAATGAGGTATGTGATGTTTTCCTCAATTAGCAGCCAGATTGTCTTAATACTAAAAGGTTCATTAAGATCTGCAAAAAAACAAAAAACAAACAAACAAACAAACAAACAAAAAAAACGGGGCTGGAGAGATGATGGCTCAGCGGTTAAGAGCACTGACTGCTCTTCCAGAGGTCCTGAGTTCAAGTCCCAGCAACCACATGGTGGCTCCCAACCATCTGTAATGAGATCTGATGTCCTCTTCTGGTGTGTCTGAGGACAGCTACAGTGTACTCACACTCAATAAATAAATTTTTCAAAAGATCTGCAAAAATGTATATACTTTTTTTCAATCATTTTTACACGAATGTATAATTTCTAAGGAGTGGAAGATGAACGCTGGAAGGTCACACACGCTTGGTCACAGGCTTCCATCAGAAATTTATCAGCAGTGTTCCAAGCTGAGAGCTTTCAGCTTTTGATATAAATGTGTGGGAATTAGGACTTGGGATATTTGGATTAGGAGGTGCTAGCTTGTATAAGGAGAAAAGGAACAAAGAAAAGTTCTGGTCCAGCACAGAGAGGTGCTACATGCCTCCCATCCCAGCACTGGCAGGGCAGAGACAACAGGACTCTAAGGTCTGTCTTCCTTGGCTGAATACTGACTGCAGCACACATTCCACAGCTCCCAAAGCAGAACATTAAGTCTCACAGCATCTTCTCATGGCCACCAGGTGGCACCATCTTCCCACATCAACTAGCTGTGCTAACTAGTTTTGGGGGACAGAAAGGGGGAAAGATGAAAGAGAGCCTGCCTGTGCCAAAGAACAGGAGTGCTCAAGTTGTTTCTGTATAATCTGGGGGCTGGTGTTTCATTTTAGTAGTCTACACTGACGTATTTGAGTCTTGCTTTTTGGCTGCTGTTTTGAGAGAGGGTTTCCTTTTATGAAGCCCAGGCTGCTCTTGAGCTCACCATGTTCCTGCCTTAACCCATCAAGGGCTGGGATTTCTGGCAGGTTGCCACCATGCCCAGCTTGAATCTGCCTCTTAGAAGACTGGAGTCACTCTGTTACCAAGTCAGTCACCATCAACACCTTTCGTGTACTTATGAGAAAGTTATCCTTTTTATCTCTGGCCTGGTAGCTGACCATGGCTTTGAACTCGTGATTCTTTTGCGTAGTGAGTACAGGGACCACAGGTGTGTGCTAGTATGCTGTATTTAAAAAAAGTTAACTCTTTATTTAAGTATCCACCAATAAAGTTTTGATGACATTAGAACACAAATCACAGTGTTGTGACTTGTGAGGAACCACTTTGGATGGTTTTTGTAGATAATACTGTTGAAATTATATATTTATAATTTTACTGTTAGCTGTTAAATGACTGGTACAGTAGCTTGCAGATGAGGAATACCATCAGTAAGAAAGGAAAAGTGACTGAATAGAGGTAATGAAGATGGTGCAGTTTTTAATTGTTTGATTTTTAATGTATATGGGATGGGGTGGGTAGGCAGGTGCTCCCACGTATCTGTGTGAAGGTCAGTGTCAGGTGACTACCATATATATATACTTGCATTTATTTAGTGTGTCTGTGTATACATGCACAAGCATGCGTAGGTGCCATGCATGTGTGTGGAAGTCAGAGGACAACTTGCAGGAGTGACCTGTTTCCTTCTATAGCATCGGCTCCTTCCTGGAAATCCCATCATCAGATTTGTTCACCAGTGCTTTTCCCTGCTGAACCAGATCTCCAGACCTTTACCTCATTTCTGGGGTGGTCTGTCACTGAACCTGGAGTTCACCAGTTGGTTAGGAGAGGCCCAGGATCTTCCCATTTCTTTTCAGCACTGGGATTAAAGTAATTCGATTTGTGATTTTACTTTAATGTCAGTATCTGAACTCAGGTTGTCATACACAGCAAGTCCTTTGCCTACTGAACCATCTTTTCTGACCCTCTTTGGCTTTAACATGTCTGTCTTTCTAAAGAGTAGTTAGTATAGTAAGATTTTAGAAAAGTTTGTCCCAGCAATCCACAGGCATATAACCCTACAAGTCCAGTTCTTGTGGGCCGTACTCAGCTGCAGTGCTTTTATGGCACGCCACCAGGCGGGGGAGGACACCTTCCAGAGACAGGCTTGCAGTGGAGAACCCAGACTAGGAAGTTTTCCAAATGGTGAATTATGGACACCTTGATGCTTTGAGGAAATAACTTCTGTTGTGTTCTACCTGGGGCTTTGAAGGGTTAATGGAGACTACACCTGGAAGGTTGTGGGGCTACAGGACGGAACAAAAGAGCAAGTCTCATGGACACACGGTTCAGGGAAGGCAGAGTGAATGTTAAATACCCAGAGCAGAAAAAGTTCTTTAGGAAATCATTTGGGTAGTTGTTTTTAAATAGAGCATTCACAGGATATTTGTGTTTATATTTATGTAGCTTTTATTTACATGACTATAATTCAAATAATAAAAATTTTGAAGAAAATTAGTAGGTTTGACACTTTTCTTTTTCTTTTTTTTTTCTTTACACAAGGTAGTTTCTCTAGACCCAGCTGGCCTCGATCGAACATACAGAGGATCTTTCTGCCTCTGCTTCCTGAGGGTAATTAAAGGCGATCATGACCTTGTCTGGAAAATTTAATGATTAGTGTCTCTGCAGCTGTTTTCAAAACTGTATAGTTGTCTGGGTTTGTTTGTTTGTGCTTTTCTTATATTTCCACTAACCTCAGCTCTGTTCTTTTTGAAACAGTGATCACATGGAGAGTGTTAGCGGCTATTTAATGAAGTACACCAACCTTGTCACCGGGTGGCAGTTCAGGTAAGCTGACTGTCTTTGGATGTCAGCCTCCTAAGAGGTTGGGAACTGATTGTGTTATATGCTGATGTCAGTACAAATAGCTGGGAAACTTTTAGAGGAGGATTTACCACGTCTCTCCTACAAACTGGAAGGCTTTCTCCTTAGATATGGGGAATTTTTACATTAAATAATAAGACTTAAATCCTCTAACCCAGTGCTATTAAATACAGTCACCATTTTGTACAACTGTCAGAACTGCTAATCTCCGTACCTTTCACTAGCTCCTTCTACAACCTCCTCCTGTCTTAGTCTCTGGATTTTACCACTTCTGCCGTGGGCCAGGGAGCCTATAGTACGTGACCTTTTGTGACCTTATTTCACTCTGCATAGTTTTCTTGTATCACAGTGTCGGTCGGGGTGTTTCATTTTGTTTTTCGAGACTGGGTTTCTCAGTAGCCTTGGTTGTCCTAGAACTCAGAAATCTGCCTGCCTTTGTCTCCTGTGTGCTGGGATTAAAGACATATGCCACCACCTAGCACTTTGGGTTTTTCTTCCTCTCATTTTATTTTTCTATTTACATATATGGATATGTCCAAGAGCACACCTCTGTGTGCCTGCGTGTCACACAGAGCTCACAGTCAGTTCTGTTTCTATCCTGTCTTCAGGCCTGACAACATTCCCTCATCCACTGAGCCATTTTGTTGGTCCAGTTTTTAATTACATTATTTGATTCGTGTGTGTGTGTGTGTGTGTGTGTGTGTGTGTGTGTGTGTATGTGTCTTGAAGTCCGAAGAAATCTTTCAGTTTTCATTTTTTATCATGCAGGACCTGGGGTGTAGCTCGGAATCAGGCTGGGAGAAGTGTCCTCACCCAATAAACCGTTTCCTTGGTCCACACCATTGTGTAAAGGACAATAATGCTCCAGCATGTGCATATAAAACCTTGTCTGTCCATCCGTCCACTGATGGGCAGTTGTTTCTTCCTTGGCAGTTATAAGTAAGGCTTTGCTGGGAGTGTTGTGCCAATATCTGTTCAAGTCTCTGCATTTTTTGTCTGTCAGGAAGTAGAACTAGTGGACGATGCAGCACAGTGCAGGCTTTATTTTATTTTTTAAGGAAATGAACTGCTGCTAGGCATGGTGGCCCACAACTTTAATCCCAGCATAGGGAGGCAGAGGCAGGCAGATAGATCTCTGTATGAGGCCAACCTGCTCTACATAGTGAGCTCCGGAACAGTCAGGCTACATAAAGAGACCCTGTCTCAAACAACCAAATTTAAACATTAATAAGTAAATGAGCTTTCTAGGTTGAGCCCCAACAGTTCTTCTGGCCTTTGTATCTGGAGTAGCTAGAAATATAGACATGCACCCTTGTGCCTGCTTCTACCCTTTTATTCTGGCCATGCCACAGCCTTTATTTGGGAGACGGTGACTTCTCAGGTCCTCAGGCTCTTAAGCATGTGCTCTTACCAGTGAACCATTTCCCCAGCCTTAATTATTCCTTAAAGTAATAAAACTAAAATTTATAAGCAACTAAATTTGAGTCTAAAGTCTATTTTTATAGACAGATTATTTTCACAAAATCATGTATTATACTGTTTATAATTCACGTGTGTGTGGAGAAAGAATGTTTTTCATACACTGTGAAGAATTGCAGAAATACCCATGAAGAATAGGATTTTTTAAAAAGAAGCCATGGCATATGCATTTCCACCCTCCCACCAGACAGACACACAAATCATACAGATAAAGAACAAAACCGCCTTCCCGTTCTGACCGCTGTGCATGGTCATGAAGCACTGCATGAGCACACCAGCTCTTGAGTGTGGGATGAGATGCTGTCGGGAAGCCACAGCGTCACAGGGAGCTCTGTGGCTTGCCAGGCCGCCTCTTCTGTGCATTGCAAAAAGAAGCTTACGGGACAAAAGCATCGTGCCTTTGCTATCTATTCAAGGTCATGTTCTTCCCTCCAAGTCATTTCTGTTTCAGCTGAAAGCAGCTTTGAGCAGGCAGGAGACACCTGTGTGAGTGTGCTCTAGAAGGAACTGCTTGGTGGCTGGTAAGACAGCTCTGTTGATAGGTCAGCAGAATGGCTCGGGTGAGGATTCCCATCTGCACACCCACATGACGGGAAGAAAGATTCCTACAAACCTCCACAAATGCATCATGGCAGTTGTGCATAAATGCATAGACGTGTGTAATACCAAAAAAGATGGATGGTTCTCTTGGTAAATCACTTGCCACATAGGCTTGAGGTCCCAAGTTTGATCCCTGTAGCCTATGTTAAGCCCAGCATGGTGGCTCACACACTGGGCAGACTGTTGAGCCATCCAAAATAGAGAGTTCCAAGCCATTTTGAGATCCTGTCTCAAAAATAAGGTAGAAATGACACCCAAGGTTGTCTCTAGCCTGCAAACATAAGGTAGGCGTGGTGCTGTACGTCTAATTGCAGCACTCAGGTTAGAGGTGGAGGATCAGATTTTCAAAACTGTCCACAGCTACGCTGGGAGTCTGACTGAGGCCAGTGAGGAGTGACCCTGCCTGTGCTCTTTCCCTGCCCCCACCCCACCCCCAAAGAATGGCTTGCTCTGGAATAGAGTTTTCCTGGCTCCACTTCTTTTCAGTTTTGACTCTAGTCCTTGAGTGGCTTAGGAGTCTGTGCATGTAGGCTCTGAAAGCCTCTGGAAGGTCAGAGCAGAACATACAATTGTCTTCCTGTTCAGAACCTTCACCAGTGTTTGTGTTTGTGCTTAGAGTTAGAATGCAGTTGTTTGTGATGATGGTTAAGTTGTGGGTGTCCGTGAAGCCTGAAATTACTTATGTCTTCAAACTGGCAATCTTTACCCTCCTGCAATTGCAAAATCCACAATAACCTTGCAGTATTTCCCTTTAACAAAAAAAAGGCGAGTTTTCTGTTGTGGAGGTTCGTGCTCAGAAATTTCCTGATGTACTCAGCACTTGTATCTTTCTAGTTTATCGTCTAGGCCATCCTGCTAAAACACACCTAGATGAAGAGTCTAGTACCTTTTGAAGGAGGCAGTCTCTCCTCCTTCACTCTTCGAGCCCTCTCCACAGCTACTGTCACATACCCTTTCTTCCTGGCGTTGCTGGTTGGCCTGGGCGGCATACACATGAGCAGGTGGGCTTCTGGTAGGCCAAGGAGTCCCTCTTTACTGTGAATGGAAGACTCATACAGACATTTTTATAAAGACAGCTTTAGAAACTTAAGATCATATCAATGGCTGCTTGTGGAACAGTGGACATTGCCAGGAAACCTGGTAAGGTAGAGCAGGTCTGAGTCTCCGGAAACTCGGGTACACATCTGAGATGGCAGGGAGCTCCCTGCTCTCTGCCAGATTCCTGCTTGTGCTACACTTCCCACATAAGGAAACGTCACCTGTGGTCACATAGACCCAGAACAGAGTTCTCCATGCTTATGAGATACCTAGAGGCCTTGAGGGCTTAGCAAAAAAAGCTCCCCTTCCCTGACATTCCTCCCTGTGAAAGGTAGTCTCTGGTCCATCCTGAGAAGTGGATATGCATCTGTTTTCCATGATGAAGAGTCAATAAGCAGTAGGGATGAACATGGACTGTGTTTCATCAAGAACTGCCGTTAGGGTGCATAGAAGACTTCAAAGACCCACAGAGCCTCAACCTAAGCCTCCCATAGAAGACCTCTCTGTTCTTCCAGATAGCTTCCAGACAACTTCTGCCAAGCTAAGGACTATCACCAGTGAGCTAAGCCGGGCTCCTTTTTCTCACCCTGTGACACCATCCTCAGCCTACAGGCCCCCAACTCCTTGGCACTCAGCAGTGCTTAGATGTCCAGGAGTTTGGGAGCCCCCCGTCTTGTGGACCCGTGGACCACCACACTTTGCTCTTTGTACAGTTCTCTAGCTGCGACTGGAGGCCCAGACAGAAGTCAGGGAACCCCAACTTTGGCTCCTCCACAACTTAGACTTTATCTTCCCTGAAGCCCAGCACCAGACGATGGTGGCATGGGATAAATGGGATAAGTGCAGTCAAGCTCCCTGTGTTTCGACGCCCCAGCAGCAGAGCCCAGTGGTGGCAGAACGTGAACTCATACCTGCTTTATGTTAATCCCTTTAAATCTTTGGGGGAAAAAAAACTCTTAAAAATGAGCAAAGATGTGACTGACAGTTTGTAATGTTTAACAAACACATGAAAAAGTCTTTAACTCAACTCCAACAATAATTAGAAACGTGAGTTTTAAAATTACAAAAATATGACTGGTTGGAACTCAGAATGCTTGCTTAGCATGTATGAGGCTCTGCATTGGAGCCTCAGAGCCGCACAAAGCTGGGTGGTATACCTGGGAAGCCCACCACTCAGGAGGTAGAGACAAGATGATCATAATTTAAAGTCATCTTTGACTACATAGTTTGGGGCTTGCCTGGAATATGTAAAATTTTGTCACAGAAAAAGAACACAAAGCCAAAGAAACAAGGAGCTTCAAAAATATTAAGGTTAAATTTGTATCAAAATATGAGAACATTTTATTTTCAGGCTCAAAAAGCTTAGAAGGGAGCTGGGTATGGTGGCGCACACCTTTAATCCAAGCGCTCCGGAGGCAGAGGTAGGTGGATTTCTGTTGAAAGCCAGCTTGGCCTATAATAGGACAACTGGGGAAACCCTGTCTTAAAACAGCAATGAAAAACTTAAGGGGAAGAGGTGATAAGTGTTCTGTTTCTCTTCTTAGGCAAATTCAACCTTTTTATTTTTTATCGTCAACACAAGGCTGATTCTGTTCCGAGTCCTTTGATGTGATCATTTATTTCTATGTCACTGGAGACAGTGAGCATCTTCCTGGCTCTTGAACTGGCTCACACTTTGCTCCAGGTTCTCTTCTGTAGAGTTCCAAAAAGCCTTCCAGAACCCCAGCATAAATTTTGAGACATTTTTTTTGTAACTTTTTTGTAACTTTTAAAGAAAAGGTCTATTATGCCACTTAAATTGGGATCTAAATTGGTGTACCCTAAACTAGCCAGTCTCTAACTGAGTCAGAACATCAAATTCTTTTCCAAAGTCCACCAGTGTTCCATCAAATTCTTTGCCAAGGTATATCAGCATTTCATCATTTAATCTCAAGTTCCCTGAGTTTCTGTTTCTCTAGTTGCAGTCTTTTCATTTTTAAACAGGGCAGTCACTTTGTGACCTATCTAACAGTACAGTCACAACATCCTTCTGCTGTGACATTATTCCCAGTGTATATTTCACAACTTAGATCATAGTCATCTCTTTGATTACCGAGGCTTATTTTTTTAAACATTTATTATTTCTCTCTCTCTGCGTGTGTGTGCGCAGGTAGGTAGGTGGTACCTGTAGAAACCACAAAAGGGTTTTGGATCTCTCTGGAGTTCTACATAATTTCAAGCCACCCAGAATGGATGTTAGGAGCCAAACTCATGTCGTCTTCGAGAGGAGTGTGTGCTCTTAACCGCAGGGGCAGCTTTGCAACTTCCATACTTAGTGCTTACCTGGCATTATGGCAGCATAGAGTTCATACTTTATCATAGCAAATCTCACCGCCCTGGTCTGCAGCTTATCAGGTAGAGATGTTCTTCTAAAGGAGGCCTGTGCCTTGTTTCTGTACTTATTGTGTTCTCCCCTGAGAAGCACTTCTGGGGCTACCACTTCTAGAAGCACTAGAAGGGGCGTTGGTGGAGTGTCTGCCTAGGGTATATGAGTCCCTGGACTTGATCTCCAGGACCACAAGAATTATTTAAAATGAATGCTTCTCCCTCAGCTCTGCATCTTGTACCTTGTATTAAATGTGTTAAGTTTACAATAATTTTTATTCTAGGAAATTTGGTGTAATGTTTCTGGGTACTTTGTTGGCAGGCTTTAGTTTTACGTGGTTTTTGTTTGTTTTGTTTGAGTTTTTCAATAAAAACCACTGTAGTTTTTAAATGTTTGAAGTTTGCGTGCTTTACTTTAGCTAGGGAAAATATTTAAAAATCACAACGTTCTCAACATCATTACAGGTTTTTTGTTTTAAACAATGAAGCTGGGCTATTGGAGTACTTTGTGAATGAACAGTCTAGAAATCAGAAACCCAGAGGGACTTTGCAGCTTGCAGGGGCTGTGATCTCACCCAGCGATGAGGACTCGCACACCTTCACAGTGAATGCTGCCAGCGGGGAGCAGTATAAACTCAGAGGTAGGCCGAGCCTAGTGCTGGGGTCCTGTCCACAGCCACTGATGTCACAGCACAGCACAGTCTTAGAACTGCTCTGACAGATTCTGAAATCTGCTTTATAATGCTTTTCAAGTTGGCCAGTGAATGAGTCTAGAGTATTGGGCCTTATAAAAATGATTTATTTTATAACTTAAACCCTGATTAGTAATAACTACAAGACCTAGACACTTAAATATGTCTGCCACAGTGAATTTTTTCTTTTTTGCCCATTGTCCTTTTGACATGTTTTAGTGACTAATAACTACAATTGGGTGTGTTAAAATGTCCATATTCTTTAAGATAAATTATAACTTACTATGTTTGGTTTGGGGTTTAGGTTTTCATATTGGTTTTTGATAAAATCAGGAGTGTTCAGGGTGATATAACCATAAACTTGCTGAACTTTTTTAAACAGGGCCTTGCAATGTAGCCCAGGCTGGCTTCAAACACTTGTCCTCTATCTCTGAGAGCTGTAATTACAGGCTTGCCGTGCCTGGCTTGTAACCTCTGTCTGGATTAATTTATGGAGTAATGTGTGGTGTTTTTACTGAATAAATATACATAAAGTATAGTGGCTATCCTGCTTGGCCATTCTGGTAAGGTCTGAAAGGACTGCTGATACTTCAGATTCTTTTTTTTTTTTTTTTTAAGATTTATTTATACATTTATTTTATATATGTTGCTGTCTTCAGACACACCAGAAGAGGGCATCAGATCTCATTACAGATGGTTGTGAGCCACCATGTGGTTTCTGGGAACTGAACTCAGGGTCTTTGGAAGAGTAACTAGTGCTCTTCAGATTTTTAATCAAGGTTGTTTATTTAAATAAGGACTCAGCTGGCAATGGTATCACAACTTCAATCCCAGCACTTGAGAGGCAGAGGTGGGTGGGTCCTGAGTTTGAGGCCAGCCTGGTCTACAGAGTGAGTTCTAGGATAGCCAGGGCTACACAGAGAAACCCTGTCTTGACAAACAAAAATAAGTAAATAAACAGAAACAAACATGGGATACTACCAGGAGGAACTTAAGATCTATTGCTTCATGTCCTCTTCTAGCGACATGGGACTCCTGCACTCCTAGCAAGGACAACCCAACCCTTAGTCTTCCTGGTCAGTGACCTTTTCTGTAAGGAAAGTAGTGCTAGCCTTTGCTTTTTAATCATCTATCCCCTGTGCTGTGGACAATTAATTGTGTTCCCCAAGTAAGTATAAAAATAAGTAATGTCTGTATTCTTTTTATCAGCCACAGATGCTAAAGAGCGGCAGCATTGGGTGAGCAGGCTTCAGATATGTACACAGCACCACACGGAAGCTATTGGGAAGGTACGTGGGTTTGTACACAGCGTCAGTACACAAAACTGGAACTACGGGCTTTATGCTTCTAAATGTAGACAGAGCCAGTGAGCTAGAGTGATCGCCACCGAGCTTGGCGACCTCAGTCTGATCTCTTGGGCCCACATGGTTGAAAGTTTTCCCTTGTATGCTGGTGATGTTCATACGTTCATATACATACAAAAATAATTATTTTAAAAATACATCGAGATACCACTCACACATTGTAAAATTGATACAATATAAAACATAATCCTGTAGTGTTGTTTAGTTATAAGATTGTGCAACCTGGAGAGCTGGCTCCGTGGCTAAGAGCAATGACTGCTCTTCTAGAGATCCTGAGTTCAATTCCCAGCAACCACATGGTGGATCACAGCCATCTGTAATGGGATCAGATGCCATATTTTGGTGTGTCTGAAGACAGCTACATATATATGTACTCATACACATTAAATAAATAAATAAATCTGAAAATAAAAGAGATTGTGTAGCCTTGGCAGCCATGTAACTACAGAATGTTTTTATCAACCCCTAGACGACCCCAAGTAATTAACAGCCACTTCTGGTCTCTCCTTCATAAACCGTGGGCAAGCAGTTAATCTATGCTCTTGTTTGTGAGGACTTATGAATGTGATTTATTGTGTCGACTTTTTCCCTTCAAGGTTCATGAACCCTGAGACATAACAAAGAGTTCTCCCCCAACTTCCTCTCTACTTACGCCGCTTATGGCTGGCCTGAAAACTGCTCCAGCTTTCCAAGTGTTAGGATTATACATGTGAGCCACCACACCAGCCTAGCTGTTCTCTTTCTTTCTTATATACTTTCTTTCAGTTGATTTTTTTGAGACAGGGTTTTACTTTAATTCAGACTGGCCTAGATCTTGCTGTATAGCCCAGGTTGGCAATTCTCTTAGCAATCTTCCTGCCTCAACCTTTTTCTTTTTTTTGAGATAGGTTCTCGTTTATCTCATGTTGACCTGAACATCTGCTTTTCCTGCTTCTCTTTCAAATGCTAGGATTATAAGCATGTTCTACCACATTTGGTTTATATGGTACCCAGGTCATGTATGAAGTCAAATCCATGACATGTTAGACAAGTACTCTGCCAATTAAGCCACATGCCCTGCACTCCTCCTGTCTCAGCCTTGTGTGTATGTGTGTGGGTCTGTGAGTGCACACACACATTTGTTTATGTGGTGTGTCTACATGTTTATCTTCCTCAGTCTCTCTTTACTTTCTTTCTTGGCCTGGAACAGCTCTGATTTGAGTAGCTGAACTAGCCAGTAAGCTCCAGGGATCCACTGTGTCCTCTTTCCCAACATTCAGGTTACGGAATGTTCTACCAAGCCTAGCTGTTTTATGTAGGTGCAGGGGATCTGAATTCTAGTCCTCACACTCAGGCAGCAAATGCTTGACTGACTACCATCTTCCTACCCTTCTTACCTCAGCCTCCTAAGTGATAGGATTACAGGTGTGAGTCCCCGTAGTTGGCTTAGCGTTTTCATTAGTTGCTATGAATGGGATGAACTATAAATATTTGGGTTTACTTTTCTGGATAAACATACTACTTTAGGGGTATGTGTATGTGAGTGTGTGCATTCAGGTGGAGGCCAGAGTTCAAAGCCAGGTATCTTTTTCAATCACTTTTTCCACTTTTTTTTTTTTTTTTTTGGAAACAGGTCTCTCAGTGAACCTGGAGCTCACTGCTTTGACTAAACGAACTGACCAGTGAGCCACAGGGATTCAACTGCGGTCACCTCCCCACTCTGGGATTAAAGACTCACACCACTATGCCTGCCCATTTAACACGGGTGCTGGGGGTCCAATTCAGAGCCTTAGGTTTCTGTGGCAAGCACTTTACCAACTGAGCCATCTTGTCAGCCCCTCCTTTCGTTTCTTGGAAGTATGTATGTATGTAAGAGTAGAATTTCTGGGACATATGGCAATTGATGTTTATGTGTCTTATATAGAAAAATGTGCATGTGGAGGCCAGAGGTCAACACTGTCTTCCTTGGTCATTCCCCAGAAGCTCACTCACTAATTTGGCTTAGCTGGTAGACCACTGAGCTCTTGGGATCCACCTGTCTCTGTCTCCTACGTGCTGGGATCGTAGACACTTTGTGCCCAGCTTCTTTCTCAAATGACTGATCGTGTTGAATACCTTTTTATGTGTTTGTTAGCTATTAATTTGAATATCTTTTAAAAGATTCTTAATTCTTATGTGTGTACGTGAGTTGTGAGAGTGCATATGCACCCTCCTTGTGCATGGAGGCCAGAGGGTACTTGAGTAGCGCTCTCATTCAGCATGGCTCCAGTGATTGGATTCAGGCTGTCATGCTTTGTAGCAGATGCTCCTGTTCACTAAATCTCCTCACCAGCCCAATAATTTACGACTTTATGGAAATGTTTTGTTTGTTTACTGTGTTCATTTAGCTCTTTATAGAGTATTTTAGTTTTGTTTTGAGATGAGAAGGAAGGACTAAATTGTTGAAATTTGGGGATATCTAAAAAGTGATATATGAGTAGCTCATTTAAAGGATTCATTATCTGAGGATAACAATTTTCTCACCATATTTTATCTTCTTTTTTTTTTCTTCCAGCATTTTCTCCACTAATTTTTTTTTTTTTTTTTTTTTAATTATGACTTAGGTCTAGGAATGGTGGACCTGTAATAATATTTTGGAGGCCAAGACAGGATTGTGAATTTGATGCTAGCCTGGGCTAGATAGACCCTTTCTCAAAATACTGCAAACAAAGCATCCTGTTTAGGTTTGAGGCTTAGTCTACAAGAAAAACAACATAATATTCTACTTGTGGTGCAAACTGCTAGTCAGTGACAGAGATCAGAAAGTACCAGATTGTTCCAAGGATTTCTGAAGTTTTCTTTAGGAGATGTACTATACTGTTGCATACACAACATGTGTATTCCTTATTGTGTTGTCTTTGTGTTTTAGTGTTAAAATAGGAAATCAGGAAAATGTCATTCTAATTGACTTTCAAACCATATATAAAAAGTCTTTTATAATGATAAACTGGAAATTTCAACTTTTAATCTTTGAATAGCATAAAGTTAATCTTTAGAAATTTGCCTAAGTCAAATTTAATGTTAACATATTCTCAAAATTGCATATGTATAGAACCTGAAGTATATGATAACTTAGTGGCAAGAGAGCCAAAATTGTAAAAAGCACAAGAGAAATTGTTTTCTTTTTCTGACAGAATAATCCTCCCTTGAAGTCCCGGAGCTTCTCGCTTGCATCTAGTGGTAATTCTCCCATATCCCAGAGGAGACCAAGTCAGAATGCCATTTCTTTCTTTAATGTTGGACATTCCAAACTGCAGTCAGTGAACAAAAGAGCTCACTTGCATCCAGACCATCTTGTGGAGGTCAGAGAAGTAAGTATGCCTCAGAGGCTGATACTCAGAACAGCAGTGTGCCTTGTAAGTTCTTTTTATGTCTTGAGGGCCCATCAGGGTTTCTTGTCCATTCTGCTAGGATAAATGATGAAGACACTGAGAGATATTCTAAATTCATGTCTTAAAACTGTGGGGATACTGTGATTTTTCCAGAGTTTATATATTTTTTACTTTTCTTTTCAAAAAAAAAAATGTGCCTCGCTTTTCATTCTCAAATAAAACTGTTGGTTCCTTTGTTAAAAAATTTATGATCAAAAGAGTCATTAGTCTGGTATGGTGGACCATGCCTGTAATCTTAGAGCACTTGGAATGCCAAGGAAGGAGACCCTCCAGTCTGAGCTACTGTTCTTGTTGGTCTTAATGTGCTGTGTTCAGATGCGGAGTCCTGTGCCCCAAATTCAGCTTGCAATCTGGACATGGGTGTTGCATTGACCAGTGTGCTCTAAACAATGTTCTTCAATCATCTCTGATTAGTCAGTAAGGCTGGAGCCTGGGCAAAGAATCAGCCTAGGTGGGAAAAAATGGCAAGTAACAGGGCATTTATTTGATATTAACAGCCTAGTCAGGCTAGAATAGATCAGAATCTGCCCAGTGTAGTGCCATCCTCTTAATAAAAGCTAGTGTCTCTGTCATTAACTCAGGAGCTTAACATATTATAGTGGTGTAGAACCCACCTGTAGATATTTAAGAGCAAGAGGGTATATAGCAGTCTCTTCCAAAATAAGTCTACAATAGGTTACAGCATGATGCCCAGTCTCAAAATGCAGTCAGAGGAAACCTTAAACCTAGTGAGAAGGACATACAGCCTGACTAGAGATGTGATATATAGAGCAGAAGGCATGAGCTTAGTGGTAGAGAATATGGCTAGGTTAATGCACACTAGTCTCCGGCTCAAGCTGCAGAGCCAAACAAAATAAAGACCAGCTAGGCAGAGTGACACATAAAAATGTACAAATTCTGATACCGCCCTCTCTCATGATATTTTTCTTTTTAATTCTAGTTAATAAAGGATGCCATTTGTTGGGTTGTGACTATTTCAAGTATTGTTTGTTGAGTTAAATTTAGTAGAGCTTCTAGGAGGCTAAGAAGTGGGTTATGGAAATTGTACTGTAAATGCTTCAAGCAGAAGGCAGGAAGAGCGAGCCCTCTGTCAAGATGCATTGTGATATGTTTGTGAATAAAGAACTTGAAGTTTAGAGAGATATATGTTTTGAGACACACAGGTAACTACTTTTGATTCTAGTCCAGTTACATAAAGCAGTTATAAAGCATCCTTTTAATAAAAAACAGTAAAAATTCTTTTTTAAAAGTTATTCTTGCTGGTATTTTGTGTCACTAGGTAAGTTTTTAAAGTTAAAATTTAGGCCAGGTATGGTGGTCTTTAGTCCCAGCACTTGGGAGATGATGAGTCAGGCAGATCTCTGTGAGTTTAAGTTTAGCCTGGTCTACAGAGTGAGTTCCAGGTCAGCCAGGGCTATATAGGGAGACTTTGCCTCCCAAAGTAAATATATAAATGATCCCTTTATCTGTTTATGAGATGGCTCAGAATACTGAGGTACTTGTCCACTCACCTTGATCCCCAAACCTACATGGTGGAAGGAGAGAGCTGTTCCCACAAGAACCATGACATTGTATTCATACACGTTTGATTATATGCATGCCTGTGTGTACATGAAGCTGCAAGTCAGATGCTCTCAAGCTAACCGCCTGAGGTGGGTGTGGTGGCACATGCCTGTAATCCCAGCACCCAAGAGGCAGAGGTAGGCCTGGGCTACATAGACCTATTCCCCCTGCCACCCCCCGCCCCAAGCCACTTATCATTGTTTATCATTTACGTTTCCTAAGTGCCTGACTTCAATCTTACAGTAACAAATATCAAAGTTCATTCTGAAAACCACGTTACAAGTAGCAGATATTAGCAAATTATAACATGACCTCTAAGAATGACTTGCAGTTCTCAACCATGTTCCAGGGGCTATTTCTTTGTGGTTCCAGTATTATCATGATCTTAAAGGAAACCTCAGATGTGGCGATGCTGGGCAGGACAGCCACCCCACACTGACAAGGCCAAGCAAGCCCACTTGCTAGCACTGAGGAAGCATCTCTGCCTTACTTCAGTGAAAAGTGTTAATTTTTCCCCACAAAGTGGAGGATCTGAGGTCATTGTCTCATGTGTGCTGAACAAATGCACTTCTACCAGGGCCGACCCCACTCCTGTTATTAGTACTATGAACACGATCGCTTTTATGATAGTGAGCTCATGATTTGTATATAAAACTACTGATTTTTATGCTAATTTTATATTCTGCTATTTGTGATGTTTGGCGGGGTGGGAGGGTGACAGATTGAAAGGACTGGTCTCAGCTCAGGACAACCCAAGATCAAGTTCTCTGCATAAAGGATAAGGGACAAAGGCAAGAGATAGAGGCCGAGAAGAGAAAGAGGACAAAGGAGAGAGGGTAGGGATATTTGTCCTGGAATGAGACCAAGGACTCTGGATAGAGGAGACAGACATGGCCCATAGGAAAATGACAGTTTATAAAGGTAAATGGAAAACCCTGTGTCAGGATGAGGTTTTCAATTTTAATTGGTCATGTTGATTAGTGTTAGGCTTCAATACTTTGATAGCTGGACCTTGGTAGTCAGCCTCAGAGAGAGGAAGCAGCCAAATTAGGGCATAGACTGTGGAGGCTAGCTTCAGAAATGCAATCTAAAGGTTTTTAGCAAGGCAGAGGGAACGGGGAAGAAGGACAAGGCCTGCTAGAGCCACATGGTCAAGTAGGCTAGTGTCCCTTTATAGGTAACAGTTCTTTGATGCAGGGTCTTACCTAGGTTGGCCTTGAAGTCAGTCACCCTTAGCCTTGTTGACCTTGAACTTGAGACAGTTCTCATGCTTTAACCTCCCGAGTGCTGTGATTACAGCTTGTGCTGCCAGACCTACCTACTTTGGTTAATCTATTAGTTCTCTTTTTCTTAAGTTTGTGAGTGTGTGCATCTGTAGACATGTTTGTGGGTACCTTCAGAGGCCAGAGCTGTCAGTCCCTAGAGCTGGACTTAGAGGTGACTATGAGCTGCCTGACTTGATGCTGGGCATTGATCCTCTCTGGAAAAGCAGAGTAATCCAGATTGCTGATCCATCTCAATGTTTTTATAAGAATTTAAAAAGACTTATGTGTGTAAGTATAGCACATGCATGCCTGGAGCTTCAGAGGGCAGAAGAGGGGACTGAATCTCCTGGAAGTAGAGTTGTGGCTGTTTCTGGGCCACCATAGGAATGCAGAGACCCAAATACCGGTCCTCTGCCAGGGCAAAAAGTGCCCTTGACTGGCAAGCCATTTTTCTAGCCCCCTTTTTAATTTTTAAAATTTATTTTTATTTTATGTGTGTGCGTGCGTGCGTTTTATAAGTATGAGTGCCCTTGGAGGCCAGGAGATGTCAGATTCACCTGTAGGTAGTTAGGAGTTGCCTGTTGTGGGTTCTGGGAACCACACCTGGGTCCTGTGGAGGATTAGCAAGTGCTTTCAACCCCTGAGCCATCTCTCCACCTGCCTTCATCCCTGCTGTTCCCATCATTACTATAACCTTCATCATCATTACATCATCATCATCCTTATTTTGAGAGTCTTGCAATATGTACCAGGCTGATTTTTAAACTTCAGTTTTCTTGTCCTGACCTCCCAAGTGCTGGTGTTGCAGGCACGTTGTACCATACCTGCACGTTTGTTGTGTTTTGCACTGCTAAAGAATGAGCCCAGGATCCCTTGTATGGTTGACAGCACCCTACCATTGAACTACATCTCCAGCCTTTATATCTGACTCAGCAGGGCACTTTATCATAAAGGGTTGAATTTTTTAGATTTTCTTTTCTTTTTCTTTCTTTGTTTGTTTTTTAAGCCTACAGCACCCACTATTCCCAGGTAGTCTCCCATCTAAGTACTAACCAGTCCTGACCCTGCTTAGCTTCGAGATCAAACAAAATCAGGCACGTTCAGGGTGGTATGGCCATAGACTAGACTTTCTTTTTGCATATGTGTTGTTTAGAGCCTGTAGTCACCACCACCCATCCCCCAGTCCTTAGGGTGAACACGGGACTTATTAATACTAAGCATGTGCTCTACCATGTTCCAGCTCTATCTTCTCCTTGTGATATGTTCTTACCAAATGGGGTAACAGGTTTCTGAGGTTGGGGCTGTTCCTTCCCTTTTTAGTGAAATCCTTTCAGGGATGTTGCTCTTAATTCTCTCTTAAGCTTGCAGGCCTTTAATCCCAGCACTCTCCAAGAAGAAGCAGGCAGATCTCTGTAAATTCAAGGCCAACCTGGTCGATATAGTGAGTTCCTAGCTGGTCAGAGTTATGCAGTGAGACCATGTCTCAATAAACAAAAGAAGTCTGGTTAAATTCAGCAGTGAATTCTTATGGTCCTAGATTTTCTTTGTTGAAGCTTTTATTTATGCTTTTGCTCTATGTGCATGTGCTTGTGTGTCCCTCTGTGTGGTTAAGAGCACTGACTGCTCTTGCAGAGGACTTGGGTTCATTCTCTGGCACCCACATAATGGCATACAACCATCTGTATACAGTTCCAGTCCCATGGGATTTGATGCCTTCATTACTGCATGAATATGCTGCACACACAGATTAGCGGGTACACATACATCCATAGAAATAAGAATTTAAAAAATTAAATTTTTTGAGCTGGGCAGTGGTGGTGCATGCCTTTCATCTCAGCACTTTGGAGGCAGAGGCAGGTGGATCTCTGTGAGTTCAAGGCCAACCTCATCTAAATAGTGAGTTCCAGGACAGTTTGAGTTACAGAGTGAGACCTGGGGTGGCAAATAGGCAGAAGTAGTGGTGGTGGATAAGGCTCCTAATCAAAGAATGTCTTAAGTAAAATATTTTTTCTTGAAAACTTTTTAGTGTAGCAACTGCTCTAAAATTGCAAGAACAAGAAGTCAAGACTTTCTGTCCAGGAAGTTAGGTGAGGAGTAGGGCAGGGAACTATAATGCTTTCACAGCTGCTCACATCTAGTACAACTAAAGTGTCAGAGCAAAGTGATAAAGGGCCCAGACTGGAAATTAACTTTAACAGTGGAATTAAAAACCAGTACTGCTGTTGACAGTGCTCTGAATTTTCTTTATGTTACTTGGATAAAGTAACATTGTTACAGAAAGTGGCAAGCATTTTGAGCTTTATTACTTCCAGAGAGAAAGTACAGCTGTCAGAGGTCACAGTCTTCAGTTGATAAGCATCATTAAATGCCCTTTAATTGAAAATAGCCTAGCTAGGACTGGAGTGGTAAAGACCACTGACTGCTCTCACAGAGGACCTGGGTTCAATTTCCAGCTCCCATGTGGTGGCTCCAGTCGCAAGGGATTTGATGCACTCTTGTGGTCTTTGGGGGCACTACATGCATGTGGTACACATATATGTATGCAGACAAAAAGACCCAGACACACAAAATAATAAAATAATTTTTAAAGCAAGAAAATAGCCTAGCAAATTTCAGATAAATTTCTAAGCCCAATACACTGAGAGAATAAATACTATTGTTTAAATGACCAACAAGCATTACATGTGTTAATACTGTGAGACCCACAGGACTTCTCTTTTCCTCAGATGATGTCTCATGCTGAAGGACAACAACGAGACCTAATTAGACGGATCGAATGCCTACCTGCTTCTGGCCTTCTTAGTTCCTTGGACCAGGACCTCCTGATGCTCAAAGCTACTTCCATGGCAACTATGAACTGCTTAAACGACTGCTTTCACATTCTCCAGCTGCAGCATGCATCACATCAGAAGGGTGCACTGCCCTCAGGTAAGTCAGAGGTTAAGGGAGGCTTAGCATTGGCCTTAAGACATGGAAAGGGCTGTGTTTGTACAGCTCTAATGCTGGGAAAATAGTTTTTGACAAGAAGGAAGGGAAGGAAAAGAGATCAGTTGAGCCTGTCTCTTGGTTTTCAGTTGGCACACTAGTGTGAGTCACGTCACACTTTCTGATTGTGTGCTTTTTTTTTTGGAATTCAGAATAATTTTAGTTCTAATATTTAACAACATTGAATATACACTAGAGACCTTAAATTCAACATATCAGTACATTTACAGCCTAGTTTCTGTTAAAGTGAATGGCATCCCTCTCCATTCTTGTTTTCAGGTACTGAGGGCAGAGTCACTGTGAGTCCTGACCTTCAGCTCTGTCCACCTCTCATTTACTCCCAGTGTTACATTGTATTGTATCTTATTAGATCATATCCTATTGTGTGTTCTTCACTAAGTATCAGGAATATTTTCCACGTTACATTCTTATGCTTACATTCTTATGCTATGTAGCATTTTTACTGGTTGAGTTACATCCTGAAGTGAGTACTTTGGTTTACTCCCCTAATTTGAACATTAGATGATATAAGACATGTGGGTTAATTTTAGTTAATGAGTTTGCTAGGGAAATGAAACAACTTCTTTCCAGTTTGCACTATTTTATCTTTAATATAGTACACTAGTGCTGAGTACTATGTTAAATACCAAATAAAGGCTTGATTAAATGGTATTTATCATTTAAAACAGTTGTGAAATTTTAGTATGACTTAAACTAATACAGTCTTATTTTTTGATGTTTTCTTGATGACTAAGAGAAGATGTATGAGTAAATTAAATTCTTCCATGACATGAAAAATGAAATCTCTACTCAGAAGAATTTTTAACTCCATAAACTCATATTTTCATCTCATTAATCGTGCATAAGATATCATTAGTTAGCCTGGACTGACTGTAAACCCACTGTGTATCCCAGGTCAGCCTCAGCTACTCCTGCCCCAGCTTCCTAAGTGCTAGGATGACAACTGACAAGTGTGTATTGCTGTGCCTGGAGCACGGATAGGGTCTAAGTGGATGTCATCTAAAGACTCGGTTGTGTGTGTGCTGATGTGGAGGAAGCTTGATGTCAGATCATTGATTTAATAAAGTCTTATAGTTTCTAGTTAGGTCAGTAGCCTCCTAAAATGTGTCTTTTAATTAATGGTCATGTGCCTTTTAATTTTTAGAAAAAATCTGGATAATGATAGCAAAATAGTTATTTTAAGTTAGAGAATGTTTTCATTTCTGTAGAACTTGACAGTAGGCCCTGTGACTTTAGTCAGGACATCCCTTCTCTCGTAATGCCAACTGCCATCTAGCCTGGTGGGTAATTTGGCATTTATATCTCTTCTGAAGTCTGACGTTTGACTTAGAGAATGTCCACCTGTTCTGTTAGTAGTCTGAGTATTCCTTATTCTTGCCCTCCATAACCTAGCTTCTGCGAAACCCAGATCAGCCTCTGAAATCAAATGGAACATTTCCATTATTGATTAGGCATAGAATCTACTTTGTTAGACTCGTTGAGGGTAACAAGAGACCATTGATTCATTAACTGAGATGACAGGTCTCTAAATGTGACTACTGGCTTTCACTAGGTCAGCTCTACTTATTCAGTAGAAAAGAATTTCAGTTTAAAAGTTATATTGGGCTGTTTATGCTTTAAATAAAGGCTGTATATATGTGTGGTATTTAAATTAGAGCCAGTGAGTTATTTTGATTGGTTAGGAAAATTGTAATCCCTAATTTAAACAAATTACACTGTTTTACCATCTCAGGTTCCTGAAGTGGCTTCCCACTAAAGTCTAATTATATACATTTTGACTATTAGAGGGACATGATTGATACCAATGGCCACTTGAGTGTTTGGGAGCTCCCTTCATGATTCAGACTCTTCTAAGAAGAAGGTCAGCCCTATACAGGATTGATTTCTTTTACATAGTGTCTCATTTCAAGTTGCAAGTTGCCTGTTGTGACTTACCCAATCAAGGTGCTCATGCTAATGAGGCTAAGCACCTGTCTCTTTTCAGTGCAGGTTGAACTGAGTTAGTCTTGTAGAGTCAAAACAGAATTGTTTAATAAAATTCAGATCTGCTCACCTACCCAGATTATGAGCAAGCCTTCGCAAAATTTTTCTCTTGCTTCAGCAGGGACGACAATCGAGTGGTTGGAACCAAAGATACCTTTATCAAACCACTATAAAAATGGAGCTGAGCAGCCCTTTGCAACGGAACCAAGCAAGCCCATGGCAGCCCCAGAAGCACAGTGTGCTGCAGAGTCTGGAGTTTTAGCCAGGGTAAGGTAATGTGGAAACTTAGTTTTGATGGAAGAAAGGGGGAGTCCTTAGAAAGGGAACAGTGCTGTCTCTGTTGTTAAGGCAGTTGTCGGAACAGAAGTGTTCTGTTCTCTCTAGAGAGTAGTTAACATCCTGCAGCTTATGGTGTTCTGCATAGTTGAACTTGAACATGATTTTCCAGGTAGAATAATGTCCTCTTTTAGTTTGGGTTTACTTTTCGCCAATACAGATATCTGTTTTTTACTTGTTTGTTTGTTTTGTGACAGGGTCTCACTCTATCCCATGGTTAGCCTAGAGCCTAATGTGTAGCCCTACGTGTCCTTGAACTATCAACAAGACCTCTTCCTGCTTCACCTCCCTCTGCCTTCTGAATGATGGAATTAAAGGAGTGTGCCACCACCAACCAGTATTAAGTTAATTTTGTTTACTAATCATTGCTATTACATTTATATAAGCTTGAAGTTGTATTGAGACTGTAAGCTTTGCTCACTCGGGTACCTGTTACAGGTGTTACTCTAGCACTAATTGACCTCAGCTCAGTAGTTCTATAAAGTGGTGCTAATTCTGTTTCCAGGAGCTACAGTGTTGTGTTCTGCTGTAGATGTGCTGTTTTACAAATAGCATTGTTTTTTCATTTTGTTTGCTTTGCCTTCTGTGCACTTGTCTGCTATTTTTATGACGACCATAAGTACGTAGATAGTTGAAGCTATTTTCTGTCTCATTCACTTGCCTATATAATTAATGTTTGAAAGTCAAAATAAGATACTGAGTTAATTTCCCTGTTGTTAAAAATCTAGTTTCTTTCTTATTATAAAAATGCTGTTGTTAACTATCATCCCTCCTGTGATATTTGATGAGTTTTTACTTTATACCCCTGATATAATTACTTAGTCAAGAATAATGAAGGTGTTATAGTTATTTATATACTAGTAATCTCTTTCTTAAAGATAAGGCACTAGGACTTCCAAACCTGGCATAATCTTTGAATTTATGAAAGAGAACTGGAGCCAGGGACATGGAAAGCAGGGAAGTCCAGGGAAGCAGGCTAGATAAGAAAATAACATGCATTGACACACACTCGTGTGTACTTACACACACAAGTACATGCACACACAAGTAGTTACCAGGCTGTCTGGAGAGGCACAAATGAGAAAGTCTAGTGTTTTCACTGAAGAGGTGTGAACTCTACACACCCACAGCAGCTAAAACAAGTGCACTAAAACAAGCAGGTGGTAGTGTGAAACATCTTCCTTAACTGATAGCATTTACACTCCTGTGATCTGGCCTTTAAGAGAAAAACAAAGGATATGGACTGATGTCGAAGATGTGTACCTTAGAGACAAAAGCTTTTAGATGGCTCTGAACAGAGGCAGGGTTTGAGGAGTAGATGGTATAAGTGGGTTTCAGAATGTCAGAGTAACCTGGGCGGGTCTATATAGCAAGTAGTGTGTGTTTACTGCCTGACGATTTTAAACTCCATTTAGTAATATGAGCCAAAGGTTGAGCATAGTGATGTGCACCTTTTACCCAACGCTTGGTAGGTAGAGGTATATGGAGCTCGAGGCCAGCCTGGTCTACTGAGTGAGATCTCAGCTAGCCATGGCTATATTATGAGACCCTGTCTCAAAAAAACTAATAATGATAATGATACAAACCAATTAGCCACTTTGAGCTTCAGCTTTCTCACCAGTAAAGCAGTGGTGATGCCTTGTGAAACTGTGAAGGATAAAGCTCGCTCAGAGTGTCTAGCTTACAGGAACCAGTCACAGGGTTGATACTTGCTATAGTCATGTTCTCAGGATGAGGTGGTACTCTCTGTGGCATTACTTCAATGCATACAGTTATCAATGCTCCCGAAGAACTCAGGCAGAACATAGTCTTCATATGAGAGACAGTAGGGCCATGTGCCTGGAGAAGGAATGTATGGAGGATTGGTATATGATATGACTTGGAATTAAAACGTTATAGAAGACTGGGGAAGTAGAAATAAAGGCAAATGAATCAGCAATGTGCATTTCAAAGACAAAAGTCAGTCAGACTATAATAGATGGAAGCTTTTGAGCCAAAATAACAGTCACCCAGCAGGAAAATCAGAAAGTGTTGTCTGAGGTTTAGTGTGGTTCTGAGCATGTTGAACGTGACAGGAGAGGATATGTAGTAATGCAGCACTTGAGATGATATAAGAATAGCTCTGGAGAGAGGCCCAAACTAGAGGTGAGAGTCCTTAGGAAGAGACCATAACCTGCAGGCCAGATAGCCCAGCATGCTATTCAAATGAGATCACCTAATGCAGACAGTAAATATGCAGAGATAGCTGTTTCTGTAGAGGCGATCAGACTCTATGCAAGCATACATGCCAGATAGACCTTTATGCATTCTGTTCACTGTGGTACAGGAGTAAACAGCTTGCTATCAGCTAAGGGAGAAAGTGAACCTCCATCAAACTGGAAAAAAGATGGAACTCCTGGGCTGGCAGGTCACTTGCTGCAGAGTCTTGTGGCCTAAATTCTTCCCATAGAGTCCAAATGTTAGAAGTAGAGGACCAGCTGTCCTCTACCTCCACATCTGCCATGCGCAGGCACATCCATGTACATTTTTTAACAGCGTGATATTTTTATTCAGACCATATATTGAAGTATCAATTTTAAAAAATTTATAAAAAGACTTAGTTCTAAACTGTCAGATTTACAAAAAAAAAAAATAATATGTAAAAAAGCAAATTAAATATTAGAAATTATAGGAGTGTCTCCCTTAAACTGGAGGAGTCGTTAATAGCCTTTAATGCGGTTCACTGGTAATCTTAAGAGATTCAAGAAGCTCAGTCATGTTGTATAAGCCCTAAAGGAAAAAACTGAGGAAACTCATCAATAATTTTCACAGCTGCATTGTAAAGTTCAAGATCAAAGCAATGACAATCTTCCTTAAACCGGATATAGGATGCACACAGTATGGCCTCCTTGGCTGTGACTTTTCCAGACACCATTCTAGAGATGTCAAGTGGCTCCACCAATTCAATGGTTCCATTTTTTCCTTCTCCATTTGAAGGAATAAACATTTTCCCAGTAGGATGAGTCTTTTCCAGCTTCCCCATGAAGCACACGGTCTTGTCGATATACCGTGTTAACATGCTGGTGTTGACACGCTTTGGGGAGTTCCATTTTGTCCACCATGATTCTGCCACCAGCTATCCGTGTACCTCTAAACATGTACACACCCACATTCGTTCTGTGGTTTCTTACTACCCCTACTGACATCAAGACAGAAGCAAGCATAAATCTGCTAGAATGGTGATTTCCCCCACCTGGTGCCATCTTCACATGGCAGGAGTTCTAGACACTCACCAACTCCTAGCCATTGTCACTATTAGCCATCTGTGTTTGCAGGGATTTCACACACTTGAACATGGTTTTTGAAGTGTCATAGTGCACTTTGAGAGACCTATCGATCCAGTTGCATATGTAGCTGAAGATAGCAGTGACAGGCATCAATGTGAGAAGAGACTTTTGTTCCAGAGAGGGCATGTTTTCCCAATGTATGGTTCCAAATGCCAAGGCAATGGGGTAGAGAGGAGGATCAGAAGGAAGTGCACCTTTGTGAAGGCAAATGAAGGGGAGGGGCGATGGGAGCGGGGCAGGATAAAAGGGTGACATCTCAAATATAAATACAGAGTATCTAATCAAAAAAGAGAGAAAAAAAAAATGGGGACTGGAGAGATGGCTCTGTGATTGAGAGCACTGACTGCTCTTCCAGAGGTCCCGAGTTCAGTTCGAAGCAACCACATGGTGGCTCACCACCATCTGTAATGAGATCTTCTTCTGGTGTGTCTGAAGACAGCTTCAGTGTCCTTACATAAATAAATGTGTGACGGCAGCACTTTCAGTCTCAGCTTCACACACCTCAGGACCATCCTGTGCTACAGGCCAGAGAAGAGGGAATCTTCTGATTTCTTTCTTCACCCCGTCGTTCAGAGTTAGCACTTAGCTGTTAAAATTTCTCTTCCCAGGTGTGGTGGTGCACACCTTTGGTCCCAGCACTTGGGAGGCAGAGGCACATTCCATGTGAGCCTGGTCTGCATTTTAAGTTCTTAAATACCACATGGAAGGAGGAGAAAATTGATACCCTCATATTGTCCTCTGACTTCCCTATGTACAACCACGTGTCCACACACATGCACACGTACCAGATATACATACGTACAAAGTAAATGGAAAATAATTTTTTAATACTATTGTTCTAGAGTTGTTCTACATGGTTGCTTTTCTTTAATATTACCTCCAGTAGAGGAAGTCTAAACCAGGAAGTAATTGGGTCATTGCTTGGTCCTGAGATTGAGTGTACCAAGGTCTCAGCTGAGCATGTGCCTCCTTGAATGATGCCCAGCTGAAGCTGTGTTTGCATTATTACTTAGTCTGTAAGTTCCAACCTCAGATGTCACTGCCTTTCACTGTGCTGGAGGACATTATTTCATCCTCATTGTCCAACCCTGCAGGACTTTCTTTGAGGTTTCATGATTATTCATCTCATAAAATTGTTTTATTTGGTTTTCATGGGTAGAGAAATCTGTTTCCATCCTCTTGTTTTAAGAATGAGTGTTTAGGGCTGGAGAGATGGCTCAGCTGTTAAAGGCTAGGCTCACAACCAAAAATATAAGAGTTCGGTTCCCAGCACCCACGGCTGTCTCTCCAGCCACCTTTTTTGTGGGATCCCGTACCCTCGCACACAGACTAGTAATATAGATTAAAAAAAAAAAAAACTCGATCGGCATGTAAAGTGAGCAAATAAATAAAAAGAAAATTAAAAATAAACAAATAAGTAAATAAACTCTTTCTGAGACCTGTTGGTGCGTGCTGCGGAGCTCCTTCCAGTCTGCTCCGTCCTGACTCACCGCTGTTCGCTCCTGCTGAGGAACAAGTCGGTCAGGAAGCAACGCCTCAGCCATGGCATTTAAAGATACCGGAAAGACGCCCGTGGAGCTGAATTCGGATCACGCTCACCAGCCGCAACGTGAAGTCTCTGGAGAAGGTTTGTGCGGACTTGATCAGAGGCGCTAAGGAAAAGAATCTGAAAGTGGAAGGACCAGTGCGCATGCCTACAAAGACATTGAGGATCACTACCAGAAAAACACCTTGTGGTGAGGCTCCAAGACATGGGATCGATTCCAGATGAGGATCCACAAGCGACTCATTGACTTACACAGTCCTTCTGAGATTGTTAAACAGATCACTTCCATCAGGAGTGGAGGCTGAAGTCACCATTGCAGATGCCTAAGTCAACTGTTTAAATAAATTGACTTAATTGTTAAAAAAAAAAAAAAAAAAGAGTATTCAAGCAGACTTTTATCTGCAGCTAATCTAGGATCCAGAGCAGGAACAGCTTTCTGACAGGTAAATTCTTCACTGAAAGAGGGATGTAAGATGGTTTTGACATCTCTCTTCAAGATTAGAAAAACAGAAGTCTCTCTGGTATACACCTACAAAATGTGTCTGCACAGTCTTAACGTACAAAATAAACTAGACCATAAATCATTTGTCAGAGAGCATGGCTTGCTACATGAGCCTCTCGCCCTGAGTGTGGTACCTAGAGCCTAGGGAAGAAGAGGGCAGACTCCTGAAAGCTGTCTCTGGTCTACGTATGTGCACCCATGAGCGCTCGTAGTAATAAACATACACACACACACACGCGCACACACATGCGTGCACATGCAATAATTAGAGAAAAGTAGTTAGAAGTCCACTATCTTATGACTTGATTGTTGTTTTACGTTGTGGGTTTTATTAAATAACATTTCGAGAATTTAAAATTTTGATTTTGTGCCTGGGATTGATCTTTAAGGTTCTGTAGGAGAGTTATGTACACAGTTATGTGTGTCTGTGTGTTTGTTTTGCTTTGGTTTTGGTCTAAGCTACACAGCAAAAACAAATGAGTGTCTTATTTGATAGCATTTTTAATTGTGGTAGGGGAAACAAATTATACCAACAAACTTTTTTTTTTTTAAATTCTCATAGCTGAAGCTGGAGACATAACTCAGTGGTTAAAAGCGCTGACTGTTCTTCCAGAGGTCCTGAGTTCAATTCCCAGCAGCCACATGGTGGCTCACAACCATCTGTAATGGGACCCGATGCTCTATTCTAGTGTGTCTGAAGCTAATAACAGTGTATTCATATACCTAAATCAAATACATAAAATATTTTTTAAATCCTCATAGCTAGTCAAACATGATGGCTTACACCTATATTCCCATCTCTGTGGGCTGAGATAGAGAAAATGTTGAGACTAGTCTGGGCTACAGGGAGACACCCATACAACCACTGCCATCTAAACGATGACATCCTGTATACAGCTCTGACAGAAAGATACTAGCAGTCTGCTCTGTGAGAGGCTGGGCACCACATCTGCCTAAACATGCTGACTGCTGCTCAAGCTCTGTTGATCCTCTGTATATTTGTTGTTCAATGCAAGCTGGGCAGGTGTAGTAGCCAGCATTTAAACCTACTAAGTGAGTTCCCAGGTCAGCCAGGATGCATACAAAGTAAGACCGTGGCAAAAATAAATAAATAAAAGCCAGGAGCATTGAGGAGTGGCTCCTTCAGGGTTTCTGCTGTGCAAGTATGAGGGTCCGCGTTTGATTTCCCAGCAGGAACTGTGGCGTGCATCTGTAATTTTAACTGGTGCTGGGGAACAGGTAGGGAGACAGAGGTAGGCAGATACCGGAACTCACTGACAGACTAGCCTAGATGATTCAGTGAACTGCTGCTCGTTGAGAGATCTAGTCTAAAAAACCAGAGTGGTTTGAGCATTCATCTGGAGCTGCTGATGTGGAAGCATGCATTCTCAGTCTAGGTGTTATTGGTGAAGTACATAATCTTCCGGTGGCATCGTGACTGCCTGGGAGGCCACAGAGTTTTTATGTGTATCTAAGGTCTCCCTTCAATCACAGATCTCGGGCATGAATGAGTCGCAAATTACAGTTCACAGTGTGAACTTGACATGGCGTGCATTCGCCTTTAATTGTACTTAACAGCTTTAGTTTAATAAACAAGGACAAATATTCTTTAGGTCTCTTGAATTTTGGGTTGGAGAGATGACACCAGAGTGTGGGTGTCATGTTGGGTGGGTTCACAGCTCCAGATTCAGGGAATCTACAGCCTCAGGCCTTTCCTGGCCCCTGCACACTCAGACACATGGCCAGCCTCTTTCTTTCTCTGTCTCTGTCTGTCTGTCTGTCTGTCTGTCCCCCCCCCCCTCTCTCACACACACACACAGTTTATTTTCAATTAATATTAACAAAAAAAAACATCTTGAATTTCAAGACTTTATGGCTTATGCCTGTAATCCCAAGACAAGGGTAAGTTCAAGGCTAGTTCATGGTGAGACTATGTCTCAAACAAAACAAGCAAACGAATGAAAACGTATATTACATATGTTACAGGACCACCATCTGCTCGATACCGGCAATTATGTTCTCCTCAAAGGGAATTTATTTCTTGGCTCAGTGGTGGGATTTATATTTTCAGAAGGGTTTTCAAGTAGGTGTTACTGAGCACCTGTAATAGTGGACTCTGCTCTCTTCCACATCAAGGAGCCTGAAGAAATCAATGCGGATGATGAGATAGAGGACACCTGTGACAACAAGGAGGATGACCTGGGGGCCGTGGAGGAGCAGCGCAGTGTGATCCTGCACCTCCTGTCCCAGCTCAAGCTGGGCATGGACTTAACCAGAGTAAGTGACAGGTTGGCTGCCTGGGAGGCCAGGGCTCTGTACCTCAGACTGACAGGAGACAGCCCTGTCTGCAGTCCTTGCACAGGTAAAACCAAGGCAGGAGGATGGTGAGCTCAGGGCCAGCCTGGGCTACGTAGGAGACATCTGTCATGAATTAAACTGAGATTTGGGTTCCATCAAAAGCTGTAATGTAGAGGTGAAAGATTGTTTTCCATACTTACCTGTTGGGGTACTTTAAACAGAAAGCCTTTTGCCTTTAGAATTGATTCTACATTGCTAAAAGGTCAAAATTGCTGGTTGTTCATTTAGTTGGTTGGTTTTAGTTTTTAACTTAGACTTACATGCTTGAGAGGAGCCTTTTCTGTTTAAACTGTGTCTATGTAATGTGTGTGGTGGTGCAGCCAAGAGTCAGTCCTTTTCTTCTAGCATACTTTCCAGGATCAAACTCCAGTGGTCGGGCTCTCAGTGTAACATCCCAGAGCACACTGTCAAGAGAACTGCGTAATGAAGTCTCCATGGCCGGTGAAGAGATCTGTACCCCTGTGTCTCAGTTTGTTCCTCAGTTGCTGAGATAAAACGATGAGCAAAACCAACTTAGAGAGGAAAGAGTTAATTCCTGATTACACCTCACAGTCCATGAAGAAAAGGCAAGACAGAACCCTGCAGACAGGAACTGGAGCAGAGGCTGTGAAGGAGTGCTTCCTACTGGCTTGTTCCTTGTGGCTTGCTCAGCCTGCTTTCTTACACCATCCAGGAGCAGCTGCCCAGGGATGACACCACCCACAATGGGCTGGGCCCTCTCACATCAATCACTAATCAAGACAATCCCTTGTCTACAGGCCAATCAGAGGCTTTTTTTCTCAGTGGAGGTTCTTTCTTCCCAGATGATCCTGGCTTCTGTCCAATTTACAAAAACTAACTGGCACATACTGGCTGGCCTCACATTTGAATGAATACTGCCTCATGCTCCCAAGTGCCATATGCTGCCACGCTCAGCTTCCCACAATTTATTTTAAAGAAAGGGGTGGGGGCTAGAGGGAATGCCCCAGCACTAAAGAGCAGGTACTGCTCTTGCACAGGACTTCAGTTTGGTTCCCAGCACCCTTGTTGGGCAGCTTATAACTATCTGTAATTCAGGGACCTGATACCCTCCTCTGGCTTCCATTGGATTTACACTTACTCATCTGTATATACCCTACACAAATGTACACATACACAGATAGTTAAAAATAATAAAATAAAATCTTTAAAAAAGGAGAAAAGAGCATGTTTTATCTAATACTTGGCATTATACAATGTGCTGATAGT
The DNA here is from genome assembly GCF_963924665.1 of Micromys minutus. Lineage (NCBI taxonomy): Eukaryota > Metazoa > Chordata > Mammalia > Rodentia > Muridae > Micromys > Micromys minutus. The sequence continues at coordinate 59,553,906 of NC_137976.1, read as the reverse complement.
CATGTAACCTGGAATCTTGAGAACCTTAGGAAGAGGGTCACACAGCCCTGGAGTAGTCCATGCTGTTCTGGAACTCACATCGGTCCTTCTGTCTGTTCTTTAGTCTTGAATTTGTATTTAATCTTAACCATTCAGGCAGAGTCTCACCTCCTTTTAAACATGCTTGGGCTTCTTTCTGCTTTTATAAGACCAAGTCCTTTGGTTTGCATTTCTGTTTCCAGTATGAGATGTTCTTGGATGATAGAGATCATTATTTTGCAAATATGTATGTGGATTAACTGCTCTTGTTAATTGATTTGTATTGATGTTTTAGGTGGTGCTTCCTACTTTTATCCTGGAGAAGCGTTCCTTACTGGAGATGTATGCAGATTTCATGTCTCATCCAGACCTGTTCATAGGCATCACCAATGGAGCCACGCCAGAGGACCGAATGATTCGATTTGTTGAGTACTACCTTACCTCATTTCATGAAGGCAGAAAGGGAGCCATTGCTAAGAAGCCGTACAACCCTATCATTGGAGAAACCTTCCATTGTTCCTGGAGGATGCCTAAGAGCAAAGTGGCATCTGGTGTGAGTGGCGGCTCTTCCTCCCCAGCCATCACAAACCATGCTTCTCTGCCAGATGAGGCTCTGACCCAGAGTGTCTCAGACTGTTACACTGTCAGATTTGTTGCTGAGCAGGTGTCCCATCATCCTCCAGTCTCAGGATTTTATGCAGAATGTGCAGAAAGGAAGATGTGTGTAAATGCACATGTCTGGACTAAAAGCAAGTTCTTAGGCATGTCAATAGGTGTGACAATGGTTGGAGAAGGTGAGTAAAAAAATGTTCTCCAGTTTTTATATCAGTCTTGCTAGGTTTGGAAAGGCTGTAGGTATTAGCTATAGGGTTTTAAAGATTCTTCTGTACCTATGATACAGGATAGCTAGATTAACCAAAGCTACACAGAGAAACACAAACCAAAAAACAAACAAAATAATAATAATAATAATAATAATAATAATAATAATAGTGAAGGTAGAAGCTGGGTATGGTAGACACTTTAACCCCAACACCTAGAGGCAGAAGCAAGCAGGTCTATATGATTTCAAGGTCAGCCTTGTTACAAGAAGATGCTGCGTGTTAACCTCAGGCCTCCTGATACCTACACACAAATACACATACCCACACCAACTCCCCACACAATCAAAATAGGATTTATGGTCATTTATTCTGCTTCTGTTATGTTGTCCAACATTAGAGAGAAGTTAGTTTAATTGCTAACTGACAGGAGGTGGTGGTGCTACCTTTTCCTCTGACCTTCACGGTCACACAGACACACATACAGGCACACTCATACAAATAATAAGACTTTAAGGCAGTAATGTAGCTTGGGCACACTTAGTGTGTCTTAGTTACCTTGTACAGATCTGTTACTCTTTGCTCTTTACTGTAACATCAGTTAATATAGAAATCCCAAATAGAATGATACTCGATTGAAAATCACAACTTAGCTCTCTTACACCACAAACAAAACTTAGGATGGTTATAGTTGTTGATTTAAAAGATTACATTTTGTTCTTCTTTCAAATACATAGACTCATCGTACTGTCTTGGTGACTACCTCGCTGTGGCCAAGCCTTAGCATGATGCCACACAGCAGGCTTCCACCTCAGCCCCAGCCCCAGGGCTTTATTTTATTTTTAGGAACATTGGTGAGAAACTTAGACTACTTGCCCTGTAACAGTTCCAGGTCCCATGAGCCCCAGGAAGTAGCCCCAATTCAGTGGTATCAGAAAATGCTCTCAGATGAAGTCACAGTATCAAAGGGTTAGTGAACATAAACTAATGATGCTCACTACTACATAGGAAAGGAGTCTTTAGTCCTTTCTTTGAGGAGCTGTAACCGCCCTCCTGCCTTCACACTCAGGTGTCCTTTGTCTGTTGGAGCACGGAGAAGAGTACACGTTCTCCCTGCCTTGTGCATACGCCCGCTCCATTCTCACAGTTCCTTGGGTAGAACTAGGCGGCAAAGTCAGCGTCAGCTGTGTGAAGACGGGATACTCAGCCAGCATCACCTTTCATACTAAGCCATTTTACGGTGGCAAACTGCACCGGTAAGAATCAGCTCTTGTTCTGTTCTTTGATCGTGTAGTATAACTCTTGGCTCTTTTTCTGTTTTGTCTCATGTGGATGAGACTGAGGGGTGTGTGCGCAAGCCTGGGGATGTGTCTGTAAACCATGTGTATGCAAGTGCCCACAGAAGCCAGACGAGGGCATCAGATCCCCTGGAACTAGACTAATAGGCAGTTGTGAGTCAGTGTACTTGCTGGACACTAAAATGGGTCTTGTGTGAGATTTACAGTTGCATGTAGCAATATTACCTCTTCATTAGAAGACAGGTTCCCTTAATTCTTTGGGGGTTGTTCGTTTGTGAGACAAGGTCTCAAGTAGCCCATGCTGGCCTTGAATTTGTTCCGTGGCAGCCTCAGTCTCCCAAGTGCTGGGATTACAGACATGTGTTACCATAATCAATTTTATTTGGTGTCGGGGGCAAGCCCAGGCTTTTGCTTTTCTCAGCAAGCATCTATCAACTGATCTCTGACCCCCAGCCCAGTTATCTTTAAAGAAATGTAAAGAAGGCTTATTCAGTTCTGAAGCACTTAATAGGTCTTTAAATTGCCATGCACAAAGCCCTAAGTTTGATCTCCAGCACAATATAGTTATGTCATAGTGGCACATTTTGTAATCCAGGAGGTAGAGGCAGAAGGCTCAGAAATTCAAAGCTACCCTTGTCTGTATACTGAGTGGGAGGCCAGCCTGAGCTACAAGAGACCCTATCTCAAAAACAAAAGCAATAACCAAAAAATGGACTTCAAGGACTAAGTTTTGGTCTCATTTTGGTGAGTGCTCACCTAGAATGTCTGAGATCCTGTGTTCAGTCTCTAAAACCATGAGCAAGCAGTGGATAAATTACGTTTGTCATACCTCTGCACTCTAGAGAAAGAATTGCTGTTTGTACCACTGAGAACAGAATCAGCCTGTTACTAGAAGCCAGGGAACTAGCTGGCCGTGGTGGTACACATCTCTCATCTCACCATTTGGGAGGCTAGATGAGAGGTTTATGGGTTCCAGGCCTATCTGGAAACCAGAATACTTTGGGGAAATCTTTTAGGAAAAAAATTATACATAAAACAAGTTAAACTAGTAAAGGGGGAAAATACCATGATTTCCAAAGCTGATTAGGTTAACAATATAACTAGAAGCCAGTTCTGGTTGGCTTGTCAAATTTTAAAAAAAAAAAAAAATGGTGCTTAATATACTTCTCATTTTCTGATAAAGTGAGTCCTTTTTTTCCAAATGAAGAAAAGCAAACTGCTGGGGTTTAGTACTAAATTCTACAAGTATTTGCATAAGGCCTGAGGAGCACAGTGGATAGTGTCTGCTTTAGCATAATGCTGATATATTTCTTAGTAAGTACACCATGAATAAAACCCAAAGGCAAAGCTTTAACTTCCAGTAAAAACTCTGTTATTTTATTGCTAGATCCACAGACTTGTTGGTATCCCAAATAGCTACACCCAACTCTAGTTCATTTCAAAATGTCTCTCTCTCTCTCTCTTTTTTTTTTTTTACAACTAGATACTTCTCGTTATCAAGTTACTATAAGTAAGAGCAGCTACTTTATCATTTGCCAGTTATTCAATGCAATATTTAGCTTTGAGTTCAGCAGCATATTTTATATTTTGTGCCATTATTTTTGAGACAGGGTCTTGTGTAGCCCAAGGTGGCCTACAATTCTGTGTAGCTAAGGATGACGCTGAATTTCTAAGCCTTTTGCCTCTTTCTAAGCACTGGTCTTACACGTGTGCACCACCACACTCTGCATAGTGCAGTCCTGAGGATTGAACCCAAGGCTTTCTGCATGCAGGGCAAACTGAGGTACATTCCTCAGCCCCACTGTATCATCTGTTGATACTGTGACTTAGGCCAAGAAATCTTTTTTTTCCTTCCAAACAAATCTTGTTCAAATTGAAGCTGTTGTGGGGAAGGGATAGGGGATTTATGGAGGAGAAACTGGGAAGAGGGATAACATTTGAAATATAAATAAATAAAATTACCAAAAAAAAACAAAAAACAAAAACAAAGAATGAAGCCACTGTGTTCTGAAAGCCTGTTTGAATTGTGGGGGTGCAGACTGTTGCTGTTGTTACTGTGTGGATCGGGGTCTCTGGTGTTCAGGCCCGTCCTGAGCTTAGGGTCCTAACGGACATGCTGAGGTGAGAAGTGTGCCACAATGTCTGCTGAATGTCGGTCTGCTTCAATATCCGTGCGATACTGTTCAGTTTTTAAAATTAATGTGCATTGGTGTTTTGCCTGTGTGTATGTCTGTGAAGGTGTCAGTTACAGATCGTTGTGATCTGGGAAGGGAACCCAGTTTCTCTGGCAGAGCAGCCAGTGTGCTTAACTGTTGAGCCATCTCTCCAGCTCCTAGATATCTGTTTAAGTTGGGATAGCTGTTTTATGTAGGATAATTATTTGGGTTGTTTTTCTTTCTAGACTTATATGTATGAGTGTTTTACCTTCATGTATGAATGTGTGCCTGGTGCTCAAGAAGAATGAATGCATCAGGTTCTCTGGATGGTTGTGAGCCATCGTGTGTGCGAAACTGAGGTCCCCTGGAAAACCTGCAAGTGCTCTTAAGCACTGAACCATCTCTCTATCCTCGTCTACTTGTTTCTTAGGATCATTCTTGCTTCCTAAGGATACTTATCAAAAGAGAATAATTTCAGGGGTCTCTGCAACCTTCACAGGCATGCAGAGAGAGGATTCAAGGGAGGTAAGAACGTAGCACAGCTTACTACCCACCATTGGTTCAGACTTGTCGCATCTGGCCCCAGTAGTTTATCTCAAGCATCTATAATAAAGCACAGCACAATTGGGTAAGAACTATCCTGGAGATAATTAACTCAGTCCCATCTGTACAACAAAGCACACTGAAATCTTGAACAGAGGTAGCTAAATACAGATCAGAGGTGACTACATTGACATTCTTTGTAGAGTCCATAAGATGGGTTCTATAGATTGACTGAGAAAAAAAAAATTATGACAAGGGTCTGGAAAAGGGTTTGGTGCCAGAAAATTCTCTAGTCACAAAGATAAAGTGAAGCTCACCAGGCAGGTAAGTGCTCCCATCCCCAGCCTTCTGTATGGATAACAGACACAGTGTCCTCTTGAAGGAACAGCCCTGTGTGTTTATTTTTCCAGGTTTCCTTGATGCTTATCTGTGAGCACAATACCTCTGTGCCTTGTACAGTTTAAGAAGAGGAACTTATTTAAAGTAGTTTTATCTAAATCAGTGACTGTTAATCAATGAAAGTTGTCTAGACAACAGGGATGTCCATTCTGAGAGTCAAAACCCAACAGGGAAGAGGCCCCATCAGTTGGCGGATTCCAGTGAAGCCAGAGCCTTTAATATATTTAGGTGTTTGGTTTTGGGGTTTTTGTTTGTTTGTTTTGTGGAGTTTGTTTGTTACTTTTGTCTGCTGTGGATGAACAGGTACAGATTTTTACTTAAAACAAGTAAAGCTGGCTCAGTGGTTAAGAGCACTGACTGGTCTTCTAAAGGTTCTGAGTTCAATTCCCAGCAACCACATGGTGGCTCACAACCATCTGTAATGGGATCTGATGCCCTCTTCTGGTGTGTCTAAAGACAGCTACAGTGTACTCATAATAACTAACTAAATAAACAAATAAATCTTTTTAAAACAAACAAGTAGATATCTGTCATATAGGACTAGAGATGGCTCAGCAGTTAAGAGAACTTACTGCTCTTGTAGAGGATATGGTGACTCACTACCCATCTATAACTTCAGCTCCCAGAATCTACTGCCCTCTTCTGACTTCTGCTGGTACCAGACATGCACATGATACACGCATACACTCAGGCATGTGAACACTCACACACACCTAAACACACAGATACACATATACACATGAATACTTTTTAAATAAAATCTGTCAGAGTTCTTCAGAGAGAAAGGTGATTTTGTGGACAAAAAGATAACAGCTCTAGCCTCTCAGAAGTATTTAATAAAACTAATTATTTTTGCTTTTGCCCAATATTAGCAGTTACTATATCCCAGTTTATTTAACTTCATATCTACCATTGATAGAACTTTCTTACTCTTATTTCGTTTTTTAAAAAGATGTATTTATTTTATGTACGTGAGTACACTGTTGCTCTCTTCAGACACACATTGGATCCCATTATAGATGGCTACAAGCCACATTGTGGTTGCTGGGAATTGAACTCAGGAACTCTAGAAGAGCAGTCAGTGCTCTTAACTGCTGAGATGTTTCTCTAGCCCAACTTTCTTACTTTTCATATGGTGGCTTTTAAAACTTGGTGTAAGTTTTACTACCAAATCACTCACCTCTACCTTCGTGGTAATTTTGAGCCTTTGTGGAAAAAATGACAGAGCTTTGACCCCTGTCTTAGTCAGTGTTCTATTGCTGTGAAGAGACACCATGACCACGGCAACTCTTATAAAAGAAAGCATTTAATTGGAGCATGCTTATAGTTTCAGAAGTTTCACCAGTTATCATCAGGGTGGGAAGCATGGTAGCATGCAAGCAGACATGATGCTGGAGAAGGAGCTGAGAGTTCTGTGTCTGCATTGGCAAGCAGCAGGAAGACTCTGGTCCTGGTGTCTTCCTGAAACCTCAGAGCCCTCCCAAGTGACACTTCCTCCAACAAAGCCACACCTCTGAATCCTTCCAACTGATGCCATTCCCTGGTGGGAATGTGAGCCTGTGGCTGGCATTCTCATTCACACCAGCACAACCCCATTTCTTGAGTTAGTTCCCTAATTTCTTGGTCTTGTAAGGTAGTTCTTTGAAGTTCTTTATCTCCATGTGCATGTTACTGCTACAAATCAATGCTTTACATAAGGCTGGATTATTTAAGGGAACGTGTACCTTAAAGTATCAGACAGAACTTGGACCCAAAAGTCCATCCAAACCTGTACTAATATCATGCCTTTGTTACTATTTATGTGATTTAGAACAATTTACATGTTTGTTTTTCTACTTCTGTGTCCTCATCTAAAGAAATAGAGTAGATGTAGTCTTGGCACATGAGTTGACTAATCTAAAATGGCAGCAATTTGAATGTATTTAGTAAATGCCAGACAGGCTGGCAGTATGGAACACTCCTATGCTTTTGCTTGTTTTGAGTACTGATACCACTTTGACCATAGCTCATGCCAGAGGTGAGAATTGGCTTCTAAAAGAAAGCTGCCTCTTGGCTTGGGCAGAGTGGTACATGCCTAAAATCCTGATAGTCAGGAGTAGAAGCAGGAGGATCAAGAGTTCAAGGCCAGGGCCTGCAAAAAAATGTACAGTAGTAAGAGTGTCACTAAAACTGAGCAACTGAGTATCTCAGAATCTGCATGGTGGGAGGAGAAAACTAACTTCTGAAAACTGTCCTGTGACCTCTCTACAGACTAGCAAGTTTGTCCTCCAGACAGATAGGTAGGTAGGTGGGGGGGGGGGTGGATGGAAGGATGGGTGGATGGATGGACGGAAGGATGGATGGGTAGGTTGATGGATGGATGGAGAGATAATAGATAATAAATGGGGTAGGAGAGAGATGAGAGTAGATACATAAATGTTCTTTTAAAAAAATCTTTAAAAGGTGTGGGGAGTTCAAGGCCAGTAACTAAGACACTGAGCCTGAGGCAAGCCTGGACTACAATGAGAGCCTGTCTTAAAAAGCCAAAGTAAAAAGGAAAGACAGCTCTCGAGTTGAGTCGTATGACATGATGGGCCTGTCAGAGGTAACTGTGTTAGTGTACAATGAGTTACATGAGAGGATGGTGTGGACATTCATAAACTAGACTAGAGATGGCTGGATCAGAACACAGTCATATCCTGAGAATCCCTTATCTTCTCTGACTGCCTTCATACCATAGTCACCAAAGTAAGAAACTATAGAGACACAGTCTGGCTGAGTTTGCTGTCTGGACTTTCATGTAAGTGTATGCTGTTGTCATTTAAAGAATATTATAAGGAAAGTGTCTCATTTCATTTAATATTTGTAGGTAGTGACCTGGGAAAGTTATTTGATGGTAGAAAGGCCTCTGGGAGGTAGCTATAACATCAAAGACTGTGTATGGCTGGGTAGGACTTATTAGCCTGTAAGATCAGCCTGAGCAACTTAGTGAGTAACTGGACTACTGGGAAGAGAAATCAGCAAGAGGACTAGTTCTGCTCCGTGTGCCAGAGAGTGGGGGGAAGAGGTAAGTCAGCAGCATCTCTTCACATCCTACAGCTGAATCTTCAAGGAATGGGAAACTATTCCAAGTGGGATCAGAGAAGAAATATGGGAGCTACAAAGATGGCTCTGTGCTTAGGAGTACTTACTGCTCTAGCTGAGGACTCAGGTTCAGTTCCCAGCATCCCACATGGTGGCTCACAACCATCTGTAATTTTAGATCCGGGGTCTCTTCTGACCTCTGCTGGCACCAGGCATGCACATGGTATTCATATATATATGCAGACAAAATACTCATATATATAGCATAAAGTAATAAATCTAAAAAGTTTTTGTGATGATCAAGTAACCTCTTAAGAAATATTCTGACTTTTAAGAAGTCCTTCATAATACAATTCTGATGTTCATATGGTTTGAAATACAGCCCAGAGTTCCTGCCCCTATCACCAAGTGAACTTTGTGACCAGTGAACCATGAGTTACTTCTAGCTTGCAATTTTGAATTTTTGACTTTCACTCCAAATATTCATACACCTTGCCCCCCAAGACATGGCCCACAAATTCTTCATTATTGGGCTCTTTACCCACCTGCTTTGATGTCCGGGTTTGCAGCTCACTTATTTCTCCTTTCTGGTTTCTTGACTTGTATTCACATGACAGATGTACCTAATTCCTTGTGCTGCTGTGGGGCCTCCAAGTCTCTGGTTCAAGACCTTAACCTTTAACCTCTGCCTGCCATTCCCTGGGTTTTGAACTTGTCTCATCTGTGTCCTACAGGAAACATAACATCATTAAAAATGGTTGAATTGCACTTTTGGGGCCTGGCATAGTAGTTTAAAGGTTTCTTCCCATTCCATTTAATACCAGCATTTAGAGGTAAAGACAGGTGGAATTCTTCTGTGAGTTTGAAGTTATCTTGGTCTACATAGTTCCAGGACAGCCAAAGCTATAGTGAGACCCTGTCTAAGGGAGGAAAACAAACAAACAAACAAATATTGGGTGAGTGATTTCTAGAACTGCAGATGTTTTAGTTAGAGAGGACTAGTAGGAGCTAGATTGTAATGCTGTAACATTGTTTAGACATGTTAGACATGGTTCTCCACTTATTCTAATGAAATCCAGTCTGATGCCTGATATTCTTTCTGAAGAACTAAAACTGATGCATCTGAGCAGTTATATAGAAACATGCTCTGTACAGTGGGTTTTCCAGATGTGTCCTTGGGCTTCCTTCCGAATTCTAAGAAACCTTTGCTTTCTGCCTGCTCTAGAGTCACAGCTGAAGTGAAGTGCAACCTTACCAACACTGTGGTGTGCAGAGTCCAAGGGGAATGGAACAGCGTTCTGGAGTTCACCTACAGCAATGGAGAGACCAAGTATGTGGACCTGGCTAAACTGGCCGTGACAAAGAAAAGAGTACGACCTCTGGAGAAGCAGGATCCCTTCGAATCCAGGTGTGTTGCCTCACAGCCAGTCGGGAAGGTTGGAAGCTCTGGAATCTAGTTAAGTCAGGCACTAAGTCACTTTCTATCAGCTTTTCCACCTGTAGAATGAAAGACTTGGTCTGATTTTCTTCACTTAAAACCCTTTGCCAGAACAGCAATTTAAGGTGTATAATGTTAGTATGGAAAAGTTTTGTCTCCTATATTAAAATTAATTTGGAAGACTAGCAGATGCCTTGCTGGTGAGCTGGCTCTGAGGGAAAGGCACTGCCATGCATGGCTGACAGCCTAATTTTGATCCTCTGAACCCATGAGAAAAGGAGAAAGCACCACTCCACAGGTTGACCTCTGACCTCCCTGGTGCACCATGCAGCTCCTTCTCCCAATAATAAATTCAAAATTCAAAAAGCACACTACCTCTGTGGAGACACTGCTGGATTGTGTTTCCTAAGGTTCTATTAAAGGCTTTTCTGTATGTCTTCTAGACTACTTATCGGCCTCATGCCCTTCAACCTTTTAAATATCTCAGGTTACTTGTTAATTCTGAAAGTTTCCTACAAACAGAATGGATGCTTTTGTAACTTGAGGAAATGTTTCTTAACTGAATTTCTCAATTTAAAACCCATCAACAGTTGCAACAATCTGCATATCCACTACAGGGCCCAGTGTCTGTTCTCAGAGCTCAGGAGTGGGCTGTGGATCTGATTTAGAAAATGTAAATGTTGGAAATTACTGTGACTTCTAAATTATCTCTAGAAAAGAATGTTTGTAAAACAGGCCATTTTAAATTTTAGACGATTATGGAAAAATGTAACAGACTCTCTGAGGGAATCTGAAATTGACAAGGCCACAGAGCACAAACGTTCCCTGGAGGAACGCCAGAGAACAGAAGAAAGGCTTCGGACTGAAACAGGCACACCCTGGAAAACCAAATATTTTATTAAAGAGGTATGTCCTGCGTGCGTTCAGGCCTTGGCTCATTGTGTGCCCATGAGAACCCTATCTTACCTGGTCATTGCTGCTTTGCTGTCTCTTGTGTGTCTTCATTTTTAAAAGTAGGATAGCTAGGCTTGAGGAGATGGCCCAGTCAGTAAAGTACTTCTGTATAAGCCTGGGGGCCCAGTCCAGATCCCCAGAACCCTAGGAAAAGCTACAGTCTCAATTCTGGGAAGGCAGAGACTCAAGGTTCCAGGGGCACTTGGCTACCCAGCCAGGTTCAGTGAGAGACCCTACCTCAGAAAACAAGGGAGAAGACTGGTGAGGTGGTTCAGAGCCTAAGGATCTGAGTTTGATCCTTAGAATCCACATGGTAGAAGAAAAGAACTCACTTTCCCAAGTTTACCTCCACACATGTACACAAAATTAAGTGATTGATTAAGTGTCATTTTTTCAATTAAAAAATATTTATTTATTTATTTATTATTTGTAAGTACACTGTTGCTGTCTTCAGACACACCAGAGAGGGCATCGGAACCCATTACAGATGGTTGTGAGCCACCATGTGGTTGCTGGGAATTGAACTCAGGGCCTCTGGAAGAGCACTCAGTGCTCTTAACCCCTGAGCCATGTCTCCTTCCCCAGTTGTAATTTCTAAAACTTAAAAAAATGAAACAAACTTGATGTCTAGCTTCTACCCTCATGCACATAACACACAGACACAGACACACACAGATAGACACACACAAATACACACACACAGAGAGTCTCACTTCTGTGGGAGCTTTCTCATGCGCTTTCGACAACTTGTTCAAGTAATATAGCTTCTCCACAGAGCACAGTAAATATATTTGGGGATTGAAGTGAGCCACAGATTAAGATTCTAACCTAGCATTCAATAGCAGGAAGTGCAGGGTGCAGTTGACTGTCTTCAGGTTACTTTTTAAACTGTTCACTTATAGGCATCACATTTTAAGAGAGACAAAAGAGGTGGCACTGGCCATGCGGAGGTAGTGAAGTTGCTAGATATAGGGATGTTCAGGAAGGAAATCAGGGATACTTTGTGGTGCACTTCAAAGTATGTGCAGAGACTTTTATCAGCGACTAGAAGGGTAGCTCGGTGGTACACTATTTGCTTGCCATTTTGAAAGTTCTGGGTTGATCACCGGAAACAAAAATTCAAGTACTTGACTAGAGCCCAAACTCCCAACTAGCAGGTCTTAGAAATAACAGAGTGAGAATATAACACAGCGTATCTCTGATACCTGGGCACGGTGGCACATGCCTCTAATCCCAGCACTCTGCAGACAGAGGCAGGTGGATCTCAGAGTTGTAGGATACCCAGGGCTGCACAGAGAAACCCTTTCTTGAAAAACCAATATACAATGTATCCCTGGAGGCTAGAATATATCACCCCTTTCATGGATTGGGAGACAATAGTTTGCAGTTGAACTAAATGATGGAAAAAAAATAAAAAACAAAACAGCCGATAATTTGGGGTTGAAGAGGTAGCTCTGTATTTAAGAGCATTTGCAGATGACCTGAGATCAGTTCTTGGCATCCTCATCAAATACCTCTTGAGACAGCTGCATATACAGTATATGTAAAGTCACATAGGCACAGACATATATACACTTAAATAAAAAATAGTTTTTAAAAAATCCATAGTTCAGGCTGTAGGGATGACTCAATGGTTAAGAGGACTGACTGCTCTTCCAGAGGTCCTGAGTTTAAATTCCAGCAACCACATGGTAGCTCACAACCATCTGTGTCTGAAGACAGCAACAATGTATTCAACATATAAAATAATCTTTTTTTTTTTAAAATGTCTAATTCAGGCTGGTGACATAGCTCAGCAAGGAAAGGCTCTTGCCTCATGTAAAGTTTTTTTTAAATCCAAATTCATTTTAGTAGCTTCTGTACCTTTATTTTTCCAATCTTTTACTAACTTTTTGTTTAAGAGTAACAGATAGAACATTTTTTAACTCCTTATTTCTTGTTTTTTATTTTGTTCTTTTGTAGACAGGGGGGCCCACATGACCTAATGTGGAGGAGGACAACTTAATGAACTGGTCCTTCTTTTACCATGTGGGTTGCAGGAAGGTTGCCAGGTCTTCACTGGCAGTGATTTCACCTGCTAAGCCATCTTACTAGCGATCCCTGCATGTTTACATGAACAGATAGACATTTGTAATTAGATTCAGAATTATACCCAGCTTTCCTTGAGTTAAAACAATAGGTGTAGCAGAAACATATATTTATTGTTTAAAACTAGCTCTTGGCTGAACAGGGAGCTAGCTCTGTTTTTGTAAAAAAAAAAAAAAATGCCATTAACAGAATTGAAAAGGTAGCCCTGACATGCATTCATTCACTAATTTTTTAAAAAGATTTGTTTATTGATATATATGTGTATGTGTATATATATATGTGTGTGTTTATATATATATATATATATATATATATATATATATATATATATATATATATATATATATATATATATATATATATATATATGGGTCTTTTTTCTGCATGTACATCTGCACACCAAGAGACAGCATCAGACAGTTGTGAGCTGCCATGTGGGTGCTGGGAATTGAACTTCTTCCTTCCTTTTTTTTTTTTGGAGACAGGGTTTCACTTTGTATACCTAGCTGGAACTGGAACTCTTTAAATCAACCAAGTTATTTCAGAACTCAGAGATCTGCCTCTGCCTCCCAAGTGCTTGGCTTAAAGCTCATACCACCATGCCTACTAGCACCCCAACATTGTTGCTACTGACGTCATATGAGTCTTAATTAGCGTTTGATTGCTTAGAGATGGACTGAGGAAACTCCACAGCAACTCTTACAGTGGATAACGTGGGATTGGAGCTGGCTTACGGTTCCGAGGGTTAGTCCATTACTCTCATGGCAGGAAGCATGGTGATCTGCAGGCAGCCATGGTGCTGGTGAGTAGCTGAGAGTTCTGTGTCCCGAGCCGAAGGCAGCAGGAAGAGAGTGTGACAGTAGTGAACCTGGCTTGAGGTTCTGAAACCACAAACCCGCCTCCAGTGACAGACTTCCTCCACATCTACTTCAGCAAGGCCACGCCTCCTAACAATGCCATCGCCTATGGGGGACATTTTCACTCAAACCATGCAGCATGTAAGCGTCTCAATTATAGGAGATATTGAGAACCTGTTCATGAGTTGACTTTTAGAGATTTATTTTACAAATGTCAGTGTTTATCTGCATGTATCTGCTCTAATGTGTGCCTGGTACCTGAAGAAGCCAGAAGAGGGTGTCGGTTCTGAAGTAGGATTGTGAAACTAGGGTCCTCTGCAAGAGCGGCAGGTGCTCTCAACCTCCTGCTGGTTGAGTAGAGTTCCAGTCAGGGATACAAAGTGGAGAGATGGCTCAGTGGGCCATTTTTTTAAATCCCACGTGCTCTCAAGGTAGACAAGGGAAAGATAACAAGTGTAATGAAGGAAGGGCCTGTTTCAGTAGAAATGGGGGCTTAAATTTGGAGGGTGCTGGTATACAGGTACATCAGACAAGGTAGAGATGTCTGATACTCATGCCCTCCCTTGTCCTGTGTGTGACTGCATGGTGCCATGTGCCATCACACGCGAGGAGAAGCACTGCAGGATACCAGGATGGCTGAGGGTAGTCACCACAGCCGTAAGTGGGAGCCCCTGTCCTCACACATGGCTCTGCTGCCAACATTAGTAGGTTATGGAGAAGGTGCTGTCTCCTGTGTCATCCTCCACAGAGTTCGGCATATCACAGATGCTTGGTAAACATTAGAATTTTACTTCTCACAGCCTGTTTCCTTTTAGCTAGACTCAAACTCAGTCCTCCTGTCTCAGCCCACAAGTGCTGGGAATACAGGCGAGTGATACCCGCTGAGCTCAAATGCTCTGATTTTTGTCTATAAAGTAAGATAATTGAGTGGCACGTCATTTTTATAGGGCATTGGATAATGTGGTTAGCTGGTATCTTTCACAAAGCAAGGTAGCAGCTGCAGTTTCTAGACTAGGTGATTTCATAGAATCAAAGGCCCAGTGGTTGCTGTTGTTAAAAGACATGAAGGGAAACCCATTAAGAACAGTTGCAGTTGAGGGCAGAGAGTAAACTCAGGTCTGATTTTGAGGCTAACAAGTGGGAATTTCTGGGCACAAGGCAGACTGAAAGAACAGGTGAGAATGGCTGGGGGTTGGCTAGTGTTGGGGTGAAGGAAAAGGAGTTGGATTTTAGGTTTGGTAGATACACATAACTGGTCCTCAGAATTCATAGTTAAAACGGTCAGGTGAAGACAATGCTTACTCAAGACAGCCTGAAGAAGCCTGACTGGTTTAGTTAAACTATGACTAAATTAAAGAGACTCGATGTGAAGGCAGAATTCAGGACGAATCCTTTGCACACTGGCCTGCAGTCCTCATCACCCTGACCTTGACTGCCACATTCCTGCTCTGTTTTTTTCTCCCCCTGCTTTTTGGTCTTGGCTTCATGAACACTTCCTTGTACTTTGCCTTGTACAGCCTATCACGCGTGAGGCTCAGTCTGCAGCATCTTGGCAAATGGCTTAATTGGTACCAAGTGACCTGCAAAATTACATGTCCAAGAGTTACACACTAAGCGTGTCCACATACCACAATCACTGTCCTTGCCTCTTACAGAATACCTGACAATCCACTGAAAGCAGGGAGGATTCTGGCTCATGCTTCAGAGGCATGCTGGGAGCCTGAGGAAGCTGGTTGTCACTTTGGTGGTCAGGTCCATAGGAGGCAGAACTAGGCAGAGCCTCCCAGGACGCGTCAACCCACCATCTCCTAAGCACACCCACACGTGCAGACCATGGCTCAGGTTCCCCTCATCTGCAGGTGGTATCTGAGGTGCCAAGCCTGGAGGCTCTGGAGAACTCCATGTTGCTGTTGGTCCTGGTTGGGTTCTGAGTGGGAGATGCTGGCAGGATGGTACTCTGACTGCCTTTCCACTTGTTTCAGGGAGATGGCTGGGTGTATCACAAACCTCTATGGAAAGGAATTCCATCACAACCAGCAGAGTGACATGCGCTTTCTAAGACTGGGCCAAATGAGGTTCTCTTCTGTGTACCCCAAGCGCTCTCCAGTGGAGTTGTTGCACTGAGTGACTGCCTCCTAACTACAGCCTGAACACGAATGTACCTACTGAGCCCATCACCCTGCAGCAAGACCAAAGTGTTAAGGAAACCGATGGGCCTCTCCAGCCTGCTCACAGACATGAGCAATACCATCTTCCAGCCTTCCACCCCACCAGTACATGTATCATCTTTGATTTGATCTGAAAGCTGCTTGAGCCCCTGGTCTGTTGGGGGCAACATACAACAGCAGAGAGAACTCAGTGACTTTGGTTCCTTTGTAGTAAGAAGTAAAGTCTCTTGCAGCCTCTGTTTTGCTTTCTGTCCATAGCTAAAGTATTCACTGCTCTTGTAAGCCAGCCACGAGGGAGAGGAATATGACCTTCACGTGGATTCAGCCGCTGTGCCTGAAGTCAGTGTTCGCACATCACTGGGCTGTAGCACCAAGGCCTCTCTTCCTCTGGAGGCTGTGCCTGTGTCTGAGGAAGCCCATCAATCACTCTGTTGGAACTCTCTTTTAAAAGTGTATTTATAATTAGAATTGTAACCATGGAGGAATTTTTTTCTTCTGAGCATTTTAATATACTTGAAAACAACATTGACTTGAAAACTTTCAGAACATTTTTCAATACCTAGTTTTATTAAATGTTACACTTAAGAGACAATTTTTTAAAATGTGTTCATGTCAATATGAGATTTTGGCCTTTCTCAAGAACTAAGGCATTAAAATTAGCAAATATTTAAAAACTGTTACTTTTCCTTACCTATTTTCATTTGTAGGCTCATATTCAGTATTACGTGCTATCCTGAGCAAGTTTTCTTTATCTGACCTCTGTTCACTCAAAAGTTAAGACGGAAACCTGTTCCTGTCTGTCAGTAACTCAGTTACGTCTGTGGCTGAGTACACGGAAAGTATGGTTTTGTTTTACTTTTCAAGGAAATGTAAACACTGAAGAAAGGGTATGAACTAAAAAGCAGGAATCTGCATTCAGGTACAAATTGGTTTTTAATAGATATATTATTGGGGTTGAAGAATTGCTGGCAGTGAACAGAGTTGTGCTAATTATGGTTTTCATTTATTCAAGTATTAGCTGAGCACCCACTCGTGGTGCTGACTTGTTACTGCGAGCTACCTTACTGTCCCAGAGTGGTGCCTTACCCCGTTCCTGCCCACGCGGTCTTCCAGTCAGCGTGCAAACGCACCGTTGCTCGAAGCCCGTGCCAGGCGGCTGCGTCTGTGCTCTGAGAAACCATTCTCTTAGGGTTTCATAGGGTGAAAACAGCGACAGTGATTTTTCAGCAAATTGTAAATTTAAAGAATTGGTCTGTGTACAACCATTTTAATGATTCCCTTGTCATTTTTGCTGTGAAGTGC
The DNA here is from genome assembly GCF_963924665.1 of Micromys minutus. Taxonomy (NCBI): domain Eukaryota; kingdom Metazoa; phylum Chordata; class Mammalia; order Rodentia; family Muridae; genus Micromys; species Micromys minutus. The sequence goes on along the minus strand of NC_137976.1, from coordinate 59,536,801 downwards.
ACTGAAAAAAAAATCTCAAAATGAGCTATAGTTCATGTGTTGGGAAAATTGAAAAACAATAAAAATAGAGAACAGCAGTGTTGGCGTCTCTTTTATAAATGGAGGGAAGAGTTTGTGACACATACCCCAACACAAAAGCTGTCTCCAACTGGTAGCCACTTGCAAGTGAAAAATTAATTCTCTCCTCGGGAGCATGGGGGGAACAAACTGCCCTTCAGACGGGGTCCCCGAACAACGTGTGTCTCAGTGTCTGCATGTTCATTTGCTCTTTCTTTGGTCTTATAAAGAACATTTCGTTGGGGCTGGCTCCCAGGTTCAGAGCTTTAGTCCACTACCATCATGATGGGAAGCATGGCAGCATGCAGGCAGACATGGTGCTACAGAAGGGGCCCAAAGTTCTACATCTCGATCTGCGGGCAGCAGGAAAAGAATGGGCCATGCTGGGCCTGGCTTGAGCATCTGAAACCGTAAAGCCTGTCCCTAGTGACCACCTCCTCCAACAAGGCCACACCTCCTAATAATGCCACGCCCTATGAGCTGTGGGGGCCATCTTTCAAACCACCACACTTACTGTGTTGAATCTTATTACTACTCCTTAGATACCTCTTGTTTTCTAATGAGACACAGAAAGGGTATGGATCCATTATGTATGGAAAATGGTCCTTTCAAATACAAGAAAATTGTCTTTAAAAATGTATATAGCTACGCAGTTGGAGAAGAAAGTTTATATTTGGTAACATGCTCACTAAATAAAAATGCAGTTAACTCTGGTATGGGCCTTCAATCCCAGTACCTGAGAAGCTGAAGCAGGGGCATCTCAAATTTGAGGCAGTTTAGACTTGCAGCTTGACAGTCTCCATTTTTTTCTCTGGGACCTGCCTACCTGCCTTCACAGTAGAAGAGAGAAATGACACCTGCAAGCTGTCCTTTGACCTCTGTGCACAAAGTCAAGAAGCTGGAAGCCTCATGCTAGAGGGACCAGTGATGCAGCCCCAGGAATGCCCCTTGAAGATCTAGCCATTTCTGGAGGGTTGCTAGTGTGGGGCCACATTGGAAGTTCAGTGGAGCCTTGGGCCTTGACAACAACCAAACTGCACCAGTTGAAGATGAACGAGGTTGGTGTCATAGTCACTCTTCTATTGCTGTGGAGGGACACCATGACCTAGGCAGCTATTATGAAGCTCGATGACAGTTGCAGAGTACAGAGCAGAGACTGATAAGCAGGCACTGAAGCAGTAGCTGAGAGCTACATCCTGATCCATAGGCAGAGAGAGTGAGAGAGAAAAACCTCAGTTCGCCCCCAGTGACACACCTCCTTCAACAAGGCCGTGCCTCATAATCCTTTTCAAAGAGTGTCACTTCCTGATGGCTAAGTATTCAAATATATGAGCTATGGGGGCCATTCTTATTCAAACCACCACAGTTGGCATGTGTAAAAATGACCATCTGCTTACTGCCTTTCATTCTGCCCAGGCAGGTGGTGCTGGTCACATGAGAATAGGTCTCCCATGCCAGTCATCTCTAGAAATACTCTCATAAATTTAGGCATATTTCAGTCCAGTAAATGGTTGATCATTTACAGGCAAAATCCCAGAAATCTAACCTGCAGTGGGGCCCCTGTAGGCACAAAGGAAAATCCCAACTGAAAGGGAAGATAGTTTTAATTTCCCAGAATGGAGTGGTGTGAGTCTAATTTCAAATGCCATAGATACCCCGAGACAGGCTGACTCATGACAGGCTTCAAATTGGCAGTCCAGGAGACTAGGCCTAAGAACTGGGCAAGTCCAGGCAAACCCAGGCAGGTCAGTTACTTGGAAAAAACCCAGGCTTCAGGCAGCTAGTCAGAAACTGTCCTGCCATTAGAAGCTGCCCAGCCACCTGGCCTGAAGCAAAGGCAAAGGGTCAGCAACAGTTTCCAGACTTCCCCAGCAACAGTTTCTAGCCCCCATACCCCAATAATGAAATGCCCTAGAGATGGAGTAAGATAAAGGCCACCTGCCCTGAAATCCCCTAACGTGCTCTAAGTCTGTCCTGCAAGGTCACTTGGTTGTCTCTCTGTCTTGGTAATGGGAGACCCCAGCATCCCGGACTTCTGCAGAATAAAACACTCTGCATTTACATACTATTTGAGTCCAAGGTATCGTTCTTCAGCGAATCATAGACCTTTACATTGGCCCTTACAACCCTACAGATTAAGGGAAAAATAAAAGCCAAAACCAAAGCACATCACTGTAAACTGTGTAATGCTAAGGATAAAGGGATTCTGGACAGGCAAGACAGCACAGCAGGGTGAGTGAGGGTGTCCGCTGCTGCTAAACCCAATGATAGAAGTTCAATCTTCATGGTAAAAGAAGAGAAGCAACCCCAGAAAGTTGCCCTCTGACCTCCATACATGTACCAGACTACTCACCCTTCCTCCATAAGAGAAAAAAGCAAAAAATGTGAAGGGGGAGATGATTTCAAAAACATAATGGCATTACTTGGAATTTCATTAACTTGACTGAAACCTAAACAAACAAACAGGCAATGTAATGCTGCTGTTACTGAACCATACAGTGGGTTTTACACACAAGATTTAAAATGTTCCACCAGCACTTCTTTTTCTGGAAGCTACTAAAGTATACAAAACAACAAAAATTAAGAAGAAGCAAACTTGGGGGTTGTGAGACCCGGAAGAGCCAGTGAAGAAAGGGTGTCATGGTGAAAGAAATGAAAAATTCTCTACCCTCCACCCGTGAAGAAACAACGGCCCAGCTGCCCACCCTGCCTTGGCCTAAGGGACTTCCTTGAGTAAACAATTTCCAGGAGAATCATAAAATGTGCTGACTGATAGCCATCTGACCCTCTGGAGAGTCCCAGTTAGGATCCTCACGCATATGCTCACTAACCAATAAGTTTAAAGGTCTTTATGCTTAGCCAATGAATTTAAATTATAACCTTGCTGATGTAACCTGTACCCCTAAAAAGTATAAAAACTGCTGTAGCAGTCTTTCGGGGTCGCCTCTCCTCTGGATGTAGGCCACCCCAGTGCACTGGACAAATAAACCTCTTGCTTTTTTAATTGATCCCCAATCTCTTGTCTCATTTATGGGAGCCTCAAATAGATAAGACTCAATTTGGGTCTTACAATGGCATCTCACCTGCACCCTCGGCAGTCACCCATGAGCCAGCCTCTCCAGCAGTGACTTTTCTCTAGGGACCACACTGAATAGGAGGTCCTTAAACTAAATTCCTCTTATTTATAAGTCACCGGTCTTGGTTCTGACTGGGTTCACATAAGATGGCCATGGCTCATCACACACACAGCAATGTTAGAAGCTGTGTACACCAGGTTCATATCCTGATGTAGCTGCTGTTCCTAGGGTCGGTTTACCTCATGGGAAGTAAACTATACTTCTGAGACTATACTTTGTCAGTATACTTTGTCACACATGTGATGGTTTGCATATGCTTGGCCCAGGGAGTGGCACTAGTAGAAGGTGTGGCCTTGTTGGAGGAAGTGTGTCACTCTGGGGATGGGCTTGGAGACAGATGCTCAGTCTGTTCCTGGCTTCCTCTGGATGAAGATGTATAACTCTCAGCTCCTCCTGCACCATGTCTGCCTAGATGCTGCCGTGTTTCTGCCTTGATACTGGACTGAACCTCTGAACCTGTAAGCCAGCCTCAATTAAATGTTTTTACTTATAAGACTTGCCTTGGTCATGCTGTCTGTTCACAGCAATAAAACCCTAAGACAATACATCTGTATGTAATAAAATTAAAATGTATGCAGCTTGGTAAAGTGCATGTGCAACTACATGCTTCTGTGTGTGTGTGTTCCTGTGTGTGCACATACACAGGTATTCATGAAAACCGAGGTGAGGGGTTGACATGAGGTATCTTAGACTCTTGTGGTTTCCTCCCCACCTTAATTTGTTAAGATAGTGTCTCTCATTTATCCTGGAGCCCACTGATTTGCTAGACTGGCTTTGGATCTTCATCTCTCCCCCTCCCCATCCCTTCCTAGAAATCTATTCTTTCACAGTTCTGAAATCTTGAGTTGGAAGTGAGCAGTCCACAGTAGTGTGCCCCTATTGGCCCTGGGGGAAAAGCAGGCTAACTGAACCATGGAGAACAAATGTGTAAACAGCATTCCTCCCTGGGTACTTTTCAGTTCCTGCCTTGAGTTCCTGCCCATGCTTTCTTTTATGTAAGATTAAACAAACTTATCCCACAAGTAATTTCTGGCTATGGTATGTATCAGAGCAATAAAAAGCAGGTCCCACTCAGCTGTTCTACAAAGATACTGAACATTGGCTTTGGGGCCTACCTGACTGATTATCACAGAATGAACTCGAGATAATTTTTATCAGCAAAAATACTTTTTTCCAAGTAGAGTCCCAAAGGTTTCAAGAACTGGGATGCAGGCATATCTTTTGGAAGTTAACTGAATCTGCTTCATGTTACGGGTTAGTCTGTAGTTTTCAGTTTAAAAAAACGAAATCTGCCAGGCAGTGGTGGCACATGCCCTTAGTCCCAGCACTTGGGAAGGCTGAGGAGTGTGGATCTCTGTGAGTTCGAGGCCAGCCTGTGCAGGTTGTTGTCTTTATGTAAGGAGGGCAGGCACAGGCTGGATAGATGACTCAATGGTTAAGAGCACTGACTGCTCTTCCAAAGGTCCTGAGTTCAATTTTTAGCAACCACATGGTGGCTCACAACCATCTGTAATGGGATCAGGTGCCCCCTTCTGGTGTGTCTGAAAGCAGTGACTGTACTCACATAAAAAGGAGGGCAGGCACAAGGCCTGTGATAGGGCGGTTTGTTTTACTTGGGCGGAAACAGAGTTTTAGAAAGGAGAAGGGAAGCAGGAGAGGGGCAAGATGGAGGATGAAGAGTCTCTTCGTGGCTCAGCATAGCCACAGGTTGTTATGAATATTTTATAAGGGCTGGATTTATACAGGATGCTTTGTTTTGCCTAGGTGGGAAAATTATATCATATCATTTGAGTTTATATCATATTAATTATATCTGAGTTTAAGGTATGGACATTTTGTGAAGTGTGAAACTTACTGAGAAAGTCTGAGATTAAAAACCACTGCTAAATTACAGATTTCTGGAGTTTTGAATCTGTTTGGCAGAGTTCTGCCGGGAGAGAGACTAACCAGAGGGCGTCTGCCGATGAGATGAATAAGTTAGGTCTATATGGACCGCCGGTGCCGGAACTAGCATGGCAGAGACCGCTGTTGCTGACCTTACTGCCGTTTGCTGCGCTGCCGGTTGGAGACATCCTAATGATGACAACTGGGCTTGCCCCAGGGAATTCGATGCCCCTGGTCTAACTAGCAGCTTGCTCAGGGGTCCCACTTTTGCCTACTGAGAGCTGAGTTCTAGGCAGCAGCTCCAACACATGCCCAGCTGTGACACATTCTGGGGGGCCCAAACTCCAGTCCTCAAGTGGCAAAGTGCTTTATCCATTGAGCCATCTCCCCAGCCTTTCTGTGAAAAGAAAGTGTCTCTCGAAAGGCAAATATTCTTAATTTTGATGAAGTCAAATTTATCCATTTTTTTTCCTCAAATGTATCTTGCTTTTAGTGTTGTGTCAACAGTTTTCTGATCACTGATGTTTTCGACTCATGATTTGACTCCCAGAGCTTGAGGCTTTTAGCTCTTTAAGTCTATAATCTGTTTTGATTTTTTTCTTTTGGTTGAACACGGTGCAAAGTATGCATCAAAAATACTTTAGGTCTCATTCCGAAGACCAGGCTGCCCTTGAACTCAGAGATCCATCCATCCTCCAGAGTTGCTCTCTAGCTACTTCCTAGCAACAGTTAATGGACGATTAGTTTGAATTGTTTCAGATGTGCTTGCAGATCCTTTGTGATTGTTGACAGTCTTGCTTCAGAGCACCTCCTTGTCTGCTTCCAGCAGTCCCTCTATCAGATGCTTGCCAGGACAGACACCCCTCCTCACTTCTCCCATTTCCTAAAAGCCCTGTCCTAATGAGAGCTTGGAGCTGCTTCACCAAACCTTCCTGCTGGTCGGTGGTAAGTAAGCCCAAGCTCAAGTTTGTAATAAAGAGACCCTAATGCAATTACATCAGAGACGGCTCCTTGGTGTTCTTTTGTGGTTCTTGAATGCTTCCTGTATGATAATAATGTACTATGAACTTCTGGGACTGTCAGCAAGTCCTGCTTAAATGCTGCCTTTTAAAGGGTTGACGTGCTCATGGTGTCCCTTCACAACACTAGAATTCTGACCAAGACATGCATATGGAAGTAAACCTTTGAAGAATAAGTGCAATTTTAATTTTTTATCTTTTACTGATATCTTACAGCCTATTAAACACTTCATGCATATTTTCTGTAAATTCCAATTTTCTACATAGACAACAGAGTGGTTTTACTCTCCTTCATCAATCTTTTGTTTGTTTTTTGTTTTTTGCAAGACAGGGTTTGTCTGTGTAACAAATCCCTGGCTGTCCTGGGACTTGCTCTGTAGACCAGACTGGGTTCACACCCAGTAGACAGCGTATGAGGTGAGATCCTGGTCTAGTGCTCATTCCTCTTGGCTGGTTCCTGCACAGCTACTAATGACCTTCATCCCTGTTACTGGTGGTTGTATCTATGCATCTCATTACAAAAGGCCGAGCACACAAGTAGAAAGTTACAAATCTCAGTCTGAAACCCCCTTCTGGGACAGAGGGCAAGCTTCTGGCTATAAAGGCCAGCCCATGGAGATTTTCTAGCTTTCTAAAACTTTATTTACATTCATTGGTAAAAATAGCTATAATTCTTATGAGAGTTGAACATTTAAATGTCTCTGTTTAGTCAAATGTGCCATATTTATTCTGGTTAGAGCCCCTCCCTCTAAACGTGTTTAAATGGCTTTGTATATAGCTTTCTTTGAATTGCAAAGTCCCAATAACCAGACTGAAAAGCTATTGGCTGGTTAATGTGCTATATTCCTAAGGCCAAACAACTTTGTTTCTGGAAAAATCATATGTTAATTGGCTCAAAGTTTAGAAGGCAAGAGACTGCAGATTAGAAACCAAAGAATGGTTTGCTCCTGGTTGTATCCTGTACGTTTGACCTTTGTCCCACGTACATGCATTAATTTTTTTCTGAAAGTTTAGTTAAATTTTAAAAGAGAAGGGAACTGAAGTTACATAGCTGAACCAGGCATGGGGTACACGTATGTAACTCCAGCACTTGTGAGGTGGAGGCAGGAGGATCAGAAAGGAGTTCAAAGTTGTCCTCTGCTACATGGTTGTCTGTTTCAAGATACAAACAACCCATCCACCAAGAAGATCAAGTGAGAGAGACACAGAAAGACAGACAGAGTGTCCCTCCCTCATGACCACCCTACACACTTCTAAGGACACTCACCACTAGGTGACTTTCCTTATTTGAGAAAACGTATTTGAAGGATTTTTCTTTTTTTCAGTACTGGGAATGGTGCCCAGGCCCTTGCACACACAAGGCAAGCTCTCTACCACAGAACTATAACAGCCCAGGGAAAACTTAGCCCAGGAGCTATAGCATAGTGACAGAACACTTGCCACAAATGTCCAAAGACCCTGGGTTCAACCCCTAGTGCTGTGCAAAGAAAGAACAAGAAAAGCTTTCCAGCCACACTCGAATTTGCAGAAGTCCAAAAGGTCTTGTGCACACAGATGTTGGGAATTGGTTCTAATGCTTTGTCTTAATTCAGCTCCCAAAAATCATGCTTCCAGACTCTGAGTGTCCCTGTCCCCAGCTGGCTTTGATTGATAATAAAGAATTGCCATACAGCCAATGACTGGGCAGGGAGATAGAGACAGGACTTTTAGATTGTGTGGGCAAGGGACCAAGGAAGAGAAGTGAAGAGAGGAGAGAATCAACATGACTCAGAGGCAGTGGGCTAAGAGCTGCAAGAGAGAAAGCATTCAGCAATCTAGGCAGGAAGGGAAATTAGCCTCATGGGAGGAGCTGCTCAGAGGTAAAAGGGCAGCAAAGATAAAAGAGATTTAGGAGGTGTTAAGTCAGGAATACCAGAGGGGGTGTGTGCTAGCCACAGGGAGGAGGTTTAGTAGTGCCCATCCATTGAGCTAGTCAAGGCATATCAAAATTAGTTGGCATGTATGTATCTTCCATTCATGAATCCAGAGCTCTTGGGCAGGTGTAGTGTGCGCAACCTGTTGGGAGCCAAAGCAGATTAACTAATTCACCACTATACACAAATAAACACAAGAGAAGTCAGGAAAGTTAAACACATGGCTTACCTCTTGGAATGAGGTACTTATCTGTTCCTCCTGGAATGAATGTAGTTTATAACCTGGTGATCCTTTGCTACCTGTTAATCCTTGCTCCAGCCTGTAACATCCAGAATTTCTGTTGATTTATGCCAGACTTTTTTTTTCTTTTTTCTTTTTTAATGTTACTTGAGACAGGATTTCTCCGTTAGCACTGGCTTTTCTGAAACTCACTTTATAGACCAGGCTGGCCTTGAACTCACAGAGATCTGGCTGTCTCTACCTCCTGAATGCTGAGATTCAAGGCCTGTACCACCCTATCAAGCTGTCTTAGACCCACCCTCCCTTTTAAAACCTTGAGCATAACTTCTAGGCAATAAAATTCATTCTTGTGAGAGATGCTTTGTTAGTTAGGGTGTCATTGCTGTGAAGAGACACCATGACCAAGGCAACTCTTATAAGGATGACATTTAACTATGGATGGCTTACAGTTTCAGATATTCAGTCCATTAACATCATAGAGGGAAGCATCACAGCACCTTGGCAGTCAGTGCTGGAGAAGGAGCTGAGACTTTGGCATCTTGATCCAAAGACAGGCAGAAGGAGACTCCTTTCCATAGGCAGCCAGGAGGAGGGTCCCTTCCACACTGAATAGAGCTTGAGCATAGAGAGCTCAAAGCCCACCTCACAGTGACACACTTCTTCTATCAAGGCCATGCCTTCCCCAACAAGGCCACAGCTCCTATACTGTCACTTCCCATGGGCATCTTCAAACCACCACAGAAGTAATCTGCACTTTACTGCAGCCTATACGACTTCAAATTTTGTGTACTTGGGATAAATTCATTGTCATCAGAAAACTTCTTTCCAAAATTATGCTGTTCTTAAATATGGCTAAAGTAAAATGATCTGTTAGGGTCCATGAACTGGCTAGTTTTGTGTCAACTTGACACAAGCTGGAGTTATCACAGAGAAAGGAGTCTCTGTTAAGGAAATGCCTCTATGAGATCCAGCTGTCAGGCATTTTCTCAATTAGTGATCAAGGGGGGAGGACCCAGCCCATTGTGGGTGGTGCCATCCCTGGGCTGATGATAGACCTGGGTTCTATAAGAAAGCAGGCTGAGCAAGGCTGGGAAAGCAAGCCAGTAGGTAACATCCCTCCATAGCCTCTGCATCAGTTCCTGTTTCCTGACCTGAGTTCTTAGAGGTGGCATGGAGCGCCAAGTTAGAGGTCCCCACAGTGCTATATGGCCCCATGGAGCTGGCACTAGCGTGGGATAAATGGTTTCCACTTTTAATTTAATTTTTTTATTGGATATGCTCTGTATTTACATTTCAAATGTATTCCATTTCCCCCTACTCCCATCCCCCTCCCCTCCACTTGCTTCCATGAAGGTGCTCCCTCTCCCAACCACCCTTTCTACCCCAGTGCCTTGGCATTTCCCTACTTTGGGAAAACATGCCTTCACTGGACCAAAGGTCTCTCCTCCCATTGATGTCAGACAATGATGTTAGACAATGCCATCCTCTGCTACATATGCACCTGGAGCCACGGGTCTCTCCATGTGTGCTCAGTGGCTGGTGTTTTAGTCCCTGGGAACTCTGGAGGGTTTGGTTGGTTGATAATGTTCTTCCCATGGGTTTGCAAACCCTTTCAGCTCTTTCAGACCTTTCCATGCTCTTTTATTGGAGTCCCCCGTTCAGTCCGTATCTGCAAGCATCCTTAACTGTATCTGTACAACTCTGGAGGAGCCTCTGAGGAGGCATCCATATTAGGTTCCCGCTAGTAAGCACTTCTTGGCATAAGCAATAGTGCTTGGGTTTGGTGGAGGTTTCCACTTTTTAATATTTTCCACAACAGTAACAAGCCACATGTTTTTACTCCCCTAAACAAGTTTGTTTGACCACACCACATGTGCTTGATCACATGTAGGTGGGAGTACACAGGCATGAAGTACATAGGGATTCACGCTACCCTCTGATTGCTTGTGATGGGAAATATGGAAGGCTTGTGTTTGCCTTTACAAGCTTCTGCATAATCCCTAAATGGACCTGACTAAAATCCCTCATCCTTGCCAGTATTTAATTAAAGCTTGCTCCAAAATCGTGGTACTGTTCTTTGTCTAGGAGTCTCAGGTTTAACATTGATCCAAGTTTCATTCTTATCTCGGCGTGATGGTCTTTCCCTGCCTGCTGTAAAGCCTGATGGCTGCTGGCACTCAGTTCTCTTATTAGCCAGAGCTCAGCCTCCTGCCACTGTAGAGAAGAACGTGCCTGCCCAAGGAGGGTCAGCTGGCTCTGGGTTGGATTCTCTGCAGTCCCTCTACCGTATTATAGGACTTGGGGCCGTGTCTCAGTTCTGCTACCTACAAACTCTTTGTATTGACTATAGCCAAGTTTTTTTTTTTTCTTCACATCTGCAAAATGAGAGGTTATATTAGATAATATCTTAATCTTTTCAGGAGGTGAGGTTCAAGATAGTGTTCCTTTGTGTAGCCCTGGCTATCCTGGACCTCACTCTGCAGACTAGGCTGGCCCCAAACGCAGAAATCTGTTTGCTTCTACCACTGGAGTGCTGGGATTAAAGGCATGTACCACTAATGTCTTGTGATAATACCTTAATTTATCCACAGAAGGAAAAAAACACCACAGACAAACACACTCCATTCCCATTCCCTTAGGGCCTGAGGTCTGTGGTTCCTATAGTCAATCAGCTGACTCAGAGCTCTGCTGTCTGAACAGGGCTCAGAGCCACTCTCTCTATTAGATGATGGAAGTGTGGGAGACAGCCACAGACCCCTTAGCTTCACTTGCTTGTAGTAACTTGCATTCAGTGGGCTTTCACATCATCAACACGAGACAGCTGAGACAGCTCAGCGAATAAGCCGCCACAGGAAGGTGCCTCTGCTTTCCTAGTGCTGGGATTATGGACATGTGCCACCTAATCACAGAAAGCACCTCACATGCTTTTTGCTCTCTTGGTCAGGCATGTCTCTGTGAGCTGGAAGCTAGCCAAACTTCACAGAGAGATCCAGTTTCAAAGCAAACAAACTCTACCAAATAAAAGCCCAGCCAAACCAAAATCTTTTTGACAGATCTTTCTCTCCATCTCTCTCTTTATCATCTTTCTTCCTTTTTCTCATTCTGGTGACTGAAGCTAGAGTCTTGTACATGGTCTTGTGGATGCTATGCAAGCACTCCACCACTTTGCCACCCCTAGTCATAACACAGAACAGAAGAAAATCCTAAGTCAAGACACTATGAAAACATTTTGGTGGCAACATCAGGGAGACAAAACAAGGGAATTTCTATTAGTTTCAAATGCTACATAACCAGCCCTGGATTTTTTTTTCTCACATATATTCTACACAAAGGGACATGATCAAAGGGAGAACCAATGATTCTGCTCCATTTTTTCGGTTTTATTCATTGTTATTATTTTATTTTATTGTTTGTTTACTTAGTGACAGGGTCTCTCTATGTAGCCCAGGCTGTCCTGGAACTCACTATGTAGATTAGGCTGGCCTCTACTTAGAGATCCTCCTGCCTCTGCCTCCCAAGTGCTGGGATTAAAAGTGTGTGCTGCCACCACCACCAGGCTCGTTTTTATTTTTAATCAAAACAAAATAGTAGACAGTAGCATGGTCTCCTTCAGGCCTTACAAAGTCAGGTGTCCTTCCTTACTCACTGGTCAGTGCACAATGAACATCCTGCTGCCTTTAGGATCTAGTTTTCTGAGATCTCGGTGACCTCAGAAACAGAAAAGAGCACAAGATAATGAGAACAAATCTATCCTCGTGTGATTAATAAAATCGTCTTCTGGTTTAAAAATATGTTTTCTGGAAGTTTGCCTGGCATAACTAATCCTTGGTGAACAATAAAATATCTTCAAACATAAATCGTCTAGGCTCTGTGAGGAACAGGGAGAGGATAAGGAGAGGGGTCTCTGCCTTAAGGAAGTCCAAAGTCTTGCTGGAGGAAGCTGGATTAGAAAACAAATTATTGTAAAGTAACAAGAGAAAGTGCTTTGAGCTTTGCCACCAACCCAGGGAGAAAACTCCAGGAGGAAGAAATTGGGTTTCATAACTCAAAAAGGCTGTGTGGGGAGAAAGATCAGTGTTGGTCCAAGATCAGATTTTGTACAAAAATACCTACAAAGGCTCCCTATTTAGGCTACAGTCAGCATTTTTCTTCAGGTCACCACAGGGAATCTTGCCAAGGGATAGGCAATTCAGGAAATTACAAGAGAGCTTTGTAGAAAATTATCGGGTAGCCAATGCTTTAGCGTCTGAAGTTTAAACACTTACAACGGGGCTCTCCAGCCTGCTTTACCTCTCTCAGATCCTCAAGCGTTATCTTTTGCTGAGTGTATTACTCAATTCTCTAAAAGTTAATAATTGAAGCTGCTCTGACGGAATTAAGATAGACAACCCTTTCTTTCTTTTGAATGATACAACTCCTTGAGGGGATCCCCAATCTGAGTGACTTCTTCACTGATTTCTTGAGTTCACTTGACCTTCGTTTCTTTATGCCTTCACCGGTTCTCCCAGATTTCCAGTTTTGTATCTTTCCCCTACTTCCCGAAGTTGCAGCTCTTGGCTGGTTCAGCCTTCTAGGGTCTCCGCTGCCCAAGAGGAGTTTCTGTGGGCAGGGGCGGGACTACCGCGAGCGCGGGGCGGGGCTACCGCAAGTAGAGGGCGGGGCATCTGGGGCCAAGGCGGGGCGCAGGCGCACTGGACTCGCGGTGCCGAATTGCAGCTATGGAGCAGGCACCTCCGGACCCGGAGAAGCTGTTGCAGCCGGCACCCCTGGAGCCGCTGGGCGGCCCTGGTGCTGTGCTGGAAGCCGCCGTCGGTGAGGAGACCGAGGGCACCCGGGAAGACGGCTCAGGGGCCGACACGGTGAGGAGAGGAGCGGCGGAGGCTTTGGGCCTGGGGCCGGGCCTAGCGGGCCGGGCAGCCCTGGCTGGGTCTGGTGGGTGCGGTCCCCGAGGCCGGAGGATGACTCGGAGCTGAGTGGAAATGGACCCACAGGCGCGGCGTAAGGGAGGGCCGCGTAGGCGCGGTCACACGCGTCCGTGATGGCGTGGCCCGCGGTGTCAGTGGGCGCGTCCCTAGGGGTCCGGCCCTGAAGAGGCTCGCTGCTGTTTCCGGCAGGCCGACCGGGTCGCTGGGAGGCGGCTACACCCAGGGTGAGAGGCGAGTGAGCGCCGAAAGGGGGGCTTGGCCTACTGTCCTATCGGGAAATGGACTTAAGTGTCACGTTAAAGAGGAGGGACAGAGGAAGAAACATTTGTTGAACTCTCCATTTGGCTGTAATTTCGCTATTTGGGATAAGTGCCATGTTTGCCTCTAGAAACGGATCTGTCTCCTGCAATCCCCGCCCCTCGGTGATAACCGGTGTTTTTCACCTTTTGAATTAAGATGGGGAGCGTAGCGTTGTATATCTGTGAATGCATTCGTTCCAGAGGGTCTTCACAGATTTGTAGACCCTGGTAAACAAGTGTGTAGGAAGCTCATTGTAGCGCCATGAATTAGAACTGCCTGCTCAGAGGTTCGATCCTCCGTTGCTCAGACCTTATCCAGCCATTTTGCTGCTGTTGCTGTTCCCGCTGTTTCCTCCTCCCACCTCCACCCCCTGGAATAGTATTCAGGCATAAGGTAACCCTTATGCTTGATGCATACATGTATAGAGAGGACTAAGTTTTGAGAGAGCTAACCAGGAACCAACCTAGGCAGTTGGAGGTTTTGACTACTTAAACCACTTCTGTGTATTTATAAGTTTAAAAACTTCAATTTTTTTAATTTTTGGGACCAACGTAAAGTTGAAAGAAAAACGGAGATTCAGGCGGGCCTAGTCAACATTTCTTACCAGACTGGTTTATGTTATGCTTGATGAGCCCAGATTGGCACTCAAAGTCCATAGTTTAGAGTTCACACTTGGTGATCAACATTCTGTAGGTTTGGGAATATAATGACAGGATCTGAAACATGCTGCCATATGAACTTTTAAGTGTCCTAAAGATTCTGTGTTTTACCTGTTCTTCCCAGCCTCTCACCTGTTGGTCTTTTTCTTTTTCTCTTCATCGTTTCTATTGTTTTTCCTTTTCAGGAATGTCATATAGTTGTAATTATATAGTATGTAACCCTCCCCATCAGCCCCAGACATTGTCTTGCAGTGTAGCGTAGCTGGCCTGGAATGCAGCAATCTGCCTCCTTGATATTTAAGGCATGAGCCCCCATGCCTGCCTAATACATAGTTTTGACATTGGTTCCTTCTTTATTTTGTATGTGTATGTGTGGGGGTGAGACACTCTGGAGCTGTAGTTACAGGAACGGCCTGACGTGGGTCATGGAAACTAAACTTGGGTCCTTCACAAGAGCGGTATGCACTCTTAAGATTTATTTTATTTTGTATGTATGAGTATTTTATCTGAGTGTGTGTGTGTATCATTTGTGAGCCTGTGAAGGTCAGAAGGAGGCATTGGCTCCACTGGAAATGGCAGTAGGCATGATTTCGAGCCACCAGGTGGATGCTGTGAACAAAGTCTGGGTCTTCTGCAAGGCCACATAATGTTTTGGGGTTTTTTTTTTGGAGGGGGGGTCAAGACATGTTTTCTCTGTGTATCCCTGAGTTGACTTGGAACTCATTCTGTAGGCCCAGCCAGCTTCAGAGATCCTGCCTCTGCTTCCTGAGTGCTGAAATTAAAAGTTTGTGCCACCTCCACTTGACCAAGGAATGTTCTTACTCACTGAACTGTCTATCCAGCCCAGATTTACACTATTCTATATGTTTTAGTTTTGGCAAGATTTCACATAGCCCAGGGTATCCTGGAACTCCTGATCTTCTTGGATTATAGGCCACCATTTTGTGGTATTTTGCTCTGTTTAGATAGGTTTTCACATTAACCCATGTTAGCCTGGAAGTTTTGGGAATCCATCTCTTAATTCTAAGTGATGGGATTACAGATGTAAGCTTCTATACCTTCTTCTTACTTTATGGCTGGAAGTATCTCTAAATAATACATTCTTTAGTTTTACTCAGTTTTGAAGTTTCATAAATGAAATATTTTCCATATGTCTTCTTTCTTTTGGGATTTATCTCAAAAGTGTTTTAGCTCATTCATTTTTATGGCTTTATAGTTTGGTCTTTCCTGTGTAGTCCATGTTTTATTTATGTTCATGGAGAGTTGGGTAATGAAAATTTTGCAGTTTTAGAGAGTTACTATGCATGA
Source organism: Micromys minutus (assembly GCF_963924665.1). Classification (NCBI taxonomy): domain Eukaryota; kingdom Metazoa; phylum Chordata; class Mammalia; order Rodentia; family Muridae; genus Micromys; species Micromys minutus. The sequence goes on along the minus strand of NC_137976.1, from coordinate 59,521,358 downwards.
ACTTCCTCTTAAATATCTCATATTTCAATATGTCTCAGATTCTGGTCTACATTTAGCAGTGGGTTCTCAGGATTGTAGGGTGGTAGTATGTTGTATCAGTCAGTGCTAGATTGTTTCCACAGTGGTCATTCAGTGTACACTCTCTTCTGTAGTGCTAGAGTGTCCATGAACACTGAACATTGTCAGGGTTTAAATTGTTATCCATATTTGTGGTTATGACTCAATTCCCACCCGTATTTTAGTTCTGGGATGGAAAGTAGAGCTTCATACATGCCAAGCAAATGCTCTCCCACACAACTGCACACAACCTTGAGGCATCATATGGACTTTGATTTTGATCATGATGATAAAATTTTATTATTTTGTGAACATACACATTTAATTATTATGAACTTACAATATAAAATTTATTCATTTATGTTAATTTTTGTGTGTATTTTGATGTTTGTACATGTGTATGTGTTTGTGTGCATGCCCTTTTGTTTTTCTGTGATTCTCCAGTCCTTTGCCATTGTCTAATCTCATTTCCTTTTGTATTCTTACCCTGTAAAGAAGAGCACATTTATTTAAACAAAACAAAACTGTAGTCAGTTTTATTTAAAATGATTTAGAGCTGGGAGCATGGTGACACATCGTTAATCTCAGCACTTTAGGAGGCAGAGCAGGTGGATCTCTGAGTTTGAGGTCAGCCTGGTTCCAGGACAGCCAGGGTTACATATAGAGACTCTATCTTAAAAAAACAAAAGCAATATTTTAGAATAGGGAGAAACAAAGAAGCCCAATCTCTAAGAAAAGTAGTAAATGGTCAGAACGGAAGGACAACTAAGAGAAAGGAGGGAACCGGACTGCCGAGGAACTCCTCAGTGGTGGTTTAAAAAGAATGTGCCCTAGGCTTGGCAGTGCTGACAGAACCAAGAGAGTTTGCTCAGCTGGTACTTTATACATCCTCATGCATAATTAGCACCTTCCCTCCCTGATGAACAGCTGATCCAAGTGGATCTGCAGATGAGGATAATGTAAAAAGGAAGAGAAATGTTATAGGTACATCCTATAGCTTGGACTTTGAATGTCCCCCAAAAGGTTCATGATTAGAAGTTTGTTGAGTGTAGCACTGTTTGGAGGTAGTAGAACCTGGAAGAAGTATGTAGATGAAGGAAGCTAAGTCACTGCAGCTGCAGCTGTGCCCTGAAGGAGTATTGACAGCTGCCTTGGTTACTTTTCTATTGCAATGACAAAACATCTCTAAGGGTTTACTGTGGCTTGCAGTTCTAGGTAAGAAAGTCTGTTATGGCAGGGAAGGCATGGTATAGTGGCAGAAGCAGGAAGCTGGCTGGTCAAGCTTTCATACCCTGGAGGGATGCAAAGAGAAAACAGGAGGCAGGATGAGGCAGTAAGCACTTTCAAAGCCCACCCAAGTGCTGGACTTCCTCCAAAAGGCTCTACCTCCTCAGTGTTCCAAAACCTCCCCAAACGTGCTCTTCACTTACCACAACACCCTCCCACTTTCTCTCCACTCTTCCACTCTTACTGCCTATGTCATGAGTACACTCACTCCCCAAGCCACTTTGATGCTGGCACAAAGCAAGAGCCAGCTCAGTAGTCTGAAACCCCCAAAACTGTAAGCCAAAATAAACTTTTTTCTTTTAGGTTGACTCCCCTGCTCAGATATTTAGTCTTAGTAACAGAATGCTGACTAACATTGATTAAGCTGAAAGTTTTTAAAAATCATACTTCTTAGGAGCTGGGGATGTAGCTTGATTGATAAAGTGCTTGCCTAGCATGCATGAAGCCCCATGTTTGTTCTCTAGCATCTTGCAAACTACCCATGCTGTATATGCATGCAGTCCCCATGTTCAGGATGTGGAGAAAGGAAAGTCAGAAGTTCAGATCATTCTTGTCTATGTGGTAAATTTGAAGCCATCCTAGAGTGCTTAATGCTGTCTCTAAATAAGTAGAATATAAGGAATAATTCTTTTATTGTGTGTATATACACATGTGTGATCCTGCATATGAGTACAAGTGCTGTATATGGTATATGCATGGCTGTGGATGCCAGAGGACAACTGTGGGTGACATTCCTCAGGTGCCACCCACCTTGTGTTATTTTGAGACAGAGTTTGGCTGTCCTGGAACTCACAAAGATCTACCTGCCTCTGCCTCCCAAGTGCTGGGCCTAAAAGCTGGGCTATGGCCAGCTACCACCTTGTTTGTCTTTTGAGGCATGATTTATCACTACACTGGAATTTAGCACGTAGGCTAGGCTGGCTTGGCAGCAAGCCCTGGGGATCTCCACATGCCTCTTCTGTCCAGCATTAGGAGTATAGATAGGCAAAGCCCCTGTATCCAGCAGTATGTGTGTACTACCAAACTCCATTCCAGCCCTTATGACACTTGTTTCTGGTTGAGCTGCTGGTGTATACCTCTAAGCCCAAGAGGCAGAGTTAGGCAGATCTCTGTAGGTTTGAGGTCAGCCTAGTCTGTATAGCAATTTGCAGGCTGACAGGACTATGTAGCAAGACCCTGCCTCAAAGTAAAAACAAAGGAACAAAAACTAGTATCAAGGAAGGAAATGTATTGTAATCCTTTAAAAAAAAAAAAAAGTTTAAAGAAAGGGTTTATATAACCCAGGCTTACCTCAAACTCTGTCACCAAAGGTGGCATTGAATTCCTGAACACCCAAGTGCTGGGTTTACAGTTGTGTGCCATCAAACCCTGTTTATAACCTCCTTATTCCTCAGTTGTTGGCTGGATGTATCTTTCCCAAATTCATAGATTGGAGCCTAATCACCAAGGTGGTGGCATTTTATAACAGGGCCTTTGAGTATTGACTAGATCAAACTAGAAGTCCTCAGGAGTAGGCCTTTACAGAAGAGATCCTAGTGATACTCTCTATCTTCCTGTTTTAGTTGACTTTTAAGGTAAAAAAAGATTTGTCTTAGCTCAGTTTTAGAGGGTTCAGCCCGTGGTATATACATATGAATGCAGGTGTCCGAGGAGTCCTGAAGGGGGTGTCAAATCCATGGAGCTAAAGTTACAGGTGGTTCTGAGCTGCCTGATACTTAACTTAGGTTTGAAGAATGGAGCTCATGTCCTATGGAGGAAGAGCAGCAAGTGTTCTTAACTGAAATAGTCTTACCATAAATGCTTCCCTAAATATCAGGTTTTGCAATATCCTGCATATAGGAATAAGCATTTGGCTGGGTAGTTGTGCTTTAGTAATTTGTTAGTGCCACTCCCTATGGGCCAAACATTTAAGCACATGAGTCTGTGGGGGAGGGAGTGTCATACCTACTTATACCGTCATACCTTGTTTCCCTAAATAATCTCAAGATCATTGTGAGGTAGGCTCAGAATTAGTTTGTGTGAGTTGCTCTAACAAAAATTCTAGCTTTGGTTGCTTCTAACTAATAGAAATGTGTTATTCATAGTCTTGGAGTCTAGGAAGGCCATTGTTCTCACATGAATGGGAAGCAGGAAGGAATTCTCTGGGGTCTTTATAAGAGTATGAACCTACTTTCTACGAGCAAGGCTCTGCACTTATCTGATATCTCACAAACCTCACCACTACTACTGCTACTACTACTACTACTTCTTCCTCCTCCTCTTCCTCCTCCGTCGTTGTCTTCTTTTTTTTCAATAAATTTAGGTCAGGCAGAGGTGGTGCATGCTTTTGATCCTTTAAAGCACTCTAAAACATGTAGATCTCTGAGTTCAAAGCCAACCTGATCTATAGAGTAAGCTCCAGGACAGCCAGAGCTACACAGAGAAACCCTGTCTTGAAAACAAATCAAAAACAACAAAGAAAATTTTAGGGGTTGGAGAGTTAGCTCAATGGTTAGGAGCACTTACTGCTCTTGCAGAGGACCTGGGTTCAATTCCCAGTACCTACATGGTAACTCATTACTATCTATAACTCTAGCTCTCATCTGACCTCCTCAGACACCAGGCATGTGTGTGGCTCTCATACATACATGTGGTGGTTTGAGTAGGTATGACTCCAGTAGACTCCTGTGTTTCAATGGTTGGCCCATGAAGAATGGTACTATTAGGAGGTGTGACCTTGTTGGAGGAAGTTTGTCATTGTGGGGGTGGGCTTTGAGATCATACATGCTTAAGCTACATTCAGTGTGACGTACATTCTCCCTCTGCCTTCCCTGCTGCCTTTGGATCAGCTTTTTCCCCAGCACTGGATGCTGTGACGCTTTCCACCATGATGGTAATGAACCTCTGAAAAGGCCCCAATTAAATGTTCTTTGTAAGAGTTGCCTTGGACATAGTGTCTCTTCACCTTCATAAAACCCAAACTAAGACAGAACATAAAGGCAAAATGCTCATACACATAAAATAATCTGAACAATTTTTAAAGTATTTCATTAATGTTTCTTTGTGAGTTGTGCCATGTGTGTGTCTGCCTGTGAAAGCAAGAAGAGCTCCTCCAGAGCTGGAGTTGCAGGTAGTTATAAGTGTCAGGAACCAAACTCTGGTCAAGGAGAGTGAGTGTTCCTAATTGGTGACCATCTGTGCAGTCTCAGGCCTTTTAATATGATCATATTGGGGGGTTAGAATTGTGAGCTGGAGGAATACAACATTGTAGGGTCTGTTTCTACTCTACAACAAGGAAACTGAGGCAAAGAAGTCAAATCACTGTTCAGAGTCACACTAGAAATCCCTGAAGAGTTTTCTGGGACGTTGGTTCTTACCTGAGAGAAAGCTGATGGAAAGCTTTCTTGCAGACTTATCTTTTCCTGGTATCAGTTGTCTGCTGGGCCTGAGGATATATGCTATTCTCTTCTAATTTCTTTACCTTATTTTTGTATTCATCCATCCTTACCATTTTATGCCTTGTATAAGTCTTTTTTTTTTTTTTCCTGTTGTTTATCATAATTTTAGTTTTCAATTGCTCTGAGGAAGCACCATGGCTAAGGCAACCTATAAAGGAAAGCATTGAATTTGGGGCTCACAGTTTTAAAGGATTCAAGTTTATGACACCATGGCAGGGAGCATGTTAGCAGACAGGCAAGGAACTGTTGAAGTAGCTGAGAGTTTATATCTTGACCCACATCACATGCTCTAGGCAACAAAAGAGACACTGGGAATGTCATCAGCTTTTGAATTCTTAAAGCCAGCCCCTCACCCCCTCTTCCAACAAAGCCATATCTAATGAATCTTCCTAAACAGTTCCACCAACCAGGGACTGCATATATGAGCCTATGGGAACCATTCTTACCCAAACCACCTCACATAGTGTATTTGTGTTCCTCAACTGACTTTACTTTTAATTTTATTCTGCCATATTTAATGCTTTGTAACTTAGGTTTTTGTTTAGAGTTTTGTTCATAAAAGACTAAAATGGGAGATATTGTTAGTATTATCCTCTGCAATGGTTTAGAGGCTGTGTATTCTCTTACTTTCCTAAAACACACTAAAACAAAATGTATTTGTTATGTATGACCTTTTAAAATTGTTTTGAGGGCTGGAGAGATGGCTCTGCAGTTAATGGCACCAACTGCTCTTCCAGAGGTCCTGAGCTCAGTTTCCAGCAACCACATGGTGGCTCACAACCATCTCTAAAGGGATCTGATGCCCTCTTCTGGTGTGTCTGAAGACAATGACAGTGTACTCATAAATTAAATAATTCTTTTAAAAATCGCTTTGAATTGGAGTATGGTGGCTTGTATCTATAGCTGAAGGCCAGCCTGGGCCTCATTATGAGTTTCAAGTCAGCTTAGAACAAAGTGAGACTTTGTCTCAGAAAACTTTTTGCAGTTTGAAACCTCAAATTTATAATTTGTACTTGTGTCATTGTGACTAAGTACCTGACAGAAACAACTTGAGGACCAGTCATGGCTCCATGGTGTACCTGACTGCTTGGATCCCTTCTGCCTGGGGCAGAATGGCATAGTGGCTAGAACATGTGGAGGAGGCTGTCCGCTTCAGAAGGGCTGAGAGGAGCCAGAGGGGCCACTTCAAAAACACTGCCTCAGTGACCTAATTCCTTCATCTACTCTGTTCCTCCAAAGGTTTTAACAATTCCCAGAGTTATTCCACCAGCAGGAGACTGAGTAGTCAATACAGTGGGGGCGGGGAGACATTGCATATTCAAACCATAATGTAAGCAGACTGTGAAGAGCCTTTCCCCAGAAACTATTTGAGAGCAGTTTGCCAACCTGCTGTTGCTTCATCTGTTGTCCAAGAGTATTTGAGGACAAAGAAGGTCAATAACCTATGTAGCAACAGTACTGCCAGCAGAGTCAGGGGAGTGACACTGCTAAGTGTGCACAGTCATTGCCAGCGGTGTGCATTTTGCCAGGTGTGTCAGGAGTACTTAGTGTGAACAGTGTGAACAGAGGTCTAGTTCAGCTCTGCTTCTCCGCTAGTGTTGTCCCTCAGTTTGTGTTTGTGCTCTCTGTAGGATTAAATTGATGATTGGATATGCTTTAGTAAAAATGGCCAAGTGCTCCTCAGAGTGTTCCATGTTCATGTTCATCTGGATGCATTTCTTAACTTTGCATATGATCTTGGAGAGCGAGTGTGAACAAGCGTGAGTGTGCCCCCTGTGAGTGCTGACATAGCCAATATAAACCATAGCTTACCTTATACTGTTGGTTCTTGTTGGCCTCCTTAGCTGCTGGGATTACACACACTTTTATGGAGACATGTTCCTTATTTAACTTGGTGTAATTTCCTTGGCAGTATAGCTTCATGGAACTTTTTTTCTGTTTTAAAATAATCATTTTGGGGGTCTAATTTGTAGGCAAGTAGATGATTTAGCTGGTAAAAGTGCTTACCGTGTCTGATGGCCATGTTTGATCCTGGGAACAGGACAGAAAGAATTGATTCCTGCAAGTTGCCTTTGGACCTCTACACATGCAATGTGGCATGTACACCTCCCCATACACACTTTTTAAAAACTTAGGCATAATTTGTATGCTGAAAAATCTATCCATTGTAAATGTCCAACTTGTTTCAAACTCAGGACAAGTGGTGGAGGTGTGTATTTAAGTTATCAAAGCATACCTGGCCTCCAGGTTCTCCCAGCATCCCACAGTCTCTATCTCTTAAAGATATGTCTGGCATACTCAGTTCCCTACCCTGAACTCTTCCAGTCCAGGGTCTGCGCTGCTCTTTCCCAGAGGCTCTTTCCTATGTAATCCATACCTTGGGTTACCACTGCCCTTCCCTCTGCTACTTTCTCTGCATTCTCATCCCCCACTTCCCTCCCTCTCTGTCTCCCTGTCTACATGGTGACTTCTCACCTTGTCCCTTGAGACTGGTGAACTCTCCCGAGAGCTATTTCCAAATAAACTTGCCTTTCATACTTTTTTTTATAGCTTGATATTTTTCTTTTTAAGATTTATTTATTTATAATATATGAGTACACTGTAGCTGTCTTCAGACACACCAGAAGAGGCATCATCAGATCTCATTACAGATGGTTGTGAGCCACCATGTGGTTGCTGGGATTTGAACTCAGGATCTCTGGAAGAGCAGTCAGTGCTCTTAATCGCTGAGCCATCTCTCCAGCCCCGCCTTTCATACTTTTAATCAGGCTTGAATTGGCTCATTATGTTGGCAGAGAAACCTATTACAATTCAGTGATTTTTATAAGTTAATTAGCAGAGTTGTACAACCATCTTCATAACCTGGTTTTAGAGCACATCTGTCATCCCCCAAGTTCCTTCTTTCCCCTTAGTGTTTGATCATTCCCCTTCCTACCCTTGTCATTCACTGCTGTTGTTTGAGTTTGGCTTCTTAACATGTAAGAAATAAGTTAGCAGAGGAAAAAGAAAGACTTCGGTTTGCCCTCAAACAACAAGAACAGACTGTTATTGGTCTGAGAGCTTTGTGGTTCGGCATTATGCTTCCTCCCTCAGTATGTCCAGGTGCTACTCACTGTGTGCCAGGCTGGAAAGGATGAAGCTGACCCCAGATAAAGAGGAATCCCTGGGTTAAAGGTGGGGCGAGGTCTTCTCTGTTACAGCTCTCTTAGACAATCAGCTTGCGCACTTTATTTGGGGAGAACAAGGGCTATATAGACCTTGGAGAGTGGGAAGGGGTTTTCAGGTGAACATCATCTTAAGTTGAGGCTTAAGGTACTGGGAATATCTCATTTTCGTAAGAAAGGATTCCAGGTTCTTGCCTGGCCACTTCTTATAGGGAGAAAGGAAGTGAGCTATAATTTCATCAAGGACTACCTGACATTTCTCAGGTAGAGGATGTGGGGGTCAGGCTCCCTGGATAAGATCAGGTGGAGAAGAGGAAGCCCCCTTAGGAGAGGAAGCTCTGGGAGCTACTGGTCATGGTAGACTATGATCTTAATAGGAAGAAGGTTTCCAACAGAGCTTGCTACCTCCAAACAACATGCCGGAGAGCATGCCATGCAGGGTCTGAGAATAACTTTTTTAGTCCAGAATAGGATGGGAGTGGGGGTAAAGTCAAACCCTGAAATTGCTTTTGGTGGGAATTGTTTTTCCAAACCTTGGTTTAAATGTCAGACTGATTTTTGTGACCTTTCGGTGCTAGGTGTATGTTAGTTTTTGGCTTCTGGAAATCTATGAGCTGCAGATTTTTTGATGCCTTGGATTTGTTTAATGGCTCTTTTTTGGGGGGAGGGGGTATCCTTTATTACATACTTAGAATATTTTTGTGGCTGATCCTTGTTATAGCATGCCTGCTGATGCTGTTTTCTTTTTAACATTTTCACTAGCAATTGTGTGATGGTTCCATGTTGTCTTAGTTATTTTTCTATTGAAAATATATATAGTTTCCATGACCAAGGCAACTGTGCCAGCTAGTTTTATGTCATCTTGACACAAACTTCAGTCATCAGAGAAGAAAGAGCCTCAATTGAGAAAATGCCTCCATAGTTTCTGGCTATAGACAAGCATGTAGGGCTTTTTTTCTTTCTTTCTTATTTTTTGTTTTGTTTTGTTTTGTTTTGGTCAAGATAGTGTTTCTGTGTAGCCCTAGATGTCTTAGAATTTGATCTGTATACTAGGCTGTCCTTGAACAGATTCACCTGCCTCTGCCTCCTGGGTGCTGTCATTGCAGAGCATTTCTTAATCAGTGATTGATGGGGGATGGCCCAGCCCATTGTGATTGAGGCCATCACTGGGCTATAGGAAAGCAGGCTGAGCAAACCGTGAGGAGTAAGCCAGTAAGCAGCATCCCTCCATGGCCTCTGCATCAGCTCTTGCCTCCAGGTTTCTGCCCTGCTTGAGTACTTGTCCTGGCTTCCTTCAGTGATGGACTATGGATGTAGAAGTGTAAGCCAAATAAGCCCTTTTCTTCCACTTTTGCCCATGGTATTTCATCACAGCATAGTAACTCTAACTAAGACAGTGACTTAGAGAAGAATTTACTGAGGCCTACGGTTTCAGAGGTTGAGCCCCTTAGTTAGCATAATGGGCAAGAAGGCCACAGCTACCTTTCTACTCAGTTCTATCAAATGGGACCAAGCATATCTGGGGCTATGGCCATTTTCATTCAGACCACTACACCATTCTTCTAATCCTCATCAACACATGGCATTGCTTGTTTTTGTTATTATACCTACACTCTTTACTGCCATGTGTCTTTTTTTTCTTTTTCTTTTTTAAATTTAGCTTGCCATGTAGCCCATGCTACCTTTTTTTTTTTTGCATGTGTGCTAGACTGGACTTAAAACTCATGGTCTTCCTGCATCAGACTCTGGGATGTGCCACAATATCAAGTCCCTGTTCATGTTTTTAATTGCTTACTATTCAATCCCAAGAGCTACTTGTATATTCTAGATATGATTTACAGTTATTATTTGACCCAGTTCCAAGAGATACTATCATTCCTTTTTCTTAGTTGGGTCTTGTGAAGAACAGACACTTTTAATCTCACTTTCCCTCGATGTATTGTGTGGGTTTTGTTTTTGCCTTTTTTGTTTGTTTATTTAGGGTCTTACTTGGCTGGCTCAGGACTTACCACGTAGACCAAATTGGTCTCAAATTCAAGAGTTCCATCTGCCTCTGGCTCCTGAGTGCTGGCATTAAATAAAGGTGTGGGGCACCACACCTGGTCCTGGATTGTGCTTTTGAGTTTGTATTTAAGAAGCCTCTTCTTACCCAAGATCACAAAGGTTTCATTCTGTTTTCTGGAAATTTCAGTTTCGAGTTTTTAGATATATGTATATAAACCATTTTAACTTATCTGTCTGTTCATAGTGTAAGGAAAAGCTCCATGCCCCCCCCCCCCCAAACTGGCCACCATGTTGCTATTTTGTCCTTTACTTATTGACTTACCTTTGTGCATTTGCTAAAATCAGCTGACTGGTTTCAGACCTGGGACAAGGGTCTGAGGTGCATATTTTACATACCTACCTGGCTGGCATACCCTGCCCCGAAACTTGACTTTCCAACTCAGAGACTGGGCCACCTTTCCCCAAGAGGTTCCCCTATGATCCAGAGAGTTTTTGTGTTCCTACTCTCACTCTCGCTCTCTCTTCTTCCTCTTTCTCCTCCTCCTCTTTTTTTCTCCCTCTGATGGAGCATTCTTTCTCCCTATCCTTTCCCACTCTCCCATGGCAACTCCCCAGCCTCTTTTCTTGGGGCCAGTGAACTCACCCACCAGAGAGCAGTTTCCCAGTAAACCTGCCTTTAATACAATCTAATCTGGCTTGAATTGGCTCATTTCACTGGTGACCTCAGAGAAATAACCTATCACTGACCTTAGACATAAGGCTTATTTCTGTCCATGTGTCTGTCCTTACTCCAGCTCTACACTGGTTGGATTACTCTAGCTTTTTAAGAAACTGCATGGAATAGTTCACTGTTTTTCAAAGTAGTTTTTATTATTCTGAGTCTTCTGCATTTTACATGGAGTTTAGGAACCAGCTTATCAGTTTCTTTAAAATATTCTGCTTTAGAAGGAACAACTTACATTTTCTGCTATCATCTGGGGTGTATTGAGGTGCTAAGGTAAATCTACTTTTCATTCTTTTGCAGGGGCTTTATTTCTTTATGTTACCCGAATCTTGTTAGAGTGGTTATTTTTCTTATGCTGAATTGTTTAAATTTTCTAATTTATTACACATTGACCATAATCCTCTCAGTTTGAAGCCTTCGAGGTTTTATTTGACCGATGACTATGGCTTCTGTCTTTTCCGAGTACTTACACACTTAAAGGTTGGTTCTTAATTTTCCTTTTGGAAATTTTACTTTATTTTAAGTGTATGGGTGTTTTGACTGCATGTATATCTGCACCATGTATGTGCCTAGAAGAGAATGCTGGATCTCCTGGAACTAGTTATAGATGGTGTGAGCTATCATGGGAGCTGGGAATTGAATCTAGTCTTTGTGAAGAATAGCCAATATTCTTAAACACTGAACCATCTCTTCAGCCCACTCTTGATTTTCTCTTTTGAAAATAACCTTTTATCATTTTTATTCCTTTTTTTTTTTTTTTTTGAGACAAAGTCTCACTGTATTATCTATGGGTGGTCTGGACTTGATCAGGCTAGCTAGACATCCACCTGCCTCTGCCTTCTGAGTGCTGAGGTTAAAAGTGTGCACCATCACTGCCCAGTGACTTTATTATTCTTGAACTTAGTCCTTTTTAAAAATTTTGTGTTTATTCTAACTGGATAGTATGACAGACTAAACTCATGAGAAATGCATTATCTTTTGGACTGAGAAGGTGATTTGCTTTATCAGTGTGTGGTTTCAAATTTTAGAGAGTTTTCACTGGAGCAGATGGTGGCAAATCAAAAAGGTTGGCTGTAGGCGGACATGCTGTGTGGGTATCTCAGCCAATGTGGCTTTCATCATCCTGATGTTTACTGACTTGTCTTAGGTAATTTCTTGAGCTTTCTTTTGGCTGAAGGGCTTCTTTCTGGCTCTTATTTTCTCTTGTGTATATAAATATATATCACTTGCATTTTTTTCTGGGCATGCTTCCTAAGTATGTTATCTATTTTTCATCATTGATTCCATCTTTAGTACTGCCATGCATAACTTTAATTTTCTCTGTGTAACGTAACTCTTGCTTTTACTGTACCATTTTGTGTGTGTGTTCATGTGTATATGGACTTCTGTAAGTGTCAGATTTTGACAGTGGGTATCTTCCTGAATCATTTTTGTGGGGGAAATGTCTCAACTGACCTGGAGCTAGCAGATTGAATGAGGCTGACTAGCTAGTAAACCACAGAGATCTGTCTGCCTGTCCTCCCAGTGCTGGAACTAAAAGAGTGTAGCACTGTGCTTGGCTTTTCTTGTGAGCACTGGGATCCAAACCTAGGTTCTTACGCATTGATAGCAAGTACCTCACTGAGTCAGCACCACAACCTGTGTAGCCTTTTCCCCTATAATTCTTTTGACTATTGGAACTTCATACCATGAGCCCTGAGCACACTCACTGCTGAGTCCTCTCATGTTTGTCTCCACCCCCTTGACCTCCACCCCACAAACAGAAAGAAGAAAAGGAAAAGAAGTCCAGTCTGTGTTGCCCATGTACTCACTTACCGGAGTGTTGGCTTGGGTTTGTCTACTTTATTGTGTTCTTATCTCTACCAGCCTTCTAGTCATTGTTTCACCCTAACTCCTTCTAACCTGTCCCCACAACACTAGGTAGGCAAGAAAGGTCAGAAGGAAAGGGGGGCATAGATCTCATAGGCTACTTTTTGCTGATTAGGAACATTGGATTCTTTGGGGCAAGTCCAGTCTTTTTGTCAGAATATCCAGCAGTCCAGCAAACCAGCAATAGCAAATGCAACAGAAGGAGGAACCAGCAGCAGGTGTGTATGTTGGGGGGGGGGGGTGTGTGTGCAGCAAGGGAACAGCAGCTGCCACAGGCCTCCTCAGGACTCTCAAATTTATAACCTCTGCAGAGTCCCCAGGATTAAACTATTTGCAGCAGCAAAAATCACAACACTGTAGAGCATGAGACAGTCATAGATAATGGCTGTGGGCTGTCGTTGGAATCTCCAACCCCAATGGACCCATATAAAACACACAGTCCAGTTAGTGTAATGATAAGCTCTCTGTCTAGATTGGGCAGAGCTAACACTATACTGACTTATTCCCCAGCTATGTGACCTTTGCTACTTGTGGTTTCTCCTGGCCATGTGGTTCTGCTCCATCATGGCTTCCTCCTCCTTCATCCTCTCTTCTCACTTCCCACTCTCCTCTCTCTCCCTGCCCTCCACTTAAAGACATCCTATCCCACCTATCCCTTCCACTGCCTAATCACAGGCTCTAGTCTTTATTGACTAAAATGGGGAGAGGGTTCACATGAAATCACCTGAATGTGTGATCAACTGCTCATGGGGCAGCCTTCTTGAAGAAGCAGCACTAACATCAGAATAAAACAGCATCAGGACATACCCTACACCTGGGATTAAAACAAAAACATTTATATAACATAATTGGGTTTCTAAAGAAACCAAAACTCTCACTACATTGGAGCATGGTCAAACTCTCTGTGGCCAGCCTCTTAAAGAAAATTTCCTACCCACTTTCCCACCAGAAGCCATCAACCTGTGTAGCTTTTTAAAAACCTTCTGAGGGCTGGAGAGATGGCTAAGTGGTTAAGAAAACACTGCAGAGGACCTGGGTTGGGTTCCCAGTACCAACACTGGGTGGCTTACAGCAATGTGTAACTTCAGTTACAAAGTTTCTGATGCCTTCTTCTGGCTCCTGCAGGCACCAGGCCCATACATACATGGTATACATACATATAGGCATTCACATATACACGTAAAATAAAAATAAGTCTTTAAAAAACATCTTTCACTGTACCAATATTACTGCTGTTTTCTCCCTTCCAGACTGCCCCTAATGATTGTCTGAGCAAGTTTTACAATTCAAACCCATTTCTACATTTTGAGCAAGGGAGAAAAGGCTTAAACCATAGCAGTTTCACCTAAGTCTACGTTTTTTGCCTTGTTTGTGTATTTTCAAGCCCTGTCCTTAGTGGTGCACACACACACACACACACACACACACACACACACTCCTGTCAACCACCACTTCTTTTATATATATAGAGAGAGATACTTGCAGTTCTTCTAGTAGAAATAAAGGAAATTGCTCTTTGGTTTTCAGATATCTTTCCATGTACTTATTTTAAGGTTAACAAATGTAAAAAATAATGAGTTTCATTATGTCATTTTTTAATGTGTGTATCCTTATATATTTTCTCTAACTTACCTTCCCTTGCTGTCTTTCCACAAAGGAGTGTGCTGTTTTTTTAGAGAGGGTTATGCACACACACACACACACACACACACACACACACACACACACAGACGTTTTGTGTGTGTGTATGTATGTTGGGGGGTTGGATGATGAGCGCTAATGTAGAAGTGTAAACAGAATATACCTTTTCCCTTTTACCAAGCTTTTTGTCAAGGTTTTTATAGCAGCAATAGTAACCTGACTGAGGTAGGATGGAACCCAGGGTCTTGCTAGACAAGGGTTCCACTGCTGAGTTAAATTCTGAATCTTTGCAAATACTTTGCATGGGTTAGCAGATATTTGGTACTTAATAATCTACTAGATAGTCTTCCCAGAATCCTCTGTTTATAATATAACCTAATGATTTTTACTTTTACAATAATGAGACAAACTCAGAGCCTCATACATGGTAAACAGGAATCTACCTCTTAGCTGCACCCCATCTGAAGACTTTTTCTTATATGTTCCTATATAGATTTGTTCTTAGTTGCTTACACATTAAATGTATGATACCTGTTAAAATACCTCTTGGGCTGGAGAGATGGCTCAGCAGTTAAGAGCACTAACTGCTCTTCCAGAGGCCCTGAGTTCAATTTTCAACCACATGGAGACTCAAAACCATTTGTAATGGGATCTGATGCCCTCTTCTGGTGTGTCTGAAAACTGTGACGGTATACTCACATATATAAAATAAATAAATCTTGAAAAGAATACCTCTCAAGAAGCTGACGTGCTACAGTTGATAAGGAGATGTTGCCACTTGCTGTTGTCCTTTAGTAAGCCACGCAACTCACATAATGTATTTGTGTGTGTTTGTGGTCCATG
Organism: Micromys minutus; assembly: GCF_963924665.1. Classification (NCBI taxonomy): domain Eukaryota; kingdom Metazoa; phylum Chordata; class Mammalia; order Rodentia; family Muridae; genus Micromys; species Micromys minutus. The sequence continues at coordinate 59,506,332 of NC_137976.1, read as the reverse complement.
TATGTGGAGGTTAGAGGATTAACCTTGGTCTCATAGTTCTCTGTTGCTTAGGCCAGACTAGTTGGCCCTCAAGCTTCTGGGAATTCTCCTGTCACTGCCTTCCATTGTGCCATGGAGGGAACATTGGAGGTACAGATACATGCTGCCTCACCCAGCTTTTATATGGGACCCGGCAAGCACTTTAAGGCAGGTTAATTGGGTATCTGCTCTCTGGGTATGACACTGGTCATAGGGAACAAGGCTAGAGGTGTTACCATGGGAAGAGAGACATGAATGTTTGGGGAAAGAGAAAGAGCATGACCACACAGGGAAAGAGGAGAGACCAAAATGCCTGGATTAGAAAGGAAAGAGCTTCTGGGGAAAGCCCAGCCCTGGGTTGGAAAGTTTAAGGGAGAGGGCAGAATATGACAGCCATGCCTAACAGGTAGGGACTAAGGGATACAGGGGTAATCTAGAGATCAGATCTGCTTTGCTCTGTAAAATATGAGCTTCAGCTGTCTGTCCCATGTCTGAATACCCTTTACCAGTACTGGGTATTATTAGTACGGCTATGGGTTTTCTAATACCATTTTCACTATCATATATTCATTGAACAAAATAATGGGCTTTTATTATATTTTCATTTAATCACATTCATCCCTATTATCCTCATCTATCTTAAAGGAATTTTATTGTTTCATTTATTTTTGTCCAGATGACGGGAAATAATTTTTGGTTGAAGAAAATAGAAATCAGTGTTTCAGAAGCGGAGAAGAGAACTGGAAGAAACGCCGTGAACATGCAAGAAACGTACACTGCTTACCTCATTGAGACTCGGTGGGTCGCAAGGACGGGCTTGATTTCAATGGAAAGGTTTCTCTAACAGTTCGATAGAGTGAGGCTGAGTAACTGATTTCCGTCAGAGGCTTGGGGTGTGCACTTTTGTGATAGGACATTGTTCCAAGATAAAAGTATGGAAATTTGTCTTTTAGAACTTGTGGGAATGCTTCCATGTCTTGGGAAACAGTATGCCATTGTTAAATTCTTCTAATTTGGAAGACAAGTCCAATGATAACATTTGCTTGTAAGTTAAGGTAAAATTAAGTATTTCATGTTAAAGTTGGAAATCAGACTGAAGTAGTTTTTAGATATAGGCAGTTAGTGGTGGATATTTCTAATATTTCTGTATTTTTACCATAGAGCCATTTGTGTGCTTTATATTTTATATTGTATTTTCCTTTTAGTAATGTGTAATTAATAGGCTTAGTGATAAGCTTAATTCATTTGTTTTAGTTATTGTTGGTTTTTGTTTATTGTTTTTTGAAGAAGGGTCTCTGTGTAGCTCTGACTGTCTTGGAACTTGCTGTGTAAACCAGCCTGGTCTGGAACTCAGACTCCAACCCCTTGTATCTGCATCTGTGTCATCATGTCTAGCCGTATGTATGTATGCATATTACTACTTACATGTGGGCTAGAGGTGCATACATGTGATTCTAGCATTAAGAGCAGGAGGATCAGGAGTTTATGGCCATCCTGGGCTATATATAGTAAAACCCTGTCTCAAAACAGTAATAGTGTAAACAGGCAATAATTGCTAAGACCAGTAGTGTAGGGCGAGACAGATGGCTTAACGGTAAGAGCATAGACTGCTCTTGCAAGGAACCTAGACTTCAGTTATCAGCACCTGCACCAGCTTTCTCACAATTGCTTGTCACTCCAGCTCCCAGGAATCCAATAGCTTGGCCTCTGAGGACTTGCACTCACATGGCATATATACACAAGAACACACATAATTAATAATAAAATAAATTTTCTGAAAAGAGACATTGTTAGCTGAGTGATGTGGCACATGCCATTAATCCCAGCACTCAGGAGGCAGAGGCAGGTGGATCTCTGCGTTTGAGGATGACCTAGTCTACACAGCGAGTTACAGGACATCCGGTCTACACAGTAATGCAAGTGACATTACTCAGGAGGCTAAGACAGGGGAATTAATCTTTTCTTTCTCTCACTAACCTAAGGCCTCATTTAGTGCCTGCCCATATAGAAGGATCAGTTAAATTTATGAGTTTGAGGCCAGCTAGAGCATCATGGTTGAACCCATCTAAAAACCAAAACAGACTAACAGATGAGCAGCTATTGTGCGGAGCTGACATAATTAGAAACAATTTTCAAACGATTGTTCCAAGACAGATTTTGCTTTTCTGTCATTTTGTCCTAATGGACAAATGCACAACGTTGGTTGTATGTGCATTTCTTAGAGGGCAAATAAGTTATTGTCATGTGAATAATGGGGAGAAAGGGGGTCTTGGTAGTGCTTCAAATGTTTCTGCAGCTGGGCATGATGGCACATTCTTTTTATCTTTGTGCTTAGGCTGAGGCAAGTGGCTCTTGAGTTCCAGGCCAGCCAGAACTACGTATTGAAACCCCACATTAAACAACCAAAAATTCTGCATTTGAGGGTAGCAGAAATCTTTAGTGCCTTAACATAACCTTTACACTCCTTTACCATAATTTTCTCCCACTGTAGTTTAGACTTCTATGCAGATAAAACATGAGGTGCCTGCTAGTCCTTTAAAAGAAAAAAAAAAAAAGATACATGGTTGTGAGTTTTCTTCTTTGCCCTTTCAGAGCAGACTAGGTTTGTTCTTGTGGATGTCTCCTGGTACTCACATCCATCTGATTTATTCATATCCTAAACTGAGGTTTTGTGGTGTCTTGGCCTTTGTCATGAAGTTGTTCCCTCTTTGTAGTAGTATGTTACAAATGTCTTTTATGTCATGAATGTTGTGAAATCAATATTATACTTTGGCTTTTAGAATGTCTCTAATATAGGTCTTTCTCAAGAGTTCAGGTAGGTTTTCTATAACAGAAGGAAAGTACCCAGGATGAGGGCTTTGGACTTAGATGGTTCTGGTACACCTGCATCCTCATCTGTAAAAGGGGACAGGGAATCTCTGTTTCCCTGGGTTGTAAGAATTAAGAAAGCATGAAAAGTTCTTCATTGTATGTCTGGTTTTGAGCAAGATGGTGTTTTTTCTAAGTAATAGAATGCTGTCTGTCTGATTCCTTTTCAGGTCAGTTGAACATGCTGATGGTCAGAGTGTCCTCACAGATTCGCTGTGGAGACGGTACAGTGAGTTCGAGTTGTTGAGAAACTACCTTTTAGTGTACTACCCACATGTTGTTGTGCCACCTCTCCCAGAAAAGCGGGTAAGACATCGACAGCAGCAGGGGGAAGTCTGCAGTGAGCCCTTCATTTATTTTTCTTTCTTTTTTGTTTTTGGCTTTTCAGTAAAGGGTTTCTCTGTGTAGACCTGGCTATCCTGGAACTCTCTCTGTAGACCAGGCTGCCTGCCTCTGCTTCCCATATATATTCCTCCTAAATATATAGGTACAGTTTGCTCAATCTGTATAATGTTTTTTGTATGTATATGATTTCAGTGCTGACCATTTGGTTCTGGATAACCAATTGTACTTTTCCATGGGGAAAACTCTCCCATTTTTAGCATTTATTAGTTGCCCATTTTGTCAAGGGTTGAGGCCCTATGAGGTTTCCTCTTTCATGCTAGGCCGTGCCTAAGTTTTGTCCTTGTGCAGGTCTTGTTTAGGCAGTTGGGTTCATAGGTATAGCTTCCCTGTCATTCCTGGGAGATGCAGTCTCTAGCTCAGATGTTCCCTGAGCTTTAGGCACCACAGGCTTACTTGCTCTCTGCATTTTGATCACTTTGTAGTTTTATTTAGTGGTCTCCTTCTGTTGTAAAGAGAATTTTCTTTTATGAGAGTGTACGGACTAGTTTTCTATCAGATCAAAGATTTTTTACATTAAGAATTGTTTTTAAATTATTTTGTGTATGGGTATTTGCCTGCATGTATGTCTGTGCAACGTGCATGCAGGGCCTCTAGTTTTATATCAGCTTGACACAAGCTAGTGTAATCTGACAAAGGGAACCTCAACTGAGAAAATGCTTCTAGAAGATCAAGCTGTAAGCAAGCCTGTGGGACATTTTCTTTATTGGTGATTAATGTGGGATTGAGAAGGGAGGGCCCAGCCCGTGCTGAGCAGTGCCATCCCTGGGCTGGTGGTTCTGGGTTCTATAAGAAAGCAGGCTGGGGGCTGGAGAGATGGCTCAGTGGTTAAGACCACTGAGTGCTCTTCCAGAGGTCCTGAGTTCAATTCCCAGCGACCACATGGTGGCTCACAACTGTCTGTAATGAGATCCAATGTCCTCTTCTGGTGTGTCTGAAGAGAGCAGCAGTGTACTCATATAAATAAAATAAATAAATATTAAAAAAAAAAAAAAAAAGCAGGCTGAGCAATCCATGAGGAGCAATCCAGTCAGCAGCACCCCTCCTTGGCCTCTGCATCAGCTCCTGCCTCAGGTTCCTGTCCTGTTTGAGTTGTTGTTCTGACTTCCTTTGATGATGAACTGTGATGTAGAAGTGTAAGCCAGATTTACCATTTCCTCCCAAGTTGCTTTGGTCTGGTGTTTCATCACGGCAGTGGTAATCATGTGGCTGAGCCTGTTCCTGATGGTTGCTCTGTTTACCTAGGCAGAGTTCGTGTGGCATAAACTCTCTGCTGACAACATGGATCCAGACTTTGTGGAGAGACGACGGATAGGCTTAGAAAACTTCCTCTTGAGGGTCGCTTCACATCCTGTCCTTTGTAGAGACAAAATCTTCTATTTGTTTTTAACACAGGTATTTTCTTCTTTTAATTAGTCTTTTCAAAAATATTTATTAGAGTTAGACTTTTTTAAAAATTATAAAATGCTAATTCTTGAGGTTCTTTTGATAGGCAGTTTATTATGTTTGGTTTAGTGTGAAATTTGAGTTATTGGATTATGTCATTAACTATGATTTTCTTTTAATTTATATATTATCAGTATGCATGTGTTCTTTTAAGTGTGATATGGGGAAAGGGACCCCTGTCACGGCATGCATGTGGAGGTCAGAGTTTTGTAGAGTTGATCTCCTCTTTTACCTTTACATGGGTTCTTGGATTTGAGTTTATGTTGCCAGTCTTGCATGGCAAATGCTTTACCTAGATACTGAACCATATCACCAGACCCATAAAAAATTACTTATTTAGTTTTGTGTGTGTGTGTGTGTGTGCGCCTGAGTGTATATATGTGCACAGCATGTGTGCAGGTCAGAAGCAGGGTTGGATCCCTGGGAACTGGAGTTAGGTATGCTAACTCACAGTGTGGGCATTGGGAACTTAACCTGGGTCTTCTGCTAAAAAGAGTATGTGCTCCTAATCACTGAGCCATCTCTCCAGCCCCATAGTAGCTAAATCTTTATACTTAAGGATGCTAAGACTTTGTTTATTACAATTACCTAAGTGAAAGCTTAAAATTAACCTTTAGTGTTAGGAGGCCAGATGTCTAAAATCTTTGACATGTGTTTTTCCAAGTGTTTTGAATTGTGTATGTTTAGTTTTGGAGTAAAGAGAATGGTTTTAACTTCCCCTATATCACTTGAGTTAAGAACAGAAGGATAGATACTCCGTTTCTTTAATGTGGAATGTTATGTATTGTGTGTTTGGGTTTGTAGTAATGGTCTTAAACTGACTTTGATCTTTAGGAAGGTAACTGGAAGGAGACTGTGAATGAGACTGGATTTCAGCTGAAGGTAAGGATATTCACATGGGCTAACTTTCCGTGTCCTTACAGTTCCCAGTATGGCAGCATGCACTTACTGGAGGTGACTGAGCTGGCGATGGGAATCAGCTTTGCATCCAGTATCATTGGCCAGGTTTCAAAGAAACACCCAGGTCACTTTTGATTTGTGTAGTTTTAGTGCTGTTTGGGCTACAATAGGCAGTTTTAAAATTCTATCAGAAGATAATTTAAATCAGTAATTAAATGCAGTCTATAGATTTTTTTTTCCTACAGTATACTAGTATGTCTACATTTTTATTTTCTTAAATTCTGTCTGACCATTTCACTTGTTCTCTGACTCCCACATTTGCCTACCCTGTGAGACAAGCTCCTTAGGAAACCCTCGCTTGGCTTTTCCAACATTGGTAGGCTAAAGGGTGAGACCTTTGTTGTGCTTCTGGAGCATGGGTACCAGTGAAGTAGGGGTCATTGTGAAGTGGCCTCTGTCAGTGATGCAAATGAGACAGTGGCCTGAAGACTGGGAAGCTCAGTAGTGAAGAAGTGGAGCTCTCCAGACCTTCCTGAGGGACAGCTAGCAGGTTCTCACAGACTTAAAGCGATCTCTCTGCTGTTAGTCATGTGAAGGGTATAGAAAAACATAACACAAAATTTTAAAATACAAGTTGAATATTCTTAAATTGAAAACATTTTAGTAGTCTCACTCAACTCTAGGTTTTGGAGTATTTTGTATTTCATATTTTACATTAAGGGATACTCAACTGGCAAAGTCTGAAGACATTGTAAAGTCCCAAGCATTTCAGGTAAGAGATGCTGGACCTGTATTTAATATAAGGTCATAAATGATAGCCAAGTGTAATGGCACACATCTTTGAACCCAAAATGGGAGTTTGAGGCCAGCCTAATCTTTGTAATGAATTCCAAGGCAGCCAGAGCTGTATTGTAAGACACTGCTTTGAACAAAACAAACAAAAGATGTGCAGTCAGCAAGAAAAACAAGTTCAGTAATTTAAAGATACCTCAGGCTAGGCTTGGTGGGATACCTCAAAATCCCTTGGAAGGCAGAGGCAGGAGGATTAGAAATTGAAGGTCATCCTGAGTTATGTAGTTTGAAGGTAGCCATGGCTACTTGAAACTCATCCTCAAAACACAAACCAAACAAACAAAAGTTAAATAGCTCTTGGAGCTTCATGCATTGGCAAGTGGAAATTTGAAATTAGCACTAAGTAAACAGGAAATGTAATTAAATGTCCGGTTCTGTCATGAATTGACTCTTACTAGTTGAGTGTGTTATTGGCAGATACCAATTCAGCACTTGGTGTGCTTAGAGGAGCTGTTGTGATTTTAGTTTAGGGATGAGTTGGAAACAGTTTGAGTTTTCTAAGGGATATTGTAAGATATATTACAAGTGAATAAATAAAACACAAGCCTGAAGTCAGAAGTTGGGTGAGCTTGTTATATATCATCTGATTTAGCCATTAGTCGCTTTACTCATGTCAGCCCTGTACTCAGTTTGTTTCCAGTGTGGTGAGTTGAGAAAGCACCTGATGATCCATTATGGTGTGCTCACATGGCTTTTCAAGTACTTATGTAAGGTTCTGTTTCTACATAGCCTGTGCTTAAAAACTCTTTTATAAAGTCTTTTTGCTTTAATTCTTATTTTATTATGGATACTTCTTGTTTCAAGTCTTTCATGAAGAAAATGGGATCTTTCTGGTCAGCCTCACAACATAAATATACACACATGCATTCATATATGATGCTGTGTGCATACATAGATAGGTGTATACATATAAGGTCACATTTGATTTATATGAAGGTCGTATATCATATAAGCTAGGATAATGCAGCATTGCATTCTGCAGTGTTCAGATGGACATAACATGACTCACTACCATACTTCTAGAAGTACAGTGTTCCTCCCAAGCCCACCCTGTGTTTTGAGTATTTGTGTGAATACTCATATGTACCTCAGTGGAAGCAGAGGGTTTGTTCCTCGAATAATGAGCACATAAGCTAGTTCAATGCAGACATCCAGTTAGCTTTGTTGTGAGAACACTCACTGTTGTGTGTGCACCGTCTTAATGATTAGAGCTGATTGAGAAGCATCTGGAACCCTTCCTCTTGCTTGGAGCATCAGAGACAATGCTTGGGCCTCTGCTGGTCTCAGATTCCGAATTCTGGGTGCCTGCAGCATGGGAGTACTCACTCCTCTAAGTGCTGTGCAGGTCATGGTGACTGACATGTTCTTAAGGAGTGTGTACTGTGGTAAATAATTTAAATAAAAATAATTTTCAAGGTGATAAGTAGCATGATCATTGGGTTCATTTTTCTAGAATTTAAGGTGGGTGTTAGCCAGGCATAGTAGTTAGCAACACAAAACACATTTCTTTTTCAAAAAGGAATAAGAAAGTATCTTAAGGTAAATATTAGCAAGCATGGCCTGGAAACACAGAAGTAGGTTGCCTAGAATGATGTGTTGTGCTGCAAAGGGTGCATGAATTTTATAGTCACAGAACAAAAGACATTGGAGCCTTTTGTAAAATGTTGGTGGGGTCAGTAGATAGACAGGTTACAAGAAAGTGCTGCTGTAGGCTTCATATGCTTTTCATGACATTCTTGGTCTCTGGGTAGGTAGAAGCTAGTGGTCTGTCCAGCTGGTTGGTATGGTGCACACCTTTAATCCCAGCACTTGGGAAGCAGAGACAGGCAGATGTCTGAGTTTGAGGCCAGCCTGGTATACAGAGTGAGTTCCAGGACAGCCAGAGAAAACCTTGTATTAAAAAAAAAGGGGGGGGGGGAATTGTAGGATCAAAAGTGAGATTTGATGCTGGATGTGGTGGTGCATAACTTTAACCCCAGCACTCAGGAGGCAGAGGCAGGGCAGGTCTCTAAGTTTGAGGACAGACTGGGCTATACAAAGAAATCCTGCTTCAATATAAACAAACAAACAAATAAACACATGTGAGATTTGGGGGGACTGGAGACATCTTCCCATGGTTAAGAGCACTGTCTGTTCTCCTAGAGGACCCAAGTTCAAGTGTCAGTACCCAAGTGGTAGTGCACAAACTTCTTTCTGTAGCCAGTCCCCGGAGATCCAGTGCCTCCACAAGCACCAGTGTACACAGTACAACAGTCAGTGTACATGGTACATGGACATGCTAAACACCCACACACATAATAATAAATAAGCTTATTTATTATTTTATTTTATTATTAGTGGAGAGGTTAAAGAGATAGCTTAGCAATTAAGATCATTTGCTATTTTTGCAGAGGACCTGGGTTCTTTTCCTGGCTCCCATGTGTTGCTCACAAACCATCTGTAACTCCAGTTTCAGACTTCTTCTGGCCTCTGGACACCAGCCACACATTTGATACACATACATGCATGAAGGCAAAACACTCATATACGTAAAAGGGATAAATCTTTACGTATTTTCAATATCATAGCTGGTCAGATCCTTGGGCTCTTGCAGGGGCCGAGTCTGGAGGAACACATTTATGACATTATTTCCCTCCCTCCCTCCCTCCTTCCCTGATTTTGGAGACAGGGTTTCACTGTCTCTGTTCTGGAACTCATTATCTAGACGAGGCTTGCTTCAAACAAACAGAGGTCTACCTGCCTCTGCCTTCCAAGTGCTAGGACTAAAGGTATATGCCACCATACCTGGCTCAGGATTTTGTAAGCATTTAGAATTTAAATATGTTAAGTATACATATCATGGAATGAAATTCTTATTTGGTATTTATCTCTGTCTCTTCTCAAAAAACAAACATCTAGAAATAAGTTCACATGTGCTGTCTCCTAGGCCAGGCACTTCACCTCACAGTCCTGGTGCTAGGGAGCTAAGAGGTCAGGAGTGCAGCACTGGGCTACATGAGACTGTCTCAAACACCACAACACACAAAGGGATGTCTCCAGCGTGATGACCTAGCTTTTAGCAGTGTGACACCATCCAGCTTGCTTTATCTAGCAGAGCATTACTTTATTACAGATACTTTCGTTTTGTTTTGAGACATTGATTATGATAAGAAAAATGAAGGCCTGTTGGTTTAGAGTCTTCCAGAGGATTATGTTCAGAGTGCACAGGATCTTCATGAGGCAACACATTCACAGGCGACCTAGGCAGGCAGATCATTGCTTTTCTTGCAAGGCTTTAGAGAAAAGTAAGATTGTTCTGTGACTCACCATATGCAGAGCTGATGTCCTTACTGGTACACTTGTGTTTGCAGGTATACTTTGGAATCACTGAAGGCGTCCATTCAGAGAAGAATATTCATTCTAATTTATAAATGTTTGTATAGTTTTCTCAAAAAGAATTACTAAGCTGTTCTTAAGTGTGTTTAATGTACTTACAACAAGTGATATAAAAAAAGTACTTGAGCACTTAAATTCTGAAGGAAAAGTAAAAATGTTTGACTTTTATACCCTGAAATGTAATTGTATTAAGTCAAAAAATTATTTTTTTCAGGCAGACTCCAGGTTAAAAGCGCTTAATGCAACATTCAGAGTGAAAAACCCAGACAAGTAAGGCTTTGCTTTAATAACAGTTTGCAATGTTGTTTTGAATGGTGCCTATCTATTTAATTTTTCATTTCTGAATGTATGCACTTAATTTGATAAATTTTAAATAATAATTTATATTTAGTAAAACCTTTTTAAAGTCTAAAACTGATTTTGAAATTTTGTAATTTGAGTGTAAGATTGTGTCTGAAGTTTTAGAAAATTAGACCGTTGCTTTTTCCTCTAGAAAGATTCATTAATTGCTGAAGATATCAGAAAAATGAGAGAAATAATTTCCTGTAGTTTTTCTTGTGTAGCTGCTTATCAAATGGGTATAGTTTCAGAAAATTATGTATTGTTTATATAATCAGTTTGCATGCCACAAAACAGGCTAAATCCAGCAGTGTAAGGGCCCTGAGTGCTGTTACATAGGTCCTTGAGGTCATGACCATCAGTCTAGTGCTCTTGAGGGCACTGCTGCCCTAGATGTGACTCTCGGACAAATCGGAGCTAGAGATTTAGAGTTTGCTCACTCTCTGAGTCTGGTGGATGGGCCAGGTTGGTCACTGCATGCTCCTTTGCAGGAAGCATGCTTTTATAGAGATGGTGTGTAGCTTCATGTCCTTAGGCTTAGGAGATGGTTAGATTTCCCTAGTGAGTTCTTCAGCACTAATTTCTCTGTAGGTTAATATTTATCAAGTAAAGCCTAAATTTGCATATTTTGATAATATGTTATGTCTGATTATAACTTACAAACTGACATTATTAACAATGATGCCCCTATTTTGTTTGTTTTATGGTGAGGATGAAGCCCAGGCCTCTAGCTTGCTAGGCAGGCCCTCTGCCACTAAGTTAAATCCATAACCCTTCTTGATTTTTAACATACATTTGGAATATAAAATATAAGTAAATAGTCTAAGGTCTTGGAAATTAGCAAGTGATAATAATAATCATTGAACTTTTGTTTTTGTGTTCTTTATTATTTTTAGTTATGTGTATATGCGTGAGTGCATATTTATCTCCATTTTGATGTTCTGACATAGGATCCCATGTGGCTATGCCTTCTGAGTGCTGGGATTGCTAGTATGTGTCACACCTTGCACAGTTTGTTTTGTTTTGTTGTTCGTTTATTGCATTCTTTTTTAGGGAAAATTGAGGTTTGCAGCAACACTGAGCATCATGTTGACGCTTGCACCGCGGTTTCCTCCAGGCTCTCATTCTCCACCCCTCACGGCAGCGCTGCAGAGCGGTTTCCTCCAGGCTCTCATTCTCCACCCCTCACGGCAGCGCTGCAGAGCGGTTTCCTCCAGGCTCTCATTCTCCACCCCTCACGGCAGCGCTGCAGAGCGGTTTCCTCCAGGCTCCCATTCTCCACCCCCCACGGCAGCGCTGCAGACAGAGCTTGTTGCTGATCTTTAGCCCACCGTGGCAGCTCTTGCAGTGTGTGGTCAGGGATGAGTGTGTCCACCGTTGTAGGCCAGGCAGAATACATGTAACTAATTGATGTCCCAAAATCCTCTCTCCCTCCAGCTCATGTGACTCTTTACTTTTACTATTACCATAGTTTATCCTCTTCAATATTGATATACCAACTAAAAGGTGGCCTTTCAAATTGGCCTCTTTCATTCAATTCCCATTGAGGTTTTTATAAATGTTATGACATGCATGTTTAATAATAGGTGTTTTATAGATTAGAACTAAAATTATAAGTTACTGTAAAAGAAACATGCTAAGTTTGTGACATTGGTGGATGTATATTCATTAGAGGATTTGTTATTTTTATTGATCCTTTAATATTAATAATTTATTAACTAGCTCTTTTTAATCAGATGTTTATCAGTGTAATGAAAAAGACTTTGCCAATTGAATTTCTTCATATTTTTTGACTCTACAAGGTTATTTGAATTACTAAATTTTATTTATCCATATTGTTTGTAGGTTTTTAGAATTTTAAATGGGATAAGGCCAGTAATATTATCAGAGTATAAAATAAAATTAGTGTGTAGTCATAACCATTCGGATTTTCTATAATGCACCAGCTTCCCAATAATGATATGGAGACTTTATTAATTATGAAAGCTTGGCCTTAGCTTAGGCTTATTCCCAACCAGTTTTTATAATCTAACTAACCCACTTATTCTAATCTAAGTTCTGCCATTTGGCTCCTTAGTTAACCTCTTCTTCCTCAGCTTCTGGCAGGCAAATCTTCTGCCTCAGATTCCTTCCTAGAGCTCCCAACTCTTCCCTGGAATCCTGCTTTTCTCCCCTGCCCTGCCCTGCTATAGGCCATTCAGGTCTTTAGTAAACCAATCAGAGGACGACACAGAAAAGATTTTATAAAACACTGAGACAGTGATGCTCACCAGTGCAGCCTGCACTCAGATCAGCATTTGAATAATAGGAGACAATCTTTACACAGTGCACAAAAGGATCACCCTAACAAGTAGTTTCGAGGAAATCTATTTGTTTTAAATTCTATTTTAACAAAATCGTAATATATAAAAATCTCTGTACTAGGTCTCATTGGCTCAACAGATTAATAATAATTTAAAATAATCACACTATTACTAGAATAGTATATATCATAAGAAGGTTTTACTCTCTTTTTCTAAATTCCAGAAAACCAGAATAATTATTTCAGAGAAATAACCAAAATGCTGTTTCTAGTACTTGCTTCATAGAAGCTTATTTTCTCCCAGACTTAACTGTTTTTTTCTTTAAAAGATTTATTTATTTATTATATATAAGTACACTGTAGCTGTCTTCAGACACACCAGAAGAGGGCATTGATCCCATTACAGATGGTTGTGAGCCACCATGTGGTTGCTGGGTTTTGAACTCAGGGCCTCTGGAAGACCAGTCAGTGCTCTTAACCGCTGAGCCATCTCTCCAGCCCCAGACCTAACTGTTAAAAACAGTGAGAAGGGAGACCTGGTGGCGTCTTGTATTTTACATGACTTTAGGGCTCTGTGAATGTCCTTTACCTGCACTGAGAGCATAAATGCAGCTAAGGTTCATTTGTGGCCACTCATGGCCTCTTTATGTTGTGTTGTAAATAAACTAAATCCATTCCAACAGAATTGAGAGGATAAGTCAGCCAGATTATATATTTTTATTTTAAAATCTATTAGTTTGTTAGTTTTGTATAAATAAACATTTCTAATCTTGTGTCCATCAAAACCTTGCCAAGAGGTTTAATTTACTGTAGCTTTAGTTGCTAGTTTTTCTTACCTAAAAAAAACCAAAACATTGGCTTCAATTAAATCATATATAAAATTATAACTTTTCTTTTAAAGGAGAACTACATGGTAAAATATTTAACTATGATTTGCTTAGGTCCTTTGCGTTTCCATATTATCTACTTCCATCTCTTTCTTGTGCTGAGATTATAGCAAGAAAAGAAGTAGAGATAGAAAATAGTGTAGAGTTGAGTTGCCTTTAAGAGGCTCAGGTCTTGGCAGTACAGTTCAGTGGGTGAAAGTGCTTGCTATGCAGGCCTGGCACTTACTGTGATCCTTAGAACCCGTATTAAAAAGCCACATGTGATGGTGAACATCTGGTGAGGTGGGAGGTGAAGTTTGGAGAATCTCCCAGAAGTCCACAGGCCAGCTAGCCTTGGCGGAAGGGATGAACTAACTTAGGAAAGTTAACTCTGATCTGCACATGTGTGCCATATCACATCCATGCTCACACCTGCTCACACACACAGAAACTATAAATAGGGAAAGTAAAAACCAAAACAAACCAGAGTCTTGGAGCACTGTAGTTAGAGTTCCTAAGGCTGGAAATGCAGAACCTGGAAGAGGAAGGCAGCAGCTGACTAACATTTGGCTGTCTTATCCTAACACAGATTCACCACACCCTGATCTCCTTCTGGAGTGTTCTTTTCTTAGGTGATGGTGGATTGTACAAATTGTAAAGGTGCAAGTGCAGCCAGGAGAGACGGCTCAGTGTTGAGGTGCACTGGCTACTCTTGCAGAGGTCTTGAGCTCAGTATCCAAGCACCCACGTGGTCCCTCGAAACCATCTGTGACTCCATTCCAGGGGATCCCAGACCCTCATCTGACCTCTGTGAGCACTAAGCACACATATGGCACTCTCACATACATGGAGGCAAAGCACACATAAATGAATACATTTTTTGAAGTGGAGCAGGGTCTCACTATGTATCTGGTTCTTAGAACTTACTACACAAACCAGGCTGTTTGAATCTTCCTGCTCTCTGCCTACTGAATGCTAGGATTAAAGGTGTGCACTACTGTGCCTGACTTTAAGAAGAAAGAAAACATAAGAGAAAGAAAAAAATTTTAAGAAGAAAGTATAAGAGAAATTGTATGGCTTAATAATACTTTCAGCATGTTAGGACAGTGAAGACTAAAACCATAAGAAAATAAGAGAGCAATATAAAATAGACAGCAGCTGGCTCAAACTGTGTTTGTGCCTTTACGCTTCCAGACCGAAGATAAATATTCAGAAAAGGCCTTTAGGGAGGTCATTTTCAAGATGAGTTTCAATAATGAGTGTGATTTGCTTGGGGCAGCTGCCTGTCGGGTTGAGAGGGTGCAGTGACTGCAGGCGGAGAGCGTAGGAACAGGGGAGAGAAAGGGCAGTGTGGCTTACTGACTGAGCAATGTTTAGAAAGGAATAGAAGGTAAACAGGAGTGCACTGTTGTAGACAACCCTGCTCTTGGGCTTCATTGTGATCTAACAATACCATGTCACTTAGGTTCTGAGACAGTCCTTATTTTGATGTGCAGACAGTGCTGGATTTTGACTTTGCCAAAGACTCTAGATCTCAATTCTAGAAAATTTTGTCCCCATTTCTTACATACCATTGTCCAAGGCTTGATGGATTCTTTAGTCTCACCTTTAAGCCTTCCTATTCCCAGTATCTGGTCCCTCTGAAGATGCAGGCTTTGTTCTTCTAACATCTCTGTGGGTATCTAGGATTTTTTTTTTTTTTTAATTCTTATTTATTTCATGTATATGGGTACACTGTCGCTGTCTTCAGACACACCAGAAGAGGGCATCAGATCTCATTACAGATGGTTGTGAGCCACCATGTGGTTGCTGGGAATTGAACTCAGGGCCTCTGGAAGAGCAGGCAGTGTGCTCTTAACTTCTGAGCCATCTCTCAGAGACAGCCTGGGTGTGTAGAAACACTGGCTCTGGTGATGTGATTGATCCCATGGAGATGCAGTTCCCTCCCTAGCCCACCTGTCATTCAAAAGGAAGCACAGCCTTCTGTTCCTCAGCTGACGTAAGAGTGGTGCACTTCGGACAGTCTGTCATCTGTCATCTGGCATGTTAGGACCTTGGGTTCCCTAACTGAGTTGGACTTCTTATTTCTTGTGTAACCCAGTGAGACAGGAAGAACTTTACAGTTAGGCTTGATCTGAAAGGAAGGCCCTTAGAGAATCAGGCCTAGAGGAACTAACTGTAAAGGATTTCTGACTCTTCTTCCTTCGCATAAGATTAATTCAGGCTATACATAGCAGTGCACACCTTTCATCCCAGCATGTGGGTCAGGCCAGTCAGGGTTATACAGTGAGACCTTGTCTGAAAAAAACAAAAACAAAACACAAATAAATAAGACCTGATCAAGGTCTGACAGGGTTTAACAATTTCCCCAACCTTTACCCAGTAACGCTTCAGTACAGGTATTAGCCTTTACTGGGAAATGCTACTAGCTGAGCATTCACAATTGGCTAGGAAGACATCTTTTTTAAATTTTAATTTAGACATCTAAAATGGCTTGTGTGCTGTACCCTGATAACTTGTCGGGCATATGTGTAGATTGTGGTATATGGAGAATTATAAAATGACAAGTCTCATTCTCACTGTCTGTCCATTTTCACTTTCTCCCTCAGAGTTTGATGTTTCGAACGTGTTAAGATTTTTATCCTGTAAATGTTAGCAAAATTGTACAGTCAGCTTTTTGCCTTTGCTGGGGTGTAAACATGTTTTTCTAAGATGGGCTGACTTACGGACAGCCATGCTTTTGGCCCTTTAACACCCGGACTATGTCTCAGATGAGAAGACTGTCTTGAGAGGACTGGTGCCTGTAGCAGACTGTGTGAACCTCTGGGGACTCCCTCAGGCTGGCCAGCAGCTTCTGACTAGATGAGCCATTGTGACAGTATGCAGGAACTCTGCATATTTTCCTAAGCTACATTATTCATGTTAGACTTTGGTGCCCGAGAGACGGTAGTGTTCCCCAGAGGTCCTGAGTTAGGTTCCCAGCAGCAATGTCCAGTGGTTCACAACCACCTGTAATTCCAGTTCCAGAGGGATCCAACTATTATGACCTCCTCAGTCTCTTGCATAAGCACATACAATTAAAGTAAATCTTTAAAAAAAAATAGGTTTTTGTCTCAGGATCAGTGACTAATCTTAACTAGAAAGAAACCCTCCAACAACAGAGGAATTATGTAGATTTTGACCTTAGACTTTCAGGGGCTGAAGAGATGGCTCAGCAGTTAAGAGCACTGTCTGCTCTTCCAAGGGTCTTAAGTTTAATTCCCAGCAACCCCATGGTAACACACACACAACCATCTGTAATGGGATCTGATGCCCTCTTTTGGTGTGTCTGAAGACAGCTACAGTGTACTCACATACATAAAGAAAATAAATCTTTGAAAGAAAGTCAGGCAGACAGACTTTCCAAGCAGAGTGGACAGATTAGAATGATCTGACTGTGAGTCTAGTCAGGGTTGTAAGAGAATTCCAGATGAGAGACGATGCTGCTGATACTGACCTGAGGGACTGCAGAGTCCGGGTTAGTGCAAGTAGACCTCAACAGTGTTTAAGAAGCAGAGCATATGGGCTGGTGTAAGAAGAGGGCATGGGGCAGAGATGACAAACTGCAGACAGCTCTCAGGTTTCACTCTGTAAGACTGTGGGGGGCATGGCATGTACGTAGGGTGAGGTAGGGAAAGAGGCCAAGCTTGGATATGTAAGTAACTATAGGCGTCCTTACTATTCAGAAGGTGGTATAGGTCTGGGGTTAGGAGGGAGTACCGGGTTAGAGGTAGGAATTTGGAATGTGTGGCATACTGTAATCATAAACAGTGGAATGAATATTTATTAAAAGATTAATGAGAAAATGGCTGAGAACCTAAGACTTGCACTTTTACTATGAACCTTTCCAGAGTGTGACCTGAGGGTAACCAGCACCTCAAATCCTGGGGTAAGAGTGTTTTAATCAGACCTGAGTGCCAGAGGACCTGTCTGTGACTCCTCACACTCTTCCCCCAGTGAGAGATCCCAGTAGTGGCTTTGGCTTGGGTTTTTTAGTGTCGCTGTTTTAAAGATAGGACCTTAGTCTGTAGTCTACACTGGCCTTAACTCACAGTGAGCTGTCTTAGCTTCCCAAGAGCTGAGGAATTATAAATGTAAGCTGTCATGCCAAGATCTCAATTGTGGGTGCACGAGTGTGTGTGCGTGCACGTGTGCGTGCGTGTACATGGTATATGTGAATAGATGCAGGTTCTAGAAGAGGACATTAGTCTTCCTCTGTTGCTTTTCAGGGGAGTTTCATTATTCTCAGGAATTGCCATTCTGTGTAGAAACATTGCCTGTTCGTTTTCCTAATCGAGGCTTTGGTTCCTGTTCCAGGAGGTTTGCTGAGCTGAGGCACTACAGTGATGAGCTGCAGTCTGTCATCTCACACCTGCTCCGAGTCAGAGCTGTAAGTGAGCCGGAGCTCTGTGACATCCCCAAGGACAGCACTTGTCACTGAGTCGGCATGCTTCTAACCACTGGGTGTATTTATGGTGGATGACCGATTTCACATGCAAATCTAGTGTGTTCATATCACAAACTGCCTTTTAAGAGAAGTGGGGGGCCTTTTCTGTTAGAAGCAGTTTGACAAGTTTGAACCCATTACTTTCTTCCTGGTGTGTAATGGTGTAGCTGACTTGACATCTTATTAAAAGGCCTGTCATTTCAGAGTAGGATGTAAATAATGAAGGACTTTATATTATCTCTGTATTCCTTAGCTTTTGAGGGGTTTTTTGTTTGGGGGTTGTTTGTTTGTTTGGTTTTTTTGAAGCTTTGTGGGGTAATGTGTGGCTATTAGGACATCTTATATCTGTGGTCCTTTAAGACAGGGTCTTGCTGTGCAGCCCAGGCTTGAATTTAACTATCCTCCTGCCCCACCTTCCCTATTGCATATTTCACGGAATAAATTCCACTGAATAAACATACTTAAGGTACTAGCCTGCCATGACAAAAGGGATAAGGAACAACCATTGTGCTTGGACATGTCAGTGTAATGCATGTGGGGAAAAGTATTCTTCAGTAAGTAGAATACCTGGAAACTTGTCATCTAATCTTCCTAGAGGAAACCTTAGAACCTGAGACAGGGTCAGCAGGTCTGGGCTCATATTATATGTTGGCTGAAATCCTCCTGAGATGGAACATATTGACAGATCACATCATGGTGTGAGCATGTGAGTGTTAGAGATCCCAGGAAGCTGGAGCCTGGAGAGGCCCACCCTGTAATCTACTCACTTTCCATATTAAGGTGTATTTATTTTTCAGGATGAAGTAACAGTTTAAATAATTACCAGAATTATGTATAAATGAACATTCATTCAGACAAAACATCACTGTTCACAAGTAGCTAAGAAGTATTTTGCAATTTATATAATAAATATATCTGTGTTTAGGTTAACAGGCACCATCTTGATAACAAAAAGTTTTTTAAAACCAATAAACATTCAAGAAAACAAGGTGTTTACATCTGAAATATGATACAGCCTTAAATGCTTTTCTTCATATAGCACCTAAATTTCCAAACTGTTTAGAAAGTTTCTGAAAATAGAACTCCTACCTTAAATCATTAAAATAGCACCCAAGAAAAGGTCAATTGAAGACAGAATTTATAATCTATGTTCATAATTCTCCATTCAATAAAATATCAATTACCAATGTATTAAAGTCAATGGAGTGCATGTATGTAATGTGTTAATGGTGAAAGCCCGGGATACATATATTTATAGTCATTCTCCTGACAGGACTTAAGACACTGCATCTCTGCTGCAGACCTGAAAACTACAAGCGTGTCAGCTGCTCTGGCTTGTGTGCTTTCATGACACTCCTGTCCCTTCCATCTGTAGATATCCTGCCAGTTTCTGGGGCTTTTCTGGTAGTTTTGTTTGTTTGTTTGTTTGTTTGTTTGTTTTTAAATTTATTCATTTATTTCATGTATGAGTACACTGTAGCTGTCCTCAGACACACCAGAAGAGGGTATCATTACAGATGGTTGTGAGCCACCATGTGGTTGCTGGGAATTGAGCTCAGGACCTCTGGAAGAGCAGTCAGTGCTCTTAACTGCTGAGCCATCTCTCCAGCCCTTGTTTTTGTAAATACATTTAGTAATACCCAACACAAAACACTGATAATACTCCTTGGTAAACAAGGAAATCCCAGCAAAGTCTAAACCCACAGCTTTGCTCCCCAAGCGCACTAGAAAACAGAGAAAGCAATCAGTGGCTCTCATTCATACAGGCTGTGAGTCGAGAATTCACGACTGTCTGAGAATTGGCTGATGTAATCCTCAAGAAAGTGGCAACAGATTTAAGACAAATATCAGAGAATAAGTCTTTGATTGATGATTTTTCTATTTATTTCTGCCAAGGCAACTGAGAACACGAAAGCCTTCTCATCTGAGAGGTTAGCATAGATGTCAATTTCCTTTTCCTCTTTTTCTCTCTCTTCCTGTTTCTTGGAGGATGAACTTTTAGGTCTTCCTCTTCCTCATCTGATATGATCTGAATGGCTGTTACTTTCTGTTTTCTAAATCTTTATTTACTGTAGAATTTATCTTCTCTCGCCTAACTCTCCGTTCGCCTCCTCTTGGCCTCATGCTTGTTTTCTGTAGATGGTGGTGATTTCTCTGAATGTTTTGCATTTAGTAGTGTTCTGCTAATAAATATAACCACAGGGACATGATTTACATGCAACAGGAATCTGTTGGTCGCACTTGGGGCACGATTTGGTGGCCATCTTCACTTTCTTGGCTTGAGTTGCAGACATGCTCCCCTCCTGAGCAGCTGTGGAAGCAGCGCACACAGCGAATTCTTGCTCTAGCCGAGGCCTCACTCTGTAGAGGCGTGCGTGCGTGCGTGCGGGTTGGGGGCGGGGCGCAGTGGCCCTTCCCCCTGTTTAGCTTTTTAACAGTCCATTCTCAACAAGCTTGTGCTGGGATCCCATGATAATTAAATCCTTTGAGAGCTGTTGTCCCTAGTAATCTAAAGACTTCTTACCAGGCCTCACACACTTACTGAAAACCCACTAAGCCATAGAGAAACTGTCAAACCATAATGGATTCCTTAACTATACTTTAAAATGCTAAGTAAAGAAAGTCACACTGGAGTGGGTGGCTCCCTGTTATTTTACTAGATGTCGTTTAAGACAGGTGGTGGTGGCACACACCTTTAATCCTAGTGCTCTGGGAGGCAGGGGCAAGTGGATCTCTATGAGTTTGAGGCCAGCCTGGTCTATAGAGAGAGTTCCAGGATAGCCAAGGTACACAGAGAAACCCTGTCTTGGGAAGAAAAAAGAAGAAGAAACAAACAAACAAAAGGGAAAATAGAAGTATTGTCAATTCTGTTGGGGAAAATTCTTTTAAAACTGCTGGGTATGAGTTAAATACTTAAGTCAAACAAAACTACTCAGGCAAAGCAGGTGGCCTTAGAGCCAAGAAGGGTTGAGTTTGAACCTGGTCTTAGCTGTTAATACCAGGCAAATACTGTAGCCTTTCAGAATTTGTTTTCTAAAAAATGAGACTGGTACTGGTACTTGTCCATCACATTGTAGGTAACTTATGGATGACCACACAGTAATGCCAGCCTAATAAGGTCATTTTTATTCTGTGAGCTAACACAAAGGAAAATTAAAACTTTTTCTTGACCATTGTTTGTGCACTGATGCTAAAGTCTGCTAGGATAGTCTCACTTCATGATCCTGTCGGGAAGGTCCTTTTATTCTCATTTTATACAGTGTGAAACACAGTGCGGTTCATAAACTCATAGTAACTCCCAGTAGAGAAATACAGGGATCCAGAATAAGGCTGTAAGTCTGCCTCAGGGGCCCATGCTCTTAGCCACCTACAGATGCATCTGGACAAAAGATGGGAAGAAAACTGACTCTTGGTGAGAGTCACACCAATTGGCACATCAACTGATGGAGATCATGTCCTTATCTCCTAAAGATACAATATAATAAATATTTGGAGTACTCTGTGTAACAACTGCACTCATGGGGCTGGAGAGATGGCTCTGGCCAAGAGCACTTGTTACTGTTGTGGAAGACCCAGTAGGTTACCAGCACCCAGACAGTGGGTCATAACCGTGTGCAACTCTAGTGCCAGGGAATTGAGTGCCCTCTTGATATGTGTATGCAGTATATACATGTGATGCACAGACATATATAGGCAAAACACATACATATAAATAAATAAATATTTAAAGAAACAACTGAACTCATACTTGTTTAATTGTATATTTCTGTTTCATATTGTATTCTTGCAGCTTCTTCAGATGGAATCACATTTTAATATAACCTTGCTAATATTCTAAAAACACAATTTTACTCTGCCTGCATTTTAAAGATGCAAATTTAGTTACTGATGTCATATGTAATACGTATTTTATAGTTGTTTATAAACATGGTAATGTCTGGTATTTGCAGCTCAATCAGAGAAGATGGCAGGAGAGAATCATACACAGCTCCTTTGGACACCACTTGCTCAAGAGTCTTTTTATTTTTTACTTTTTAGAAGGGGTCTCTCTATGGAGCCTAGTGCTCACTCTGTAGACTAGGCTGTCTTTGAACTCACAGAGATACACTTGCTTCTACCCCTCTAATGCTGGAATTAGAGATGTGTGCCACCAGGCCCAGCTGGAAATTTTAAATCTCAGAATCTTTGAAATGGGTCAGGAGATTTAGAGGAAAAAAGCTGTGTGTGTCCACCATTTAATAGCATGTCACAAACTCTTCTTTTCCACGGTCTCCTCTTCTCCTTTCGAAAGCGTATCTGTGTTTTACCTCCAACTGCAAGAACTTAGGACTCCGGTTTAATTCAGCTGTTTGATGTGTTACTAAAGCTAGTGCTAGCGTGCTGGGCTGAGTCCTGCATTTCTTGCTGTCAGAACTGTAAAAGTAGTCATTAACAACTGATTAAAAAGCTGTGGGAACACCAAGTAAATGTGCGGTAAATGCTCATGCTGTGTTTGTCTTTGATGGGGTTTTGGAGAGTATTTTCTTGGTTTATTGTGCTAAGCATGTTGTTTTTCATCTCAAAAAAATGTATATGAATTTTTTAAAGGTAATCTAAATATGACTTTAACCTAATACCAATTTCTGTTGAATATTTCAGAGAGTAGCAGACAGACTGTATGGTGTATATAAAGTACACGGGAATTATGGGAGAGTTTTTAGGTAAGTATCATATGAACATAAACATTTAGCTCCAATTAGCTTTTTGGCTTAAAAATGGTATTTTAAAGCTTTTAAAATGTATGAGCCAGGAGAGTATATATCTAATTTTGTGTGTGTAGCTAAATGTGAGTAGGTGCACATGTTGGGAGGTGTGCACATGTTGGGGTAGGTACATGTGTGTAGAAGCCAAAGGCTCACCTTGGGTATCTTCTGATCACTCTCCACCTTCATCAAGGGAGCTTCTCTTTCTTGAATCTAGAGCTCACCAGCTTGGATGGATGAGTCTAGTTCACCAGCTTGCTCTGGGAATCCTGTTTCCCTCCCAGGCACTGGTATCACAGACAGGCTGTCATAGTCAATGACTCTGGCCCTTGGCTTACATTTCCCTAGACTCCTGATGGTTTGAGAACAGCCCTGTAGCTTTGGCTGGCCTGGAACTCCTTATATTGTAGCCCAGGCTTATCTCAGACAATCCACCTGTCTCTGACTCTCAAGTGTTGGGATTTACAGCCATGTTTCATAGTGCCTGGCAGAACGGTATTTAGTGATGTCCTGAAGCAACAGCCTTCATTTTTCAAATAAATACTTTTATTTTAAAGGCATTTGTAAACAAAGTAGGGAGGAAATTTCTCTACACGGGGTGAGATTCCTGACTGAGGGGCACAAGGCCTTTTACTTTCTCTGTTGGTTGCCGGGGGAGAATCACTGGAAACTACTATTTAATAGAATCGGATGCTTTCTTTTATTTTTATTATTTTATAATATATGAAGATTAGTGTTTCAGTAATTAGAATACTTACGTGAAAGCTGGAGGTATATAACTCAGGGATAAAATTGTATGAGGCCCTGGGCTCAGTCCCCAAACTGGGGAGAATAGTATATGTATGTATATGTATATGTATATGACTTTTCTATTTTGGATTACTTAAATCATCTTTAATACTTTTTAATTTATTTTATATTGGGGTGTTTTTCCTGTGTGTATATATGTATACCACCCGTGTGCCGCATACCTGTGGAGACCAGACGTTCTCTGGAACTAGTTTGTGGGCTGTCATGTGGGAGCTGGGGCTCAACCCTAGGTCATTAGGGACATGATTCTACCATGTAGCTCTGGCTGGTCTGTGTCACTGTGTAAACCAGACTGGCCTAGAACTTGCCTCCCAGGTGCTGGGATTTGAAGTTTTATGTAGCCCAGGTTGACGTTGAATTTTTCATGTAGTCAGGATGACCTTGAACTTCTGAGCCTTCTGCTCCAGCCATTCAAGTGCTAGGATTACAGAATGTGCTGCCACATTTAGTTCAGATGGTACTGAGGATCAAACTCCAACTGTGCTACATCCCTAGCTTTGTGTGCTTGTGGATTTTTTTTATTAATTTAATAATTAATGTGCTTTAATTATTAAGTTTTAAGGGAAAACCAATGGACTTGTATCACAGACAATACTTCCAAATATGAGTCCTAGCTAGAAAAGGATGCTGTAAACCATTCCACTGAATACTATCCCACAGAGCTAGTCCATGGTATTTTTGTTCCTTGTTTCCCTGTAGTGAGTGGAGCGCCATTGAGAAAGACATGGGCGACGGGCTGCAGAGTGCTGGGCACCACATGGACGTGTGAGTACTGAAGCACGAGGCAGCCGGGCCTGCTCTTTGTCAGGGTTACTGAGATTTGTAGGAACAGTTTGCATGTATAGATAGAACTTGTTCGTCTCAGGAATGTAAGCTTAGTAATTTATTACATGTATTCCAAAACTGGTCTAATTCATGCTGTGACAGAAGAGAGATAAAAATCTGTATGTTCATTTCAGTGTCTACAGAAACATTTGACACGCTTTAACACTGTCAATAATAAACACTTTCAAGATGGTTCTTCACCTCCCAGCCTCTGCTGCCATGTCACTTAGTAGAGCTGGCACTGCCAGCCAGAGCTAGGAAGACAGTGGCTCTGAGTCCTTCCTCCAAGCTTGGGTTCTCTGTCTGGACAACCCTGAGCAGCTGAAAGCTGCTGACTGGAGAATGCTGTCAGGGTTTAATCCTAAGACGCCAGAACTGTAGCTGGCACGTGGGGATTCAGTGATGAAGGAATGGTGCCTGGAGCCTGTGAGGCCCAGCTCAGGGCAGGTGCTTTGGAGAGGCCTGCTGATTGCTTTCCTGGAGGAGCAGGGCCTCAGGACCAGAGCACACTCTTGGTGGCGAAGCTGCTTCATGATAGTGGGCTGTTGTTGTTGTTGTTGTTGTAGAGTGGCATTTCTCATCCAGGATGTAAAAGAATATTATAGTTTGAAATTGGCATTTCAGACTAATGCTTCTAAGGCCAAGGGCATGGCAAGGTTGTGTGAGATCCTGTCTTAAAAACAAACAGACAAAACTGATCTCAAGTTTATATGATATTGAAATAGCCAAAACTAGTTTTGACAAAGAATCTAGCTTTCTTTTTTTTCCTCTCCCCCCAGAATCTAGCTTTCAAGATTAATTTTAGAGCTATATTATGACCATAAAGAGATCTTATACTTTATATAATCTTACACTTTATTATATAAAAAGTAATTCAATTTAGATTTATATGTATGTTATAGTAAAACTAAAATTATAGCTTTTAGGAGAATATTGAAGAGAGTTTACAAAGGAGCAAGAGCTTTTTGTTTTTGTTTGTTGGTTTGTTTTTAGATAGCGTCTCTACATAGTCCTGGCTATCCTGGAACTCACAGATCTGCCTCCTTCTGCCTCTCATGTGCTGGGATTAAAGGCATGTATTACCATGCCCAGAGAAGAAAAAGAACTTTTATGTAAAATTTGTAGAAAATAAGGTACCTCTTCTATTGGAGAAGCTGAGAAGGTTCTGGAGATGTTGATACAACATGCATGTACCTCATTCCTCTGAAGCATATGCACACCTTGTTCTAGGTCTGAAGATACAGCACAGTTGTAGGGTCATGGGTTCAATCCCCAGCATGTTAACCCATTATGGTGGAACACACTTGTCATCAGGTGCTGGGAAGGTAGAGGCAGGAGAACCAGAAGATCCCTCACTGCACAGGGAGTCTGAGGACACTTAGATGAGACCTCAATTTTTTTTCTCTGGGTGTAAATTTATATATAAAGCATATATGAAGGTTCCTATCAAAACAAAAATGAAAACCTAAATTGTAAAAGAAAAGACAACATTAAGGCCAGTGAGGTGCTCAATGGGTAAGGCTTTGCCTCCAAGTCCGGATGACTTGAGTTTGATCCCTGTTCCACATTGTGAAAGGAAAGGACTAATGCCTGAAAGCTGTTCTCTGTCTTCCACCATGAATCATGGTGCTTGTGTTCACACACACACACACACACACACACACACACACACATACACTCACGTTATATCAATAAAATGTAATTACTATATTTAAATAGTTCTTTTAAACCAATAAGACAAAGAAAAGGTATTAAATGCTCTCATTATGAACAATATGAATATGTCAGGTAATGAATATGTTAATTAGCTTGAATCAGTCATGCCACAGTGAACCTATATAAACCCTCACTTTTACACTGTATCTCAGTGCACCTTAAGCTTCTCAGAGGTAGGAAAATATTTTTTTAAATATTACTTTTTCTTATCCCATATTCAAACTAGCTTTTTAAAAAGATTTTTAGAAATTATTCATCTTTTTGTGTGTGTTCCCGTGTGTGTGTGAATAACACATATGTTGAAATGTCCACAGGGCCCAGGAGAGGGTGTGGGATCCCCTGGAGATGGAGTTATAGCTGCTTGTAAGCTGCCACTTCTCTAAAACATCACAACTTCTTGGCACAGAGTATTTATGCCTTGTTTCTTACACAGGTATGCATCTTCTATTGATGATATTTTGGAAGATGAGGAGCACTATGCAGATCAGCTGAAGGAGTATCTGTTTTATGCAGAAGCACTTAGGTGGGTATCTAATGACAGGCCTTCAAATGTGGACAGTAGTTGCTTTTTAAATGATTTCTTTGTGTCAGACCCTGTAGTGAGGCCCCAGTGTAGCCACCCTTTGGCTAATTTATGCTTACCCTTTTTCTTCAACCCTTTCAACCTCCTAATGATCTATGGGAGAGAGAAAAAGGATTGAGGGGGAAGGGGGCACATTCTCGTTAGACTACTTCCTGCTGATCAGAGGCATCGTTCCTTGCAAGTTTGATCTTCACCATCAGGGTATCTCATTTCTTGTTTCTTTTTGGCACATAACTACTTAACAAACCATGACCAGCAGCAAACAACCAACAATCCCCCTATGCTTCTTGGGGCCCTAGCATTTATTTGCCCTCTGAAAAGTTCCCAGAAATCTAAGGGTCACACAGTCACAGAAACCATCTGCCACTGGCAAAATCATGCCCCTGCCAGAGCACAAGGCAAATCCTAGTCAGCTGCTGTGGACGGTCTGAAGCGGCCCCACATCCCACACTGGAGTTAAAACTTAAACGTATTCTTATAATGTTTCTTTCTTTTTTTTTTTTTAATTTTTACTGCACCACAGTGTATTCCTCTAACATGCATAAAAATAAGAAGTTCCACCCATAAAGCATCTTCAGAAGAGCTTCCTGTTGGGTACTTCTGGCCTGTTTCTTCCTGCTTTTTCCAGTTTGAAAATTGGGCCCAAAAAACAGGCAGAGTGTAGAGCCCTATAGAGACAACAGAGTTCTCTGCTAGACAGACTTAGTGGATAAGAAAAGGTTAGTGTCCCTCCTCCCTCCTTCATGTCTTAATACTTTCCTGTTGCTCTTGAAGAGACACCATGGCCAAGGTAGCTTACAAAAGAAACCATTTAATTGGGGGCTTGCTTACAGTTTTGGAAGCTAGTCCATGAACATCAAAGTGGGAGCATGGCGGCAGGCAGGTCCACTGGAACAGTGGCTACGAACATCTGATCCACAAGCATCAGAGAGAGGGAGCTAACTGGAGTGGCATAGGCTTTTGACATCTTAGTGCACACCTTTCATGACACACCTAATTCTTCCCAAACAATTTCAGCAACTAGGAATCAGTCAGTCAGTCATTCATGTGAACATCCAGGGGCCGTTCTCATTCAGATTACCATTCTCTCGTCCTTCCTTTGTTTTCTTGTTATTTTGTTTTGTTTGTTTTTCCAAGATGGGGTTTTTCTGTGTAGCTCTGGCTGTCCTAGAACTCACTATGCCTACCAGGCTGGCCTCGAACTCAGAGACCTGCCTGCCTCTGCCTCCTGAGTGCTGGGATTAAAGGTGTGCGCCACCACTGTCCAGCTTGATTTTTTTTTTTTAAATTCAAGTTAGAAAAATCATTCTTCTGAAGGGGTCACATTGAAAAGCTGTATAAGATTCTGTTGGGGGCTGGGCATGCTGTGTGCCCCTCTGTTCACCGTGGTCAGAAGGTGAAGGTCAAGGGTGAGCCCAGGCTGGCCATGAGCACATAATGCTAAGACCCTGTTCTCAGGGGAACAAAGAGAGATTCTGCTGAGGGCTGGAGAGTCGGGTTAGTGATGAGTCTGTACCGCTCCTCAGAGGACCAGGCTCAGTTCTTAGTACTGCTACCTGTAACTCCAGTGCCGGGAAATCCAGTGCCACTGGTATCTGCAGACACCTTCGCTCACTTGAACATATCAACATACGTGCTCACACACACACAATGTAAAAAATACATCTTTGAAAAAAATGTTATTGGGAATACAGAAGAGCTGTATTCGTCTTCAGCTTGTCAGCACGAGAACACTGACAGCAACTTTCTACGGCTTCATAACGTGGAAACCTATTTTGGTGAAAGTTGCTGAATATATTGAAATTCTGTGTAGTTCCTACAAGTCATAAAAGGATCACTTGTGTCGACACACAGTGGAGTTGTGGGAGTTTGTCATAAATGCCCATCTGAGTTCTGGAAGGTAGGACATATTCAGTGTGTACCTTATGTGTACACAGTAGAGTTGTGGGAGCTCTGGTACTGTTCCTATCACTTGTGTGTTAGAATTATTTTATAATAAACATAGTTCATTATTATGATGATCTAAGGCTAAGATATTTCTAGGATGAAAAGGAAGACAACTTTGAAGTTTTGCCCTTTCAGAGAATATTCATTTGCCACATGAGACCTCAGACTGAGCTTTTGAGCCGGATAGTGGGAACCACATATTACAAGGCAGTTCAGGAGGCAGAGCAAGAGGGTTTGAAACTCAAAAACAGCTTTGACTACACTAATTGAGACTGTTTCAGAAAAAAAAGATTGTTGCATACTAAACAGTTAGTACATTTATTAAAATAATTATGTAAGCCATCTTTTGTTTGTGGATATGTAAAGTTTTTATGCTTAGATTTAATTTTCAGGATTGGGCTACTACATTTTAAATGTGAAAGTTATGGTCAGAAAAGCTCTGAAACTAGTTAGACATTATGACTGCCTTTCCCTGGCCCCCTAAAAGCGTTTCTGATATGTTGAAGAAGCCAAAAAACCTTAGTGGCTGGCTGTTCTTGGTCACCCCAAGGGCTGTGTGCAGGAAGCATGAGCTTATGCAGTATGACTTGGAGACAGCTGCTCAAGACCTGGCTTCCAAGAAACAGCAGTGCGAAGAGCTGGCCACTGGGGTGAGTGCTCTTTGGGTTTCTGATGCTGGAGCAGTGGGGAGGGGCTGGGGGTGCAGTTGTAATGAGCAAGATACCTGTGCCTTAGGAGAATCGTGAGATTGGTTGCTTTTCTTTTCTCCAAGAAATCATTACAGATTAAAGAATCACTCACAGAGTACAGTGTCTTAACCTCCCTCACCTTTAAAAAAGTCGTATTAGAAGTGTGTGCATGCATGTGTTCTTGTGCTCGTGCACGTGTCCGTGTCTGTGTGTGCATGCGCCATACCTGCAGAAAGCCAGGAAAGGGCACTGGATACCTTAGAACTGCAGTTATAGGCAGTTGTGAGCCAATGTTCTCCTGGTGTGGGTGCTAGGAACCAAACCCGAGTCCTTTAAAAGAGCAACAGATGTTCTTAACCACTGAGCCATCTCTCCTGCCCCCTTTGGTTGCTTCTTGATATAAAAAGGTAATAATCGTCAAAACTATGCCAGGTGTTTTTTGTTTTTGTTTTTTTTTTAAATAGGGATTTTAGTTCAGGGGCTGGGGTTAAGAGCTTGCTGCTCTTGTAGAGGAACCAAATTTGATTTCCAGCACTTAAGTCAGGAAACTTACAATCACATTTACCTCCAGTTCCAGGGGGATCTGATCCCACCTTCTGGCTTCTTTGGGCACCTGAACACCCATGCACTTATACACATAAATTTTAAAAACTAAAGTTTTTTAGTACTTAGTTTACCTTGGAAGGTTTTACCCAGTCAGAATCAGTGCACTTCTGCTAAGAAGGGAGTATGTTGTACCCTTTAATGCCTAATGGTGTGGTGTGTACTTGTGAAGAAAACTGTACAGTCCAGTCAGTTGGCCAGAATACATTGGCTGATATGCTGTGAGAAGGATCTAGAAACATGTCAGCAGCAAGGGCACACAGCTTCTCCGTCCCTCAGCTCACAGTTGCTCACTCAGTCTAAACACACTTGTCAGGAAGCCAGTGTGGGGAGGCAGAGGCAGGCAGTCTGTTGAGTTTGAAGCTGCTAGTCTGCATAGGGAGACCCTGTCTCCAAAAAGACAGTACCATAATGACTATTTTTAAGTAGAGTCAGGTATAATTACATTGTTTACAGCTGATCCTTAGAACATTGGCATATTTTGAAACTAAAACTGTCTTCTCTCCAGTCCTGGAAACCACAGTCCACTTTCTGCCTCTGACTGACTCCTAGATACCCGACTTTAGTGCAGTCAGACAGTGCTGGTCTTTCGCTGTCCTGTCAGGATGCCCTTTGAGTCATCTGGCTTGTGGCACACACCGGCGTTCTTTCCCTTTAGCTGAGTAATGTCCCGCTGTATGTACCAGGCCTTGTCTGTTCATCTGTTTGTTTCCCTTTAGACTGTGAGAACATTCTCGTTGAAGGGAATGACTACCAAACTCTTTGGTCAAGAAACTCCAGAGCAAAGAGAAGCCCGGATAAAGGTGCTAGAGGAGCAGATAAATGAAGGGGAACAGCAGCTGAAGTCTAAAAATCTGGAAGGCAGGTAAAATGCTGTGACACTTAGCAGTGCTAGACATGATGGACTAGGTATTCTCTAGTGACAGCTCCTTGCTTTGTGCCATCCTTGGATGCTGACTATGTGCTGACTGCAAGGTTTTCTAGAGACAGTTGTGATGTGCAGGTATGGGAGGCATAATCAGGATTGTAAGTTTTTGTTATACTTTTCATGATTTGTATTTTTGCACGTTCTCTATGCCCTTTTTAACTCATTAACAAAGACTGGTCATCCTGCAGAACACAACACAAGTGCCACTTCACAGGGTTGTCCCACCCTCCCCATACTGTCACCGCACGGAACTTGTTCTGTAGCGTGCCCATTGATACTGGATGGCTGTCAGTGACTGTCACTGGGTTCATGGGCCTAAAGTGTAACTGTAAGAGGTGTATTCCCTTCATACTTGTAGTTTTCATAACTATTTCTGGAAATTCAGATCTCAGACATCTGCTTTTATCATTTGGCTCCTTTTCTGTTTCTTCTAAATGAGAAGTAGATGAACAATCTACTGTTTCAGCTGAGTGTCGTGGGGCACACCTTTAATTTAATTCTAGCACTCAACAGGCAGAGGCAGGCCAGCCTGCTCTACAAAGTGTGTTCCAACACAGCCAGGGCAGAGATACCCTGTCTTAAAACAAACAAACAAAAGAATTTTTTTATAGTGGCTTTGTTAATTTTTGAAACTGTTTACTCTTAAAAAAGTCAAAGTCAATTCTTATAATTAATAAGAATTATTCACTTATCCATTCATTTGGCTAGTGTTGGGGGCTCAGTCACACTGTGTTATCGAAACGTGTGAAATCCCAGGGTTCAATTCCCTTTCCACTTTAGCCTCCCTAGTGGCTGGAGCTACAGGAACCTGCCACCAATCCCAGCAACCAAAGTTTAAGACCCAGATTGTCATTTAAGATTTCATTTTAGCTTACATGTGTGAGTGATTTGCCTCATGTATGTGTGTGCACAATGTATGTGTCTAGTGCCCAAGAAGGACAGAAGAGGGTGTCAGGTCTACTGGAACTGGGGTTATAGACAGTTGTGAGCTGTCATGTAGTTGCTGGGACCTGAACCCCAGTCTTCTGTATGAGCAGCCAGTGCTCCTAACCTCCTATCCACTGAGCCTTCTCAGGCTCCACTCCTCCTTGCAGTCATGCCCCTGCTAATCAGGACTGTTAATTAATGCATACTTTCTAGTGACCTAGGCAGGCATTTCCTGTGCTATCTATAAGCTCTGAGTGGCTCAAGGACCCATCCTTATCTGTTTGAAGGTAGAACTGTTGTGGCAAGAAGTATTAATATACGCATAAATACTGAGCATACTATAGGAAAGTATCCAGATACCTTGTTTTCCTCTGGCATACATAAAGAAAGAGCAGTAGCTTTTCCTTCTACATAGACAGTTTTAAGAAACTATGGCACTTTATCCTGAGGAGATATGAACAGATGTCTGTCTACTCTAGTTAGGGCACAGATGACACACCACAGAGACAGTTAGCTTAGCTTGGTGAGTCAGTGAGTTACTTACTTGAGTCACTGGGGTTACTTACAGGACATGAAGGATGACTCATGACAACCACATCCTGGAGCTCCTGCCCAGCTTGCAGGTGGCTCCACAGAGGTGATGCTTTACCCAGAGTCTGTTCACTGCTTTTGTGACCGTGGAAGGGACCTTGTAAGGTCTTGTAGCTTTGTGAATCCAGATCCTCACACGTGGCATTAGCTCCCCTATCCTCTGTATAGGGGAGTATTAGGAGGTTTCAGTTTGGAGAAAATGGCTGTACAAACAGGTTGATTGGGCATGTAACGGACAGTCTTTAAATGAGGGTAAATGTGGCTATGTATTTGTATTTCAGAGAGTTTGTGAAAAATGCATGGGCTGATATCGAGCGCTTCAAAGAACAAAAGAACCGGGACCTAAAGGAAGCCCTCATCAGCTATGCCATCATGCAGATCAGCATGTGCAAAAAGGTAGCCAGCATGTGGGGGTTCATGTACATGGTTGTGAGCAGCCTGATTGGGTGCTAGGAACCAAACCCAAGTCTTCTGCCTGACCAGAAGTACTCTCAACCACTGAGCCGCCCTTCACTCCAGCCCTGGGTGGACATTTTAAAAAAAACAGTTGACCAGGCATGGTGGTGCACACCTTTTAATTCTAGCACTTTGGAGGCAAAGGCAGGCAGGTCCCTTGAGTTCCTGGCCATCCATGGCTACAGAGCAAGACCCTGTCTCAGAACAAATAAGTTAAAATGTGATTTTTTCAGGTATACTTTACAGATTTTAAGTATTATAAAAATATCACAAGAATAATGAAAACTTCAGTGACTCAGAACATACTAAGTAAAGAGTCCTCCAACCACCACCAAGATGCTTTCAAAAATATTTCTCTGCTATAGTTTGGTGTGCATCCTTTGGGGCATTTTGATAGCTACAGTCACTTAGAAACATTTCTTCTCTCCCGTAGAAAACTGGAGCATCTGAGCTCGTGTGGCCTCTTACATAGCAGTGCTGAGATGGAGCTTGCTTTCCTGTCACTTACACACTGGGAAAGGGGCACGTGGGTGTGGGTCCTCCACCTCAACTGCTCTTTGTTTTCTTCTCTCATGATAGGGCCTCATAGTGTAGCCCAGGTAGAGCCTTCCTGTCTTACGCACAGGGTCATATCATGTGCAGCTGGGGTAATCTGACTTGCTTGATCCCATTTGTCTTCCTTTTATTTCTCTTAAGATTCAGAACCATATTTGAACAAGGGTCTGAGAGCAGACACTGCAGTCTTCCTGATGTTTGAGGGATCTGTATAGACGCCCCAGTCACTATGATGTTGGCCATGGGTCTGTTGTGTAAAACCGCATTATAAAAGTTTCTTTTGTTCTCAGGGAATTCAGGTTTGGACCAATGCTAAGGAATGCTTCAGCAAGATGTAATCCTATGAAATGACTTTCTCTTCAATCAAAGTGCCCCAAGACGAAGCACAAGGAAATTCGATTGCTACCTAATACATAAAAGCATACAGTACATGGAACAAATCAGCTTTCTTTAAACATAGTTGTGTTCATATAGCACAAACAATACATTTTAATGAAGAATAAATATTATAATTTGAAGTTTTGGGGACTGGTGCTGATTCCAAAACGTTAATTTAATAAGAAGATACACCAACAGATTGTCAGTCAGGCTT
Source organism: Micromys minutus (assembly GCF_963924665.1). NCBI lineage: Eukaryota > Metazoa > Chordata > Mammalia > Rodentia > Muridae > Micromys > Micromys minutus. The sequence continues at coordinate 59,472,514 of NC_137976.1, read as the reverse complement.
CTGAACCAGTGCCTGCACGTCAGGATGTGAGTTCATTTCCATGTGTCCCTCTCAGTGCGGATGGTCCAGATTTCATGGGGAGAGTTCTTCCCAAGACAAGACCCCTGTCTGCCGTAGGGGTGTTTTATCTTGCCTTAGAGTTGAGCTGTTTGGTTTGACAAAGCTCAGCAGAAACTTATTGTGAAGTCTAAGGTTTTCTTCCCTGTTCCTAGATCCTGTACCATCTGTGGGCACTAGAAAATGCCTTCAGTTTGTGTTCCACCAAAATTTTGATACTGGTCAGAAATTTTATACTGCCAACAATGAAGTCTTAGCTTCTCAGATTTGCAGTGAAATAAATATATTATTACAATCTAGAAGTTGCCATATAGAAAGTTTTAATTGAGCGTTATTATTCTCAGATACTTGTTAACTTCAGCAGCAAGCCTCAGGTTCTTCTGCTTGGCTCTGTGCATGTGGCATTTCGGGGTACGAGATGTAGCATTTCCATGTGTAAGACACTCGCAGTGAAGACACGTGGGATCCCTTCAGCATTAATGTGCTTTTCTATCGCCTGTCTGTGATTTTTGTAAAGATAAATTGTGTTGTTGTGTTTTAATGTGTGTTTCATGGTACATGTTCAGAAGCCAAGCACTCACTCTGCTAGCTAGCAGACCCCTAACTGTTCACTCATTGTTTCTAATGTCTTAAACTATACTCAGTACTGTTCCACATTTGACTTTTTTACATGTTTAAAATGTTGCTGGATTTTTGTCCTGTTTGCCAAACTTATATAATAAAGGAAGTGTTGTGTTTATTTCCAGAAAATTTGTATTATTTTAAGATGACCCATTCATGTAAATACCTGGGTTTTTTTTTTTTTGTGAGAAATTAATGCATGCCATATTATGTTTTAAAATGACCTAATGTTGGTGTTTTGAAAAATAAGATACTAAAATTAGAAAAGACTTAATTTTTTGCTACAGTTTTGCTCTGATTTGTTTCTTTTTGAGACAGGGTTTCATGTAGCCCTGGAACTGGTTTTATAGACCAGACTGGACACAAAGACCTATCTCTGCCACCAAGTGAGTGCTGGGATTAAAGGTGTGAGCCACCACTCTTGGCTTTGCTGTGGTTTTTGAAAAGACAGCGTTGGTAGAAGCAAAAGTTATCAGTGTGAATACACATTTTCTTCTCTACGTAACGACCTCTGTTGATTAACAAAGGGCTCTTCCATGTGTGCCAGCCTGTGTTCAGTTCCTAACCATAGAATAATAAAGTAGAAGACAAGCACCATCTCAGAGTGCTCATCCATGCATGTAATTCCAACACTCGGGTGGTAGGGCAGGGGGAACACCAGTTTGAGGCTAGCCTAGGCTACATAGGTACCAGCATGAGCTAGCTACCCCGACCCACAAAGAAACAGAATGTGGTAGGGTTTTTTGGGGGAGAGGAGAGTTGGTTTGGTTTTTTGGTTTGGTTTTTTGTTTTTATCTGTTTGGGTTTTTTTTGTTTGGTTTTTTGGAACATGGAAGCACCCGGGTTTGGGCTTTATTTTGTTTTATCTTATTTTTTGAGACTGGGTTTCTCTGTGTACCCCTGGCTATTCTTGAACTCAGAGCAATCCACCTGCCTCTGCCGTGCTGGAGTGCTAGGATCAAAGGTGTGTGCTGACACCACCTGGCATGTATGTTTATTGATGGACAAATGGGTTCTTTAAAAAATTAGGTATTTTTTTTAATGTAGTATCATTCAGCATTAAAAAGGAAAGAAATCTTGACACATGCTGTGATGTCGACTAACCTTTACTGCATTACACAGTATTGAAGAAGCCACAGATCACAGCTGTGTAGCACTGAGATCCCAGCCACAGGAACAGGAACTAGAAGGGTGGTTGCCAGGACTGGAGGTGGAATTTCAGATTAATAAAGTGAAAAGAACTAAGTAAGTATCATTTTGTGTGGCTTTGTGAATGTAAGGAACACCACTAAACTATATTTATTTGAATTTATTTAAAAACAAAACAGTGGGGTGTGTATACAGCTCAGAGCTGTTGGTGGTCCAGGTTGGAGAGGTGGATTGTTGTGGGGGGTGGGGGTTGCATAGTCCATGCAGGTAAGTGCTTAGTGCATTGTTAGAAGCACAATGCATGGGGGCTGGAGAGATGACTCAGTGGTTAAGAACACTGACTGTTCTTCCAGAGGTCCTGAGTTCAATTCCCAGCAACCACATGGTGGCTTGCAGCCATTTGTAATGAGATCTGATCCTTCTTCTGGTGTGTCTGAAGACAGCAACAGTGTACTTAAATCTTCAAAAAAAAAAAAAGCACAATGCATGTAGAGCCCAGACCAAGTGGAGTCTCAGGTTACTGAGCTACTCCCTGCTTCACTGACCTTGACACACAATTTATGTGTGTATGAGGGTGGGTGTGGAGAAAGGAGTATCTATATCTGTGTTTCTGTAGTAAGTAAATGTATGTAACACATTAACCTCATTAGGACTATCACATCAACAATACCGGTGAAGCCCAAAGAACGCCAGCACTGTCCTTATGCTGTGTCTGGGTGCAAACAACTGGAAAGCAGCTGGCTTCACTCCTCCCCCTCTAGCCCCCACCCGATCTGGGGGAAGCTTAAATGAGGACTAAATCACAGTCTTGGCACAACAAAGCCTTTCATCTCCATGTCTTTCCATTACACAACACATCCAAAGGGCAGCGAAGGGTTAAGTATGGAAAGAGCTCAGTGTATAAAACATGCTCCCTATGTGTTCAGAATAGCTGTAGGGATCCATGTAGGACATTATATAAGTTTCTAAACTATGGAGTTAAAGTGTTTATTTAACAGTTATAGAGGCAAGTCTTAGGGTTTCTATTCCTGCACAAACCTCATAACCAAGAAGCAAATTGGGGAGGAAAGGGTTTATTCAGCTTACACTTCCACATTGCTGTTCATCACCAAAGGAAGTCAGGACTGGAACTCAAGCAGGTCAGGAAGCAGGAGCTGATGCAGAGGCCATGGAGGGATGTTACTGGCTTGCTCAGCTTGCTTATAGGACACAGGACTGCCAGCCCAGGGATGGTACCACCCACAGTGAGTCCTCCCCCCTTGATCACTAATTGAGAACATGCCTTACAACTGGATCTCATGGAGGCATTTCCTCAAGGGAGGCTCCTTTCTCTGTGATAACTCCAGCTGTGTCAAGTTGACACACATAACTGGTCAGTACAAGGTGCCAAGATCTCCCACATCAAGATGTGGCACACCCCTGTTGTGTTAGTAGCTTCGATTCAGAACTTACAGAGCCCTAAAATAGAAGCAGTTCTTTCAGATACAGGATTCCAGGATCCTTAAAGCCTAGATATGATTTCCTCTCCTTTTAAAGACTAAGGCTGGGCTGGACAGATGGTTCAGTGGTTAAGAGCACTGACTGTTCTTCCAGAGCTCCTGAGTTCAATTCCCAGCAACCACATGGTGGCTCACAACCATCTGTAATGAGACCTGATGCCCTCTTCTTGTGTGTCTGAAGACAGTGACAGTGTACTCAGTACATAAAATCAATGAATCTTAAAAAAATAAAGACTAAATGTAGATTTATGTTAAGGTGTTACATGATTGGACAGGGAGAGGTAGGCGGAGAAAAATCGGAAGAGGAGAGAAAAAAAGGGAGATCAAGATGGAACTCGAGAAGGGTGATTTGGACCTAGGTGAACTTAATTGGTGCATGGTAGATATAAATATTTTAAGGATTTTATGGGTCATTTATCTCATATAGAAGGGCAGTCTGTATCTTTTTCCATTGGATGTAATCTTATTGTGTAGAGGGTTTGTGGGTTGAGAGTTTGATATATACACTTGTATGAAAAGCTACTGGGCTTCTAGTGATGTTTGTGACAGGTGGTGGAAGAAAGATGTCGGGGCGGTAATTCCACCCGGGACAAAGAAGGCAGTAGGGTGGGTGGAGTGAACCACCAAGGAAGGGAACTGTGCAGAGGGCACACTGCTCCACACTAGAGTGGTGACTTCGGAGTGAGACCACACGAAGCCAATAAAAGGTTAAGCCTTCCATTTAATATTTACTGCAACAACTAAGGCCAGGTATGATGGCTCACACCTATAATCCCAGCACTAGGGAGGATCCATAAATACACCTACTTGGATCTATAATTTAGCTGTTCAGGAGACACTTGAGCAGGAGGATCACTTGAGTGTGTGAATTATCAGCGTAGACAATATGGTTAGACCTCCCCTGCCCCCGAGGGAAAAAAATCATACAAAAAGCCATAAGTAGTTAGGATAAAAGGGCCAGTTGGCCTGTGTGGCTCTCCCAAGTGCCTGTGGTTGCCACTTCTTTGCCTTTCCAATAGCCTGGGAGGGTGAGCTGAGGCTGAGGACGTTTACCCTGAGACTGGTGTGTGGGAAAGACTCCAGGAAACAGGTGACTGAGCAGCCTGAGATGAAGGCTGCATACCCTTCAGTTACAGTTTCAGATTCCTCTCTGGTTCCTTCTTAAACATGAGCTGGTGTACGACACCCTGGCATGTGAGCCATTCTACACGACCTAGGCCCTGCAGAGCAGCCGAGCAGGCCGCAAACAGCAGTATTCCCATTCAGGAACTGGAGGGACCTCAGGAAGCTCCCATATCTGCCTGACACTGGAGCCCTGGCAGCTCCTCTATGTGTCCAGCTCATGTTCAGTTTGTGAGGCACACCAGCCCAGGGGTAACTGAAGCCCCCTGTCCTCTGGTAGAGATGGAAACTGAAGCTCTTGGGGGAACACTGCCTGAGAGCAGGCTGGCTAAGGAAGCAAAGGGCACACCCAGGAGGCAGTGTGCAGACCTCAGAGCCTGATGTCTGTGACCATCATCACTTGGGAGGGAGAAACAGGAGGATTGATGTGAGTTTGAAGTCATCCAGGTCTATACAAGTAACAGGCCAGCTGGGGTCATGTAGAAGATCTGGGTCAGAAAAGCAAAACAGTTCTGGAGACTGGGAAGCCTAAGATGGAGAGGCTGCATCTGTTGTCTTGATATATCAGCACATGGTAGAAGACAGACTACAGAGAAAGAGGGGATCAGAAGTGGAGGGACCTTAGCTATGTAGAGTATGAATTCCTCCTAAGCTACATGCAGCCCCGTCTCACAAACAGATAGGTGGATGGGTGGGTAGGTGGGTGGATGGATGGGTGGGTGGGTGGGTGGGTAGGTGGGTGGGTGGATGGATGGGTGGCTGGGTGGGTGGATGGATGAATGGATAGTGGGTAGGTAGGTAGGTGGATGGGTAGGTGGGTGGATGGGTGGGTAGGTGGGTGGGTAGGTGGATGAGTGGGTGGATGGATGGATGGGTGGGTGGGTGGGTGGATGGATGGATGAATGGATGGTGGGTAGGTAGGTGGGTGGATGGATGGGTGGGTGGGTGGATGGGTGGGTAGGTGGGTGGGTAGGTGGATGAGTGGGTGGATGGATGGATGGGTGGGTGGGTGGGTGGATGGATAGATAGAATAAGGGACTGAATGACTGGAAAGCCTTTTCATAACTAACACTAACCAATTTGTTTTGTTTGTTTTGAAATAGAGTCTTTCTATGTAGCCCAGGCTGGCCTCAAACTCAAAGATCCACCTGACTCTGCCTCTTAAGTGCTGAGATTAAACTTATGTATCACTAAACCTGGCCCAACCACCTTTTAACACTTGCATTTGGGGTTCACATACAAGCATACAAACTTGGGGGCTTCACGGCATCTCATTGCCTCAGGCATTTGAAATGGCCGCTTCGACTGCATAATATGGCTCAGCTTCGGCCCCTCCTGTACCTGGATGTAGGTCTCCCCCATACCCTCTTCTGGGAGAGCTTCCCTGTGTTTCTATTCAGAGGCACCATCCCCTAAGCCCACTGAAGTTCCCCTGGAGAGGATGCAGGATAAAGTGCCTGAAATGGCTGGGTTGCAAGTATGGCAAGAGTCCAATGTATACAGAGTCTGGTGTGTGTTTAGGGTAGCTATAGGGGTCAGTGCGCCCTGTGGGCCATTGTGGACATCTCTAAACTGGAGTTCACATGTTTTTTTATTGTTTGCTTTTTCTACTTTGTTTCTCAATTATAGTATAGATGTGTCAGAATCTCCCATATCACAGATGTGGTGCACATCTGTCATACTAGTAGCTAGGGGGCAGGAATAGAAGTATCAGCAATTTGAGTCCAACCTGGGCTACACTGTGGGACTCTGGCTCAACAAATAATGCTCCTCTCTTACAACAAGACCCGGCTGCCCAATTTCTCCTCGTTTTCTTTTCTACGTTTTAACCTACCATGTCCTTTGCTTTCTGGTGCTGTGAGAAAAACGCCTTGGGGATAAAATGTTTATTTGGCTTATAGGTTTCAGTCCATAAGTCAAGGTAGGAACTGAAGTAGAGGCCGTGGAGGGACACTGGCTTTCTTACCGGAGCACGTCGGCTGAAGTGCTGACCATACTGCATCAACTAGCAATCAAGAAAATGCTACCGGAACAAATCCATAGGCCAATCTGATGGAAGCAATTCTTGAACTGGCAGAACCTCCTCCCAAGTGTGTCCAGTTGGCAACCATAGCCACCCCCCCCCATGAATCTGAAGCTCACTGACTTGGCTACACTGCTTGGCCAGTGAGCTCTGGGGTTCACTTTTCACTTTCTCTTCAGTGATGGGATTGTACGTACACACAGCTGTGCCCTACTTTGTACACGGGTGCTTCAGATCAAACTCGGGCCCTTGTGTCCGTGTGGCAAGAGAGTTAGGGACAACTACCTCTGTACCCCTTATTTTTGTCAGCATCTTGTGAAGCCCAGGCTAGCCTTGAAGTCCAAGTCCCCCATCTCGGCCTTCAAGTTCACTAGCGTTACAGATGTGTGCCTCCATGATCAATTCATCTATAGATTTATAAAATTTGAGCTTTCTGCTGTGTTTGCGGTGTTGTTTTGTTCTTAAAACCTTGCGGTGTTTTTGACTTAGTGCCCCCTGCCTCATTCAGTCTCCCAGTCCTTGGGCCCTTGGCTGACTTTCTCTGAATTTGTTAAATATCGCCTGCTAGATCTGCCCCACCCCTCCAGGTTTGTCTGTGCATCACCTCTGGAGCACAGTGCCTGATAAGGTAGACCTGTGCTTTCTGTAGCATCATCCCTGGGGTTGGTGACAGAAACAATGGGACCAGGAAGCCTTTCGAAACAGCTGAAAGGGACTGGAGAGATGGCTTGGTAGATAAGAGCACTGGCTGCTCTTTTAGAGGACCTGGGTTCAATTCTCAGCAACCATGTGGCAGCTCACAACTGTCTTTAACTCCAGTTCCAGAGGATCTGGAACCCTCATACTGACATACATGCACATAAAGTAATAAAGTAAACAATGAAACCACAAGAAACTAGCTGGAAACCACTCCATGAGATCAAGTTCTCCACTAAAACATTACAGGACACTAGGCATTTGATGGTCATCCGTTCGTTTGATTGTAACAACCCCCTACCCACATATAGAGCACTTTCTATTTTAGTATCTGGAAACTGGAATTCAGAGTAGACCTCGGTCAGGCTGGCTACCTTACTTACAGTTCCTGAACTCTAGCCCAGATGGCCAGCCCTGCACTCCAGGAATATGCCACTAGGTGGCAGTAGAGCTAACGGACCTGGGAGAAGCCTCTGGTTGAAAGTGCTTTTCTTTTTGTTTGTTTTATAAAAGTAGCACGGACTTTTATTGATGTGACTAAAACTAGATTATTCAACAAAATAAACATTAACCAAGCAGGCACGGTCCTTGGGGTGAAAGGAAAGGAAAGTAAACAGACCTTTAAACTTGGACCTTTCCACCTACATTTCGGCAATGTGATTACTCAGGGGAGACTTCTGGGGACTCAACAGGCTTGGATGGTGCCGGATTGAGATACCTCCGTGTCCTGCGCTGACTCAGCCCTAGTGATGTTAGCTGTGAGGTGACCCTCCCCTAGGACAGTGTATCAAAATCTGGACTCAGGGTAAAGACAGTGGGACCATGAGGAGCTGATGTGCGAGCCTATCTCCCAAGGCGAGCTACTGGTACGCATGCCTGTATTCTAAGGAGGGCTTCGCGCTCGCGAGAGAATCCAGACTCACCACGTTCCCAGCATCCGTTTTGTTTTTGTTTTTTTTTTTTTTTTTTTTTTTTTTTTTTGTGGTGAATGATGTATCGAGAATTTTGGTTTCTTTAAAATCCCAGTTATGTTATGCGAAATTTTGGTTTTTTGTTTTGTTTTAATCCCAGGTGTGGGTTATAAAGTTGCTTCCCTTTGTCCACAGCCGCTAACTGTGAGTGTCTCCTGCTCTGGGAGGGACGTGATCTTTGTTTCTGTTTGGAATCCCCGGGCGAGAGCCCTGAGCAGGCGTGTGGCGGCTGCTGCTGGTTCCCGCTGTTTCTCTGCTGCTTTCGCTGGTGCTGGAGTGCCGGCTTGCTGCTTGGGAGATATCCTGAAGATGGAGATTGAACTTGCCAAGGAACCCAATGTCCCTAATCAGCAGGAAGTAGTCTAAAGACATCTATACTCTCCCTTCTAACCTTTTTTTTCTCTCCTACCTCATATTGGGGGTGGGAAGAGGGAAGGCATTACGGTAGAATAAGGTTGGAAGTGTGGTAGGTATAAGAACCCAATAAAATAACAACACCCCTCCCCCCCAAAAAAACCCAACCCAAACCATCTTTCTGATCTAAGCATATGAAAACCCCTCATGTCTTTGTTCCCCCAAGTGGGGTGTGTATTTCTCCCTTTGAAATACAGTTTTGAAAAAGGGCCAGCAGTGGTGTACAGGCGTATTCCATGACAAGACCCTTTCTGAGAAGGATTGGGTCGGGATGTGTGGCTCAGTGGTAGAGCACCTGCCTAGCATATATATAAAACATGACATATTAGGTTTCTCACCACATAATGCAACACACACGTGTATGTGTGTGCAGGCACACAATACATGAATGACTTGAAAGGTTATTTTTCACTCGACTCTGCTGGCAAAGCAGTTGGCACAGAGCCAGACTCATGCACTGAGGACAGGGTCTGTCTCCTCAGGAAGCATTCAGCTACACTTCTTTCTCTCAGCTTGGGACTGGCACACAGACATCTCTCTTCACAGAGCCCCCCCCCCCCCCCACACACACACAGTCAGTGTTTTAGGGACAGAGATCTTTGAACTCACAGCATGGGTTGGTCACTACCAGGTACTGGTCACACTGTGTGTACTCATTCCATAGCCAGAGGAGAAGCTTCCAGACCCTGGGCTTCACCATGAAGCTGGAGGCTGCTCCTCCCAGCAGCTCCCAACACAGTAAAATGTGACCTCGTGGTCCTAGGAGTGGCTACCCCTCAGCTCGGACCAGCTCTCCCCTGAGCCATGGCCACCCCTGCCCTCTTGACATCCTATTCCGGAACCTGACAGTCTGGGCTTGGTGGCCCATGCCTGTGATGCCAGCCCTCGGGAAGCTAAACAAAAGAGGCCATCCTGAACTACATAGTACCAGGCTAACCCAGGCAACAACATGCCAAGAGCCAGGCATTTCTGCGTCCCCAGCAGGGCTCCTCTCCTTGAGAAAGCAACCCCATTTCCCCAGGAGTTGTGAGAAAGCTTGAGGCCAGAGAGGGAAGGAGACTTTGCTGTTTTTACACACAGATCTTCCTTTTATGATAACCGGCTCCAGTTAGAATGGGAGGAAGGGTTAGGGAGGGCAAGCCTGGAGCTGGGCTGAGCTGAGCCTGCTGGTGGTGAAGGTTAGAGAAAGAGGAGCAGGGGTTCACGGGAGACTGTTTTCGTTTTTGATGGGAGCTTTCCCCATGAGCCATGCAATTAGACACTCAATGAATCAGAAAGGTGGCCGTTTTGAGGATTCGAAGGGAATACTCCACTCTGGCTGTTTAGAAACTCAGACCTGAGCCAGGAGGCTGAGGCTGTGGATTCCACTAATTTGCATCACGACTTGACATTAATTTGTAGATTCCTCATTAGGGGCCCTAACTAGGCATAAAATGAAATTAACTAATCCATACAAATGTCTGCAAGTGCTCACAGAACAATTGCATGAGGAGGGAGAGGGAGAGGGAAGGACTTGACTGAGTTCTTCTCCCAGTCAGTGCTGAGCTGGAAATAAAGAAAAAAAAAAAAAAAAAAAAAAAAAAAAAAAAAAAAAAAAGCTTATCTACAAACAGCCCAGGGCCACCCTGGAGCCTCTCTGCCTGTTTGCATGTGGGGTCACTCCAGGGTCACACCACAGCTCCAGCTCTTCCTGACCTTGGTGCCTACCTGCTAGAAAACCCTAGGACCTTCCCTGGGATTTATTCCCTGAGCCCTGAGCGGTTTAGAACATCTGGCTTCAAGGTGGTGGGTATAGGTGAGCTCTGGGGGCCGACCTCAGGTTGGAATGTCTCAAAATGACAAGGTGGGTGAGGGGCACCATGTGGAAGTTCTTCGTTGTGGGCCAACTGAGAAGAAGCTAGAGAGGGGAGTTGTGTTTGAGGTGTGCTCCTTCTTCCACTTTGCTATGTTTTGCATTTTTTAAAAAAGAATTTATTTAACAGAGCAGGGTGGCACATGCCTTAATTGCTGCACTTGGGAGGCAGAGGCAAGTGGATCTCTGTGAGTTCAAGGATAGCATGACCTACATAGAAAGTTCAGGTGTCAACAAGTGCTACACAGTGAGACCATATCTCCAAAAACTACTGGGCTGGAGAGATGGCTCAGTGGTTAAGAACACTGACTGTTCTTCCAGAGGTCCTGAGTTCAATTCCCAGCAACCACATGGTGGCTCACAACCATCTGTAATGGGATCTGATGCCCTCTTCTGGTGTGCCTGAAAACAGCTGCAGTGTGCTCTTAATAAATAAATAAATAAATAAACAGACAGACAGACAAATAAATAAATAAATAAATCTTTAAAAATAGTTATCATCATCATTGTTTCTCTCTCTCTCTCTCTCTCTCTATCTCTCTGAGTGTGTGTGTGTGTGTGTGTGTGTGTGTGTGTGTGTGTGTGTGTGTGTGTGTGGGGCGCGCACCACAGCACACATTCGAAGATCAAAGGACTACTGAGAGTCAGTTTTCTTTTTCTACCATGTGGATCCCATGACAAGGACCCACCTTAGGTTGGCAAGCTTGGTGGCAAGTGTCTTTATCCTCTGAGCCATCTTGCCAACCTATGCTTTGGTTTTTAAGTACCCCTCCCCCAAAGACCCGTGTGTCAAAGACTTGGAAGGTGGTTGAACCTCTAAGAGGTGGAGCCTAGAGGAAGAGAGTCAGGTCATTTAAGGTCCCTTAAAGGGAATGCTGGGACACTAGCCTCCACTCCTTCCTGGCTGCCCAGAGGGAAGTGGACCTCCTTCCGTACAAGCTCTGCCCTATGTGTACTACATTACCACAGGCTCAAACCACAAATGACCTGTATCAAAGCAAACCTTTCTTTCTGCTAAGTTGCTTTCCCCAGGCATTTAGTCACAGCCACGAGATGGAGGGCTGTTAGCACCCACCTGGACCAGCAAAGTCAGCCCATCTGGGATCTAGTTAAAGTAGTAGGCTCCAGCCTACATCACCCCATTCTTGCCCTCAGCCCCACCCCTGCCCCGTCCTGCCCCGTCCCCACCTCCACCTATGGGCTCGGCCACTGGGGTGGCCCCAGCCCTGTGCTGTTCTGAGTGCCCAGGTAACTGAAGGTGTGCGGAGCTCTACTCCAAGCCATCCTGGAGCTATAGAGATAAGTCTGTGGACTCGGCATCGTCATACCTGTGCCTTACTTCTGTCTTTGTCCCTGGCCATTTAGGGTGAGGCCAGGGGACACCTAGGGCTTGAGTGGGAAGGAGGCCATCCGTAGGTAGCAGCCTCTTCGCAGTTTGTACACTGGCTACCTAACCTGCTTGCCTTCTACCCAGCACTGGCCTGGCTCTTCTGGTTTGTTCCCTCCGTGGTGATGTGCAGAGATCTGGAGATGCAGCAGCAGGCCACCCTCAAACCCCCTCAGTTCAGGAAGACCAGTCAGTGTTGCTGTTGACTATAGAGAGGATAGACACGTGGGGAACACCCACAGCCTCCCTGGCACTGCCTGAGACAGACCTCTGTTATCCGCTGTGTTCTGCAGGTGAGGAAACTGAGGTTCAGAGAGGCCAGCCTGCACGGAGTCTGGGTCCTCAGGGTTGCACAGGTGAGGATTTGTGGAACTTGGGGCATTTTTTTTTTTTATCACCCCAGGGACCACTGTGGAAGCATGGAAGGGTGGGGTCACCTCCATCTTCCCTGGACACACAGCAGAGCCTTCAAGTAGAATCTGGCCAGGACTTTCTCTTAAAAAAAAAAAAAAAAGGAGGAGGAGAAGAAGAAGAAGAAGAAGAAGGGGGAGGGAAGGAAGGGGAGAAAGGGGGGAAGGAAAGAAGAGGAGGAGGAGGAGGTGAGGAAGGAGGAGGAGCAGAACGGAGGAGGAGGACTGGGTGTAGGTATGACACAAATGTGTAGTACTAGCACTTGGAACTTAGAAGCAGATGGATCAGGAGTTCAAGACTAGCCTGGGTTATATGAGATTCTGTCTAAAATAAGAAGTAGGAAAAAAAATCACTCCTCTGCATAATGAACCATCATCCTGAAGCTGGGCCACCCTCGACTCTCGTCACAGAAACTGAAAAGGAGGGAGGGTCTTTGGGTCCTCCTCTAACTGGGAGAATTAATTTCAATGCTATCAGGCTTATCAGTGGTCACAGGTAGACTTCCTGTGATCATTGAATTGGAAAATGTAATTTTATGTCCAGCAAGGTGGATCAGCAGGTTAAAGCGTGTGCTGCCAAGCCTGAAGACCTAAGTTCAATCCCCAGGACCCACATGATAGAAGGGGAAAACTGAGTCCCACGGTTGTCCTGTGAACTCCATTCATGCCCTGTGATGAATGTGTGAGCGCACGCACGCACGCACATGCGCGCACACACATACACGAGTGCACACATGATAACTAACTGTTATATAAATGGGCTTTAGGGGCTGGAGAGATGGCTCAGAGGCTAAGAGCTCGGGCTGTTCTTCCAGAGGTCCTGAGTTCAATTCCCAGTAACCACATGGTGGCTCATAAACTTCTATAATGAGATCTGGTGCCCTCTTCTGGCCTGAAGGCAGAACGTTATATATATAATAAATAAATCTTTGTTTAAAATGGAGTCTTGGGACTTGGAGAGATGGTTCAGCAGTTAAGAGCACTGACTGCTCTTCCAGAGGCCCTGAGTTCAATTCCCAGCAATCACATGGTGGTTCACAACCATCTGTAATGAGATCTGATGCCCTCTTCTGGTGTGTCTGAAGACAGTTATAGTGTACTCAATGCATTAAATAAATAAACAAACAAACAAATAAATAAATAAATAAATCTTTCTCCAAAGTCACAAACTGTGCTTGTGCGTCATTGAGCAAATAAATGGGTGATGTTTCCACTGTTCCCGGAGCCTAAAGGCCAAATGGGAAGCAGCAATGTACTAAGCCTTGGGCAGGCCATTTGTTCCTATGAGCAGTACCTGCTTGGGGTCAGGTGTGTCACTAGGAAGTACAGTCAGGTCCCAAAGACAGAAAGAATTTTTGTTTTGTTTCATTTTGTTGTCTCAGAAATAGCAGACACAGACCATTTCCAGCCCTTCAAAGGCACCTACCGTAGCCTGGAGACCTCTTCCAGCACTGTAGGCCCCTGTCCTGCGCCTGGGAACAGCCACACGCTCAGTTACACCGTGGGGCATCTGCATGCCCAGGCTAAGATCTGGCTTCTGCTGTGTTGGCCGCTGGAGCGGCCCATGACAAGCAGATGTGGGGGCTGATAACGAGGAGACGGCAGCCCTGTCAATGAAGCATGACCCAGAATCTGAGGGAAGACTGTCCCAGCAAAATCAGCCAAACGGTGCAGAAAAGTGGGAAGTGAATGCAATTGTAGTGTAAAGAGCCGAGTTTCCAGGATGCCTCTCTGGAGGTTCCCTAGCGCTTCGGATTTCCCAGTGGTACAGATTGGTACAGATGGGTACAGCTTAGCTGCGTTCACCAAGTGAGTCCAAGGTTCTGTCAGCAGGGCTGACGGGAGTGACATTCTCAGTGCTGCTTACACAGGGCTTCATCCAAGAGGTCTGTTTTTAAAGAGAGGGACTTTCTCCTCCCATGACACCATCTCAGGGAAATCCCGGGAAGTTGGAGCAGACAGGAAGGGATCTGAGTTTATTCCCAGGTAGGAAGGTATGGTCCAGGTTAGCAAGTAGCCTCCCCAGCTCCTGAATCAGCAGGAGCAGGATGGAGTCACAGTCAGAACGTGCTGAGAATCCTAGGGACATGAGAAGGCCACCTGGCAGGCCCGTAAGTGTCAGCCGGTAAGTGTCGGCTGACAGGCTGGAGTTCCGTCCTCAGGACCAACACGGTAGGAGATAACCAAGTCCCACAAGTTGTCCTCTGGCCTCTAAGCTCTTGCTCTGGTGGCCACCTCCTCCCCACTGCCACACAAATGTCACAAGACCAATGAAAATGGAATGGAAAAACACTTCTAAAGGAAGAAAAATGTGGCTCCTGCCAAACCATTAGCCGTGCAAGGGAGGAGGAGAGCATCTACCCAGCCCCCCTCTCCTCCAGCCTCCCACTGGACAACCATGTCCTCTCAGGTACTGGTCAGGCCCAGGCTGAAGAGACTCTTTAACCGCGGTGTGGCAGAGTTCAACCCAGTGCTTTCTGTTCTTCAAGGATGCAGTATGCCGCGAGCTTACACGTCTTGATTGTCAACAGTGAGTATTTCTTAAAATAGTCACACTGTTCTGGGCACTTAGAGGCTCTTCCAGGGAAGTGGTGTATGGCATCAGCTTTCAGTGCTTTTTTTAGAGACTCTTTTTCATTAGATGCTCGTTTTGCACTCTCAGGGTTGTGAGGAGGTAGTAGAGAATGCACCCTCACCTCGGTCTATCCAGGCACCGACATTTGCAGACAGCCCAGGTCAGCTCCGAGTCCAGTCAGAGCATCTGTATAATGCCCTCCCCCTTAGAGCTGCTTGAACCAATTCCTCTTTACGTTTTAAAAATATTTATTTTAATTCTATGTGTATGTGGGTATACCTGAGTTTGTAACTATGTACCATGTACATGCAGTGTTGTCAATACGCCAGAAGAGGGCGTCATATCCCTGGAATTAGAGTAACAGACACTGCTGCCTTGCCACGGAGGTACAGGGAACCATACTTGGGTCCTCTGCAAGAGCAGCTAGTTCTCTTAATAACTGAGCCATCTCTCCAATCCCACAATTCTCTTTTTTAATACCCAAAAGTCCTGGGCAGAAAAAGGGCCCACAAGACAGGGGTTGAGTAGTCAGGCTCAAAGACCAGCACATAGGAGTTCTTAGCATGTTTTATGCAGTGCCTGTGCCAAATGGGAAGCTGGAACCCTCTCATTCAGAGCCTTGTCATTTGAATGAGGTCAGCCCTGCCCAGTGCCACCCAGACATTCTCTCCAGGGGACATCAGGTAGGTGACAGCTGACCAGAAACACTAGGGTTTAACCGGTTCTTCTTGAATAATAAATTCTGGTTTTTGGTCTATGGTGCTACTCTGATGTTTGTGGTGTGTGGGGCAACAGCTTGCTCTGCTACCTGAAAAGTAAGTCTGGTTAATAAATGCTACTGATAACTGGGGGGGGGCGGGGGGGGGAGGAGGAAAGTGGGAGGGGAAGTGGGCAGGGGGAGAGAGAGAGAGAGAGGCCAAAGCCCATAGTCTCCCCCTCTGTCCAGAGAATGTACAGGTTCTGTTCGGTTCTGTTCTAAGACAGCTAACTGTGAAAAAGAAGAAGTTTAGTCCTCTAGAGTTCTGGCCCAACATCAGATAACCATGATGTGTCTGAGAAGCTGGAGGATTGGAGGGGAAGGCCCTACATTGTCTGCCAAGAGATGCTCAAATTGGATAAATACAGCTCAACCTTAGAGCACCAATTTTGGTCAAAGTTTTAAGGAGGAAAACACACGTTTGCTATAAACACATTATGAAACCAACTGTAAAACTCACATGGATCTTTAAAATAAAAATTGCAAATTTTCAAAGAAATTTTTAGCTTACAGCTGGCCTTTTTGGGCTATGAGCCTCTTATCCTCTTCCAGCTTGGATGCATGGGAGGCTGGCTGCTTTGGTGGCAAAGCTTAGGAAGCAAGCTCTGGGGGAGAGCCTTGGGGGTGGAGGAACTCTAAGGGTAAGAGTATGGTTTGCAGACAATGCTCCCATCCCCCCTCCCCGCCAAACACTCACCTTTCTCAGGACCTGATGCCTCACAGAGAGCCACCCAGGTGGATGAGTTCAGAGGATCTCCTGTAATTGTTAGAGATGGTCCGAGGGTCCCTCAGTATCCTCTCAATGATGAGCCACGTCAGAAATTCCCAAATGATGCCAGATCTCCACCACAGCTGCCTCCACGCAATGAGTTCGAACTCTTAATGTCTTAATCGGACCATGAAAATTACATAACTCGCTGTGTCTCTTTCTGCTTCCTTACCAGGCAGCTTTGAGTCAAACTCTCCAGTTCTGTAATACGTTCGAACCTGCGTCAGAAAATGCACAGCCCTGTCACCGTCAGGCAATCGGTCCGCTGTACACTAGATCTGGCTTGAGGCTGAAAACTGCTGGAGAGTGTGTGTGAAGGGGGGCGGGGGGAGACGCTTTTTACTGTAAATGTGCTTCCGTGGGCTTTTAAAAGGAATCGAAGTGTGTAATAAAAATTCAGATACAAGATCAAAAGCTGTTTACACAGACTAAGAAAGAAGCCAAGCATCAGAGAGGAACACCTGCTTGTCCCGTACCCTGACCCCATGTAGTCCTGTGGGCACTTGATGTCTAGGCTAGGCTGACCTGGAACTCCTGATCCCCCTGCCTTTAGCTCCAAAGTGCTGAAATGACAGCCTACATGCCTACTTAACGTGCTGCTGGGGATAGAAGCCAGGGCTTTGTGTGTGACAGGCCAGCAATCTATCAACTGAGCTACAACACTAGTCCCTGATTATTTTTTTCCAAAAGGAAAATTTGTGCAAATTCAAATAGGTTTTGCTCTTATAAAAAGTACTGTAGGGCTGGAGAGCTGGCTCAGCGGTTAAGAGCACTGCCTGCTCATCCAGAGGTCCTGAGTTCAAATCCCAGCAACCACATGGTGGCTCACAACCATCTGTAATGGGATCTGATGCCCTCTTCTGGTGTGTCTGAAGACAGCGGCAGTGTACTTATGTATAATTAAAAAAATCTTTAAAAGAAGTACTGCAATGAAGGTCACGGTGCAGACTTTCCTGATGCAGTCCTAGAGGTGTTATTTTGGTGGGGTGGTGGGAACGCTGGAAAGATGGCTCCTTGGTTAGAAACAGCTCTGTTTCTTCAGTTTTTGGTGCCCACATCAGCACCAACAACCGCCTCAATTCCGACTCCCGGGGTTGGAGCTGTCTTCTGACGCTGTACTCACAGATATGCTCAGGAAGACACTCAGGCACATACAATGACAAATACTTTTGTTTGTTTGAGACAGGGTTTCTCTGTGTAGACTCTGGCTGGCCTTGAGCTCACAAAGATCCACCTGCCTCTGCCTCCCAAATGCCAGGATTAAAGGTGTGTGCACCACTGCCTGGCTAAGGGTGATAAATACTTTTAAGATTTATGCATGCATGCATTTATGTATTTTATGTATATAGGCGTATGTATGTATACATGCATGCATGTATGTATTTTATGTATATAGGCATATGTATGTATACATGCATGCATGTATGTATTTTATGTGTATAGACGTATGTATGTATACATGCATGCATGTATGTATTTTATGTATATGGGTACTTTTCATGTATATGCTGCACATGGGAAAACAGTACCAGCTGCCCTGTGGTTGTTGGGATTTGAACTCAGGACCTTTGGAGGAACAGTGCCCTTTTCAACTGAGTCATCTCTCCAGCTCCCCAAGAATGATAAATATTTTTAAAACTCTTCAGACTTCATCTACTCCTGGGCTGGGGTGAAGCCCCGTTGGTGTGGCATTTGCCTGGTCTTCATAACTGAGTCCCAGTGTCTAGTTGGCAGCACCCAATGCTGTGGTGCACACCGGAACCTCAGCGTGGTGAGGGAGACCAGATGTCAAGCGGTTCCTCGGGTACATATTGCGTTTGAGGACAGCCTGGAGTGCACAAGATGATGCCTTGAGAGGGGTGGTTGGTTCCAGGAGTTCACTTTTTGCTCATCTGGTGTTAATTTTTTTTAAAAGACTATTTATTTTGATTTTATGTATGTGTATAAATGCCTGCGTGTGTGTAGATGTACTAGGTACCTGTCCAGTGTCCCTGAAAAGGCCAAAAGAGGGCATTTGATGCCCTGGAACTATAATCACAGGTGGTCATGAGCCACCACGTGGGTGCTTGAAAGTTAGCCCAGGTCATTTGCTAGAACGGCTAGTGCTCTTAACCACCAAGCCATGGTGTTAATATTTACAAGGGCAAATTAGCTTGCTGTATCTGTGAGGATCTTTGGGTCACAAGAGGCATGTAGCACACTTGCACACATGTCTGCACCCACCCACATTCGTAAACAAACACACACACACACACACACACACACACACACACACACACACACACACACACGGGGTTGTGGGAGGGGACTGTCACACTGCCTGCCTCTCCTTCTGCCAACTAACCTTTTACCTGGAAATCTGGTCGTATCCCAGCTACTTACCACTACCCATTGTTCTTGCCACAACAACCCAAGGTCATGTAGCTGGTCACTTTTAACCTTTGTCATTTTTGTTTTGTTTTTCCAAGACAGAGTTTCTCTGTGTAACCGCCCTGGCTGTCCTGGAACTCCCTTGGTACACCAGGCTGGCCTTGAACTCACAGAGATCCTAACTGCTACCGACTCCTAAATGCTGGGATTAAAGGCATGTGCCACTGTGCTTGGTTGCCTTTGTCTCTCTTAATCTCTTGGGGATGTTTGGTTGAGTTAGTCAAAACTATTCTAGGAAGTGAAGAACGGGGTATTCAAAGGCCTGATTATGCCTGAGAGCAGGGACCGGTCCAGATGAAATCCTGTGAGTGCTCCTCGGGGCTCACTTGCCGGTGGCTCAGGCTGTGTGTTCTCTGGGCTTCGTCCAACCCTTCTGTTTACTTTGTCTAAGGTCTTTCCTTTGACGATCTCCTAACCTTGGCTCTCTCCTCAGGATTCTGTGCTTGGTCCCTTCCCTCCTGTCTCTGTATGTTCTTTCTGGGAGATCTTTACTCATTTCCAAAGTTCCAAAGATAGCCCTGTAAGGGTTAATGTTGAACCTGACAGGGTCGAGAATGGCTCAGGAGATGCACCCTTGGGCATGCCTGTGGGTTTCTAAGTTGGGCTGATAGAGTTAAGGAGCTGCACCCTAAATGTAGGTAGCACTGGTCCACTGGCCTGGGTCCGGCCCTGGACAAACCCGAGAACCCCACGCTGGCTGGCGCCCGGCAGGCTCTCAGCTCAGCTCTATACATCGAATGTTCCCAGCTGGGGGTTTTGTAGGGTCTCGGAATACCATTCAGCTAATTCAAGCATCTTTGCTTGTGTGTGCTCTGTGGTACCACTGGCTGCTCACGTCAGAAAGGAGAGCTTTGATCCCGTTTCCCAGGTCCCACACAACATGAAATGGCACCTCCTACGTGGAAGCTGCACCCCACTGCCAACACCCTCTTCTTGTCCACTTTCTTGCCTGAGCACATGAACAGCTTCCTAAATGGTCTCTTTACTAATTGCGATGGGTTCCGATCCAACAAGCACTGAACTGTCGATTTCTTCTCTTACATCACGGGTAAAAATAGTTTACCCCTTGTAACCCTCAGTGGAGAAGTCCTTTGTGAGCTTCCACGGATCCGCTTTTATCTTGGGATGCCACAGTCAGGCCTTTGAACGTGATTGTTCCCTCTTCTTATACTTTCCCCTGACTTAGCCTGACTCTTTATTTCCTGATCTCAAAGTTAAGGTCACTTTTTCAGATCGGGCTTCCTGGCCACATGGTTCCTTAGCAGCATATACTCTTCTTAGCCTAGACGCTGGAAATGTCATAGTTCTTAAACTGTACTGTTAGATCATAAGGTCCCTGAAGACAGAAGTTGTGTCGACTTCTTTTTTTTTTTTTTTTTTTTTTTTTTTGCCCCTTGAGCCGCAGTGCAGGAAAATAATCAACAGATGATAAATAGCTACAGAATCTGGGTGTGAACAACTTGGTGTCATTCATAAGGGCAAAGAAAATAATACTAAACAAAGTGTAAGTTTCTTATGTTTGTATCTGTGCCTGTGTGTATATGTGTGTGTCTGTGGTTATTTGTGTGTGTGCCTGTGTGTATGTAAGTGCCTGTGTGCGTTTGTATGGTTGTGCCTCTGTGTGTGTATGTACACCTTTGTATGTGTCTGTGTGTGTCCAAGTGCACTTGTGTGTGTTTGTGCCTCTGTGTGTGTATGTGTGCCTAAGTGTGCCTGTGTGAATTTGTGTGTTTGTGCCTGTGTGTGTGTATTCTCTACCTCTCCCTCCGTGTGTGTGTGTGTGTGTGTGTGTGTGTGTGTGTGTGTGTGTGTGTGGTGGGGCTCACCTTGTTCTTTAGAGATGAGAAGACTCATCTCTTATTCGGTAGCCACCCTTCCAGGTGGAGCAGGTGAGACAGAGTCGTTCAGCCTGGCCTGTCAGCTCAGCTCAGTGTGTGTGTGTGGGGGGGGGGGTGACTGGTTCTCGGGAAGTTCTGATGCCTGTGGACAGCAGTTGCACTGCGAAGTTAACTGATGTCTGGCATCTTCCACCAGCTTTGTAATTTTACAGTCTCATCTGCTACATAATCTCAGTTCTCGTTTTGTTGGGGAAAGGAACTAGAGTCTTATAAGAGAGATTCCAGATCCCCTAAGAAGTTAGCAAGATAAATCTGAATGCTTTCTGTCTCCCTCCCCTCCCCCTCCTTTGTGCTTCTTTGTTTTTCAACATAGGGTCTCCCTGTGTGGCTGTCCTGGAACTTGTTCTATAGACCAGGCTGGCCTCAAATTCAGAGATTCGCCTGCCTCTCACTCCCAAGTACTAGGATCAGAGCAGGATCTAAGGCATGTGCCCCTACTGCACAGCTGTGAAGCCTTCTTTCTACCAGAGGCTGGAGCTGGCTCAGCAGTTGAGAGCACTGACTGTTCTTCCAGAGGACCTGGGTTCAATTCCTAGCACACACATGGCAGTGCACAACTGTGTTTAACTGCAGTTTCAGGGGGTCTAACACCCTCACACAAACATATTGCAGGCAAAACACCAGCGGACATAAAACAAATAAAATACCAATCCTCAGAAAGAAAGGGGAAAAGAAAGGAATAAATACGTTCTTTTATCTGCTGAGCTATTTCTTTAGCCCCCTGAATAAAAATAAACCTGAAAGACAGACGGACAGAGACTGGTTGCTATGTAATCCTTCTCCCCTTGTTTATTTTCTACCTTCCCTCCTGGATTGTGGGCTCTAATTAGGCTAGTTGGTTTTATCATCTTATTTCTCTATTTCTAACACCCAAAATAGTGCTCGGTTCGTAGACAAGTCCAAGTCATTGAATGGATGAATCATTGGCGAGGAAAAGAATGGAGAAAGATACAGTCGTGTAGTACTGCACCTTTAAGACACCCCTGGAGTTGCAGCAGTGTGTTGGGAGGAGGGGGTGGAGGGGGACCTATACTGTTAGGGACAGGGATCCTCGGGCACCACAGCCCTCGAGGAACTGAGTCTTACCACAACCACAGGGATGAGGAAAGTTAAGTCTTTAAGGGAGCTTTGGCATAACTGTGGGTCTTTGAGGAACCCGGAGCCGGCAGATCCAGAAAAGCTGCACCTGGACTCCGGTCCCACAGAAATTCAAGATGACAATAACTGTGCCATTTTAAGACACTATATTTGAGGTGGTTTCTTTTTTCTTTCACCTCTCCCCTCCTCCTTTCTTCCCTCCCTCCATTTCTTTCCCTGTCCTTCTCTCTCCCCTCCCCTCCCTCCTCTCTCTCCCTTTCCTCCCTCCTCTCTTTCCCCCTCCATTTCTCTCCCTGTCCTTCTCTCCCCCTTCCCTCCCTCCTCTCCCTTCCCCTTCCCTTCCTCCTTTCTTCCTTTCTTCCTTCCTTTCTTTTCTGAGACAAAATTGTCTGTGTAACCCTGACTGCCATGGACAACACGTAGACCTGGCTGGCCTTGAACTCACAGAGATTTCCCTGCCTCTGCCTCCTGAGTGCCGGGATTAATAATGTGTGCTACCATCCACGGCCAATTTGGAGCAATGTAATCAACACAGCAATAGTTGGTTAAGATAGAGGTTGGGTGAGTGCCTGGTCTGAGTTTTTCAAAGGCTGTTTACTGGATACTGGTTGGATTCACTCGCTCTAGATGTCTGATGACTCGAGAGGACTTTCCCTTTCTTTGATTCTGTGCACATTTAGGGGGAAACTGGTAAAAACTCTACCGGGGAAGCAGCCAGCCAGATGCCTCTGCATGAATCCTAATCCTCCAAGGGCTTAAGTTTCCTAAACACATGACCCCTTCCCACAGTGGGCAGGGTGTGAGTCTCAGAGTTAGTGACAAGCTGGGCTGGGATAATTAGAATGAGTAACAATGGGCCCTTTGATTAGAAACCTCAATGCTGTGCTTCCCAGAACACCAACCTGCAGTTAGCAATCACGGGCTATTGTTGCAGGCCAACTCCACTGAATAGTTCCTCTTCTGGTCTGCACACCTCTGAAGATGTGGTGCAACTTGAACAGCCTTCCATTTTAGAATGACATAGAGCAGGGACTTCTCCAGAGCCACTTCTAAGATGAGCACCGAGTCATCAACATTTAATCTTTCATTTTGAATTGTGGCCAGGAAACATGATAAACTCAGGATTTGACATGTGTCCATTTGAATGTACAAATTAACCCTTATGTCCCCACTGAGCCTCACAGTGAAAATGTCTTCAGGGTGCCAGCCAGGGACTCAGGAGAAGCTGCCAAGTCCTCCGGTCAGAACCAGCTAAAGCAAGAGCTAGACTGAACACTCCCTCTCAGACACAGGCCTCTCTTCCTTGTGGGTAATGTGAGAGCCACAGGAAAGGTGAGCAGGTCAGAATACAGAATACGTTCACTGCATTCTGTATCCCAGGAAAGAATTTCTGCTCACGGCGAGGAATGTGTTAAGCCCTGGACTGAGGGAGCACAGCTGTGTGTGTCCCCCCCCCCCCCGCCCCAAATTTCCCGCTTCTCTGGTGGTAAAATGTTCACACTGTCAGGCTGGACATGACTCTCTCTCTCTCTCTCTCTCTCTAATGACAAAATTCTTGAGCAGCTCTCTTTGAGAATAAGAGGGACCTGCTGACAGACAGAGCAGGGGCTTATTGGTAAAACGGGGCTTGTACCAGGGTTGGGGTCAGACTTAAGATCAGAGCAAAGTAAGCTTTTCATGGAAGGGATGGAGGGAGTGGGAACTCCTCACTCTAAGACCCTGCAGAGCACAAGAGCCTGCAGACAGGCTCAGGGGTTAGGTGGGGTTACTGCCTGTCAGGGGATCCGGGCAGGTTCACATCCCAGCACCCACACAGCAGCACACAACTAAATGTAACTCCAGTCAATGCCCTCTTGAGTACTACACTCATATGTGAGCCTTTAATAATAGAGTGCAATAGTTAATCTCTACTGTCATTTAAAATGGATTTAAAATCACCTAAGAGACAGAGGTGTCCAGATATCTGAGGATACTTCCAGAGAAGTCTAACTTGGCCTGAAGGAAGGTGGTACCTGTCCATGGACTGGGAATATCAACTTAATAAGAATGAGGAAAGGACAACACTAGTGTCTGTCTGTCTGTCCATCTCTGCCTGTGTTTCCCTGTCTGTGTCTCTCTGTCTCTGTGTCTCTGTATCTCCCTGTCTATGTCTGTATCTCTGTCTGTGTCTCTCTGTCTCTGTGTCTCCCTGTCTATGTCTGTGTCTCTGTGTCTCTCTGTGTCTGTTTCTCTCTGTTTCTCTCTGTCTCTGTGTCTCCCTGTCTCTGTCTGTGTCTCTGTGTCTCCCTGTCTCTGTCTGTCTGCCCCCTCCCCACCGGGTTTGGATGCACAATGACCAGCAACTGCCCACTCCTGTCACTGTGAGGCAGCAGGCAGGCTCGGTGACTAAGCTGAGGCCTCATATCTTAAGCCATGAACTGGAGGCAGGGAGAGTTAACCTGAGATGAGTCTAAACTCTCACAGGCAGCCTCCAGTGATGAACTTTCCCTGGCAAGGCCACACCCTCTAAGTTTATCCCAATGGGGGATGTTCTCATTCAAAGAGTTGATTTAGTCAGGTCTCTGGTTACAGCAAGGGGAAAGTAACTACATTTAGAAATGCAGTTCTGGGGAGGCATCTCTGTGGAAGGAGTTTGAGGGAGCTGAGGCTGAAAGGGCCTGGGGCTATGGGAGTCCAGTGAGAACAGAATCCAGGCTGTCAGTGGTTTAAATCCGAAATGTCCCACATAGACTTGTGTTCCGAATGCCTGTTCTGCTGTGTTCAGACGTCTGTGCAGCCACTGGGATGTATAAACTCCGAGTCAGGGTCTCTGTGGGGATTGAGTGCTGTCTTAATCAGATCAGTCCCAAAGCCATGAAGCCTTCACCAGGTTGCACCATGTTTTGGCTGCCATGACACTCGGGATGTAGACCAGGCTGGCTTTTAACTCAAAGAGATCCACCAGCCTCTGTCTCCAAGTGCTGGGATTAAAGATGTATGACCCTGAAGGTTTGGCTAGCTTTTTTTTTTTTTTTAAGATTTATTTATATATGAGTACACTACAGCTTTCTTCAGACACTCCAGAGGAGGGCATCAGATTCCATTACAGATGGTTGTGAGCCACCATGTGGTTGCTGGGAATTGAACTCAGGACCTCTGGATGAGCAGTCGGTACTCTTAACCACTGAGCCATCTCTCCAGTCTTTGGCTAGCCTTAATTCTAGCCATTTTCTAGCCAGTCCACAATAGTTCAGTGATTCCACCCACCATCACAGACAAAGGCGTCTGTAGAAAGAATCACCTGTCAATAAAAATCTGATTGGTCAGTGAGCTGAGGCAGGAAATAGGAGGTGGGAGTTCTGGTAGGAAAAGAGAGCTTGGGGACAGAATTGAGTACAGGAAGATATTCAATCCAAACTCAGGAAGACAGTCACATGAAACTGAAGAGAGACTATGACAGACTTACACTAGATAGAATAGGGTACTGTCTTACTCAGGGTATCTATTCCTGCACAAACATCATGACCAAGAACCAAGTTGGGGAGGAAAGAAAGGGTTTATCCAACTTATACTTCCAAATGCTGTTCATCACCAAAGGAAGTCAGGACTGGAACTCAAGCAGGTCAGGAAGCAGGAGCTGATGCAGAGGCTATGGAGGGATGTTACTTACTGGCTTGCTCCCTCTGGCTTGCTCAGCTTACTTTCTTATAGATCCCAGGTCTACCAGCCTAGGGTTGGCACCACCCACAATGGGCTGGATCTCATGGAGGCATTTCCTCAAGGGAGGCTCCTTTCTCTGTGATAACTCCAGCTTGTGTCAAGTTGACACACAAAACCCAGTGTACACAACATCCAGGAGTAGTATCACACAATATCCAGGAGTGGTATCACACAATATCCAGGAGTGGTATCACACAATATCCAGGAGTGGTATTACACAACAGGGAGCCTGAGAGCCCTGAGCTCAAATAAATCTTTCCTTCTTTAAGTTGTTTTTCTCAAGGATTTTTGGTCACAGAAATTAAAAAATAATTAATACAGTCTAGTTATTTAGTTAGCCAATTAAAATCAGTATCTATACTTATTTATTTATCTGTAATGGTTTGTACATGTATGTACTCGGCTCAGGGAATGGCACTAGTAGTAGGTGTGTCCCTGTTGGGGTAGGTGTGGCCTTGGTGTAGTAGGTGTGTCATTGTGGGTGTAGCTGCCTGAAAGTCAGTCTTCCACAAGCCGCCTTCAGATGAAGATGGAGAACTCTCAGCTCCTCCTGCACCACGCCTGCCTGGATGCTGCTATGTTCCTGCCTGGATGATGATGGACTAAACCTAAGCTGGCCCCAAATGAAATGTCTTCCTTTATACGAGTTGCTATGGTCCTGGTGTCTCTTCACAGCAATGAAAACCCAACTAAGACCCCAAGTAAGGTGGTTGATCTGAAGTGATGTCAGAGAGGAAATAGGTCACAGAGTAATTCTAACCTCTCAGGAGGGGACTTCATCTTTGGCTGCAAACTAGAATGACTCAGGGAAATTAAAAAGCATCCACACCTGAGCCAGATCTCCTAAGTTGGTATCCAGGTAGCTGTGAGTGTCACCTGTTCAGTTGCCTTTTTTGAGATCTCTCGGAGACGTGAGATGGGTACCTCTGGCCTACCCTGCTCTAGAATGGCCGAGATGCTCTAGATGGGTCAGAGGCAGACCTCTCCCTCCAGAGCAAAGACAAGTTCACAGGGATGCCTCCACATTCTGAAAGGATGACCAAGGTAACCAGTAAGTTGGTGGACAAGGTATCAGCTTCAAAAGCAAAGAGTTCAAGTCACTTTCCCTGTGGCTAGAAACCTTTAAGATGTTACAAAGCAAACCTTTATGCTCCAAAGTGGCTTTGAAGTTTAAAATGTAAAGCAAGCGGGATGCCGCCCTATGGAAGGGAACGTTTGAAATTCCCAGAGAGCTTGTCGGGATTTCAAAGGAGAAGAATAACAGGTAAAAACTGACTGATGTCTAGAGGCAGCAAGGGCTAACAGGACCACAGTCCCCCAAACCTCCAGGTCTCACTGTTTTATGCATAGAAATGGACAGTCATAGGACTGGAAGGCCAGCTTTCTGCCAGACAAGAGAACTGTCCAGAACGGCTCCTCTGTAGGGCCAGATGTAGCCTACATGAACAGTCTCAGCAAAAAGACCCTTAATGTCTTCTGAGAATGGTCTATACTACTTGCCGTGTGACACTATTGCCTGGGGAGATGTGAATAAATATATACTCACCCCAAATAGGGAACCGAGAACAGACCAAAGTACAGACATCACCAGAGATCAACCTGGCAAACCGTTGAGTTCTACTATGTAGAAGAATATGACTGAGAGGTTACTTATAGAAGCAGAAATGACGTAAAGACAGCTGGATCACCAGAGCCCACCCTGCATGGGTGATGGCTCAGGAAAATCTACAGTGCGCCTCACAGCCTGCAGGCAGTTCAGCGGGTTGATGAGTGTCCTTTCTAGTTGGTTTGAGTCTCTTCCAGGTAGATAGTCTTCTCTGAGTTTGTCTCTGTTCTTACCTCCTGTGTTTGCTTAGGGACAGAGGGGCCTAGTGAATCTGGTCAGTTTCAGGGACTTCCTAAAGTTTATAGGTATTCACTTCCTTAGCTTAATGAGCTTCTATGTTTCACCTCCTTTTAAACATCCTTTTTCACAGTGAGCTTCCATCCAAGATGAAAGGTTTTAATATTGGAAGAAACTGCTACACAGCAACACTTAAATAGAACGGGTTGACTTAAGCAGGGCCCTTAGGATGCCCTCAAAGTAGCACAATTCTGCCCTCATTGTGAATTGGCGCACCCATGCAGGCACAAACGATAAACCCTTTTTCTTCTGGCTGAGTATTTTGTTTGGTTTTGGTTTTGTTTTCTTCCCCTTCTTGGTATAAGATGGTCTCCAGAGTCCTTACTACCTGGTTGTTCTCTCCAATCTGTCAGTGTGCTTCTTAAAATCTGATACCCAGAACCAAACACTGGGTATGAAATATCAGATGTATCGGATGTGTGTGTGTGTGTGTGTGTGTGTGTGTGTGTGTGTGTGTGCGCGCGCGCGCACATGTGTGCATGGGCACTTCTCTGTAACTAGAAAGGAAGCCAATCCCTGGCTGGGTCAGTCTTAGGACAGTAGCATGGGCTGAGACAGACTTTGAGATGGTCTCTCTCAGGGAGAGCAAAACTATGTGGTCAGAAGAAAACAGCTAAGGGCTAGCACCAATTTGTAGCACCCAGAAATAGATATGAAGGCTGCTTTGCAATTCACTCCTTTAATTTTTATTAGTAAACATGAAAATTGTGTGGTCTATTCAGGCATAGTCTATGGAGGATAAAAATGAGGGAGGTCACAGGAAGGAGGGAGAGGGGAAAGGGGGAGGGAAAGAGAGAGAGAGAAGGGGAGGGAGGGAGGAGACTAGCTTTGCTGTGATGTTAGCTGAAAACTCAGAGGCTTTGATGTTAAACTAGAAATGATATAGACTCACTAGCTGGTCCCTAGCCAGAGGCTGGTAGAATGTTCTAGAAGGCAGGTAAGAACTAAGAGCAATAGTGGGCATTGGCTTTGGTCTCCTGATCCCCTGCCTGGAACATTGGGGAGGTCAGTGTCTTGGGAGAGCAGGCCACAGGCCAAGGTAGTGTCCCCCAAAAATGTATCTATGCGGCTCCTCTTGGAGCAGGAGGGTGGTTCTCTTAGTTCCCTTGCTCACTTGCTCTTGCCTTGTCCCAGAGAGACCGGGCTCTAAAGAATGTGCTAGAACAGTGGTTCTCAACCTGTGGGTTGTGATCCCACGGAGGTTGCATATCAGATATTTACATTGTAACTTATAACTAGCCAAAGTTGTTACAAAGTAGCAATGAAATAACTTTGTGCTGGGGGTCAGCACCACATGAAGAACTGTACTGAAGGGTCACAGCATTAGGAAGGTTGAGAACCACTGGCCTAGAGGGTGTCTTGTCTACAAGGCATAGTATCAGATACCTGAAACCCCCAGCACTTGGTAGGTGGGGTCAGAAGGATCAGGGAGCTCAAAACAAGTTCTGGACCAACCTGGGCTACACTGAGACTCTGCCATGAGGGAAAAACGAAACAAAACACAACAAAAGGAAATAAAGGAGAAAGTTTGGTCTGGTAAGAGATAAGGCAGGGATTTCGGAGTATTGGAGCAGCTGCAACTCTGACCTTGAGCTGGAAGTAGCTTGGCTCGCACCAGTCCCACAGCGAGGACAAAAGTGACGGTTCTGCAGGAGGCAGGCAGCGATGCAAACGGTGATGTCATCATTTGGCTTGCTCAGAAATTCTGCAGTTTGAAAGCTGAACCTGGACGCTGTCCCTCTACGGTGAAGATGTGCTTTCCTCACAGCTGGTCAGGCTCCAGAAGGAAGCTCAGGGGAGGGCCTCAGTCTCTGGAGGTCCCCGGGTAGGAAATGTCCCACAGGAGGGCGCCTCTGAGCCCATCAAGCAGCAACTACCAATTGTTTGTTTATACTTAATCTCTTAACACGTCACCATCTACAATGACTTTATGACAGGTTTCCTGATTTTCTGAGTGGCTCATGATCAATCAGGAAGCATTTGCTCTAATTTCCCTCAAGAATCACTGTCTCCTGGAAATAGTCTCCTAAAAATAAAAAATGCTCAGAACAAGAGAAGTATGTGAACCGAGGGCAAAAGTGGTGATGGGGATGTTGTTTTATTTGGTTTGTTTGTTTCTGAGATACCTGAACATGCTGAGGTCATGAGACACTGTCTCAAAACCAGACAGAAACAGGGTCTGTGGGAGGGCTCAGCCCACAAACACCACCCTCAAGCCTAATGACCTGAGTTCAAACCCCCCAGAGCCCACATGCTCAAAGGATAAAAACCAGTTCCCGAAAGCTGTCCTCTGACCTCCACACACATGACATTCACATTCTTGCCTACAAACACACATGCAAAATTAGAGAGAAATATAACAATTAAAATGTTTAAATCAAGCCTGGTATGCTGTCATATGCCTTCAATCCCAGCGCCTGGGAGGCAGAAGCAGGCTGATCTCTGAGTTTGAGGCCAGCCTGGTCTACAAAGCAAGTCCAGGACAGCCAGGGATATTTCACAGAGAAATCCTGTCTTGAAAAACAACAACAAAAAATAAAACCACACAAACATATCGAAAAGGAAAAAAATATATAGAGGACTTCCATCAAGGGCTAGTCACCTTTTGGAAGGGGAAATATTGCAGCATGCTCAACTTATTATTTAAATCTGCACCCCCTGATGTTGGGACTTGAACCCATACCCTTCATAAGCACTCTCCCACTACCTACAGTCCTAGCCTGTAGCACGGCTTTAAACACAGGAAGCTGGCATCTGGCCCAGGTGGATCTTCACAATCCCTAATAACTCTAGCACATGGCCCAAATGCTGCCCCCTAAAATCTGTGTCATCTCGTTAGTACCAGGCTCACCTTTGAGAGAAGGAGGCAGGCTTGCCAACCAAGTCTGTAAGATGAGTGTCGCCCAGAGGAACGGTGGTGTTTGAAGAAGAATTGAAATGTGCCGAGCATGTGCACCTGTCTGGGGTCACAGGGAGTCAGACATGTTTGTCCATTCATTCACGCATGTGCATGTTTAACAAATATTTATCGAGAGCGACTCTATCCACAGTGTCTCTTTGGCTTTCAGGTTAGAAGAAACTTGGACATAGGTCTCTCGCTTTGTAGAGGGAGGTATGGCATATTTATTTATATCCTGCCAGAGGCAGGGTAGTTAAGATGACATGTCCCTCTGAAATGTCATAAGTGCTCAGCAGCCTCCACGTGTACAAATGTTGACAGTTAACACTCATGCATGTGTGTGATTTGACCACCTAAACACAGGCTTGCTTGCTCAGTGTTTCTACTCTTTATCTTCAAACGTCTCCATCTCTCTCTTTTTTAAAAAGATTTATTTTTAAATCTTGAGGGGGGCGTGGCTCACATGTGAGTACAGTTGTCTTTAGAAACTAGAAGAAGGGTATTTGAACCTCCAGAGCTGAAGTTGCAAGCAGTGTGAGCTCCCAACCTGGGTGCTGGGAACCACCTTTGCAACAGTAACAAGTGCTCTTAACCACTGAGCCATTTCCATAGCCCTGGCCCCATCTTGGACTCAACTACTCTTTCTCCTTTATCGGGAGAAAGGAGTGTGGAATGCTAACCTCTCTGAGTACTTCCTCAGGCCCTTCCCATTCTGATTAATTTGAGCCCTTTCTTGACCTACAGACTTCTCTCTCTTCAGTGCCCCTGAATACCTAGTCCCCCCCCCCTTTCTTACACAAACAACCTTGCTACTCTTCAAACTACCAAGCTTTCTATTTCCAGCGGCACCTGGCTTTCTCAGGAGCTAGTTTGTCTCAGTTCAGTTCAATCCCTCCCCTCCCTGGATACTCTCAGCGAGATCAGAACCCAACAATGACTTCTGTGGCTTTTCAAGAGAGAGCGTTTTCCCCATGGCTGTCATTCTCCTCTTCCTTTAGAGAGACCCCTCAGTTCCAGTTGTGTAATGGACTGTGTCCCAGGTTCCCTTATGCTAGTTGCTGCCATCTTTGTTCTTCTGGGGTCATCTCCATAAAAGGAAAGTGGACACTGTGCGCCTCTGCTTTTTCATCTCCACGGAAACAGGGGTGTGAAAGAACACCAGAATCGATCATTTTAGATCTGAGATTGGAACATCAGGCTGCAGCTTGTGGGAGGAGAAAAGGAAGGAATATAGGGGTTTGGGACTTAATTCAGCTGATAGCAAGATTGCCTTGCATTCCCGACACTGTGACTTAGCTCAGATATGGTAGTTTATGCCCCCGGTCCCAGCATTTGGGAGGTGGAGCCAGGAGAATCAGGACACAAGGGCATCCTTGGTAACGTAGATTAGGCCAGCCTGAGATTTGTGAGACCCTGCATAAACAATCAAATGGATATTTTTAAAAGGTGGAGTATGGGAGGGAAAACTGGAGTATGGGGCAGGCATGGTGTTGGATGCCTTTAATCCCAGAACCGAGGAGTCTAAGGTCAGCGGAGCTCAATGAATTCAAAGTGAGCCTCATTCATGACTCAAGTTCTTAAAAGATTTTATTTATTTCATGTATATGAGTGCACTGTAGCTATCCTCAGACACACCAGAAGAGGTCATCAGATCTCATTATAGATGGTTGTGAGCCACCATGTGGTTGCTGGGAATTGAACTCAGGACCTCTGGAAGAACAGCCAATGCTCTTAACCACTGAGCCATCTCTCCAGCCCGATACAAGTTCTATGCCAACTAGGGATATAAAGTGAGACCCTAACTTTTAAAAAATGAAACAAGTCGCCCTTTTAAATGCAAAGTGTCCCCTATAGGCGCATGGGTTTGAACACTTAGTCCCCCAGCTAGTGGTGATGTGTGGGAGGGTTGAGGCCTGGCTTGTGAACGTAGGATGATGAAGGTGGGCCTTTGAGGGTGTCCGTAGCTGCCCTGTGCTGCTGGCATTTCTAGCAATCTGCCTGCTGCTCTGCACCTTATGTAGGCCACTGCTGTAAGAGCCAGCCACTCTGTGCTGACCCACTGTGGCTGCCACACCTTTCCCACCATGGCAGACTGAGCTCTTCATAGCTGAGAGCTGGAGTTGCTTCCATGAGGTGTCACAGTGCCGAGTCCCCAACAACCCCGCCGTTAGCTCCAGACTGGCCGTGCTACGCTGTGTGTGAGGAAATGCACTCCCCGGTTACTAATGTTTGGTTTTTATTACAGTAAATACACCAGGACCCTGAACAACACTCGGATCTTCGGCAATTTCACACCTCGTCCCAGGCCTGTCTCTCCCCCATCTCCCTGTAGCCCTGTAACCAACCTTCCCCCTTCCTGATGCACACTGCTAACACACAAGCTTTCCCGGTTGCTGTTCCTTGTTGACATCAGTGGCTTTCCCTTCTTCTGCCCTTCCTTATCTATAGCCATCCTTTGTTGATCCCTCCTCCCCATTCCTGCCCTTCTGTGGGGAGCTGATTTCCACTCTCCCCCCTCGACTATTCTTTAGACTTAACTAACGCTGCCTTGTTCCCACTCCTGGACAACCGTACATCACACACTGAAGTCTAGTCTAAAGGTTAGGATTTCTTTGTGGTTGGTGTGGTGGTTTAAATAGAAATGGCCCCATAGACTCATATGTTTGAATGCTTGGCACATAAGGAGAGGCACTATTAGGAGGCGTGGCCTTGTTGGAGGAAGTGTGTCACTGTGGAGGTGATCTTTGAGGTGTCCTAAGCTCCGCCCAGCATGGCATAGAATCTCTGGCTGCCTTTGGATCTAGGTATAGAACTCTTGGCTCCTCCTGCACCATGTCTGCCCGCAGCCTGCCATGCTTCCCACCATGACAATAATGGACTAAAACAGTAAGCCAGCCCCAATGAAATAGTTTCCATAATAAGAGTTGCCACGGTCATGGTGTCTGTCCACAGCAACAGAACACTAACTAAGACAGTTGGAAAGACTGGCTCAGCAGTTAAGAGCACTTACTGCTTTTCATGAGGACTGGAGTTCAGTCCCCAGCCTCCACAGTCAGAGGCTCACAGCCCTGTAGTTCTAACTTCAGGGGAAGCTGACATTCCCTGCTGGCCTCGTAGGGCATACGCATATGGCAGATACATAAAATACAAATGGACACTTTTCAGAAAGATTTTTTTTTTTTAATGTATGTGAATACACTGTCACTGTCTTCAGACACACCAGAAGAGGGCATCAGATCCCATTACAGATGGTTGTGAGTCACCATGTGGTTTCTGGGAATTGAACTCAGGAGCTATCTCTCCAGCCCTTTAGAAAGATTCTAAACTGAATCTCATCTCTGCTGGTTGTTCACTGTGGGGCTGTGGGTTAAACTCTTAAAAAGAGTGATAATTTATTTCTCTACAGGTAAAAATGAGCCAATCCAAGCCAGATTAAAATATATATCAAGTCAGGGTTATTGGGAAATGGCTCTCTCTGGTTTCAAAGAATGAGGCCAGGGAAGCCAGGAAACAGAGGGAAGGGGGAAGAGGGGAGAGCATGCAGAGCATGGGAGAGAAGGGAGAGCCTCTGGGGGAGGGGCAGCCCAGACCCTGGGTTGGAAAGTTCAAGTAGGGTGTGATATGCCAGGTAAGGACTAAGGGATGCTAGGAGAACCTGGAGGCCAGGTCTGCTTTGGTATGTAAAATATTCAGCCCCTTGTCTGAGTCTGAAACCCAACAAAGAGACTTTATCTTAAAGCATTGTTGCCAAGAGTGAATGGACCCGCAGCGCTCAGGAAGGAGGTTGTCTGGGTAAGGCTGTGTCAAGTATTTCTTTTTCCAATATAATATTTTTATTGATTATTTGGAATTCCACATAAAGCACACAATCATACTTTCCAGTCCTCATTCCCCCCCCCCCTCGTGTCCTTCCCAATTGAAGTATTCCCTTTTGTTGTTTTTGGTGTTTATACCTGAGGACACAGGTCCCAGTTCCTGGCCATGGCTGTCCCAGACATTACCTCAGTGCCATTGGTGGCTAGAAGGATGCTTGGATTCTTCATCTCTCCCTCCTTCAGCTTTGGGACGTTACGGGGCAGCTGCACTTTCCCTTGTGCCTGTTCTCTTTGGACACCTGTAGGATGATGTCATTATACAGCAAGACGGGTCCAGCCTATCATTGGATGAGAAGGAAAGGTGGGGGTGGGGGGAGTCTAGGAAGGGAGAGGAGGAGAATCAAGATGGAGCTGAAGAAGAAGGAGACTTTAGATCCAGGTGGTCTTAATTAGTAATAAGTAGATATGAATATTTTCAGGGGTTTCTATAGGTCAATTTGTCCTATCTAGGTGGGCGGTTTATATCTTTGTCAACTGATTGTAAGCTTATTGTGTAGATTGATTGTGGATTGAGAATTTAACATATAACTCTGATTGATAAATTATTGGTTATTGAGTCATTATTTTACTGGGCTGTGGGGAATGTGAGCAAAGTTCCTAGTGGGGAGAGAGATAGTAGCCGGGGCGAGTGGTTCTGGCTCAGTGGCCTGAGGCTCTTCCATTTTCACAGAGTGAAAACTTTGGGGAACTGGTAACAGTTGATTTTTTAAAATTTTTACCCCAACAGACACCCATCTCTATTCCTATCCTTTGCTCAAGGCCTAGATCTGCCTTTTGAGCTGTATCAGCCAGAGCACACATTCCTTCCTTTACTGCACTGTGACCACTCTGATAGTGTACTGGCTGGTTTTGTGTCAACTTGACACAAGCTGGAATTATCACAGAGAAAGGAGCCTCAGTTGAGAAAATGCCTCTATGACATCCAGCTGTAAGGCATTTTCTCAACTAGTGATCAAGGGGGGAGGGCCCAGCCCATTGTGGGTGGTACTATCACTAGGCTGGTATTCTATAATACCTGGGTTCTATAAGAAAGCAGGCTGAGCAAGCCAGGGAAGTAAGCCAGTTAGTAACATCCCTTCATGGCCTCTGCATCAGCTCCTGCTTCCTGACCTGCTTGAGTTCCGGTCCTGATTTCCTTTGGTGATGAACAGCAATGTGGAAGTGTAAGTTGGATAAACCCTTTCCTCCCCAACTTGCTTCTTGGTCATGATGTTAGTGCAAAAAATAGAAACCTGACTAAGACAGATGATGGGTTCTGTGGTCTGGTGGGGTCTGCCCTTGTACAGTGAGGCTGATCCAGTGTGATGATTCCCGGATTCTACTTTTCCTGAAGTGTCTGTTTTCTTCTAAGATGATCATGTGTTTTCTTCTGGATAATCCCTCTATGGATTAGGAAGGTGACCTCTGACCCTGAACTCAGACTGATCTGAATTCAAATCCAAGCTGCCCAACTGGGTAAATTCTTGAACTGTTCAGAGTCTCTTAACAAACAATTTACAAGTTTGTTAGGCTTGTGTGTGTACAGCACACATTCTGGGTATTAACACTGCAGTCAAGTGTTCTACAATTGGGCTACAGTACTCCAGCCCCAATTCAGGTATTTTAAATAATAGAGGGAACCAGGCTCCCGG
Source organism: Micromys minutus (assembly GCF_963924665.1). Classification (NCBI taxonomy): domain Eukaryota; kingdom Metazoa; phylum Chordata; class Mammalia; order Rodentia; family Muridae; genus Micromys; species Micromys minutus. The sequence continues at coordinate 59,436,779 of NC_137976.1, read as the reverse complement.
GATCTGTTCACTAAATACCTATTTTTAAAGTTGCTTATTCTATTTACTTGTACTCCATTTTTCCTACAAACCCGGGGAAGAGGGGCCTAGGGCTCATTGTCGGAATGCCCTTACCTGTGAGGGAAAGTTACTTAGCAGGGTTGCTAGCTGGTGCTAGCATTAGACTTCGAAGCATTAGACTTCAGCAATGAGTTTGTGTTGAGCTGCTCCCAGAAATGAACTGATGTCATCTCGTGATGAAGATGAGCTCATTCCTTTCCCATGCCATGTGTTCAGTCTTGTAACTTAGCGTTTTTTGGTTTTCTATAGTGTGTTCCTGAAAGATGCATACTATAAAGGGGCACTGCCCTTCATACAGCCAAACCCTCATGGTAGACCACAGTGGTAGCTAGCCACACCCTATGCCTCTGAAAGCAAGCCAAGGCCTACAAGATGTCAGGTAGACTCTTGTCTGTTCCCCCAAGGAAAGGCTGAGCTATCTGAATAAGGAGAATCTAGCCCCTCCCAGTGCTACTGTTGATGAAGTCTCTGAGTATTGTGTAAGATAGCATATTCAGATATCACTGAGGTTGGGAACCTAGTTCTGTTCTGAAGTGTATGATTAACAAAAGCACACACACACAATAGAATGCAAATGTAATTAATGGGCATCCTGTTTTATGGGGGGGACCACCATAACCAGGAGGGTAGGAACAGCAGTTGGTGGCGACAGATTCTATTCTAGAAGGGGGAAAGGGGGACAGCATGGGCAGAGATAGTTCCCGCTTGGAAAACAAACCAGATTTTTGCACAGGGCCGGTTTTAGTAAGCGTACCAGCTGGAGTTCGAGGCTGGGAGCCATCGAGGGCTGGGGATTGTCTCTCTGCTTTCCTGCATTAGAGAGTGCTCCCGATAGAGGCCTCTGCATCCCACTGTCCTCAGAGAATGGGACTCTGCACGCAGCCTGCACTCATTGGCCCTTTGAAGCGCCTTCTGAGCACTGAGTGGTAAAGAAGGCGCAGACGTATCCGCGGCCAAGTGCCTAAAGTATAACCTAATCTGGGCCAAATGTAGCCCACAGGATCCTAAAAATGAGACACGTGGGCACCTCCAGCCTCTAATTACATGGTGAGGATGACGCAGATTGGCTGCAGCCTGGGTTGAGAGCGTACAAAGCCTGCCGCCTCTTTCCTTATGGGAAGGGGGAACGCAGTCCCTCTGGAGAGCAGAGAACTGGGGGGGGGGGGGGGGGTAGAGGAAATGTCATTCTTGTCAGCATGAACACGTGTGTATCTGTTAACTTACTGGAATTGTTTGTTTGTTTGTTGCTAATATTTTAATGCACTCAAAATGACTCGTGTTTTATAAAATGAAACCAAAACAAAGTAGCTTCGCATTTCTAGATGTTAGGGAGAACGCAGATTAAAAGCATAGCGTGGGTGAGCCTGCGCACCCTGGTCTTGTGATCTTAGCAATAGGAAGGCTAAGATCACTGGGGCCAGAAGTTCAAGGCCAGTCTAGCTGACTACGTGTCTCCAAACTAAGCCAGGCTCTGTGGCGTATGCCTGTAATCCCACGAAGGGGAGGTAAAGAAGAAGATATGGGAAGCAGTGTCTCAAGAAGTGGGAGGGGCTGAGGTGACGGCTTAGGAAGGAGCATGAGAACCCAAGTTTGGACCCTCATCACCCTTGAAAGGTGTAGACACAGCAGCCTGTAACCCCAGTCCTAGGAAGGAGGAGAGAAGATCACTGGGGCCTTTTGGACAGCCAATCTAGCTGATCCACTGAGCTCCAGACTCAGTTGAGAGGCCCTGTCTAAAAGGTAAGATGGAGCTGATCAGTGGGTAAACAGGTCCGTCTGCAAGCCTGACAACCCAGTTCGATCCCCAGAACCCACATAGTGAAAGAGTCTGACCTGTACACACCACAGACCCCACTAAAGTGCCAGGGTCAGCGGTGGTGGCACAGGCCTTTAATCCAGGCTCTCAAGAGGCAAAAGCAGTTGGATCTCTGTGAGTCTGAGGACAGCCAGGTTACACAGCGAAACCCAGTCTTGAAGAAAAAAACAATCATTCAATTTGCTGTCTAGAATTAAATTTGCTGTCTGATGTTACTTTTATTAAGGAAATTTCCCTTCACAATGAATGGAGACCACTACAGAAAGCCACAACCAATCAAATGCAGAGCTGTGAATCTCAATCCCAATGGACAACACTCTAACACCTAAGGCTCAGAGACCTTTGTAGACAACAGAGCAGACAGGTTGTGGGGGCCAGAGAAACAGGGAGTTTGCTAAGAGATTGTGTCTCCTAAGAATGTCAGAATCTACACCCATAAAATCTCACTAAGATGACCACCTAGGCATGAGTTAGACAAGGATACCACCAATAGACATTACAAAGTAAACAGGGGTGGGGAAGCCTACAAGGTCTTGACCCTAAACAAAGAAACACAGACAACTAAGGAATGCTGACTTCAGGGAAGATAATGTTCCCTAGTAAAAAAGCACACCAGTGAATTACTCAGTACCAAAAGGCCAGTCCTGAAAATGTGTGTACTGGCTAGTTTCTTGTCAACTTGACACAAGCCAGAGTCATCAGAGAGGAGGAACTTCGACTGAGAAAATGCCTCCATAACGCTGTTGACAAGCCTGTAGAGCTGGGTTTTTTTGTTTTTGTTTTTTTAATTGGTGATTGATAGAAGGCCCAGCCCATTGTGGGTGGGGCCAGCCCCCCCCCCCCACTGGTGGTCCTTAGTTCTATAAGAAAGCAGACTGAACAAGCCGAGAAGAGCAAGCCAGTAAGCAGCACCACTCCATGGCTTCTGCATCAGCTTCTGTCTCCAGGTTTCTGGTCTGTTTCAGTTCCTAACTTCTTCCTTCAGTGATGGACTGAGTAACGTATGGAAGTGTAAGCCATATAAAACCTTTCCTCCCCAAAATGTGTTTTGGTCACGGTGTTTGTCAAAGCAATAGAAAGGCCCTAAGACGACATGCATACAAGAAATATTATATAGACTCAGCAGATTTTATTTAAATATATAAGTTATGAATTCAATAACAATAGAAAGAGACTGTGAATTTGAAAAAGAGGGCTGGAGAGATAGCTCAGAGGTTAAGAGCACTGACTTCTCTTCCAGAAGACCTGAGTTTAAATCCCAGCAACTACATGGTGGCTCACAACAATCTGTAATGGGATCTGACACCCTCTTCTGGTGTGTCTGAAGATAGCCACAGTGTACTCACATACATTAAATAAATATATCTTAAGAGTTTGAAAGAGGGCAAGGAGAAATATATGAGAGGGTTTGGAGAAAGGGAAGGGAGAAGTGATGTGATTATATTATGATATCAAAAAAAGAATAAAGACTTTTTAAAAAAAATATATAAAGTCAAAATTCTGAGGCCTCCATTGCCATCAGGGATATGGGTTGACTGAGCAAAGGGTAAGCAGGAAAAACGTAAACGTCATTCTATCAAAGGGTTAAATAAAACAAAACTCCATTAAAACATGTAAAGGAGCCACTTGGCATACATTCAAATCCGTCCAGGGCCAACACTTTTTGAAATCAAATACGTGCTCAAGTTTCATTTCTCCCTGGAAATCGGTACCAATCAGTGTTAGCCATGAGTCTGCTGCCTGGCTTTCTATCAGCTTGACACAAGCTAGAGTCATCGGAGAGGAGGGGCCTCCATAAAGCCAGACTGCAGAGCATCTCTTAATTGAAGTGAGATAAGTGAGGCCATCCCTGGGCTGGTAGTTCCAGGCTGAGTCAGCCATGTGGAGTGGGCCAGTAACAGACTCCTCCATGGCCTCTGCATCAGCTCCTGCCTCCAGGTTTCTGCCCTGCTTGAGTTCCTGTCCTGACTTCCTGCAGGACTGAACAAGGATGTGAAAGCATACGCTAAGTGAGTTCTTTGCTCCCCAAGCTGGTTTTGGTCATGGTGTCTCATCATAGCAACGGCAATCTTAATTGTGTTCGATGCTTGATTTAGCGTGGCTCCACACCCTTCTGTAGAAGCAAAACTTTTTGCCTTACCAAAATACTTTGAATACTTCTGGAGACCTCAGACCTGTTCCTGACAATAGTTACTTTGGAAATAATTTGGCTTTCTTTTTTTTTTAAATGCTGACCATCCCTTAATAAAGGACTTAGCAATCCTATTTCTACTGAGTAACTGAAGGGTTCACCAACTGTAAATGTCTCCAGGAGCTGTAAATGTCTCTAGGATCTGTAAATGTCTCCAGGAACAGTCCAAATCACGAAATGCTACTCATATACAAAGGGGCAGAGACAACGCTACAGGCAAAGAAAGCCATGCAGGAGGCTAAACATGTAAGCGAAGTCAGACCCATAGGGCTGCATGCTTACCTGGAGTGGTGGTACGGCCTATAATTTCAGAATTTGGGGTCCTGGTCAAAGAAGGGAGAGTTCAAGCCCATCCCCAGCTACATAGGGAAAATTACTGCAAAAACAAGAACCAACTTAACCATAAGCTTGTTCTAGGATCCTGTTCACGTGCTGCCTTTCAAAAACCTCAGGGACAGGAAGCCATCAGTGGTTGCCTGCGACTGGGGGTTTTGTTTGGTTTTGCTTTTTTGTGAGACTCAAACTCAGGGCTTCAAATTCCCCCGGGCATTTACGCTACTGTTGAGCTATGACCCAGCTTTGATGAAGGTGTTCTGCAAGGGAGCATGGGAGAATCCAGGGACCGATGGGAATGGTAAGTTGGTGACGGTAATCTTTACACAATTGTGTATCATTTGTCAGAGCTGAGTGAAAGAGTTTTACTTAAAAGGATGAATGATGTCTGGTATTGATGGCCCATGCCTTTAATCCAAGCAGTTGGGACAGAGGCCGGTGGATCTCTGAGTTCGAGGCCAGCTTGGTCTACAGAGTGAGTTCCAGGACAGTTAACAGGTTATGTATAGAAACTCTGTCTTGGGGCGGGGGAGAGTCATCCTCTATACATTAAACATCATACGTCGCTCTCTTGCTCTCTCCTCTTGTTCCTGCTCCCCCTCTTTCCACGAGCTCATGGCCGGCCTCTACTCCTCTACTCCCCCTCCCCCTGCCTTTCTATCAACTCCCCTCCCCATGCTCTAAATAAACTCTATTCTATACTAAAAAAAAAAAATCATGCATTAATTTTTGAAGTATAATTAATGTTTATTCTGTTTTGTGTGTGTGGGGGGGTGTGGATTTTGTCATGTGTACATGGGTGCCTGTGGAGGCCAGAAAAGTGTACCAATCTTAAAAGAAAGAAATTCCCTGCAAAGTATTATTCCCAGTAGAATGCTGGTGTTATCACCTATGTTGATGTGGGGTAATGCTTGTCATTTACTATGTGTCAACCATGGGGCACACATTTGAAAGGTATGCTCGTTGGCTTTATGCAAGTAAATGCATGGCTATTATAGTGAGCATTAGATTAATAACAAGACAAAACACCATGGCTTCCAGAGGCTCAATACTCAGGTCAAGGAGGTGGGAAGTGATACAGCTGGGACTTGAACCCAGGTCTGTTTGAGCAGAGTCAGCTTACTCAGTCTCTCACCTGAGCTTCAGTGACACCTTGGGCTGTGGAGTTTTGGGTGGGGGCTGAATTGTACTCTGTTTGGCAGTGCCCTTCTCCTTTACCCACCAGAGGCCGACAGCTGCCTCTCATGGTTCCCCTGAGTACCTTAGACATTGTTAGATGTACCCTTCGGACAAAGGCCTATTAAAATACTGAAAAATGTGAAAAGATATAAAGACCCACATAGAATGGCCACATAAATGCTAAGAGCAGAGAAAAGCTATGGCCTGTTTGGGTAACTGTAGCATAGGCCCCTTGGAACAGGGTGAATCCCCCCAAAGTTGATTCATTTTGCACAAGCCCCAGGATCTATGTGCCCAGACAGAGATGGAGCATAAAACCATATCTCTGGAAAAACTGTATCAATGTGCTTTTTTCCTCTCATGGTCTTCCTGAAATACTGTTGTCCCAGGGGTCTCATTGACCAGGACAGTGCTAGGTCACCTTCAGGAACTGCCTAGTTTCCTGTCTTCCACAGGAAGCCAGTCTCTCTGTCTTTGAAACCATTACAAGTTACCCAAGGAAGATGAAAAAGATGGGCAAGCAAACTGGCTATGAAAAGAAGATCTGACTACAAGATAGTGAGGTTGCTTTCTGTGAGGTCTATTCAATGACTAATGTGGGCTCGGCAGTTTCTTTAAAGGGTCATGGTAGCACCAGCTGCCAGCCACTGAGAGCTCAGTATGTACCTAGAGTCAGCAGTGTCACCTCATTAAACTGTGACAAGCACTATGAAGCTTTATTGCCATTATAAAAATTAACCCAACGTGATCATCACTGAACTATAAAACTCCCAGAAGAAAACAGATATATGTCTTTGAGACCTTCGATGAGGCAGCAGAGTCTTAGGTATAAACTCAAAACTACAGCAATTAAAATTATAAATTTGGGCTGGAGAGATACCTCAGTAGTTAAGAGCACTGACTGCCTTTCCAGAGGTCCTGAGTTCAAATCCCAGCACCCACATGGTGGCTCACAACCATCTATAATGAGATATGATGCCCTCTTCTGGAGTGTCTGAAGACAGCTATAGTGTACTAATATATAATAAAGAAAATAAATCTTAAAAAAACATAAATTGGATGATATAAAAGTAAAAAACAAATGTGCTTCTAAAGACAGTTATTAAAAAATAGGAAGATGACCCACAGAATAGGAAAAAGGACAATCATATATCTGATAAAAATTAATATTTAGAACATATTAAGAACTTTTGTTACTCAACATCAACAGGATAAGTAACCCAATTAAAAAATAATTTAAAAAATAGTAAAGGCACACACCTTTGATCCCAACACTTAGGATGCAGAGACAGGCAGATCTTTGCGAGTTTGAGGCCAGACTGGTCTACAGAGGGAATTCCAGGACAACAAGGGCTACACAGAGAAATCCTGTCTTGACAAGACCAGAAGAAAAAAAAGTAAAGTATTTGAGTAAGTATAGTTTGGTCCCCATAGACTCATGTATTTGAGTGCTTGGCCCACAGTGACACTATGAGGAGGTGTGGTCTTGTTGGAGGAAGTGTGTCACTGTGGGGGTGGGCTTTGATGTCCTCCTGCTAGTTTCAAAACTCCATCTCCCAAAGCGTACAATTTTGTAAAAATTAAAATCTAGGAGCCACATGTAAGAGAAAATATGTGGTATTTCTGAATCCGTATTTTATTACTTTGCTCAATATAATTTTAATCTCCCCCACAATCTTGCAAATAAAGACATGTTTTGTTTGTTTGTTTTTGAGACAACAGTCTCAGTAGCCCATGCTGACTTTGAACTCACCACATAGCCAAGTATCACCTTAAACCTCTGATACCCTTGCCTCCACCTTCCAAGTACATAGAATTATAGGCATATGCCACACCAAGGTTTTATGTGGTGCTGGGAATTGAACCCAGGTCTTGTACATACTAGGTAAGCTCTACCAACTAAACTACATTCCCAGCCACATTTTGATAGGGAATGATGAAAACATTCAAGATACAATTAAAAACAATGTTTTAATCTGTGAGCTCCATCCTTTGGATACCAAAGGTCAACAGTATACACAGGTCCAAGTATGGGGTGTGAAAAACAGTGTAACTGATTATTTTGTTTTTTACCATCTGGTTCACTATGTAGCCAAGGATGTCCTTGAACTCCCTCACTAGGATTCTAGGTGTACACTATTTATGTTACATGAAGAAATGGCTTGGGACCGTGGACAGGGAGAAGCAGACTTGGTTCACTTGTTGGAGTGTTCATCTACCATGTACAGATACCCCTAATTTGATCCCTAGTTCCAAATAAACCTTATAAGGCATGGTAGTCCAGCCATCCCAGCACAAGCAGAGAAGTCAAGAGTTCAAGGCAATCGCTGCCTAACAAGTTTGAGAGGATCTCAAAAACATGTAAAAAAATTTTAATTTATTCATTTCTTTGACTTCCATTTTTGGTACAAACCTCTTCCTCTTATATATATTTTAATGAAGTTACATAATTTTATTAGAGTTTTATTTTTAAGTGTGTATGCTTGCACGTGCATGTGCGCCTATCTATACATATAGATACAGGTGTTCATGGAGGCATTATCCCCTAAAGGTGGACTTACATACAGGCGGTTGGTAGCTGCCCACTTTGCACGCTGAGAGCTAAACCCTGGTTTTCTGGGAGAACAGAAAGCGCTCTAAACTGCTGAGCCATCTCTCTGGCCCTACGTTACATCATTTTTAATCTTTTAAGTTACTATTGTCAATGGAATACAAATCATATGAAATCTTAATTTTAATTAAATTCTGAGAGCTGGAGAGGTGGTTCAGTGGTTAGGAGCACTGGCTGCTCTTCCAGAGAACCCAGTTTCAATCCCAGCAACCACATGGCAGCTCATACCTGTCTGTAACTCCAGTTCCAGGGGATCTGACACCTTCACACAGATATACATGCAAACAAAACACCAATGCACATAAATGTTTTAAAAAGTTGCTGATTTTTAAAAAATAAAATACTGAATATATTCTCTAAAGTGAAAACAATAACTTTCATGAAAGAAACATACATAATACTTTATGAATTATGTGAGCCCTATAAAACGTGCCAAAATTGCTGAGCCATTGACAAATTCCTAACTTCTCTTTGATACTTTGCCAACATCCATTTATATTAAAGAAAAAAAACTATTGCTTTACACTTAATTAAAACTTTTGTCATTATAAAAATACATTTATTAAAATAAAGAGTACATTGTGTTTGATTTAGGAGCATGTTAGAGTTTTGGTTATAGCTCAATGGATGAGATGAAGGGTCCTTAGTTATAGCCCGAATCCTGTAAAACAAAGTGTTATATTCGTTTGGTTTACCACTAATTTGTAGGTGGTTAGGTCTGTTATGAAGGTTTTTGGGTTCTTGCCTCAGGTGCCCTACATGTTATGGACAAGACACCTCTGTCAAGGTCTTTCCTTCATATGTTTTCTGTATTCATTTTTATAAAATTTAATCCATGTGTGTGTGTATGTGTGTACATGCATTCTACAGCACACATATGAAGCTTGGAGAACAGCTTTTGGAGTTAATTTCTCATTCCATCATGGCTTCCAGAAATGGAACTCAGCTTGTCTGTATGGCAAAGTGCTTTTTACCCGCTGATCCATCTCACCAGCCCTATTCTTCCTATATTCTGATGTGTGTTCACGTTTTTTATTTAAAGAGCACAAATCTACTTTTATTTATTTACTCTCCATTATTTCAAATCTGGGATGGGCACAGCATCACATGGATTCTGTGTCCAATGGCCTTTGCAGGAAGGTTGCTTCGGAATTTGGCACGAACCATACCACTGTTTCCATGGGCCCGAGTTACTTTTTCCCAGATCACTCTGGTTTTTGTTTGTTTGTTTTTGTTTTGCCTCCAGGAGTCACTGTACTGTTTTTTGCTTTGTACACATAAGCTCATCTCTTGCCTAAGTAGAACTCAGATTCATCTCGAGCATAAATGCCTTCAATTTTAAGAACCGTGTGTTCTCTTTGGTTCTGAAGACCTCGCTTGTAGCCAGCAAAAGTGGCCTTACAGACATATTTGCCTGTCTTAGAAGCCCTGTTCCCAACAGGACTCCACAGGTGCCAAAATGGCAGAAAAGGTATATTCACTTCTTTATGAATAAATATATATATTCACTTCTTTATGAGTATATATTTACTCCTTTATTAATATATATTCACTTCTTTATAAATATCTGTTTACACACATACAGACACACACACAGACACACACACACAGACACACACAGACACACACACACACTTCGTTAATAGCACCACTTACTTGCCTATAGGAACCTTAGAGTCATTATCTAAGATGGACCCTCTCATTTTCTGAAGACTTCCCCCCCCCAGTCATGGAACTAGGCATCATCCTGGTTTCCCTATGCAGGTGGTTCTAGTTTATTCTGGTAGCTCTGATAAAACTGACCAAAACCAACTTGGGCAGGAAAGGGTCTATTTCTGTTCACAGGTTACAGTCTTCCCCTAAGGGAAGCCAGGCAGGAACTCAAAGCTTGAAGGCAACATCAGAGAATTCTTGCTTGTTCTTTTCCTCTGGCTTGCTTGGTGCTCTTCCTTATACAGTCCAGGCTCACCTGTCTAGAAATGACACCGTCCACACCCACAATTGACTGGTTTCTTCAGTATCAGTTAGCAATTAAGAAGATGCTTCACAGGCATGGTCAGAAGCCAATCTGAACTGAACCACTTTTCAGTTGAGGTTCCCTCTTCCCATTTGCCTTTTGTTCTGGGTCAAGATGACAACTAACTGAAGCTAGTTATGTCATTTTTGTCACCTTTGACACATGTTCTACTTAAGTTTCCTGTTGCTGTGACAAACACCACAACTAAAAGCAAATTGGAGAGGAAAGAATTTGTTGGGCTTTTGGGTTGCAGTCCATCTTTCGGGGACACCAAGGTTGCATTGCAGTTTATCTTTCGGGGCCACCAAGGCAGGAACGCAACGCAGGAGCCTGGAAGTAAGCAGAGAAGCAGAGATCATAGGAAAATGATGATTTCTGGCTTGATCTTAGTGGCTTTCTCAGCTTGATTTCCATATAACTCAAGACTACATGGGTGGTAACACTCTCAGCAAACTGGGTCCTCCAATACCAATCATTAATCAAGAACATGCCCTCCAGATATACCCACAGGACATCAAATGAAGGTAATTTCAGAGTTCACTTCTTTCCAGATGACCCCAGTTTGTGTCAAGTTGACAAAACTAACCAACAAGCACAACACGCTACATGTCACTTTAAGCTATAACCTCTCATTTCTTGTTTGTCCCCAAGATTTCATGTTAATATCACAATATAAAATACCATGCAACTTTTAAAATTTGATAGTTTCTGGCTACACAGTGAAACCCTGTCTCAAAAAACAAACAAAAATGTTATAGTTCTGTAAAAACTCCAATGCTTGTTGAGCAGAGGTAGCACACAGTTTAAATCCCAGCACTTGGGAGCAGAGGCAGGCGGATCTCTGTGAGTTGAAGGCCAGCCTGTTTTACAGATCGAGTTCCAACACTTCACAGACACTGTCTTAAATCCCTAAAACAAAACAAAACAAAAAACCAATGCTTTAAAAGTTCAGTCTCACTTTAAAATATTCAGTCTCTTAACTGTGGACTAGATTTTTAAGAATTTAATAAAAACTTTTAATTGAGTTAGTCTTCTCAAAGCAAACCGAAATCCAGTAGAGTAAATCACATCCTGTAGCTTGATGTCCAGTGCCTTGGACTTACCCATGATCCTCTGGCCTTCAAAGGGCCTGGGATCTCCACTACTCCAGCTCTACCATCCACAGCACACAGCTAGTTTTCAGTCCGAAAGTGTTACTGCCCTTGGCTGTCATCCAACAGTCCTAGAATTCCTAATATCCTGAGGTCTCTCCTGCAACCGAGGCTATATCTCTGCCAACAGCCTCGCCTAGCCTCTCGTAATGCCAAGACTCACTTGCTCTCTGTGGTCCTTTTATGCTTTCAAAACCAGGATGTGGGAGACTCACTCACTGCCAAATTCAGTTTCCAGCCTGGGATGCATAATTGCCATTCCCTGGACCACACCTTCCACGTGCTGACTCTGAGCAAATTCTTTCCCTCAACTGTGCTGGCTTCCCACCAGCCGGTAGATTTTTCAGCTCCAGGTAACCAGCATCTACAGTAACCAGGTCTGTAATAGAGAATAGAACACACACCAGCCCTAGAGAGTCTTTGCTTCCCACTGAAAGTTCACAAGCAAGGTCTCCTTGGTTTGCACCTCTCCCATCATTCCTGTCTTTGAAGCTTCCCTGACAACTTGTTAAGCTCTGAGCACACAACAGTTCTAGCCCAAAGTTTCAAATGCTTCCATAATCCTTTCCCAAACAACATGTTGAGATCTATCACGTGATTTCCTGCTATCTGTGTCTTCTCTGGTTTGTTTTTCTGTTGTTTCGATAAAACACTGGCCAAAAGCAACTTGAGGGATGAAAAGGTTTATTTGATTTAGAGCTTATAACCCATTATTGAAAGAAGCTAAGACAGGAGGAACTCAGAGCAGTTCCTGGACACAGAGACTGAAGCAGAGGCCATGAAGGAGTGCTGTTTGCTGGCTTTTCCTCTGGCCTGCTTGGCTAGAGTGGCTCAGACCAGCACCGCCCACCATGAGCTGGTCCCTTGCGCATCAATTAGAGACTAAGACAATGCCTCAAAGACATGCAGTTCTCCAGCTGAGGGTCCCTCTTTGCAGGTGGCTCTAGATTTGTTGTCAAGTTGACAGCCGAAGTTAACTATGACACAGTTGCTTTCCTGTAACTTTTAAAATCACTCTCTGATCTGTCCTTTGCTCCAATATTTATCATTAGCTGCATTAGCTGCACCAGCCCGATGTCACCTCAAGCTTCTGAGCGATTCAGTTTCTGACCTGCAGATTATAGCCGAGCATCTAACACCAAGTCCACTAGTGTCTCTACGGGAGGATAGTCCCTTTGCTGCCCTGCAACTGCACGCCGAGACTCCATGACATAGAGGTGAATCTCAAATCTTACCCTTTTTAAAACTGGGCGGTGGTGGCCACGCCTTTACTCTCAACACTTAGGAGGCAGACGCAGGCAGATTGCTGAGTTGTAGGTCAGCCTGGTCTACAGAGTGAGTTCCAGTACAGCCAGGGCTGCACAGAGAAACCCTGTCTCAAAATAAACACCAACAAGAAAACAAAAACAAAAACTTAAAAAAAAAACCAAAACAAAAAACAAAACAAAACAAATAAATAATCAAATTTACTCTTCTTTCCTGAGTGGACTTGGACATGTTCCTTAGTTCCTCTCAACCCCTTTTCTCATCTTTAACTTAGTGGTAAAACACTACTTTTAAATGAAATTATACAGGTCTAACACCCAGCACTGTAAGCCTAGCCAAGTAAGGACTTCAGAGATTTAAGCCCCTCATTATCTTTCTCCCAGACTCACCACTGATCTTCCCTGCCCCCTATGAAGCCCTTATCCAAGTGACTGTCTCTGTTTCTGAACACAGTGGCTAGGACTCTCAGCTTTCTTGCGACATGTTGTTCCTTGCGCCTGGTCAAGCTATGTTGAGGGTTTGACTGTCACCTGGATCCCATCCCCTCACTATGGGCTTACCTTCTATGTTCTCTCCAGAGACTGCATGGGTGTTAAAGACCCCACTGGCTGATGGGACAGACCATTACGATTGGGGAGGACTGGAACTGTTGCCAGCCATTTATTTGCCTTAACTTTTGTACCTGGCCTAATCCTGCTGTAGCTGGTGGATGAACTTTTGGGATGTTCTCATTCAGCTTAACTGAGCTCTAGCCCTCACCACTTGTTATGCTAAGAACACTAGAAAGTAACATCTCAATGGTAGGAAGAGAACTTTCGCTCTGCTGCAGGTCATCAGCTGAGGCCCCACAATGCAGCCCAGCAACAGCATTGGATTACGACTTTCTGCCATGCATTCTGGGACCATAAAACCTCAAGTAACCTCTGATATGGTAAAACTTGAATCTGTGTCCTTGGACCATGGGTACCTATATGTGACATGGAATAAGCTACTTTCTTAATTGATTGTTTTCATTCCTTTTTTTTTTCTTGTAGATTCAGATCACTATTTTGTATCAACAGTAACTAGCGTACAGTGTCCGTCCCTCTCGCCAACATCATTGATTTTCCTCCCTATAATTCTTGCTGTGCCCCTTTTCCCATGAAACCTTGACTTTGATTCAATGTGACATCTGCTATATGAAACCTGAGCCTCAAAGTACAGCCAGAAAAACAATACAGAGACAGCTCCAAACCATTGCTACTTAGTCCTCGAAGCTCCCATGAATTTCCTTCCTTCACTTTTTTTTAAATGTGTGTGTGTGTGTGTGTGTGTGTGTGTTAAAGAATAGCCTTGAGTCTCATACTTGGGAGTACCATCTACTCTTTTTGAGACAGGGTCTCTCGTTGGCCAGGAGCTTACCAATTAGGCCAAACTGGCTGGCCTCCAAACCCCAGGCATCTGCCCTTCTCTACTTTCTCAACACTGAATTAAAAGCATGGCATTTTTATGTGGGTTCCTGGCTTTGAATTCAGGTCTTCATGCCTGTAAGGCAAGCACCAGCTGAGTCAGGTCCCCAGACACTGATGTCTTGTGAGTGTTTGTTTGACTCCACTTACATTTCATCGTGTAGATACTGCAGAAAATTCCTGCCACATTATCTCCATTTCCTCTTGACAGGTGATCTCACTAAGAGGTGAAACAGAAGTTCCCACTGCCCGCCTGCCTCCTCCTCTTCCACAGACTCCTGTGTTGACCCCACTGCCACATCAGTACACCATTACTTCATACTCTGTGGGAACTTGTATCCTATTTTTTTTTTTTTTTGAAGAATTGTATTTTAATTAATTAGTTGATTAATTGATTGCAATACTGTAGATTGGACCTTGGGCTTGCTAGATAAGCACTCTCCCCTGAGCTAACCCAGCCTCCCCCCTTATATTTATTTATGTATGATGTAGAGTTGCCTGGTGTTGGAATGTGTGGGTGTCCATGTGTGCATGTGGCATACATTAATACATGTGCACTTGTGTGTGTGTGTGTGTGTGTGTGTGTGTGTGTGTGTGTGTGTGTAGGCCCAAGCTTGACATTGGGTGCTTTCCTCTATTACTAGCCATCTTGGTTGTTTGTTTTTGTTTATTTGTTTGATTGTTTTGAAACAGGTTTTCTCTGGCTTAGATCAGGTTGGACTTGAACTCACAAAGACCTGCTTCCCTCTGCTTCCCAAGTGCTGGAATTAAGTCACCTTGTTTTTTGAGACAAGTTTTCTCACTGATCCAGAAGCTACTACTACTTGGCTAGGCTAACTAGCCCATGAGCTTTGGGGATCTCCCTGCCTTCACCTCCAATCCTGAGTGCTAGGGTATATATGTGTACTACTGAGCTTTGGAATACACATAGGTGCTGGGGACCCAAATGTGGGTCCTGACTTATGAACCAAGTACATTACCAACAGAGCCATCTCCTCTATCTTTTTTTATATAAAAAGATTCATTTTTATTTTTATTTATGTATATATATATGTATCTATATGTGGATATGTATGTATCAGATGCCAGCAGAGTTCAGCAGAGGGCATTGACCCCCACCCCCGGAGAGTATTGTCCCCCTGGAGCTGTAGTTATTGATCATTGTGAGCTGCTTAGTATGGGATGCTGAGAATTGTACCTGGACCCTTTGTAAGAGCTCTTACCCATGAGCCATCTCTCTAGCTCCCAAACCTTTTTATGAGACAGGCTCTTGTTATGTAGCCTGTGATATTAGTCTTGAACTTGCTCTGCATCTCAGGGTGACCTTGAACTCTCAGCCCTCTGACTAAAACCCACTAAATGGTGGTTATACTCAGCACTGTCTTATGTAGCCTATGCTGGCTTCAAATTCAGCACGTTGCCAAGGAATGCCTTAAACTGTTAACACTCTTGACTCCACCTCCCATGTGCTGAGATCACAGGTGGGGGCCACCATGCTTGGCTTTTTACTGCCTTCCTCCCCAAGCCTCCAAGCCCCCAGTCTCTAGCTACCCAATATTATCACAATACATTCAAGTTTCTAAAGTTAAAAACCTCAGTCTGGCCTTGACCAGATTCCTTCTTTCTACCTTTGTCTTTTTCTTCACATTGAAAACATAGAACATGTGTCTGTGCTGTCTGTCTCTGCCCCTTTTGTTCTGACTCCTTCTTCAGTTCATCTATCACAGTATGCCCTCTGTCCCCAAACTCTCCTCCACCATCACCCTAAAGCAATGAGTGCTCTTCCCAATGCCGCATCTCTTAAAACATTTCAGACACGTCTTTCACTGAAGCTCTAGCAGAAGGGCACCCCAATGCTCGCCCCTACTCTTATCCTCTCCCCTTTGTAATCTCTTTACCCTGTGTTGCCTAAATCTAATGACTCCTATCAAATAAGGTAAGACAAAAGTGCAACCGGGAAGGCATTGATCTGTTGAGAGCAGGCTCTAGTAGATTGTGCTGGTTTGAGAAATGTTCCCTGTAGGCGCCCATATTTGAATAAGGTCTCTCTGGTAATGGTACTGTGTGGGGATGTTCAGGAGGTACAGCCTTGCTGCAGGAAGTATGTCAGAGAGAGGTTTTGAGGATGTATAGCTTCACACATGTCTAACTTGCTCTCTCTGCTTTGTGCTTGCTTTTGAGGCTATGCGCTCTGGACTTCCTGCTACTGCCTCTGTGCCTGCCATTTGCTGAGATGCCTTCCCACTATGATGGACTCTTTCCCCTCTGGAGTCTAAGGCCAGATAAACTCTAGCTTCCTTAGGATGCCTGCAATCATGGTGTTTCATCATAGCAGCAGAATGTTGACTCATACAGACTTGCCTGTTCTCTATACCCGTGATGAGAGTGGGCTAGTTAGACTCACTTGCTCTCCTTCTCTCATTCTTGATTTTGCTTTGAGGAGACCAACCCTACAGTCTTATTCCATGAGAGGCCCTCATGAGAAGGAACCCATGTCCTCAGTTTGACACCCCTAGGAAAACAGAATGCTGTCAACTGTTTGGAAGAGGGCCACTTCCAGCCAAGCCTCCTGATTGGCCAGTGCTGATTAGTATTTTGACAGCTAATAAGAGACCCTGTAAGAGAGGATCCAGCTAAGCAATGCAGATTCCTTACTCACACAACAATATGTGGAGTAATAAAGAAGTTTGGTCCTTGTCTAAGGTTGCTGCCACAGACATAAACCAGAGTCTCCTGAATAATACACACCTACCTCCTGTCTCCCAGTCTCTTCTCTCTCCCTCTCTCCTTCTTTCCCCATAATGATTTTCTTTCCCCTCCCCTCATGTCTTGTCCGGTGCTGCAAAACTTGAGCTTGCTGGACAGGCTATTAATGTAAGCGTTGCTTTCAATTTAACAAAATCTACTGTCACCTAGGAGATGGGCCTCTGAGCACAGCTGGGGGGGGGGGAGGATTATCTTTATTGAGATGGAAAGGCTTTCCCACTGTGGGCGGCACCATTCCCTGACCAGGTTCTAGACAGTATAAATGGAGAAAGGGATCTGAGCATGCGCATGAGTTCACCTGCTCTCTGCGTCTTTCCTGTGGCTGCAATGTGACCAGTTTCCTCAAGCTCCTGCCTCTGTGACTCCTTCTTGGAGATGAACCGTGAGCTTAAATAAGCCCTTCCCCCCTAAAGTTACCTTTGTTGAGGCATTTTATTGAGGCAACAGAAAAGAGGCTAACGGAAGTGCTCTATCAGCGAACCAGATCCCTAGCTCCTGAGTGAGAAGTGTGTCTCTTGTTCTTTGGAACAAGCTGTCTTTTTTCACATTTCTTTATTTTGTGTGTAAGTGCACATGTGCCACAGTGTGCGTGACTTGCAGGAGAGGGTTTCTTCTTTTCCTTCCATCAAGTGGATCCTGGGTATTGATCTCAAGCTGTCAGGCTTGGCTGCAAGAGCCTGAATCCATCACGCCATTTTACCAGCCCATAGCAAGCATCTCTCCCACTTTTAAATTACACCCAGAGTTAACAACTTCTGTTCACATGGGGTTAGTCACCGGGAAAAACAAAAGACAAACAAACATTAAAAAAAAAAAAAAAAAAAAAAAAACTTCTTTCAGCCCTAAATACTGTAAAGGGCCAAAGACTATGTTATAAAAAAAAAATCTTGAAATATTAGATGTGATGAGTTTGAGTTGCTAAGTGGCAGCATATCCTAACTCTGCAGAGGTAGAGTTTCCTACACTTCACATTCTTCTAGAGCTTTATCACACGAGCTTCGTCTCATGTCTCTCTGTCTGTCCTGTATTATAATCTGGTAGGTTGGACAGAGGTCTGTGAACTATTTAGTAAATTATCCTGTCTGAAGTGGGAGTCCCCAGAAATGGCAATCCAGGAAGATTAGACTCAGAATTGACATTTGAAGTGGGGTGAAGGGGAATTCTGTGGGGCTGAGCTCCTAATTGGGAGATCTGGCCTTGATTCTAGGTAAATGGGGCCAGAATTGATGCTTGGAATGTCTAGCTGGTGTCAGAGAACTGGCTGTTGGGGGGAAAACCCTGTATGTATAGTCGGTACTCGGTGACAATTAGGTGACAAATGTGCTTTATTTTAAGCTGTTATTCTTGACTTTGTTGTTTTGTTTTTGAGATGGGATCTCTCTGTGTAGCCCTGGCTGTCCTGGAACTCTCGATGCAGAACCAGGCTGGTCTCCACCTCACAGAGCGCTGCCTGCCTCTGCCTCCGCCTCCCAGTGCTGGCTTTCTAAAAGCACTTTCCATGGTCAGGTACAACTTCTATTCCTCTTAATTCTGCCGTTGCCCTTAGAGCCTTTTGCTTCTTCACTCTTCCCTCCTGCTATGTCTTAAGGTTCTCTTCAGACTCTACATTTTCTATTTATAAGCCTAAATTTCTATCTCTGATTTGTTTCCTCACCAGACTTCCACACTGAATGGCCACACAGATATTCCCGTCTGTGCTTTGGTCCCACAGGGCACTCAGACACAGCAGGCCCAAACCTGAATTTGTGCTTCCCTTGAATTCCTCATCCTTCAACACTGTCTCAACTCATGACTGTCACTCAGTTTTCCCAGGTAGAAAGCTGGGACTTACTTTTTGTTTATTCTGCAATGTTTACTGTAGGTTGCGGGGGCACATGCCCACAATCCTAGCATGTGAGAAACAGAGGCAGTAGGATTGCCACAAGCTAGTGAGACCTCACGCGCACGCGCGCGCGCGCGCACACACACACACACACACACACACACACACACACACACACGCATGTTCAGGGTTGAGAGGGAGAGATATCAGGCTACAAGGTACCAAGTAGTGCTCTAGGCTCAAGGAAAGTTCTGTGAGGAGGGAGATAATGGTATAAAGTTATGTAGCCTGTGAGAGTGTATGTGTCTATCTACCCATCTCCCAAGAAGGGCTGTGGAGGAAAAATGAGCAGGTAGAGGGATACTGTGGAACTTTGGTTAAAGCATCAGGCAGATGGTGAAAATAGATCGCTTTACAAACAAGAGGCCTTTAAAAGGCCAGGACTGTGCTGTATGAACATTTTAGAGCAAAAGGACCAGTTAGGTCAGAGGCCTTGACCAGGACCCTGACTGGGAATTTGAGAGCAAGGTGGTCTGAGAAGCTTGGACAGAGAGAAACGGGAGATTATCAGAGAGGAAACTCGTGAGTCCAGACCATGCACCACCTTAACTATTGCAAGGGTTTGGGTTTTCCTCTGAGTACTACAGGGACCTGTAGGAGGGGTCGGCTCAGAGAAGTCACATGATCTTGCTGGCTACTATGTTTAGCACAGGCTGGGGAGAAATCGTCCTTGTTCTGTTTATATCTCTCAGCCCGCAGTCTATTTTTCTCACCTGTTTGTTTCACCTCTTAAATATGCAGCGAGCCATCTGCTTCTCCCAATTTCTGTTGCCTCTTCTCAAGTCAAAACAGCCACACCCCTCATTTTATTATTCATTCAGGTGACTCTTGGGGACTAGCTACTGTGCTCCAGACTTGGGAGCTTTGGACACAGCTGTGATGAAACTGACTTTGTGGCACCTATGCACTCCGTTGAATGTATTACTGTTACTGTTGTTGTTAGTATTGTTGTTGTTGTTGTTTTTGAAGCATGGGTCCCACTATGTAGCCCTTGGTGTCCTGGAAAACTTAGCTTGTAGTCTGGGCTGGCCTCAAATTCACAAGAGCTTTCTGACTGCTAGGGTTAAGGCAGGAGCCACCACATTCAGCCTGAATTTGTTATTATTTTTTAAGATTTTATTTCTTTTACGTGAGTACACTGTAGCTGTCTTCAGACATACCAGAAGTGGGCATCAGATCTCATTACAGATGGTTATGAGCCACCATGTGGTTGCTGGGAATTGAACTTAGGGACCTCTGGAAGAGCAAGCAGTCAGTGCTCTTAACCACTGAGCCATCTCTCCAGCCTGAATTCATTATTGTTAGTAACTTACTATCTCTAACACTGCTCACTTGTTCATGGTAGTTTCTTCTCAGTCAAGTGGAAGTCTGGGGGCTGGGGTATAGCTTAGATAGAGAATGTGTGCTTCAATCGTATGAGGTCTTAGTGAGCACAAACTAGTTTCCTCACCATCTATAACCCCAGGGCCTTGAACACTGCCAGTTGAACAACTAAATGAATGATGAACTCCAACAACTTGAAACTTTTTCTGTGGGACCAGAGAGATGGCTCAGCAGTTACAGGCAGCTGTTGTCAAACCTCAGAACCCGTGTTCACTCCCTGACCTACATTACAGAAGAGAGCCTGTTCCCAGAAGCTGTTTTCTGACTTCCACATGGGCACCATGGTATGCCACCTCCAATAAATAAATAAAATATAATGAAAAATGAATGTTCTTTGACTCTATCCCATGGTAAAAACTGTAGATTGTCCTGAAGCTGTTTGTATTTTAATGTTAATTCTACTTCCTCAAGAAGGGCTGCCTAGTCATATACTCCAACTAAACCTTCCCATTTTAATTAGTAAAATAAAGAAAAGCCAGTGACTGGGCAGGGGTGAGGGAGGTAGAGAGGGCTGAGAGGTTCGAGGAGGTCAGAGGACAGAGGGTGAAGGTCGTGGCAAGATGGAGTTTCCCAAGGACCAGATGTAGACCCAGGTGATATTAATTGGCGTTAAATAGCTATGAACTTTAAGAATTTTATAGGTCTAGTATCTCATATAGAAAGACAGTTTGTATCTTTGTCTATTTGATGTAATCATGTTGTGTAGAAGGTTTGTGGATTGAGAGTTGGATATATAAACCTGTATGAAAAGCTATTGGGCTGTCGAGTTGTATTTGTGGAATTTTGGGGTAGAGAAACAGCCCAGGACAGAGGCAGAGAACAGGCGGTTGAAAACCGCCAGGGAGGGGAGTTGTGCGAACGGAGTGAGATCTGGGTGGCGGCTTGGACCGGGTGCGAGAGGCTCTGAATCAGGGAGAGAGACCTCAGGGTTAGTAAAGAGATAAACCTATTTTTTATTTTTTAATATTTACTGCAACAAAGAACAGCATGTTGCAATGTGAGCAGAGGCTCATATGCATGCATGTGTGCCAGGGTATGTATCCTGTGATTTGGAGGTGTGTCCCTAAAGGCCCATGTGCCAGCAGTTTGGACCCTGGTCTATGGCACTATTGAGAAATGGTGGATCTATTAAGTGTGCTGATCTTAGCTGGAAAGATGATAAGAGCAAGTACTGCATTGGCGAGGACCCAAGTTCTGGACCCAGCACCCACGTTGAGTAGCTCACAACTACTTGTTCATATAAACATCATTTTTCTCTTCTCAGATGATGTCATTTTTCTCTCTTCAGATGATGTCATCTTCCTTTCCTCAGATGACGTCACTTTACTTTTCTCAGATGATGTCAATTTTCTATCCTCAGATGATGTCACTTTTCTTTCCTCAGATGATGTCACTTTACTTTCCTCAGATAATATCACCTTTCTTTCCTCAGATTATGTCACTTTTCTTTTCTCAGATGATGTCACTTTTCTTTCCTCAGATGATGTCACCTTTCTTTCCTCAGGTGATGTCATCTTTCTTTCCTCAGATGATGGGTAAGATGAGAGCTGTACCCCAGCTGTGAGAATACACGGCTTGGGCTGAAAGTGTTTCTTTCTCTGTTCTGACTATCCCTAGGCCTAGACCTGGAAATGTCTAGCCTCTGTACAATTTAATCTTCCAAGCTTTAACCTAGCTTCCCTGTGCTTCTGATTGGATTGCCTTGCCTGGCTTCTCACTAACTCTGGCAGTCTGTTCTAATCTTCTGACTCCTCATTCTCTGGCTTTTTCCGACTTCACTTGGGTCTAGCTTCTTCTCTCTGTAACCTGTCTCTGTAAAACTGTTCAGGTAAACTGTTGTACACACGCATCACACACCACCACCTGTGTCGAGCCTGTTGTCTTTCTCTTTTCTGCTTTTAAGTAGCCTCCCTTTCCTGTGCTGTTCTTATGAAGAGCTGGGCATATATTCTTTCTCTGACTTACTTTGTCAAATTGTTCTCTGATCCATCATTTTGTGTGCCCCTCAATTAGATGTTACTTTCAAACATGGCTGCCTCCTTCTACAAACTAACCTTACCTTCATTGTTAGGGATTAAAGATGTGCAACTAAGGGCATGTCTAAATTCCAGCAGATCACATAGACCTAGAAGGTCTTTGGATGTGATGTCTTGCCATAGCAGCCGTGTTGCTGGATTAAAATTCCTTTCCATGTTCCAGACAACCCAACACCCTCTTCTGGCCATCATAGGCATATGTAGTATACCCCACATAATACAGTACACATAATTTAAAAATAAAACGGGAAGAGTGGGAGCCTGGTGGAAAAAAGGAAATTTGGAGCTTCAGCTTCCTTCTTTTTCTTTCTTTGACATACCGGCCATAAGGCAGAAGCAGGCCGATCTGTAAGCTCAAGGCCAGCCTGGTGTATATTGAGAGTTCCAGGACAGCCAGGGGTACCCATAGAGACCCTATCAGTTGCTATAAATGAGCCTCAGGTGCACTGGTACTTGCTGGTGCTCTCTGCTGACACATGCCACGCATACCACACGCACATACATATAAATAAAATACATTTTACATTTTTTATTATGTAGCAATAAAAATATTTTATTGTGTAATATACTAACATCATAAATGTATTATATTTTATAGAACTATATATCATACAACAAATAATTTTTATTGTTAATTGGGAGGAATACAAAGTTATATATTTTATATGTTATAAAACTATATAAAATAATAGACTATTATTTTATATATAATATATTTTATATTATATATAAAACTATGCATAATAATAGACTATTATAAAAGTATGTAATAAAGTTATCTATTGTGTATAGTGTTGCATATAAATTCTTGCTATATATGTAACATTTTAGTTTTCTTAAGATTCTGAATAATTGGCAGCCCCTGAATGCAGTACAGTTTCTTGAAATAGAACTCTACGCAGGGCATTTTCTTTCTCTCCAGCGCTCTGCCCACCACTCCCTTTCAGGTCTCAGCTTCAATGTCACCTTGGGAAAGCCGTTCTGGCTCTGGGCTGGGCTGTATCCTCCTCCAGCATCCTGTGCTCATCCCTGGGTTAGTGTATTTCCTGGACCGAGTCACATGTTTTCCTCCTCCAACTGGACACTGTGGGTCCTGTCTGTGCTGCAGGGTATTCTTATCTGTCAATGTATTTCTAGCATCAGTTACCAGGCACTCTGTACAGTGTTCTGTGAATCAAAGAACAAATGTCTGGAATTCTCAGTGGGATTATTATTCTTAGCACCACTACATTCCCCAACACATAGGAAGCACTCAGGGACTACTCCTTAGTCGGGGACAGATGTGAGTTCTCATGTTCACCCAAGCAGCCTTAGGAAAAGGGCGGGTGGTCTCCAGTTCCAGTGTAGTGTGCTGTGTGTCCCTCCTTTCTGCTTGAGCAAAGGTGAGAAAGGGAGTGAAGTGTATCTGCAGCCTAGAGGCTGTGAGTTTCTTTATATGCAAGTCTGCCATGGCATGGGGAGGGGGGAGATGGATGGAAAGTATCCGCATTCTTCCTGCTGGGTGCATAGAAGCTATAAGTCAAATATCACACATTTGATTTAATAGTAAAGCCAATATTTCTCGTATGTTTTCAGTACATTTAATGTTATGGTTAATATATGTATATGTTTATTGTATATAGTCTTATATACATATATAATTATATATATCTAACATATATAGTATACATATTTAATTATATATATAATCAGACTTTTATACCATTATCTTCTCTTCTTATTTTTAAAGATTTATTTATTTATTATATATTAGTACACTGTAGCTGTCCTCAGGCACACCAGAACAAGGCATCCGATCTCTTTACAGATGGTTGTGAGCCACCATGTGGTTGCTGGGACTTGAGCTCAGGACCTCTGGAAGAGCAGTCAGTGCTCTTAACTGCTGAGCCATCTCTCCAGCCCATTATCTTCCCTTCTGAGGTGATTTGTAGGACTGGCGGTGACGTGCCAAGCAAGGATAGATAATGGAGGAAACAGATCTGCCTGTTTCTTTTCTGCAGCAGTTCTCTAGTCCAGCATCTTGGGAGATGTGGAGCAAATGCTTCCACAGATAGCTGCCCTTTACTTTTATAAACATTAAAACATTTAAAAACAAAAAATGGAAACTTTCCCAGTATACTGCACTCCTACATTGACTTTCCAAAACAGAATGTTCCAAATAGTAATCGTCCTTGCTGACAGGACTATTGTGCACACCAGCCGTTTCTATGTCATGTTGTCTATTAATGCTAGAGAGGGAGGGCAGGGTTGGGCATATGTAAGCAGATGATGTGTGGCCTGAGGCCAAGTGAGTACTGATTTTATTTTATTTTTAAGATTTATTTATTTTATGTATGTGAGTTCACTGTAGCTGTTTTCAGACACACCAGAAAAGGGCATCGGATCCCATTACAGATGGTTGCTAGGAATGAACTCAGGACCTCTGGAAGAGCAGCCAGTGCTCTTAACCACTGAGCCATCTCTCCAGCCCAAAACCTTTCTTCTTGTTTGATCAGACTCTCATTCTATAGCCCAGGTTGTCCAAGAACTCATTATGTGTGCCAGGCTGACCTTCAACTTTCAGCAATCCTTCTGCCTCAGCCTTCAGAGTTCTGGGATTATAGGTGTGAGCCACCAACCACACTGGCCTGAAAGTTATCTTTTCACAAAGCAAATCTCAAATCTCTGTGCACTCCCTCCCTTTTGTAAGGGAAGAACACAGTTTATATAGATACGTAATCATTCTGAAAGAATAAAATGGCTGCCTCCGGGAAGCAGTATTTATTAAAAAGAAAGTGAGTCACTTCATGGGGTATGTGTAAAGGGATTTGCTTGAAGGTTTAGACATTTTTAAATCCTTTCTGTTCCTGCAGCTGTCTGTGAGTTTAGTCTAAGTCATTTCTGGACCATAGCATTGGAGGGCTTTCTGGCCTTGGTTTTTAGGGTTTGGGGTACTGGAGTTGAACCCAGGCAGAGCTTACTCTAGGGCTGAGCTATGCATGCTCCCAGCCCTGCTCAGTGGTTCTGTGTGCCTACAGAATTCTTAGGAAGGTGTGAAATGGTTGCTGCTGGGCATAACCAGCGAATGAGTGAGAAGGTAAAATAGCCAGCAAGGCTTCCTATGCTCCATGCCCTGCCCCGCCCCCGCCCCATCCTTTGCCCTTCCCTTCTTCTTGCCCCTCTACACCACACTGAGGACCTCAGGGTAACCCAGTACCTGGCTTAGTCCTTTATAGTCTTTTCACTGGTTTCCCTGTGGACTTTTAATACTTAGACTGAATCCCCCCTGGCTGGAAGTTTGGGTTTTTTTGTTTGTTTTGTTTGTCTTCCAAACCAACCAGCCTCTGTGTTGATCTAAACACTTGTTTTGTAGCTGGGTAACTTTGATATGCTTTGATACCTTGTTAAAATTTGATGGCTACCAGCCTGCTAAAGAATTTGGGCTCTAGATTCAGAAAGAGATCCTGCTTCTAAGGACAGAGGCCACTGGATGGCTTCTGGCCTTCACACATGTGCACAGGTAAGCACACTTGTGTGGAGTGCACACCTGCACACAAAACCCATATACATGTTGTATATACACTCGCACAACAGCAATAAACAAATGTATGACATCTTTATTTATTTTTTGCTTTTTTATTGTCAGAAATTTTATTTAGATGGAGTCTTTTGTAGTCCTGACTGGCTTTGAACTCCATATACAGCTAAAGATAACCTTGAACACTACTTCCTAAGGGCTGGACTTAGAGGCATGCACCACTGAATCAGGCTTTGACATGTTCACTATTTCAAGACTGGTTTGCCTATGCTAGCCTCAAAGTCCTGAACTCAGTAAGTTTTCTTGCCTCAGTCTCTCTAGTCACTGCCTGCTGGAAACAAAAGAGAGGAGCCACATTGGCCTCGGTTGTTTGGGTTTTGGCACACCCTTTTTAAAAGATTATTGCCTTGCCAAATACTTTCTCTTTGTGTGTTCCTTTGTGAGACATTGAGGTCATTTTTTAGGGACTGTGGGCTTTCTACTGTCTGGCCTATGCTGTATATCTCGAGTAACAGAGAACAGGCCATTTAGTTATAGAGACAGTATGCACATCCACATCGCTTAGTATCTGTGAGGGGGTGGTTCCAGGGATCCAACAGATACCAAAATCTGTGATCCTCAAATCCTTTGTATAAAATAGCACTGACTCCAGCTCTGGATTTTTAATACCTCACACAACATAAGTGTTTATACCGTAGTATTTGAATAAAATAGTGTTAGAATCAAGACAAGAGCTCTTCCTGTAAGCGGCCAGAGGTGACCTGTAAAGATGGTTCGCTACTCCCTTGACCCAGAAAACCCCACAAAATCATGCAAATCCAGAGGTTCAGACCTTCGTGTTCATTTTAAGAACACCCAGGAAACTGCCCAGGCCATCAAGGGTATGCATATCCGTAAAGCCACCAAGTATCTGAAGGATGTCACTTTAAAGAAGCAATGTGTGCCATTCCGGTGTTATAATGTTGGCGTTGGTAGGTGCGCCCAGGCCAAACAGTGGGGCTGGACACAGGGACGGTGGCCAAAAAAGAGTGCTGAGTTTTTGCTGTAAAATGCTTAAGAATGCAGAGAGTAATGCTGAACCTAAGGGTTTAGATGTAGATTCTCTGGTCATTGAACACATCCAGGTGAACAAGGAACCTAAGATGCGCCGGCGAACCTACAGAGCTCATGGCCGAATTAACCATACATGAGTCGTGTCGTGTCCCCCCCCCCCCCCCCCCCCCCCCCGCCACATTGAGATGATGATCCTCACGGAGAAGGAACAGATCGTTCCAGAAGAGGAGGTTGCACAGAAGAAAAAGATATCCCAGAAGAAACTGAAGAAGCAAAAGCTCATGGCACGGGAATAAATTCAGCATAAAATAAATGGAGTTAAAGTAAAAAAAAAAAAAAAAAGGGAAAAAACTCCCTATGGCAAAATAGGTAGTATTTCCCAAATGTTTTTCATTCCTAGTTGATTGAATCCATTGATATGGCACTGAACGACCCGGATTATACAGCACTGACCTTGAACTGCCCTTCAGATCTGAAGCAAGGGCTTGGGGAAGGTATGGCAGGTAAAGAGGGCTCTTAGGATCAGGACAAGCTAGTGGGGACTAACAAAGTTTAGTGGAAGAGGCTCCTTTGGTCTAATCTTTGATAAGCCTTGAGTTCATGCTCTGAAAAAAGCGTCAAGGTGGAACTAAGCCAACAAATGCCCGGGGAGGCCACCACGTGGGTGGAGAAGGTATTGTGCATACAGTCCGGAGCCTGAGTCCCAGAAAGCTTAGAAGATAGTTCAGTTCGTTTAGGAGGCTCTACAGTCTTTGGGATTGGAATAGAAGTACATTGCCCTGGGAAAATAGCCCGGGATCTGGATCTAAGAACACAAATTCCAGAGCTGGAGTCTAGGAGTGTCTGTGGAAGGCTCTGCAGTCCTCTACCTGAGTTGCTGTTGTACCCAACCCTCCGTGGGTTGCGTCCCACGGGGGTGGAGTGGGGGAGGGGCACTGGTATCTGTAGGCTGAATCTAGTCCAGAGACTCATTTTTATCTCTCATGTTTTTGTATTCTCCAGAAGTGACGGCTGGGCATAGTAGTACATGCCTAAAATCATGGCACTTGGAGACTGGAGGTAAGGGGATCAAGAGTTCATGGGCACTTTGGGCTACGCCCCCACAAGTATGTTGGGACACACCTAAGGAGGCAAGAGGATTGGAAGTTTCAGGCCCGTCCTACGACATAGCAGCTTAGTAGCAATTTTTAAGCCAGCCTGGGCTACATGAGACTTAAAAAAAAAAAAAAAAAAAAAGAGGTGGAGGTGTGGGAGGCTTGAGAGATGGCTTAGACAACTCTTAGAGATGGTTGTTTCAGAGTACCCTGGTTCAATTTCCACTACCCACATGGCAGCTCACAACTGCCTGAAACTCCAGTTCCAGGAGATCCAATACCTTCACACAGACATATGTGCAGGCAAAACACTAATGCACATAAAATAAAAATATATAATTCACTAAGACAATAGTTACTAACTCACCTTCAATTCGGATCCCCGATATGTCTTAGTTCCTTATTTTTCTGTCCCTAGCCTGGACGCTGTCAGCTGTGCTGAGTGGCTGTGGCCTTTAGATTAGTTGGAACACTGACCCTTCTGTCCCTTTCACTGCCAGTTGTTTTCACATCTGCTTCACTTAGCTCACCTGACCGGCTTGGCTTGTAGCATGTGGGGTTTGCTACCTGTGTGGCTCCTGAGCACCATAGCGCAAGTTCTCCTTCCTCCCAACAGTAAGTGCTACATCCACTTGGCAGAAAGATCCTGGAGCCATCTCAACAAGGGGGTCAAAAGCTAGCAAGATGGCTCAGCGGGTAGAGGTGCTTGTCATGCATGCTTCGAGACCCGAGTTCATCCCTGGACTCCACTGAAAGGTGGGCAGAGAAAATTGACTCAACAAAGTTGTCATCTGAGATCCAGAGTGATGAGGCATGAACTGCACACACACATACTCTCTCTCTCTCACACACACATACACACTCTCACACACATACACACACTCACACATACTGTCACACACACATACACACTCACACACACATACACTCACACGCTCTCTCTCTCACACACACACCACCAACACCACACCCGTGTACACACAGATCCAAGAAAAACATTAAAAAAGTTAAGACACAAACTATTTTAGGAGACTTCCTAAGTCATCGATGATGGTCATTTTCCTGTAAAGAAATCTTTCAACAGAAGGTGTCTGTGGACTTTTACAAGCCCGTGGATGAAAGCAGGAGGTGTGTGTGTCCCACTCAGCACTTGGCTTGAAGCCTTTGGTTTTAAAGGAAAAGAGCGAAGCTAAAATACTGCTAGATTGTGAAATGTTATAAAGTGACCCAACTTGAGAATGCCAACAAAAGGTGTGTGACTGGATTTCTCAAACCTTGCCGCTGGGCTGGAGATGACAGAAGCCTGAAATGCCTCACGGGGGAAAGGCATGGTGGCCTGAGCTCAGTCTTTAGTACCCACATGGTGGAGGAAGAGAACTGACTCCAGCAAGTGGTCCTCTGATGTTCATCCATTTAAAGTGACATGTACCCCACCCACACAAAGAAATAAGTATATGTAGTAAAGTTATTTTCGAAGATAGAATCACTCAGGAATTCATAGTGGATTCTTTATTTATTTTTTAAAATGTCACATATACAAGTACACTGTAGCTGTCCTCAGACACACCAGAAGAGGGCATCAGATCCCATTACAGATGGTTGTGAGCCACCATGCTGACTGCTGGGAATTGAACTCAGGACCTCTGGAAGAGCAGTCAGTGCTCTTAACTGCTGAGCCATCTCTCCAGCCCCAGTGGTTTCTTTCTTTCCCTCCCTCTCCCTTCTCTTTTTCCCCTCCTTTCTTTAACAGGCTCTAATATATCTCAAATAGCCTTGGACTCACCATGTAGCCGAGGATGCCCTTGACTTTCTTCTGATCCTCCTGCCTCTACCTGCTCAGGGCTGGGAATATGGGTGTGTGCTACATCTCCAACTCAGAATAGGGGTTTCTGGGAAAGCATGCTGCTGAGCAGCGTGACTTTTAATCTCAACTCTCAGAAAGCACAGGAGGGAGAGATCTATATGATTTCAAGGCCAGCCTAGTACACATGTATACACAGCAAGTTCCAGGACAGCCAGCGTTACATAGTGTGAACCTGTCTCTATAAAACCAAACCAAACCAAACCAAACCAAACCAAACCAAACCAAACCAAACCAAACCAAAAAGAATGTATCAGATGACACATCAATTATTCTTCTGGACATCTACCCCAGAGAAACAGAAACTTAAGTCTTCACAGCAACCTATATACACAGACTGGGGCTCTAGCTCAGTAGTACAGCATATTTCTAGCATGTGTAAGGTCCAGGGTTTAATTCCCAGCACCAGTAAAAACCCACAACTAAATAAAACCAAAATCTGTTTCAACAATGATCATAGTAGTTTGTGTAAAAATAGCCCATAAGCTAGAAACAACTTGTATGTACATGGGGAATGGATGAGTGGACTCTGGGTTCTGAGTACAAAACAGAACACTACTCGGCAATAGAAGCAAATGAACATTTGATGTGTGTGGTAAATTATATGAAGCACAAAGGCCTTGCCTTTAGGTAAAGGTACCAATAGGAAAATGTCCCATTAGGTATGGGCTACATAGATCAACAGTGGAGTGCATAAGTCCCTAGTACTGCTAGAAAAAAGGTCTCTCTCTCTGTCACACACATACCTCACATTATAGTTCATGGTGGCTAAGGAGGGGAGAAGGCCATGTCCACGGGTAAAACCTTCTCTTCAAGGGCATATTTTTGTCCAACTAGGGTCACTCCCTATAGTTTCTACTCTGTTTCTCAGTAATATGAAACTATGATATTTTATCAATCCCTTGCTAGGGTTAGTACCCCCAGGATCTAATCACCTCACAAGTGCCCCATTTCTGAACACCGTTGCACAGAGTACTAAACACAGAGCTGCTGGGGAACATTCAGACACAAACCACAACAGGTGGCATGAGGGGGTTCTTTTGTTATCAAAGAGTGGTTGCTTTTTGGGGGAGGGCAGTGTTGTTTTAAGACAGGGTTTCTTGGGCTGGAGAGATGGCTCAGTGGTTAAGAGCACTGACTGCTCTTCCAGAGGTCCTGAGTTCAATTCCCAGCAACCACATGGTGGCTCAGCCATCTGTAATGGGTCCCAATGCTCTCTCTCTTCTGGTGTGTCTGAAGACAGCTACAGTGTAGTGCATATATATATATATATATGTTTCTCTGTGTAGCCCTGGCTGCCCTGGTCTACAGAGCAAGTGCTCTGTAGACCAGGCTGACTCTAGCTGTTCGTCCTGAGTGCTGGGATTAAAGGCATGCATCACTACTGTATGGCTGCCTTTCCTTATTGCTTTAATGTGGTTGAGTGGGGAGAAGAAATTAAGATGGAAAGGAAGCAAGCTGAATGGCTAAGACTGGTATAGGGAAGGTAAGTAAACAGCAGTATGGATTAAAAAAAAAAGGACCAGGAAGTGTTTCTAAAGGTTTTTAACCTATTAAGAGCCTTCAGTCACTCTTACTTTCAAGGCAAGGTCTGTAGTCTTATTCCCTCTGCCCATTTTAGATGGTTGTTTCTTCATTGTCTCTTAATTACGTTCAGAAACATAGAGTTAGATCTATGGCAACCCTACTCATCTTAGTCCATTGGGTGTAACCCTAGGCTTTCAATTCCTTCTAGTCTTTAGCTTCTCCACAGCTCAAACCTGAAAGTTAGGTTCTTTGCTGCCAGAGGGTTTTTTTTTTTTTTTTTTTTTTTTTTTAATATACATGAATTTGATGTCATTGCAGTTGCTAGAAGTTGCCAGAAGGCTGTCCTCCAGATAACTGTCCCCTGCTCTACCGTATATCACCGTTTTGTTATAATTAGCATTCAGAATATGCACTGTCACCTTATTAAAATATATATATATATTTTGGTGGAGATAGCTCATGGAGAGTTTATTGTAAAGCTGTTGGCTCAACCCTGCTTTTCTTAGTTATCTGTGCTTGAATTTAGCTGAACTTCTGAGCCTCAGCTACTTCAAATGGCATCATGATTTACTAAGGCTAATGCCTGAGGGAATATTAACCTTGCAGACAGTAATCTAATTCAGTGTCATCACAAGTGCATAATGCGGGAGTTTGGAGATTGGCCAAAAAGCACTATTCAAATGAACATTCAAGGGATGGGGAGGTGGGTGTGGACAAGGGGAGAATTCCAGAAATGGTTATGTAGATATTTTAATGTCCTTTCCCTCTCACCTCAAAGGTTTAATATTGCCGAGAGGTGCTAAATAAAGCCTTGGGATTGTGATGAAGAAATCCTAATGAGGTGTGCCATTTCTCATCAAGTTCCGATAACTGTCCCACATCCACAGAACACATTACGTTACCTAGCTGACCTCGTACTAGTGTGTGGGTACAAAGATCAGTAACTAAGCCCTCCCTTTGTATAGACAATTTAGGGTCTTGGTGTTAGTTAAATGAGGGCACTCCAAAAAGCCATGATTTAGTGAAGGTCATCAAAGGGGCTCCAAAAGATGGGTCAAATAAACAACCTTAGGTATGTATAGATTATAACCAAGTCTTTGCTGACGTGCAGACCGAGGTTTGGGCCCAACGAAGTTCTGACTGGGATCTCTTGCTTTTTCTCGGTGTCCACATCCTGCATCGTGGGTTGCAGACTCCAACCAGGCTTTCTAGTTTGAAGGGTGCAGGATTGCATCTTCCGGAAAAAGAGGAGAGGCTAGGTAAGAGAATAAAAGAAAGATCCAAGAAATCCCGGCTAAACCCTTCATCTACGTTCCCGCCCC
This sequence comes from Micromys minutus, assembly GCF_963924665.1. Taxonomy (NCBI): domain Eukaryota; kingdom Metazoa; phylum Chordata; class Mammalia; order Rodentia; family Muridae; genus Micromys; species Micromys minutus. The sequence goes on along the minus strand of NC_137976.1, from coordinate 59,404,266 downwards.
TTCCACTTCCCAGGGCCCGGACCGCTATTAGTCCCCATTTTTCACTGTTAGGGGTGCCAGGCACGCACCCAGCCTCAAGGGGAGGACGTTCCTCCCAGTAGCTTTTCCATCTCCTATTTATTCCAAAGCGTTTTCCTTTCAGGCCCATCGGGGGACCCCCCCAGCACGGGGCCAGCTTCCTCGGCTACGCTGCGCTGCTGACACGCAGGCGCCGGAATCAAAGCCACGCTAGGTCTCCTCGCCAGGTCTCCTCGCCAGGAGAGGGCGGGCAGCCCGGAGCGCTTCCTGTGTGCGAGGCTTCCCACAACCCACCGCGCCGGCAGCGGCGGCGACCGCGGTGACGCTCTAGCCGCGCCATGTCTGCCTCTCGACTGCTCTGGGAGGAGGAAGAGAAGGAGGAAGAGGAGGAGGAGGAGGGGGAGGAAGAGGAGAAAGGCGCAGGGGTGGGAGCTGTCGCCTGAGCTGCCACAGCAAAAGTTCTCTCCCCTCCCCCTCGCCTTCCTCGCCGGGCCCGTGGGAAGGTCGGAGCTGCCGCCGCCTGCAGTCAGTGACCGCGCGCCTCGGCGCCAGCCCGCGGTAAACGCTCGGCCTGGCAGGCCCGGGCCCGGGAGGGCGGGGGAGGGGAGGGGGCGGCGCGGGGGGGGGGAGCGCGGCCTGACCCGCAGGAGTGGCGGGCCAGATGGGGGGCGGCCCGGGAGGCGGCGGGCTCAGGCCGCGGGAGCGCGGGGCTGGGGGACGCGAGGATGGTGGGTCGGGGCTTGGAGAACGGAGAATGACGGGGGCGGCGGAGGCGAGCGGGCGGCCTCCGAGGCCTGCGGCTGGTGTCGGGTAGGAAGGAGGTGGGATGCACGCGGGGAGGCCTCGGGGTGCCAGGCTGTGGGCGAGGAGGCCGGCCAGACCCCAGGGCTCTCCGCCGTCTTGGTGCAGTGCATTATGCACCGCAGGCCTCGGTCGCCGCCGCTGCCTCGGTGTGCTCTTTGGCTGCAGGGAAGGGCAGGGGCTGGTGAAAGGGGATTGCTTGCAGGAAGCATAGTGGGAGTGCGAAAGGGGAGAAAGGGGCCGGAGGGAAGATGCTGGATAGGTGGAGGAATGCCGGGGGTGGTTGTGGAGCAGTCTTGAGGATTCTGGGGGTGTTCATTGTGCAGATATGTTAGGTGCTTCATTATGGAAAGGACCGAAGCGTTTCCAAGGCAAGGGAAAAAGGCTAGAGTAGTTTCTACGAATAGAAGGAAGAGCGTTTGGAGCCAGAGGAGTGCTAAATATTGGAGAAGATGCAGGGACTGCATAATAGAATAGACAGATGTAGCATAATTATCAAATGCTGGCCCAAGGTCTAAAGAGTTATTCCAGATGGGCCAGAGTGGCCTAGTTCGGAACCTGTTTGGGCTCTTCAGTAGATGACATCCGGTAAGTGTGGGTCCCCGCTTGGTTGGGGTCATTGAGAATTAGTCACTTAGCCTGTAGATTGGTTCGAGACATTTTAGTGCCGCACTAGTGAACTGAAAAATCTTTGAAAGAGACCTTGAAACCGACTGGCCTATGGGGATTCTTGAGGCCACGGAGTTGAGAATGTTAGCAGATTTGCAGTATTGTCTGTTACCGGAGGGTGGATGAACACTGTCCTGGCAGGCACTGGAATAGGATTTAACTTGGCTTGGTGGTTTTCTTCATCATTGCCTAGCTTATGTTGTTCCAGAATAGCTGGTGCCGTATTTCAGCCTAGGTTGCAGGACACAAGATTATAATTGTCCGAGTTGAGAGTTGGTGCATTATAGTCTGGTCTTTGGAGGCTCCATCTGTGGCCCAAAGAAGTCTAGTTGAATTGGTTCTATCCCTCGGGTTGGCGGGAGATCCTTTTCCATTCACAATTCCTGATGGACTCTATCGCAGAGGCATGATGTTATTAAGGAATATAACATCTGCTGTAAAAAGTAGGCATAGAGGAACTAGACTATCTGTGTTGCTCTTAGCTTGTAAGGAGGTTGAGAGTGGTTATCATGATGCCTAAGGGAACCTGAAGTGACAGGATGGGTCTAGGTATGATGAGGAGGGACAGTTCCTACGTTAGGAAACCCAAGTTCTTTTTGTTGCATTTACTGAATGCACAGTAGACCGTATGTTTAAGAAGGAGCACTGGGTGAGGACAGTGTCTTGTCTTTGTTTTGTTTTTGTTTTTTTTCTAGACAGGGTTTCTCTGTGTAGTTCCGGCTGTTCTGGAACTTGTTGTTGTAGACCAGGTTGGCCTTGAATTCAGAGCTCTACCTTCCTCTGCCTCCTTTAAGGCATGTGCTACTGCTGGGCTAGAGCAATGTCTTAAATTTTATTTAGATAGTATTCACCTTTTGTTATTAAGAGAAATTACATAATATGTTGTGGTATCACTTCAGCTGAAAAGATGAGTGTGTTAAATGTGACAAATCTTTTTTTTTATGAAAGTTGAAGGAAAAGAGAATAATGGGGAAAATGAAATGACATTTGGGAGAGGGAAGGGGAACTCAGGTGTCATTGATTTCTTTAGCAAGGACTTCATTTCTTTAGCCAAGATGCTGCTAATACTTAAAGTGGGGAGATTTCTTTCATGTAATTTTTCTTATAGAAATAACTGGAATTTTTATTTTAAAAAAAACTTGGGAATTTTCCTGTCAGTACATTTAAATTTGCTCACTTTTAATTCAAGATTTTATTTTTATTTATGCATATGTATTTGTCTATATCAACATATGCCATGGACATGAGGGTACCCAAGGAGGTTAGAAGAGAATGTTGGATCGCTCGGAGCTTGGGCGACAGACAGTTTTGAGCTGACTGATGTTGGCACTGGAAACTGAACTTGGGTCCTTTGGAAGAGCAGGAAGTACTCTTACTAGCTGCTGCTTTGGTCATTTTTAAAAAGGGCTTATTTGCTATGATGCACCAGTTTTTACTGTCATCATGGTGTTTGTGGCTCAGTTTTTCCTCTGCTGCACTAGCATTGTGTATTGTCATTGCTTTTACTACAGAGCACCAAATACAGTATGCTGTTTTTGTATGCAAATAATATGAATATTTACATAATTTTAGAAACTGGTTTGAGAGGACTAACAATGAAAAGTACCCCGTTTAATGCAGCTTTGCTTTCTAAGGCTGCTGCCTGCTGTACTCTGTCTCCTCCCTCCCACCCCCAGTTCCGAGACAGGGTCTGGTCTCCCTGCGTAACTCGGGCTGATATGGAACTGGCTTTGTAGACCAGGCTGGCCTCAAACTCAACAGAGATCCACCTGCCTCTGCCTCCCAGGTGCTCCGATTAAAGGTCTGCACCATCATGCCCAGTGTGCTTTTTTGTTGATGTTCTGAGACAGATTTATGTCACTCAGGCTGGCCTCTTTAGTATGTAGGAAATATGACCTTGACTTTCTGAACCTTTTGCCTTTGATCTTTGGCATTACAGGTATGAGTTCCACATCTAGTTTCTGCAGTGCTGGGAACTGAACCCAGAACTTTTTTTTTCTTTTCTTTTCTTTTTTTTTTCAATAGGGCTTTTCTGTGTAGCCCTGGCTGTCCTGGAACTCATTATGTAGATCGGGCTGGCCTGGAACAGATGCTGAAATTAAAGGCCTGGCTGAACCCAAGACTTTTTTTGCATGCTGGGTAAGTCTTATAAACTGAGCTACAACTCCAGCCCACAATTTTTTTTTCTTACTCATATTCTCACCTTTCACCTTAAGAAAATAAACACATAGCAGGGTCTGGTGGAGTACATCTTTAATCCTAGCATTTGGGAGGCAGAGACAGGCAGATCTCTGTGGGTTCGAGTCCAGCCTGATTTGCTGGGTTAGTTCCAGGACAGTCAAGGCTAAATCAGGGCTCAGTTACAGAGAGAAACTTTGAGTTATGAAAAAAAAAAAAAAAAAAAAAAAAAACCCAAACCATACTTTATACAAAGTAACAGGTTACTGCATGGCATTTCATACATGCATATAATCTCTTTGATCATACTGATCTCTGCTGCTTGTCTTCTGTTCTCCCCCACATTTGTCCTCCGTCACAGGCTGCTGGTTCTAAGCATTAACTTTTTTGTAGTTCATGTTTTTCTCTGGCTCTCCCAAGTAGTTGGTAGGTTTTTATCATTTCTGTTCTTTGGTTTATGGAACCATGCCACCATGCTCTGCTCCGTCATTTCTCTCTTTACCAGAATGACATCATCACTTTGGATCATGACTACAGAAGTCAGCTTTCCCTGAGTGAAATGGATGAATGTCATTGATGTCTTTTATTTTTCATCCTTCATTCTGATCTTCAGTTATTTATTTATTTTTTGTATTCAATGGCTTATGCTTTCAAATGATGTACCTTGATGCAAAAAAAATATTTTTAAGTTTAACTTTTATTTAAAAAATTGAAATTATTGCATGTTTGTGGGCACATGTGTAGCAAGGTGAGTGTGTGTGGAGATCAGAGGAGAACTTTAGGAGTTAGTTTTTCTCCTCAACCTTAGTGTAGGTTCCAGGGATTGAACTCAAGTCATCAGGCTGGCTAGCATCATTAAGCAGTAAAGTACATTTACCCGCTCAACCCTCTCAATGGCCCTACCTAACTAAGCCTTGAGTTTTAAAGGCTGAAAAACTCAGTTTAGAGGTTTTAAGCCAACTACTTTAGGATGTATCTTTTGACTTCCCACTATATTAGAAGAGGCTTTAAATTTCTAACTTTAAAGAGGGAAGGGAGGTTTTGTTAAAGTAGTATTAAAGAAGTATTGGGTGAAATGAGAAAGAGGGACTTGGATCCAAACAGGATTTGTAGGAAACAGCATCTTGGCAACATCAGCTTTGCCTGCTAGAGATGAGGAGTTGCTTGAAAGTAGTAATTGCTTGTTCATCTTGGAATCACCTACCAGGCTGCAATATTTTTTGATGGTCTCCTGGAGAGTTTTAGTTGGTGAAATGTGGCAATGTGTTAAAATGACCCCTTAATGTTCATTCCAGGGGTCATTCACTCGTTTGAGATAGGACCTTGCTAAATAGTTCCAGACTGGCCTGGAACTTGCTAATGTCCAGGCTTACCTAGATCTTGGAATCCCTCTGCCCCTTTTCGTCTGTCTTTTGAAGTACAGGCACACATTACATGCCTGGCTATAATTTTTTTTAAGTTGCACTGTGTGTGTGTGTGTGTGTGTGTGTGTGTGTGTGTGTGTGTACGTGTACGTACACATGCACCACTAAGTTGGAGGACAACCTGAGTGAGTCAGTTCTACCTTGTGGGTCTGTGGGATCACCAGGCTTTGCAGTGAACTTCATCCTCCACTGAGCTATTTCCCTGGCCCCTCACTATAACTCTAACATGTTTTTATTAAGTAAAGGAGTGGTGGGGACATGATGGACAAATCTATGTTGCTTATTTAGAAGAAAGGAGTCATTAGGGCTGGTAAAATTGCTCAGCTGGTAAAAGTTTGTTGCCAGGTCTCATAACCTGAGTTCAGGTCCTGGGACCTGTATAGTAGGAGAGAGCTGATCCTTGCAGACTGTCCACTGACCTCTACATGCAGTGGCACGTACACACAGGATAATAACAAGTAGTAAAAAGATTGGAGTCAGTGTTTTCAAAACTGTGGAGTTGAAGTCAGCACTATAAATATGGGGAGTAAGAAGATACTGTTCTATTTCTTTTAGTAAATCTTGTTTAAGTAATTGTACTCTTACTATTAATGTCAATATTTCTTTCACATGTAGGTGTGAATATTGAATATTCTATTTTCTTCTGTTCATTATACATATCCTCCCCCTTGTTATTGCAGATTACAATTAGGGTCTTGTGCATGTTAGGCAAAGATTCTGCCATTGGCCTAGCTGTATTCTCTTTGCATATTCCTTTATATTAGTTCTCTCCCTTGCCTTCTCTTTGAAAATGTCGATTAGGTTGTAACCTGTTCTAGAACTTCAACTTTATTTAATCTTGAGGAAAGTTAACAGCTTGTTTGCCTTTTAAAAACTATCTGCTGAATGATTGCTAGAAGGCATTATTAGTTGTAGCACTCCTGAGGCAGAGGTAGGAGGCTCTCTGAGTTTCAGCCAGCCAGGGGTACATAACAAGCCTTGTCTTAATGAACAAAGCAACACAAGAGTGTGTCTGTGAGTTTGAGTTTGAGAACATGTAGGAAAACAGGTATTTATTTGGTTGGATACTTTGCATTTGTGAAAGAAGATGGAATAGATTAGATTTGAGCTCTAATCCTGCATAAACGTAGAAGGGGTAAGATCAAAGAGCCTTTTCTAATCAGGGTGGTTTAATCTGGTCTGGAGAAGGACACTATTGTTGCACAGTTTTCATTTATATATATAAAAGCATCACTAGATGTCTTCCAGAGTGAACCCTTTGGGAGTTACGTTCTGAGGGAACTAGATTGTGCACATACACAGTGATCACAAGTGTGCCACAAACAGCAAAGTGTGGCATAAGAAAATGTCCACTGTTCCTGAAGTTGTAGGAATATTTAGCCGTGGAAGACCCTGGGACTGCATTGCAGTGCTGCAGAAGTGGAATTTGAAAGCCTGGTGTAATGGTGCAGACCTGTAACTCTAGTACTTGGAGACAGAGGCAGGAGGATCCAGTTTTCTGGGCCAGTTTGGCTTTCCAGAGTCAGTCTGGGATATATAATGCAATCTTGTCTCAAAAAAGAAAAAGAAAAGAATTATAAATATATAAAATAAATTTAAAACATTTTAAATTATTATTTTTAAATATTTATTTATTTATTATATACACTAGCTATCTTTAGACACACCAGACAGAAGAGGGGATCAGATCTCATTACAGATGGTTGTGAGCCACCATATTGTTACTGGGATTTGAACTCAGGACCTCTGGAAGAGCAGTCAGTCCTCTTAACCACTGAGCCATCTCTCTCTCCAGCCCCTAAATTATTTTTTTAAAATCATTGGAGATGAGATATCTAAGATCTGTGGGGAATGGTGTTGTATTTACATGATGACAGTAAATACAAGTATATAAACACAGTAAGAAATACAAGGTATATTTCACTTAATGCCTGTGTGTATGAATATGTGTATATGTAAAACAAAAAATTTATAATATAACTGAAACCATATTTACTATGGTGGATGCTTTTATAATAGTATATGCTAGTCTCTTGTTAGAAAGTTGTTTCATTACTAAGTGTATATGGGTGTTTTTGTCTGCGTGCATGTCTGTATCCATGTTCATGCATTGCCCCTGCAGATCAGGAGAGAACATTGGATCCTCTAGGATTGGAGTTAGAAACAGGTGGGAGCTGCTGAGTGGGCTGGGGGTTAAACCTAGGTCATCTGGAAGAGCAGCTCATTCTCTACTGCTGAGCCATCTCCCTAACAGCCCCCCTTTTTTTTTACATTTTTGGTTGTGAGCCTAACCTTTTTTAAAAGATGGAGTCTCACTATGTATAGTCCTGTTTCACTATATAGACTAGGCCTTTAATTTAGAAATTTATCTGCCTCTGCTTCCTAAGTACTTTGATGAAAGATATGTGCCACGATGCCCAGAAAAATCTCCCCTCCAAAAAAGAAAACTGACTTAAGGGGTTTGGGTTAGGAACATAATTATCATGTATGAAATGGGTTTCAATTGCTAAATAATCATAACCTGTAGTTTAAGTACAGAGGGGTTAATTCATGAGTAGAGCATATTATGTTTTAAAGTAGGAAGAGTTAGTTTGAGTTGGGTAGAATATTGATAAGTAGTTTGTATTTGATGAGTTAGTGTTGTGCTTTGTAGGCAAACAAGTTTTTTTTTTTTTTTTTTTTTTTTTGTCTTAGCCCTTGTATTTACCCATTCTGTGATTGCAGAGAATTATTTCCTTTTCTGAATCTCCACATTCTCATTGGGAAATTCATATCATTGTACCTTTCTGACTAAGGTTATTGTGGGGATTTGATGATGAAAATAAAATGTTAGCAATAACTTTGAAGTATGTCAACATATCATTAATGTGTAACTATAGAATTTTGATTAGAGAATTACTAAGAACTATATGTTAGACAGAATTGACTGATAAGTTTTTTTTTTTTTTTTTCTTTTCTTTTCCTTATATCCTAGGCTAGTGCTCTACCAGTGGGTTATGTGCCCAGGCTTATTTATTTAATGACAATGATATACCATATAGCATTGGGGCAGTGTGGTAGGAGATGAGTGGACCAGTTGGGAGGCTCACAATGAAATTCAGAAGGGCTTGAGTTAGTAGCAGCAGTCATATTAGAGATGAGAGGGTGGCATGGGGTTATTGCCGTGGAGAGACTGGCTAGCTAGTTTCAGATGACAGCAGCTGAAGTTGGATTGTATTTTTGGGTAGAATAGTGGGGTACATAATAACCGACAGTTTCTTTCATGTAGTAAGAGTTTTTAGTAATTTGCTGTATGATTAAATACTCAAACTGGGATGTAAGGGTTAGGTTACAGGATATTTTTGATGGACTGCCAGAATTGACTTAGGAATCTGTACATTTGTGCTGTATAAGGTTTTATGGTAGGCAATGAAAGAATACATCTATGTTTAAGAACATATGGTCCATTTTCTTCAGGAACTTATCTAGGGACAAATATATGCATCATCTGTGACACAAGTAATATGACAGCTTTGATCAGGCCTTGTGGAGGAATTGGTGTGTACCTTAGAACTTGAAGGATAGGTTAGACTGTAGGTCAGATGATGAGGGCCATAGAAATGGCAATTCTGGATGTGTTAAGGGGTTGGTGGTTTAAATTGTCTATAATTATGGTTCATGTTGAGGAATGGAAAGAAATAAAGCTAGAATATAGTAGCAGGAAAAGCTCCAAATCCAGACCAAAGTGGTCTAAAACATTTTATTTATTGTAATAGGCCCAGTAAAGTGCTCTAATCCTAAAGGCACAGGATAATATGTTTTAAAACTTATTTTTATGTATTTATTTTTACATAGCTACCTTCTAGTTTAATATATACGAGGTTTCTAACATTTCTTCTATTCCCATAAGTTCCCTATGTGCCACCTCTAAGTAGGAGGATATGTTCTCCAAACCACACTTACTATTCTAATCTCTATTGTAACAGTGTAGTTCTGTGTGACTTTGAACTTATAAATGTGGTCTTACCTCTGTCTGTTTTCTTTTGCTCAAGTCATGGCTGTGAGATTAATTTCTGTTGCATGTAGCAGTGATTTATTGGTTTTCATTTCCTTCTTAGTTGTCTTCTATGTCACTGTTCCACAGTGTATTTACCTTTTTTACAGTTGTTGGACAGTTGTAATTTGGGGAACTCAAAGGATCTTTAATTTAAGATATAATGGGGCACCACTGATAGAATTTTGTTTTTATTGATGAGTTTTGACTGGAATTAAGAAGAGGGTTTAAGAATGGAGTCTTAAGACATTTTCCTTGTGTGATAGAGACATGATTGAAAGACATTTACAAGGCTGTGTCAGAGTGTGATGTGTGGAGGATGTAAGTTGGCAGTCATGATGGTAAGAATAAAAAGTGGTTGAGGGCTGTAGTGCTGTCAGCAGGGGTGAGTGTCGGTGAGTTAGACTGTCTCAGTGTTGTAAGACATTGGGCCAGGTGTAGGGTCACACCTGTAGTCCCAGCACCAGACTGGGTGAAGTAGGAAGACGCCGTGAATTTGATACCCACATAGTGAATTCAGGGACACCCTGGGCTACATAATAACTACATAACTAAATAGAAACATCAAGGGTAGGTTATCTAGCAAGAGTTAAAAGTACTGGACAAAGCTCTAAGAGGTCCAGTAGAGACTTGAGAATACATTTGTGGCTTGGTAGTTGACATTACTACTGGATTTGGTAGGGCACTTTGGTGGCTGTGAAATAATTTGGACTAACAATTTAAGTGTTAACTAAGCAGTATTTGGGCTGGAGAGGTGGCTAAGTGGTTAAGAACCAGGTTTGATTCCCAGCACCCATGTGGTGGGTTAAACTGTTCATAACTCTGGTCCCAGGGGATCTGTCACCCTCTCTTCTCCATGGGTACTGCATGCATGTGGTACACAGATATATATGAAGACAAAATACCATACATAGAAATAAATAAAATGTATTATTATTATTTTTTTGGGTCTGGTTTGTTGTTGTTTGAGGCAGAGTCTCTCTACATAGTTCTTGCTATTCTGGAACTCACCATGTAGACTTATTACAGCCACCCAATAATGACACCGAAACTAGCTTGTATAACTTACTAATCCTGTCTATACTAGTCTGTGTTTGCCACAAAGCCTGTTACCTTCAACTCAGTCATCATTCGTCTGATTTCCTCCATGGCTAGGTGGCAAATCACCACTGCATCTCCATTCCCCCCACCCCCCCAGAATTCCTATCTCTGCTGACCCACTTTTCCTCTCCTGCTATTGGCTGTCCAGCTCTTTACTTAATCCTCAGAAGGTGATGGGGAAGAGTTTTTACAAAATACTTAGGACAGGTGATGAATAAAAATAACATTACCAAGGTCTAGCCTGTACTCAACTCTGTGCCAGTAGAGAAATCAACATTTGAATAATACAAAGACAACCTTTACACAGTGCATAAAAAGATTATTTCAATATCTCTGTATAACCCTAGGTGTCTTGGAACTCACTACATAGACTAGTCTGGCCTTGGACTCACAAAGATCTACCTGCCTCTTGCCACCCAGTGTTAGCATTAAAGGCATGGGCCACTGTACCTGGCTTTATAAATACATAAAATAAAATAAAAAATTAACATATGTTAAGATTCCTTAGGAATAACATGTTGAGGCAGAGGATGGCAAGCTTATTCTGGGGAGCTGCGGAAGATAATCCATATGAAGGAAAGGGTGGAGGCAGTATTAGGAGGGAGGACATTTTATAAAGTTCTACAATAGAATTAGAACACTCACTTCACAGCAGCAGAGACCACACGAACCAGGACTCTTGTAGAGGAATGCTGTGTAGAATAATACTTGTATAAACCAAGAAAGGTCTTTAAGTGTATGCTGAAGAGGTGAGGACTTGAGTGGGGGCCAAGGGCTAGTACATAGAACCCGGCTTTTCTTTGTGGTCCTCAAGAAGGCAATCACTGGGATGCATGAAGTTTACTTAGTGGATGAAGAGAGATGGATGTAGGAGTTGTATTGAGTTAACTTCAGGAAGCATGGATACTTTAATCTGAAACTGGAGGCAGTAAGTAACGGATAGGTGAAGGAAGCAGCAGCATTTTAGAAGCTGTAAAGAGGATTACAGGTGCCAAAGGTATGATCTGAGATTTTCATGGAAGGACTTGAGTATTTGGGTGGGATTAAGCGTTTAAGTATGGAAATGCTTTAGATTAGTTGATGGGATGAATAGTTATATTTAGAATAAACCATGGAAGAGTCGGTGGCTTTCTGCTGCTGTTCTTAATCCCTAGTGTGTGTGTGTGTGTGTGTGTGTGTGAGTGTGTGTGTGTGTGTGTGTGTGAGTGTGGAGAAAGCAGGTGAGGGTAGACTCACTGAGGAGACAGTGAGTGTGGTAGAAGACTGACCTTCTGAGGAGAGCAGGACTGAAGGACTGCTAGCTTCATGGTGTGTAGGGAGTAAATAAAGCTAAATTCCAGGAAACAGCAGGGGTAAAGCAAGGCATGATGATGCCAGTACTCAGTAGGAAGACAGTTCAAAATTAGCCCGAGCTACATCACAAGATTCTGTCTCAAAGAGATGAAGTACACACTCACACACAGACACACACACACACACACACACACACACACACGTATATGGTTGTGGCTAAGAAATGAGAATCTTTGAAATTATGAAACACACTGAGCACTGAGTTGATGGGTTGTCTTTTAGTATATATATGTGGTTATTTGACGTGAGATATCTTTAGGAAATGAAGGTAGGAAAGTTTTTGAGCATGTTGTTGAGCTCACTGAGAATAATGGCTAGTCTAGAGCAAAGCAGAATTGAAGTCATTGGAGGAAGTTTTTCAGAGAGTGGTGGATGGTGCAGACGGGATGGTGGATAGCGGGAACTGCCCACCAATCCTTTAGTGATAGAGTAGTAACAGGAGAAGCAGGAAGATACTTTATTAGGCTGATGGAGTAGGAGAATGGAGTTTAGACATTAGAGAAGCAGTTTATGCAGGAAAGGGTGACTTTGAGAAGAGGAAGTGGTCACAGCAGTCTGGTCAAGAGGTAAAAAGTCTCATTGTTTCTGAGGTAATGAGACTGAGAGAAACAGACGGATTTGTTATAGACAACAGTTCTTTGATTTTTCTGTACAAAGTAACATTTGTAGAATCATAACCCTTCATATGTACTATTCTGATAAACTTATTTGAGAGATATGTGGACTAGAAAGGAAACATTAAAAATGAAGTATATCAGAGATGAAAGGAAAGGCTTGTATTTTTGACCATAGAGCATGGACAGGGCCTCCCCATTTTTTTTTTTTTTGAGAGATGGCCAGTAGTAGTCTGGGGTGTCCTGCTGTGTGTGTTAAAGGGTCACAGCATTAGGGAGGTTGAGAAGTACTGGGTTAAATACATAGACTGGACGTGAGGTCAGAGAGGACATGGGTGTGATTACAGTTAAAGTAAGGAGGAAGAGAAGAGCAGTTTACAGGAGCAATGTGGAGAAGATGTGCTAACCTCGAAACACTACTGCATATATAGTGAGATCCGGGATTGACACGGAAGGAACAGCTTAGAAGGAAAGGGATAGACATCTGCTGAGGAACTTAATATGCCCCTGGTATGTCATGCCTTTTATCTAATATTTATTTATTTTAGCTTTTAAATAAGAGCCACAATCTTATTTTTCGATAAGCTGGCCTGAAACTTTGATCCTCTCAGTGGTTGAGACTATGTGCACTCCATACCTCACTTATGCCATATACTTTCTGTTTTAGATTTATTTATTTTATGTAGTGAGTACACGGTCACTGTCATCAGACACACCAGAAGAGGGCATCAGATCCCATTACAGATGGTTGTGAGCCACCATGTGGTTGCTGGAAATTGAACTCAGGACCTTTAGAAGAGCAGTCAGTGCTCTTAACCGTTGACTGAGTCGTCTCTCTGGCCCCATCAGCCATATACTTTCTTAGTTTTAGGAGTTTGCTTCCCATTTCTTACCAATGTATAGATGCCTCCCCCACACAATTCTAAATATGTTTTCTTGGCTTGTTTCTATTTCTTTAGTTTTTTTTTTTTTTGATAATTTTGTACACATATATTCTAGTCTTATCTACAGAACAGCTCTAAGGCATTGACTTGCTAATCTCAAAGACAAAATATAGCTTAAGTGGAAACTTCACCACCTAAAAAAGAAATCCTTTATCTCTGTATACTTACCATGATTAATGATAATTAAGACCAACACCAGGCCTCTTATTTGCTTGGATCTCTGCTTCCAAACTTAACTTGCCTAGCTCTGTAATAGTACTTATTTTTGTCAAATTTAATTTTCTGTCACCTTTTTCTTTATACTATCAAGGATTTTTTTTTTTTTTAGAAAGTATTTATTAGTGTATGTGTGTGTTGCATATAGAGTTTGAGGGTGCCTGTGGAGCTGCCTCTCATTGCTGTGGGTTTGGGGTATGAGTGGTTCAAATGACTTGAATTTTTGTTTGTAGAGCCTTGAACTCACAGAGATCCATTTATCTCTCTAACTTCCTAATGTTGGGATTAAAAGTGTGTGCCACTGCCACCAGCTTAGAAAGTATTTTTAAAGATTCATGTCCAAAAAAACCCAAACCAAACCAAAAACAGATTTATGTTAAGTTGTTGAGGGTAGGGTTGGAGAGAAGGGGACTGGAGGTATGGCTAAGTGGTGAAGGTTCGATTTTATCCCAGTACTGTCAAAAGAAAAATCAAGGGCTGGGCCATACCTAGAAAATGGATTTTTAAAAGTGACTCCTGGAATTTCACAGAATGCGGACGTTAGGCTTGGAAATATTAACTTTGAGAGAACCAGAAAAATGAGTTATTTGGCAGGAGCTGGTACAAATTATAAAAGTTAAATTTGGTGAGATTTTGAATAGCAAAGTAGGAATGTTATGGAAAAGACTTAGGAAACTTGTTTGGTAAACTTAAGGAAAGTAAGTATTCCTTAAGGAAAAATACAGTTCTTTTGTTGAACCGGGGGTGGGGTTGAGTTGAGAAAATTGAGGGATAGATAAGTGAGAGGAAGAGGAAAGAATGAAGGTTATTGAAAGGTTTCTTTCTATTTAAGGCACTGTTCTGCCTTGTTCCTGGTACCTTCTGATGACAGGTTCGGTTTGTAAGGGTGCAGGTTTTTACCAAAGTTCCTGAAGCCACACATTTTTCATTTTAGACACCCGGGAATAGGGAGTCCTCAAGTCTCCTGGGCTTTTGGAGTTCTGCACAGATTGGGGAGCCTGGCCTAACGGAGCCGAACAGCCAAGGCAAGCCGAGCCAAGCCGAGTCCAGTTGAGCCGAGCCGAGTCGAGCCGAAACGAGTCGAGTCGAGTTGCACCGAGCCGCGCCGAGCCGCGGGCCCACGGGACCCACGCGCTTGTGGCCAAGGAAGGCCCCTTGGCGGCAGTCGAGGGAGTGAGAGAGCCGGGAGGCGGAGCCTTTTGTGTGGAGCGCGTGCGCCCGAGGCCTCTCTGCTGCTTCCGGATCGGCGGTGCGCTCTGGGTGCCCGGTATAGTGTCTGTTCCAGTGGGCGGCCGGGGGCCAGGGGCCACTGCTCCTCTTGTCCGCTGCCCTGTGCTTACAGCTTTATGGTTCGTCAGAAGGTCAGGCTAGAACTTGGTCTACTAGACAACCTTGTTTATAACTTGGACTTAAGCAGAGTATGTGCGCCGTAGTCCTTATGTTGGTTATGCTGGTAAAACCTGCGAGGTTAGTGGTGAGAACTCTCCCGAGGACTTTCCAGGGTTAGACTGTGAGGGTTAAACTTTGTTCTCCAGACTGCAAAGTACTTTTTACAGTGACAGAACGGCTGCATATGTAGTAGACTCGAAATTAAAGTTAGGAAATGCAAATTGGAAGCCCTCCACTCCCGCTTGCATTTAAGTCTTTTATTTTATGTAATAATTATGACTTGTTAAATTTCTCACTTAGAACTTTGAAAAACCAGGCATGCTAATTTTGTGGCGAACAATGATAAATTAGTACATGGATATGAAAATTCAAATGTGTTAAGTATTACTTTAAATAAGTTATAGAATCTTAGATCTAATAAATCTAAAAATATGTTAGCAATTGCCTTTTGTGTGTTTGAAGCAGACTCTGAACTTCTGAATAGTATTATCAGTGTGATAAGAGTGTAGAACCTCAACCTGAGTGTTTAGTGTTGGAGATTACCAGTGTGTTTGCAGCTGGGAATAGACTGGGTCTCTTATTCCCAGTCTGGTGACCTATCCAAGAATAGACTAATGAAACTGGCTATTTATTTGTTTGGAGGGAAATGTGGCTGAGTTGGTTTTATAGTAAGCATTAAAAAGCTGAGGAAAATGGATGTGGCAGTGCTTAGTTTATTGTTGAAATGTGTAAGCCTAAGAGTAATTATTTGCATGGAATATCTTTGCCTTTAAAAAAAAAAAACAAAGGCCTTGAATATTCCTCAGTGTTAATTCCTTTTATGGGGTTTGTGCTTCATTTGAATTTGATTGAATAGATCGATGTAGATACTTGGCATCTAACTGGGTGGATGTGTTTTTCATGTGGACATTTTCAGTGGTTACAAGTAACTGGAATGCTTAGCTTTTTCAGAAATGCCAGGGAGAAAAGGAATTGTGTTAATAGTAATCTCAGTTTAAAACCTTCCTGCCTGGCCATTGCCCAGGGCTGTGATACTAGAATTCAGAGGGCTTGAGGCAAGAGGATCACCACTTCCAGGTGAGTGTAGGCTAGATAGCCAGACTGCCTCAAAACAAAAAAAGAAATGGAAACCTTTGGACCTCCTTATGAAGGATGCTTAACAAGGTATAGATAGAAATATTTATGAATATCTTCCACAGCTTTTAAGAATGTTAAAGTTTTTAATTAAAAAAAATTTATATGTGAATAGGTATTTTGCTTGCATGAATGTGTACCGGAAACCAGAGGCCAGAGTGTCAGATCCTCTGGAGCTGGATTGTGAGCTGCCATGTGGGTGTTGGGAATTGAACCTAGGTCTTCTGGTCGAGCAGCAGCTGTTATCTGTGGAACCATCTCTCCTCCAGTCTCTATCCCACAGCTCGATATGCTGTTTGTTACATGGTTTGGTTAGTGGTTTTTTGATTTTTGGTTTTGGAGACTGGGTTTTTCTGTAGCCTTGGCTGTTCTGGAACTTGCTCTGTAGATCAGGTTGATCTCAACTCAGAGATACATAGGCCTCTGCTTCCCTAGTGCTGGGATTGAAGGCCTGCATCACCACTGCCCTGTTATAGTTTACATTTACTTATTTTATTGGAATTACTTTTAATCACCACCAAGGGATAGATTATTATCTTGACATATTAAAGTAATCAAATTAGGAAACTTCATCACTTACATGGTGAGTATTCTTTTTTAGTGTCCATCAAATTATTGTTATTTTTTCATATTTGTTTATATTTGTTGAATTCTTCAGTGAATTGTAATCTGCGGTTTTCAATATTTCCTTTTAATAATTTGTATGTATGCATGAATGGTTTGTGCTTCCATGAGCTCTCCCTTATTTTTTTGAGACAAAGTCTTTCCATGAATTTGGATAGGCTGGCTGCCAATGTGTGCAGCAACCTGGGCCCTGGGGACTCAGACGCGTGCTTTATTCTGAGTCATCTCCCCCAGTCCTCTTTTAAAAATGTTCAAAAAGTTAAAAAGACCATATACAATTTTAAAACAAGATTGCTTAAAGTTAATGATAATCTTGGCAAAAATTCGTTTTCCTTTCTGCTTCATTCGCCTCTCTTTCCTCCCTCCCTTTCTTCCTCTCTCCCCTCCTTCCTTCCTTTTTGTTTACTCTTCTTATTTACAACAAATCTGTAGTTTCTAGACTCAGGTAGCCTTCCTACCTCTGCCTGCCTCAGATCCTGCCCTTCTGAGTGGGGTGGGGGGTTACAGGTGCATGCTAACATGCCGAGTGTAGTAGACAGAACAGGCGGCTAGCGTGATGAAAACATCTAGGATATTTTGAGCATATCCATTTTTTCCTGTTTTGTGAGGATCACTGTATTAATGACTTAATTGTAAATCTTCCCTAGGAAGGTATGTTTGGGTAAATTTAGAAAAATTATTTAGGAATGGAGTTGGATGTAATACAAATTGGATATATATCATATTATATTCATAAATATGTTATATATCTTATATATTATATATAGTATATATTGTATATATTATGGATCATGCAATATGTATATTATATATAATATAGGTATCATAGTATTTAATATATTATAGGTAGTATAATATTTCATGTATATATGTATATATATATACACATACACACACACACATACATATATATATATATATATATATATTTTTTTTTTTTTGAGACAGGGTTTCTTTGTGTAGCCTTGACTATCTTGGAATTAGCTTAGTAGATCAGGCTGGCCTCAAACTCACAGAAATCCTTTTGCCTCTGTCTCCCAAGGGTGGGGTTAAAAGTATGCTTCCCCCAGTGTCTGGCTCATAAATTGGATATTTAGTGAACTGTTTTCATATTGTGCAAGCAGTGTATTGTTAGAGGAAGAAGTGTTAGTAGGGTTCTCTTTATGTTAGATCCTCTCCATGGTGATGCTTAAAAGCATTCTCAACCAGAACTAAACCCAAAATAAAACACACACACACACACACACACACACACACACCGGAACACATGCACACGTAAAAGGGCAAAATACAAGTCACTGATTTAACTTAACCTGCTGAAAATCATTTTATGTTTATTTTTAAAATGTTAATTATTGTTTAAATGTAGATGATGTGTATGCAGGTACTATGGTGTGTGTGGGGTGAGAGGAGAACGTTGTGGAGTCAGTTCTCTCCTCCTGCCTAGTAGAAGGGATTGAGATTAGGTTGTTGGGATTTATATACAGGAAGTGCCTTTACCCACTGAACCCAAAAATCATTCTATAGAATAACATTTATTTTTCAGAATTGAAATGCATAGAAAAAAACAAGAGAAACTCTTGTTAATACTTTGGTTTATAGGTTGGTTGGCTTTCTTACATTTTTATTAATGTCATGGACAAATTTAAATAGAGGAAAGAAAGCAAAATCTGAGGAACTCTACAGTTAGAAATTGTTGGCCAATCTTGTTCAATCTTGTTTCATTTAGACTTCTACCTATTGTGTTTCCTGCCTCTTCCTTATGTATTTGTTTTTTTTTTTGTTTTTTTTTTTTTTTTGTATCATGCATGCATCTTGGGAGGATATGCATGTGCTTGTATGTGAGTAGAGGCTAGAAGATGATTGTGTCAGACCCTTGGAGCTGAGATTGCTAGGTATTTGTGACTTTCTACATAGATGCTGGGCCTGGAACTCTAGTCCTAGTGATTTTGTAGCAAACAGTTAACTACTGACTCATCACCCTATCTCTCTTTTCAGTGTTTTGTTTATTTACTTGTTTAGAGGGGGGAGAGGGAGAAGGGATGTGTATCTATGTAATGTATGTGTCTGTCTGTCTGTGTGCTTGCGCACATACACCCATTGCCCTGGTTTACCTGTTGGTCAAATGACAGCTTGTAGTAATTCAATTTCTACCTACCCCGAGGGTCCCAAGGATCAGACTCTCAGGTCCCTAGGCTTGGCAGCAGTGCATTTCACTTGCCAAGCCTGCTGGTTCTACAGCTCTTGCTATTTTTAGGATAACTGTATTTTGAAAAATTATAGAAAGTGGCTGTGCACACCTTTAATTCTAGCAGTCAGGAGAAATAGACACATTTCTGTTGACTTCGAGGCCAACCTGGTCTATATAGCAATATCCAGGCCAGACAGGGGCTACAAAAGGATACTCTGTCTCAAAAATAAAACCAGAAAGAATGCTGTGCTTTCTTCATCTAGACATTTTGTAAGGTACGAAACCCAGAAAGTTGACAATGGTACTTTTCAGTTAATAAGACTACTCAATTGGTAGTTTTTTTTTTTTTTTGTAACAATTTATAGACCTACACTAATTGTATATGTATAATTTTGTTCCGTTTTTTTCTCATGTAGAAATGTATATAGCCACTACAGTGAAGATACAAAACTTGAGTCACCACAAAGGCCACCCCTCTTGCCACACCCTGAGATAGTCCCTTCACAACTCGGCTCCCTGACTCCTGGCAGCCCGTTCCCTAGCTCTATGGTTTTTCCATTTCCAGGATGGTATGTAGTGGTAAGTTAAAGAAAGACACTTTGTTTAACCTTTCACCTGTTGAGGGCTTGTTTGTGGTGTATGTGCGTGCGTGCGTGCGTGCGTGCGTGCGTGCGTGCGTGCGTGCGTGCGTGCGTGCGTGCGTGCGTGCGTGCGTGTGTGTGTGTGTGTGTGTGTGTGTGTGTGTGTGTGTGTGTGTGTGCTGAGGTCAGAGGGAGGATAAGCATTCTTGTTGCTCTTTGTCCCATTTTGGTGAGACAGGGTCTCTTGCTGAAGCTGGAGCTAGGCTTTCCCCACCCATTCACTGTGCCGGGATTACAGACACACCTGGTTATTTATGTGAGTGCTAGAGATTTGAACTCAAGTCTTTGTGTAAAGAGCTAGTGCCTTTATCTGCTGAGCTATCCCTGAGCCTGGAGTTATGTTTAGAGTTTTCCATTGTAACCCAAGGGCCAGTGAAAATTTGTGCAGGAAATATGAGGATTTTATGTAAATAAAAGCTTTATTTTATTTCATTTTTTTTGAAATAGGTGTTCAGTGGTGAGATTGCTGAGTTGTGTGCTAAGTGGGTATTTAGTTACTTGCTGTTACGCTTGATGGTTTCGATCATCTTTTAATACCTTTATTCTCTTCAGATTTTTTTTTTTTTTGTGAAATGCTTGATAATCTTGTTGAATGAGAATAATTTGCTTATTTATTGTTGTGTTTTGAGAATTCTTTATAGAGTTTTTATTTGAGAACTTTTGTTGTGGGTTTTTTTGTTTTGTTTTTGCTTTTGGAGACCGAATTTCTCCGTGTAGTCCTGGCTTTCCTGGAACTTACTCTGTAGACCAGGCTGGCCTTGAACTTATAGAGAATTATCTTAGAAATTTCATCTTAACAAAGTCTTTGGTTTTGATCAGGTCTGATTTATTTTCATTAATGGAGGGTAGCATGGCTCCGGTGCCAACCTCTGTAGACCTTTGCTTCAGTTCTTAGGTTTTTCCTGTGTCACCGTACGTAAGTTCTGTAGTTCTGTGTTTCATGATTCCTTTGAATCTGAGGTGTGGTTGTACGCCTTAGAGGTTGGTTTGTTTGGCTTCTAGGCGTCCAGTCATAGCACCCCTAGTTCTTTACTCACCCTTTCTCCGTCCAACTGCTTTTGCCTCTTTGTCAAAATCCCTTGCACATGTGTGTGTGTTCATGTTTGAGGTCTGATTTGTTCACCCATCTGTGTGTTGGTTCTCTGTCTTTCTGGACCGTGTGAGCTGGCCTGAGCCATAGCTGTGTGCTCCTGAAGGCAGGGCTCCTTGTATTTTATTCTTGGTCAAGACTACTGCAGCTTTTCTGGCACTTTGGCCTTTTCATATAGATTTTTAGAATCTCAGAATATGTATGAAAAATGCCGTACCAAGAGTTCAGTTTAGCATAGATTGCTTTATTATATAGCCTCTAATCAGTGACCAGGAGCTTCATAGAAATTTAATAAGTCTATTGTACAGTTTGGAATGAATTTACTTTGTTATGTAGACTTCCTTTTTTTTGTTTTTGGTTCTTTTGTTTGTTTTTAAGACAGGGTTTCCATATGTGGCCCTGGCTGTCCAGGACTTCAATCTGTAGCTTCGCCTGCTTTTGCCTCCAGGTGCTGGGATTAATGGGCTGCATCACCACTGCCCAGCCTGTTGTGTAGACAATCAGTGGCTACTGATTCCTGTCTATTTAGATCTGTCATTTTGAAACACATTATAAGAATCATTGAGTTTTCTTTAAATGTATTTGAAGTATTTCTAACATACCATGTAATTCATATACTGTAAACATAATGATGTGGTTTTTGGTATATCACAGGACCATGGGCCATCAATTTTAGAATATTTAGCATATAAAATATTTAGAATATTTTCACTACCTTGAAAGAAACCACCCTTATTTCTGTTTCCTCTCAGTGCCTGGAAATCTACTTCTAGGAGTTTGTCTGTTTCGAACATTGTATGTATGTATGTATGTATGTATGTATGTATGTATGTATGTATCCGTCCATCTATCCGTCTGTCTGTCTGTCTGTCTGTCTGTCTGTCTGTCTCTATCTAATCTATCTAGAAGTTGCTGCTAATCTTTCTATTAGGGGTTTGTTTGCCTTGAACATTCTGTCGTCTATATCTCTGAGACAGGGTTTCTCTGTATAGTTCTGACTGTCCTGGAACTCGCTTTGTAGACCAGGCTGTCCTCAAACTAAGAGATCTTCCTACCTCTGCCTTTCTAGTGCTGGGACTAAAGGTGTGCCACCACTGCCCGGTTGTTTTTAACAGTTTAATGGGATCATAAAGTGGATAGATTTCTGTGTCTTGTTTATTATGCTCTGACATGATGTGGGATGTGTTATTAGCTGATTGCTTTTTAATGGGTTAGTAGCAACCTATATGAACATACATTTTGTCTATTGTCTGATCAGCACTTGGGTTATTTAGACTTAGGTATTATGAATAATTCTATTTTGAATATGTGTTTATTTTTAAAAAGGCTTATTTATTTATTATATATGAGTACACTGTAGCTGTCTTCAGACACTCCAGAAGAGGGCATCAGATCCCATTACAGTAGCTGAGCCTCCATGTGGTTGCTGGGATTTGAACTCGGGACCTCTGGAAGAGCAGTCAGTGCTTTTAACCACTGAGCCATCTCTCCAGCCCCATGTTCATTTTTTTTTTTTTTTTTGAGAGTAATTTTTCTTTTTTGATGTATGCTGTGTGTATGTGCACATTTTCATGTTAGTGGGCACATTTTTGGTCTTAGGCTCAAGATTAATATCTGGGATTTTTCTGATTACTTTTTTACCTTAATGTTTGAGGCAAGTTCTCTTGGTCAAGCCCAGAGCTCACTGGTTTCATTAGACAGCTTGCTCGGGGACCCTGTCTGTGTCTTGATTTTTGAAGCTAAAGTTACAGTGAGCCAGCACTCATTTACTCGTGGGTTCTAGGGATCTGAGCTCTATGCCCCCCATGCTCCCCATGTAGTCCAGGCTGGGCTCCAGCTCAGAGACCCACCTGCTTTTTATTTTCTGGGATTAAAGGCGTAAACCACCACACAATGCTGAAAAGTCTTTTTTTTTTTTTTTTTTTTTTTTTTTTTAAATGGAGACTCTGTAGGCTCTCTACAACTGAGCTACATCCCTAACCCTTGTTTTTGGTGTGAGTCTTTGCTTTCAGTTCCTTTGTGTATATGTCTAACAGTAGAATTGCTGAGTTAGTACCTCTACAAAGTGTAATCAGTTAAGAAATTGCAGACTTTTCCATCAGCAGTGTATGAACTCTTCAGTTTTCTTATATCTTACCAATATCACCGTCACCCGTCCCTTGCTCCTTGCTGTGTAGTCCAGATTGAACTCACTTTAAGATCTTCTTCCTCCAACTTCCCTAGTGCAGGGATGTACCACTCACTATCTATCCTGGTGTCAGCCTTTTTGATTATAGCATTTTTTTGTGGGCTGTGAAATTCAATGCTGTGGTATTGTAAAATGTGTGTTTGGTCTTTTTCCATTTCCTGGCCAGTAACTCCTAAAATTCTTGGACTCTCTAATGAGCTTCTTTTGTATTTATTGAGTGTAGGGAGGTTGTAACCTCGCTAGTTTCAGATTGGGGACTGGTCACAGGAAAAAAATCCAGGTATGATTTGGGGGTTCCAAGGAGAGGGAAGAACAAAGGTTGAAAAGATTTGTCCTTGGACGGTGGTATAATTTGTCCTTACCTAGTGAGACCTTGTTTTGAACCCCAGAGAATTGAGTTTGGGAACTACTGGATAGCTCAACTTGTGGCGGAGGGCCCTGCGGCGTATTGTGCTGGAGAGAGCAAAAAAGGAAGGCCGTTCTTCCAGCGTCTCGTGTGTATGTGTCTCATCTGATGGTCAGTCTCTGTCTTTTGTAGTTTGTCAGTGATTGTGTTTTTCTGAGTTCTGTGTAAAGCTCCTGAAAATTAGTTGGACCGAGGTGGGGTTCCTGGGAACCCTGATTTATAGCACACTAGTCACAAGTTTTAAGATGACCAACCTGGGGTTATAGATGACATTTAAGGCAAAGCAGCTTATCTCCAGATCTGAGTTGATTTAAAGGTCAGTTTCTTAGAGTTTCTGTTGCTATGATGAAATATCATGATCAACAGCAACATGGGGAAGAAAGGTTTCTAGGTTATACTCTGTCAACAGGGAAGTCAGGGCAGGAACTCAATCAGGAACTGAAGCAGAGACTTTGGAGGAACGTGGGCCTGCTCCTCACAGCTTGCTTGGCCTGCTTTCTTACATGATCTTGGACCAACTGCCAAGAGGGGCCCCTTCCTACTTCAGTCATTAATCAAGATAGTACCCCATACACAGACTTGCCCCACAGGCCAGTCTTATGGAGGCATTTTCTCAAGGTTCCCTTTTTTGAAATATGTTTAAAGTTTATGTCAGGTTGACAAAAACCAACCAGCACAGTTGAACAGCTAGTATCTGCTGCAGGATTCAGAGAAATCCCTCCTATACTTTTTGGTGACTGGAGGTCAGAGTCTTTGTATATTTGGAATCTCATGCCACGGTTTGTACAAACTTCACGGTAAGGGTTGTCTTCACTTTCTTGATGGCATCTTTGAAGTGCAGCACTTAAGATTAAACACTTTAAGTTTTAAAGATTTATTTATTTATTTTATGTATGAGTACACTATTGCTCTTTTCACACACACACCAGAAGAAGGCGTTGTGTTCCATTATAGATGGTTGTAAGCCACCATGTTGTTGCTAGGAACTGAACTCAGGACCACTGGAAGAGCTTTTAACTACTGAGTCATCTCTCCAGGCCCAGCACTTAAAGATTTTTAAGTAAAAAAGAAACCATAATATAAGATCTATGCTCTCAAAATTATATTTAGGGTATGAAATTAACTAGAAGCAGTGTTGTAAAGCAGAGTTCATAAGCTGTCACTTTTTTTTTTAAAAAAATAAATTGAACAACTTTATTTAAAAAAACAAAGATAAATGTACAGATTTTAAGCAGTTTTGCATAAAAATATATGAATACATTTTTGTCAGTACTTGATTTTTTTTTAAAGGTTTGATAGTATGCATTAAAATCTTACTAGTTACAATGAGCATAAAGTACATGTAAAACAAAACGTAACATGGAAATAGTCAAAGTTTTCTTGGTGTGTAAAAATTAAGCATAATGGTTTTTCATTTTCTTTCTTAAGAAATTTTCTTAAGAATTTCATGAAGTCATTGTTTCTGATAGCTGAGTAGTACTCCATTGTGTAAATATACCACAATTTTTGTATCCATTCATCTACTGAAGGACATCTGGGTTCTTTCCAGCTTCTGGCTATTATAAATAGAGCTGCTATGAACATTGTGGTGCCTGTGTCTTTGTTGTATGTTAGAGTATCTCTGGGGTATATGCCCAGAAGTGGAATAACTGGGTCTTCAGGTAGTACTATGTCCAATTTTCTGAGGAATCGCCAGACTGATTTCCAGAGTGGTTGTACCAGTTTACAACCCCACCAACAGTGGAGAAGTGTTCCTCTTTCTCCACATCCTCGCCAGCATCTGCTGTCATCTGAATTTTTGATCTTAGCCATTCTGGTTGGTGTGAGGTAGAATCTCAGGGTTGTTTTGATTTGCATTTCCCTGATGGCTAATGATGTCTAGCACTTCCTTAGATGCTTCTCAGCCATTCAATATTCCTCAATTGAGAACTTTTTGTTTAGCTCTGTACCCCATTTTTTTAATAGGGTTGTTTGATTCTCTGGTGTCTAGCTTCTTGAGTTCTTTGTATACCTTGGGTATTAGGTCTCTATCAGATGTGGAGTTGATAAAGATCTTTTCTCAATCTGTTGGCTGCCGTTTTGTTTTCTTAGCCTTACAGAAACTTTGCAATCTCATTAAGTCCCATTTGTCGATATTTGACCTTAGAGCATGAGCCATTGGTGTTCTGTTCAGGAAATTTTCTCCTGTGCCTATGTGTTCTAAGGTTTTCCCTACTTTCTCATCTAATAGTTTCAGTGTACCTGGTTTAATGTGGAGATCTTTGATCCACTTGCACTTGAGCTTTGTACAAGGAGATAAGAAAGGGTCTATTTTCATTCTTCTGCATGCTGTGTGCCAGTTGGACCAACACCATTTGCTGAAGAGGCTGTCCTTTTTCCATTGAATGTTTACAGCTCCTTTGTCAAAAATCAAGTGACCATGTATGTGAAGGCTCATTTCTGGATCTTCTATTCCATTGATCCACATGCCTATCTCTGTACCAGTACCATGCAGTTTTTAGCACAATTGCCTTGTAATATAGCTTGAGGTCAGGGATAGTGATTCCTGCAGTTGTTTTCTTGTTGTTGAGGTTGGATTTTGCTATTCTAGGTCTTTTGTTATTCCAGATGATATTACATATTGCTCTTTCCAACTCAATGAAGAATTGGGTTGGTATTTTGATGGGGATTGCATTGAATCTGTAGATAGCTTTTGGTAAGATGGCCATTTTTACAATGTTGATCCTTCCAATCCATGAGCATGGGAGGTCTTTCCATTTTCTGAGATCTTCCTCGATTTCCTTCTTTAGAGACTTGAAGTTCTTGTCATACAGGTTCTTCACTTGCTTAGAGTCACACCAAGGTATTTCATATTTTTGTGACTATTGTGAGTGGTATCTTTTCCCTAATTTCTTTCTCCGCATGTTTGTCCTTTGAGTAGAGGAAGGCTACTGACTTGTTTGAGTTAATTTTATATCCAGCCACTTTGTTGAACTTGTTTATCAGCTGTAGAAGTTCTCTGGTGGAAGTTTTGGGGTCACTTAAGTACACTACCATGTCATTTGCAAACAGTGATGTTTTTAAGAAGCTGTCACTTTTGAGCACTGAAAGTTTAGATCCATGCAGCATGACTCCTAGTTTTTTTACTTCCTCGTGTCCTGACAGCCTGTGTGCACACTGCCTTTCTTCTGTAGTTGCTTTAGATCCCTCGTGGAATCATATATGATCTGTGGCTGGCTTATTTTACTTAGCATTTGGTTCTCAATGTTTATCCATCTTGAATCTCTTTTTTAAAGTGCTGATTTGTTGTATGTCTCTATCACACTATTTATTTATTTAGGAATGGTTCTTTTTCTACTATGTGGACTCCAGGAATGGAACTCAGGCTGTCATTCTTGGTGGCTGCTGCCTTTACCTTCTGTCCCATTTTGAGAACTTGCCCATATCATAAATATTTTCCTTATCCATTATTTGTTGGTGTTCATTTTGTTTCCATATTTTGGTTATTGTGAAGAATGTTGTAAATACCTCTTTGGGATCTGATTTCAGTTCTTTTGAATAAATAAATCCCATCTAAAGTAGGGTTACTGTCTTTGCAGAGCCTCTATAAGCTTTCCTCAGTGGCTGTTACCATTTTGTATTCTCATTAGTAGAGCACAGGGTTTTCAAGTTTTTTGTATTCTTTCAACATTTACATTACCCGTTTGATCGTGGCCACCCTAATAGGTGTAAGGTAATAATAGTTGGGTGTGATTTTTTTTTTTTTTAAGTTAATTTTCCCTAGTGACTATAGTTTGCATGGTTTAAAAAAAAGGTTTATTTTTATTTTCTGTGTATGTGTGTATATATGGGCATATATGCACATACATCTATGAGGACCAGAAGAGGGAGATGGATTCTGCAGATCTGGAGTTGCCCAGTGTGGGTGCTGGGGGCAAAGGAAGAGCAGCAAACACTGCATTAGTCATCTCATCAGTGGGCCCCCACCTTGTTGATTTCAAGATAGGGTTTCTCCTGTAGTCCTGGCTGTCCTGGAATTAGCTCTGTAGACCTGCTGGTGGCCTGGTCACAGAGATCCACTTGCCTCTCCCTCTAGAGTGCTGTGATTAAAAGAGTGTACCACTACTTGGCCCCTTCATGGTTTTGAATGCTTATGTGTGTATGTTTGTATTTCTGCAGGTGCATGTGGTAAGCCAGCAGCAGTCTGCAGTGTCACCCTCAGAAACACCATCTGTTTACTTTTGCATTGGGTCTGTCTATCTTTTGACTTGGAGCTCACCAGCTGAGCTGAGCTAGAACCAGCATCCTTCTGCTTTGTGTTCCAAGTGCTTGGCTTATAAGGACCTCTGAGTGTCCAGTATGCTTGCTAGATTTTGGAGTTTGAACTCAGGTCTTCATGCTTACAAGGCAAGTTCTTTGCTGACTAAGCTATCTATTTATGCCTCTAAGTGGGTGGTGGTAGTGACAGGCATGCTGGGGAGTAATCTAGAACCTTGCCATGATGAGCATGTGCTTCACTGAGCTTTATCCCTAAGCTGCAGGGCTTTGTGTAATAGTTGCATTCAATCTGTGGATGAATTTGGTAAAGTGTTCATCTCAACAGTACCGAAGTTTCTGATCCACAAATTCCAGATATCTGTTTTAATCTTTCTTCATTTCTTTTAGTCAAGTTTTATAATTTATAGTACCTGTTTGTTAACTTTGTAAAAGTAGTGGGTACTTTATACTTTTTGATTAGTAGTGACTTTTCTAGAGCATGCCACCTGGGAACGTTTTACTTCCTTTACAATATTAAATGCCTTTTACTTCTTGCTTAATCATCCTAAATTATTCTATAATGATGTTTCTAAAAGTAGCTAGCACAGACATGTTTGTCTTGTTTCTGATCTTAGGAGAAGCATTTACTATTTCAGCATTAATTACAATGTTGACCCTGGTTTTCTGGTAGATGGTGTTTATTAGATTGATAGATGGTGTTTATTAGATTGCAGTAATTTGATCAATCTGTTCTCGTGTGTGCGTGTGTGCATGCAAAGGTTTTATTTTATTTTATTTAAAAAGTTTCCACATCTTTTGAGGTGATTTGTTAAAAGTACTGATTTGACTTTCAGTTCTATATTGTTTTGGTGTTGCATATGTCTAAGTTTTCTTTTGCTGTGATAAAATCATAACCAAAAGCAACTTGGGAGGAAAGAGCTTGTTTCATCTTACAATTCTCAGGTCACACTCTGTCACTGAGGAAGTCTATGCGGGCCCCTGAAGGAGGAAACTGAAGAGAGGCCTTGGAGAAATGCTGCTTATTGTCTTGCTCTTTATGACTTGATCAATTTGCTTTATTAAACAACTCAGGATCACCTGCCTAGGATGGCACCTTCTCTTGTGGACTGGACCTACACATTAGTCATTATTTGAGAAAATGCCTTACAGGCAGTCTGGATGGAGGCATTTTTTCTGTTGAGGTTTTTTTTTCTCTCAAATATGTGTAGGTTTATGTAAAGTTGACAAAACCAATCAGCATATAAGGTTGATTTTTCAGAGCTTAAACCAGGCTGACATTTTCGAGATGGTGTGTTTGGCTGTGGTGCATTATCCTTTTATGTATTGGTGGGTTTGCTGTTCTAATATTTTGGTGAGAGTTTTTTTTTTTTTTTTTTTAAATCTATATCCACAAGTGATATGACTTATCTTGTCTTGTTTCAATTTCAGTAGCATTAAACTGTGCTTTCTTATTTATTTGTTTGGATTTTTGCATCAGGGTCTTTCCATATAGCTTTGGCTCTCCTAGAACTCTGTGTAAACAGGCTGGCCTCAAACTCACTGAGGCTTTCCCTCTCTGGGAAAAATAAGTGAACATTTGGTTTCAATTCTTAATTAACTACTAGGTAGAAATAATTAGGGAATCCATTTTAGTTTGGACATTTTTTTGAGGGGAGACTTTTCAAAAGCCTAATTTTTTTTAATGGTTGTAAAACTATATATCATCCCTTTCTTGATTTGAGTTTTGGTAGCATTCTTACAACCTGGGGTCAAATTTAAGAGCATAAAATTGTTTGCAATATTCTTTTACTTTTTAAATTCTGGGTTTGTATTGATATTTCATCTTGATATTGTTTGTGAGCTCCCTTTATTAGTTTTATAGAGATGATCTCTCTCTCTCTCTCTCTCTCTCTCTCTCTCTCTCTCTCTCTCTCTCTCTCTCTCTCTCTCTCTCTCTCTCTCCCTCCCTCCCTCCCTCCCTCCCTCCCAAGTAGCCAAGGCAAATGTTGAACTCTTTGGCCTCAACCTGCCTTCAGGCCTTGAATTAGCTGAGGATGACAAACTTCTGACTGTCCTGCTTTTCATCTCTGCGATACTGGGATTGCAGGTGTGCGGTGTGTGCTGGTTTATGGGGTGCTGAGAACGGAGCACTGGGCTTTGTACGTGCTAGACAGGCGCTCTATGGCTCAGCCTGCCTTGTTATTTAAAAGTTCCCTTTTCTATTTTTTTTTTTAATTTCTGCTCTGCTTGTTTAAAGTTCATTTTACCTTATAGTTTGTGTGAGTGCACATGTGTGCATGTGTGTACAGTACCAGAGGTCACTATTGGGCAGCATCTTCATTTCTTTTCCATCTTATTTTAAAATCTTTTTTATGTTTGTTTTTTCCAAGATTTTAAAAAAAGAATTATTTTCTGTATTTGAGTACTTTATCTGCACACACGCGCGCGCACACACACACACACATACACACACACATATATACGTATATATATGTGTGTGTATATACGTGTGTATACATACATATACACATACACATATATGTATATATGTGTATGTATATATGCCTGCATACCAGAAGAGAGCAACAGAACTCATTTTATAGATGGTTCTAAGCCACCATGTGGTTACTGGGAATTGAACTCTGGAAGAACAGCCAATGCTCTTAACTGCTGAGCCATCCCTCCAGTCCCTTTCTTAAGATATATTTTGTTACTTTAGATTACATATATGCACATGTGTCTGTGAGAGTATGTACACACAAGTATAGATGCCTATGAAAGCCTAGGCTCCTACAGTTGTGAGCCCCCTAAGGTGGGCGCTAGGAACTGAATTTGAGTACTCTGCAAGAGCAGTGTGTGCTCTTAACTGCTGCGCCAACTCTCCAAGTTGTTATTTACTTGTGTATTTATGTGCGCCTGTGTTTATCACTCATGTTCAACACTACACATGTACACATGTGCAGGTTAAGAACATTCAGGAGTCAGCCCTCTGCTGTGGTCACTCGGGTCACTCAGGCCACACTTGTGCAAACCTTTACCAGCCTGGCCACCTCACTGGTCACCACTGCATTCTTTCATTCATCTACCCATACATCCACCCAGTTATTGGTAAGGCTCTAAGGTTTTTATAATTTGTTATTTTATGTGTGTTTTGCCTGCATGTTAGTTCGCACACCACTTGCTTGAGGGGGCTGTCCGATCTCTGGAAGTGGAGTTACAGATGGTTTTGAGCTGCTGTGAGTGCTGGGAATTAAACCTTGTGTGGTCTTCTGCAAGAGCAACATATGCTCTAATTTTTGAGCCATCTCTTCAGCTGTAAGGTTTATTTATTTATTTAGATTAATTATATTTTAATAAGTGTTTTGCCTACATATGAGTACTGTGTGGATATACCTAGTATCTGCAAAAGTTGTTCTTGAATACCCTGGAACTAGAGTCATGGATGATTGTGGGCTACTATGTGTGTGCTGGCCATTGATGTGTGTGTGTGAGAACCTGAGCACTGTGCAAGAGCATCAAGTATTTTAATCACTGAGCTGTCTCCAGCCCTCTTAAGGTTCATTTTTAATTATGTGTGTGTGTGTGTGTATGCATGTGAATGTAGGCACGGGGCTCTGATCTCTAGTTGGGAGTCCTAGGTGACTGTGAGCCATCTGATTTGGGTGCAGGGAACCAAGGTCTGGTCTTTTGCATGGGCAGTATGTGCTCTGAACTGCTGAGCTGAGACAAGGCTCCTCAGTGGATTTGACAGTGAAGCTCAGGGGTCTTCCTGCCTTTATTTTTCCATATACATGCCACGGTGTCTGGCTTTTTATGTGCTCTGAGGACTCAACCTTAGGTTCTTGTCCTTGTTCTAGCACTTTGAAAACTGAGCCAACTTCCTTTTTTTTTTTTTTTTTTTTAGAAAAGATTTATTTATTTTATGTATGTGAATACAATGTCACTGTCTTCAGACACATCACAAGAGGGCATTGGATCTCATTACAGATGGTTATGAGCCACCATGTGGTTGCACGTATATACCACTTTAGATGTGTGAAGTCAGAGGATACCTTTCAGGGTTTACTTCTTCCCTGTTGGATTCTGGGCATTCTGAACTCTGGTTGTAGGCTTTATTTACACCAGGCACCTTTATCCATTGTCCCCTGATTTTGAATTTTGTGAAAACTCAATTGAATCTAGACAATAAAACAAAGAACATCTTTTAGTTCATCTCCTGATTAGTTTGCTTACTTTAGACCTTAGGTTTTTATTTCCTCTGTAGCTCACTCCTTTGTGTGTCTCCTTAGTCACCTCACCCAGTTCCTCTTCGGTAGATACTGTCTGACTCCTTAGCCCAGGTTTACCTGGAATTTGAGACTCTCCTGCAGCTGCTTCCTCAGTTAAGAAATTACAGATATGGGCCACCACACCTGGCTTCTATTTAGTTTCTTGCCTCTTTGTGGATTACTTGAACATTTCCTGGGTTTTCATCATTATCTATAAAGTTCTGGAGTCTGTCTTTTGTATAATGTTCCTAGAGACTGTTCTCATTACCACATGCATATCTGCCATAAAGCTGTCTTACTCATATTCATCTATTTTACCTATTGATAAGCCTAAACCTCGCTTTGTTTTTCACTTTCTTTAATTTTAGTCTTATCCATTGTTTGAAATCATCAAATAGTGTATATAAACCTAATGAAGGGAACACAGTCTCTTGTCTCACACACACACACACACACACACACACACACACACACACACACACACCATCCACCCATGGTTTTTCTTCTCCTTTTTTTTGTTTCTTTCTTGTACTTTAAGTGACAGCTTCTCTCTCGTGTTTGGGAAATTTACTTCAACTAATCTTTTGAAAAAGATCTATTTTTAAAGAATTACATGTATGAGTATTTTGCTTTCATGCATGTCTGTATACCACATGTGTTCCTGGTGTCAGCCCAGGTCAGAAAAGGTTATTAGGGTCCCTAGATGTCTGTTTGGGATGGTTGTAAGACACTGAGTGGGTGCTGGGACCTTATTGGACCTTAACCCTTGTCCTGTACGAATAGAAACTGCTTTCACCTACTGAGCATCTATCCTTCAGTCAGTCATGATGAGGTTTGCTAGCAAAGTGTGATTTCAGTTTTTTATCTTTTGAGAGCTATTTATTTTTCTGTTTCTGAAGGATAGTTTTATTAAGTGTATTATTTTTCATTGATATCTCTCTTGGAATTCGAAAAATACAATACCATATTTAGTTTTGGTCTCTGATTTCAGGTGGGAAAACAGGGGTGTGTGTGTGTGTGTGTGTGTGTGTGTGTGTGTTTTTGTTTTGCCTGAAAAAGATCCCTGTGGAGCTTGAATTTGAAGCAGTTGTGTGCTGCCCAATGTAGGTGCTGGGGGACTGATCTCTGGTCCTTTGGAAAAGCATCAAGCTCTCTGAACTGCTCAGCCATCTCTCTAGCCCTCAAGCCCAATTTTGAAATAAGCATTTCATATTAAGTGCAGCAGTTTTCTTTTTGACTCCTCATAGTTGTTTGGCTTTTTAGACAGTCTTGTTATATAGTTCAAGCTCAACAGGGCTTGGTATTCTCCTATATCAGCTTCCCAAGAGATGATAGGTCTGAACCACTTTCCCTTGCTTCAGAAGAAGTTTTATAATTATATAACTTTTGTTCATTAAGAATTGACATGTTTGGTACACATGTAGATGCCAGGGATTTACATC
Source organism: Micromys minutus (assembly GCF_963924665.1). Lineage (NCBI taxonomy): Eukaryota > Metazoa > Chordata > Mammalia > Rodentia > Muridae > Micromys > Micromys minutus. The sequence goes on along the minus strand of NC_137976.1, from coordinate 59,371,306 downwards.
AGGCGTCTTTTATTTTTTTATTAGTTTTCAATCTTAAAAGAACACATACTTACTTTATATGTGTATACACACAGAAGCATGGTATGGCACACATGTGGCGATCAGAGAGCAACTTGTGGGTATTAGTTTTCTCCTGCCACGTGGGTCCTAGGGATCAAACTCGGGTCATCAGACTTGACATCAGGGTGAACGTCTGTGTGTATACGTACATACACAAATGCCTATGGAGGCTCCTGAGCCTGGAGTTAAACAGTAGATAGTTATAAGCTGCCCACTGTGGATACTGGAAATCAAAACTGTTAAGCCATATCTCTAGCCCTTCACTTTATTTTTTTGAGACAGGATCTCTCATTAGGATCACTGACTGGCCAAGGAGCCTCAGGATCCTCTTGTTTCCCAGTGTTGGGATTGTAGGGATGCACTCACTCTACATATGGCATTTCTGTCCTCAGGGTTAAATAGCAACAGGGTTATGGGTGTGAACCACCACAGTTACTCTGTTTTTTGTTTGTGATAGTTGATTTCTTGATTGAAAAATATTATTTCTAGTAACAGCTTGTAAGTGAAAGTATGCACTATAGACAACATGCAGATATACTGTGGAATTACTTGTAACTGTAGAAGTTAATCTAATTTTCCTGGAGCCAAACAAGAAGAGTCTGGCATAAAAGTAAAACAAACAAAAATTCCTCCAAACAAAACAAACAAACAAGCAAAAAATTCTCAAATCTTAAACTTCTAGTCTCCTGCCAAGTTGCTGCACTTTCTAAAGTTTGGCTGAAAGAGAACTTTGTCAGTTAAATGCATTAAAGATGGCCTCTGAGGCACCAGTGTGTACTTGTCTGTCTCCTTGAGGGGAGAAAACAAAGCACTTCCGCTTCCTTCCCTGTGCCTTCTATCTGTAGCTTGGTCTCTCTCTTGTCTGTAGTCTGTCTGTATCTGCCTTGCCTGCCTAATGTTTGACTGTCTTGTCCCTAACAAAGGGCGCTCACTGTTCTGTGTTTGTTGAAAAGCACAGAAAGCATAACATGGGGAAGGAATGAGGGACGTCTTTACAGAGTCTTTAACAACGTCTTGCCTTGCCAGGATTAAGTCAGTCCAGCTGACCCAGATTGCAAAGGTATCATTGTCAAGCGATACCTGCTTCCAGCATTTATGGATGATGCTTGTTGTATAAGATTTTTTTAATATATTTGCTGTTTTCAACAAATGATTATCACAACACTAACACACACACACACACACACACACACACACACACACACACTCACATTTGCACACACTGCACTATTCACTGGGTCAGTGGCATTTGAGAGTATATAATTTAAAGTGATCCATTAGCTTAGGTTGTTAAGCATGGCAAATACAAGGCCAGTAAGGTTGGTTGTTACATTGTTCTTTTAAGGACAGGTTAAAGGAGTACTCTGAGTACACAGTAGGACAGCAGTGCCTGTTGTTATCTGGGCAGTGGAGTCTAGTAAAAGTTCTTGTCTCTTTGAATATAAGAGATTTTCATAAAATATATCACCACAAACAAGAACTTCTGAAGTTAGTTGTTATTCTAGTAAAGCAAGCATTGTAAAATAAGTCTGTAGAACTAAATTATTCTTCACATCATGCTTTTAAAACAACTAAGCTAGATGGGACTGAACTATTCTGTACGTAGTTAAGACCGATCATGCTGTATTTGTTACAGTGTTTCAGAATTTTCAGGTAGACTCAGGCTTCCAGAACCTGTCCTGAAGACTAGAAGCCTTCGAAGGGAAGGAAAATCTCCCAAAACTTGAGCCTGCCACTTACTGGTTGGGGTTTTTGTTTGTTTGTTTGTTTTTGTTTCTTGTTTTTAAATGAATGAGCCTTCAGTGTTATTTGTAAAATGTGAGTAGTAAGTAGTGAATAGGAACAGTAGGGTATATATGCCTTAGTTAGAACACCAAGACCAAGAGCATTTTGGGTGGTGCCATATCTGTCTGTCTTACCCCTCCCTCTTCTTCCTCCCTCCCTCCCTCCCTCCCTCCCTCCCTCCCTCCCTCCCTCCCTCCCTTCCTTCCTTCCTTCCTTCCTTCCTTCCTTCCTCTCTTCCTTCCTTCCTCCCTCCCTCCCTCCCTCCCTCCCTCCCTCCCTCCCTTCCTTCCTTCCTTCCTTCCTTCCCCTTCCTTTCATTCAACTGAAAGAATATTTGCATAGATGTAATGAGATATCTTAGAGAGGACATGCAAATCTAAACCATGAAATTCATTCTTTTTTCTGTATATAACTAAAGTACATAAAGTGGAGGCAATTTTATATAGTATTATTTTAAAAATAATTTTGTGTGTGGAACAGTTTTATGGTATGGAACTTTTATTTGGATCAGATTGACACTCAGAAAGTTTGGGATTTTAGAGCATTTTGAATTTTACATCAGAGATACTCAACCTCTGTATCAGTTACTGTAAGAAAGTAAGTATACTTTTTGTGAAAATGGTTATGGAACTTTAAAGTTTCTGAACTGTTTCTCTAGGTAATAGCAGTTAACATATTTTGTAGTTATAATGTCTTGATTGTGGAGGAGGTATAGCAAGTAAACTTTTAAAAGGGCTCAGATTGAAGTGTGTGTTGATATATTTATATATATATTTTTATTGCACACCATTGTTTTGCCTGTCTAATGTATATATCACCAGGTGTGTGTCTGGTGCCTTGGAGCTCAGAAGAGGGGTCAGATCCCCTGAACTGGAGTTACAGATGATTTGGACAGTTTTATTTTGTGTACCTAGTTTTGCGGCTTCTTCTTAGTTGTGTGGCTACATCATCAGTTAGCAGCTATGGCTGTGGGATAGAATGGGGCTCTGATAGGTAGAAAAGAAGTGTGAGTAGAGCAGTGTGCTGCACACTCAGTGTACTGTAGATTCATGTCGTCTCTTCTGTTATTGTCAAAACAGATATTTAAAAATAATTTTGAGTGTGACACAGTAGCATGTTTTTCTAGTTCCAGATGTGTGGAGGCAGAAGTGGGAGACTGTTTAAGCTCAGGTATTTGGGATCACCATGGGTAACATAGTAGGAAGAACATAGCGGCTCTTCTGCATACTTGACTTTGGGGCAGGCAGTGCATTGCTTACTAGGAGCTTTTGTTGTTGTGTTGGGACAGAGCCAGTTTGTGACAAATTCCTGAAGCTAGGAATCCCAGCACAGATCCAAGTACAGACACCAGTAATGTTGACTTGGGGAACCAACGAGCTTTAGTGGGTGACTTACAGGAATATAAGTGGGGGTTGCTCACAGGAGCAGATATATCTCAAAGCTCATCCTAGCGTGGGTGACACCTCACAAAGCTGGGAATCTGGAGCACACTGTACAGCCTGAAGTGTTCTTCTTAGGTACTTCAGCTGGTTTAAACCTTTTCCAGGCATCAAGGCTGTTTCTGATCACCATGGGCAGGTGGTCTTGTCTCAGCTTCTTCTGTATCTTGGATCGCCTCTGAGAATCTTTACCTTTACTGCTTTTTCTGTCAGGGGAGGGGCCTAGGGAGTCTTGACAGTTTCAGGGATTTCCTGGAGTATCATTCATGTTGGAGTGGGTTTTGGCTTGTCTTGGAATCTCTGTTTGGTGTAAGTGTGGGGTGTGTGTGTGTGTGTGTGTGTGTGTTATATTTTCCTAGAAAGAATTGGGGGTGTTTAGCATGCTAGGCAAGAAGTGCTCCACTACTCAGCATGAATGGATAAACTTAAAGTACATTCTGAAAATAATTATAACTAGAGCTACTCACTTGGCTATAAAATGATAAATTATCAGAAAGGTTACTTTTTGGAACCCCATGATAAAACTATTATCAACAGAATTTTTTTTTTTTTTTTTTTTAAAATAGGAACGAGGCTTAAGCAACAACATGTTTTTCCTTTGTCAACAGAATTTTTAATTGCTTATTTCTTAGCTATTACATTGATGGCTTTTATTGGTTTACAGGATATATACCAAGGTTTATTTATTTTATTTATTTATTTATTTTGAAGAACTTTATTTAAAAAACAAAGATAAATGTACAAATTTTAAGCATTTTTTCATAAAAGTATATGAATACATTTTTGTCATTGCTTGGCTTTTTTTTTAAGGTTTGATAGTGTGCATTAATATCTTACTAGCTACAATGAGCATAAAGTACGTGTAAAACAGGATGTAACCTGGAATTAGTCAAAGTTTTCTTGGTGTGTAAGGAGTAAACATAATGGTTTTTTCTTTTCTTTTTTTTTTTTTTCTTGAACTTCACACAGTCTGTGAGTTGTTTCTGGGGTGTTCAGAGCTCTCTGGGGTTAGTATCCAATTATCAGTGACTGCATATTATATCTGTTCTTTTGTGACTGGGTTATCTCACTCAGGATGATATTCTCTAGATGCATCCATTTTCTTAAGAATTTCATAAGGTCATTGTTTCTGATAGCTGAGTAGTACTCCATTGTGTAAATGTACCACAATTTTTGTATCCATTCATCTACTGAAGGACATCTGGGTTCTTTCCAGCTTCTGGCTATTATAAATAGAGCTGCTATGAACATTGTGGTGCACGTGTCTTTGTTGTATGTTGGAGCTTCTCTGGGGTATATGCCCAGAAGTGGAATAACTGGGTCTTCAGGTAGTACTATGTCCAATTTTCTGAGGAATCGCCAGACTGATTTCCAGAGTGGTTGTACCAGTTTACAACCCCACCAACAGTGGAGAAGTGTTCCTCTTTCTCCACATCCTCGCCAGCATCTGCTGTCATCTGAATTTTTGATCTTGGCCAATGAGTAGTGTGAGGTGGAATCTCAGGGTTGTTTTGATTTGCATTTCCCTGATGGCTAATGATGTCTAGCACTTCCTTAGATGCTTCTCAGCCATTCAATATTCCTCAATTGAGAACTTTTTGTTTAGCTCTGTACCCCATTTTTTAAATAGGGTTGTTTGATTCTCTGGTGTCTAGCTTCTTGAGTTCTTTGTATACCTTGGGTATTAGGCCTCTATCAGATGTGGGGTTGCTAAACATCCTTTCTCAATCTGTTGGCTGCCGTTTTGTTTTCTTGACAGTGTCCTTAGCCTTACAGAAACTTTGCAATCTCATTAAGTCCCATTTGTTAATCTTTGACCTTAGAGTATGAGCCATTGGTGTTTTGTTCAGGAAATTTTCTCCTGTGCCTATGTGTTCTAAGGTTTTCCCTACTTTCTCATCTAATAGTTTCAGTGTACCTGGTTTAATGTGGAGATCTTTGATCCACTTGCACTTGAGCTTTGTACAAGGAGATAAGAAAGGGTCTATTTTCATTCTTCTGCATGCTGAGTGCCAGTTGGACCAACACCATTTGCTGAAGAGGCTGTCCTTTTTCCATTGAATGTTTACAGCTCCTTTGTCAAAAATAAAATGACCATATATGTGAGGGCTCATTTCTGGATCTTCTATTCTATTCCATTGATCCACGTGCCTATCTCTGTACCAGTACCATGCAGTTTTTAGCACAATTGCCTTGTAATATAGCTTGAAGTCAGGGATAGTGATTCCTGCAGTTGTTTTCTTGTTGTTGAGGATGGATTTTGCTATTCTAGGTCTTTTGTTATTCCAAATGAAATTACATATTGCTCTTTTCCAACTCAATGAAGAATTGGGTTGGTATTTTGATGGGGATTGCATTGAATCTGTAGATTGCTTTTGGTAAGATGGCCATTTTTACAATGTTGATCCTTCCAATCCATGAGCATGGGAGGTCTTTCCATTTTCTGAGATCCTCCTTGATTTCCTTCTTTAGAGGTTTGAAGTTCTTGTCATACAGGTCCTTCACTTGCTTAGTTAGAATCACACCAACGTATTTCATATTTTTTGTGACTATTGTGAATGGTATCTTTTCCCTAGTTTCTTTCTCCACAATTTTGTCCTTTGAGTAGAGGAAGGCTACTGATTTGTTTGAGTTAATTTTATATCCCGCCACTTTGCTGAAGTTGTTTATCAGCTGTAGGAGTTCTCTGGTGGAATTTGTGGGGTCACTTAAGTACACTATCATGTCATCTGCAAATAGTGATGTTTTTACTTCTTCTTTTCCAATTTGTATCCCTTTGATTTCCTTTTGCTGTCTAATTGCTCCAGCCAGGACTTCCAGTACTATGTTGAATAGGTATGGGGAGAGTGGGCAGCCTTGTCGAGTCCCAGATTTTAGTGGGATTGCTTCAAGTTTCTCACCGTTAAGTTTGATGTTGGCTGTTGGTTTGCTGTATATTGCTTTAATTATATTTAGGTATGGGCCTTGGATTCCTGTTCTTTCCAAGACTTTTAACATGAAGGAGTGTTGAATTTTGTCAAATGCTTTCTCAGCATCTAGTGAGATGACCATGTGGTTTTTTTCTTTGAGTTTGTTTATATGGTGGATTACGTTGATCGATTTTCATATATTAAACCATCCCTGCAACCCAGGAATGAAGCCTACTTGATCATGGTGAATGATCGTTTTGATGTGTTCTTGGATTTGGTTTGCAAGGATTTTGTTGAGTATTTTTGCATCAATGTTCATAAGTGAGATTGGTCTGAAGTTCTCTTCCCTTGTAGGGTCTTTGTGTGGTTTAGGAATGAGGGTTATTGTAGCCTCAAAAAATGAATTAGGTAGTGTTCCATCTGATTCTATTTTGTGGAATAGTTTGGAGAGTATTGTATACCAGGGTTTAAAAATACGTTAGCAGAGTTGATGAGATGGCTCAGTAAGTAAAGTAGTTGGGGACTTGAGTTTAGACAGTTGCTACCTGAAATTCCAGGACCTGGGAGGCAGACAAGAAATCTATGGGACAAACCAGCTAGCTAGACTATGAAATTATCCAGCTCTAGGTTCAGTTCGGAGACCCTGCCTTAGTAAATAAAAAGGAGAGTGATCGAGACAGGCGCTGACATCAACTGTGGATGTTCACATGCACGTGTGTGTGCCACACACAGTGGTGCTCTAAGAGTTAAGGCTGTCACATGAAATGCCACATAACTTTTTTTTTCTATATAAAGTTTTAGTCTATTCTGTGTCTGAGAATTCAGCTTTTAGTTTTCATAGCATTTGTTACGTATACCTGGAAAAATATCCTAGTTAATATGAAGAAAGTGGATCTGTGTTCTGTATCATTACAATGTAAATAGAATGTTAATTGCCTTTTTTTGCTAAGAGGTTAATTATTATATAAGTTAAAAATAATCTATATATTATTTTTACATTATTAGATCTTTTTTGCCTTACAATTTTGTGTGTGTGTGTGTGTGTATATGTGTGTATATATTTTACTTTCACAATCTACATTCAACTAATTTTTCTTTTCTTTTTGGGGATAAAGGGGAAGAGGATGTGAGTAACCAAAGTCTCGTTTGCTTAGGATAGCCTTGAACTTGTTTTATACTCAAGGATGACCTTGAATTCTGATCTCTTGCCTTCTCAAGTTTGGAGCTATAGACATGCACCACCATACTGTGCTTATACAGTTCTGAATATTGAACCCAGAGCCTTCTGGATGTTAGGTACATTCACAACTGCCTGTCCTCTCTCCCCTCCCCTCCCCAGAACAGGATCTGGCTGTGTGGCTCTGAGTAGCACAGATTTATTTTACTTTGTATACCAGGTTGGCCTTAATGGGCATCTTCCTGGCTCAACCTCTTTGATTCAGGGTATGAACCAACATTTTTATTTAAACTGTGTGTGTGGGGAGCAGTGTGTGTGCAGGTGCCTGTAGAGTTCAGAAGCAGGTATTGGATCCCTTGGAACTAGAGTTATAGGCTTCCCAATATGAGTGCTGAGAATTGAACTTGGTGTTCTCTGCAATAGCTCTTCCCCCCTAAGCTGCCTTTCCAGCCCTCAAATTACATTTTTAATAAATTTAGCCATTTCAGGAAGTGACATTATTGCTTTGGGGTTTTATTAAGAAATAAGTGGTATCATGTGAGTGATCAACACATGGCGTAGGCCTGTTTATATCTTTTTATTTCTTTTGTATGTAGCCCAGGCAGTCCACAGCTTGTTTCTGATCCTCCTATCCAGTTACACCAGCAGCACATCTGTGCTTTTTGTCTACCTTAAAATTAGTCAGAATTGTCCTAACTTACAAGACATCTTAATCTTTAACTAGAAGCTTAAACTGCAACTTACTGTCTTTGATAAACAGCTAGTATTGATAGGCTATTGCAGTTGAATTGTTAGTTGTGAATTAATCCTGAAATATCTACTTATGAGAAAAATTTTGTTAGATTTTTCACATTTCGTTACAACTGTTTTGCCTAGCTGTAAGAATGTATTTCATTCAGTTCTTTGGAGTTACTAACTTGTATTTTCATACTTTTACAGGATAGAAGAGAAGAATCAGTGGCTTGGAAATTTAGCCAAGTGATCCGGCGGGATGGGCTTATACCTGGCATGTTTTAAAGAGGTAACTTATGATTGCATAACACCTTCAAAGAATAGCATGATAGTGCTGAATGCTCTGTGTAAACACACTGAGGAGAATTAGTGCTACGGAGTTGTGTGTTGAAGGCCATTGTCTTTTCACTTAACCTGCTCTCTTTTTTGATCCCCCCAGTTCTTTTATGTTAGGAGGACAGTTGATCCTTTTCTTTCTTGGCAGCCTGTCTTGGTGTTTGTATTAAACTTGTGCCTTTATCAGACAACATGAAAGAAAACAATATAATTAACAGTTATAGGATATTTATATATTTGCAGTAACATTCACTTTCTCTCCCTCCCTCCCTCCCTCCCTCCCTCCCTCCCTCCCTCCCTCCCTCTCTCTCTCTCTCTCTCTCTCTCTCTCTCTCTCTCTTTCTCTCTCTCCCACCCCAACTCCTAATCCATTCCTCCTTCATTTCTTTCCAGTAAAGGGTAGACTTCCCATGCATATGAGACAAACGGCATATGAAGTTACAGTGAGACTAGGTACCTCTCCTCGTATTAAGGCTGGATGATGTAACCCAGTTTGAGGAAAAGGGTCTCAAAAGCATTCAAAAGAATCAGAGACGGCCTCTGCTCTCACAAGACCATACATAGCATATATGCAGAAACCTTGGTCAGACCATGTAGGCCTTCAGACCAGCACAGTGGTGTCCTGCACACACTGCCCTTCCCTTCCTGCTGTCCAGGTGCTCCTCTCCCCCTGTTTGTTTTCAGCAGTTTTCTTTTGACCCAGGAATAGCTCTTCTTAAATCTATTGCAGTGGAAGTTGATTGAATTTCCTAGATTTGTAAGCTTATTTTGTAAAAATAGTCAAATATGAGGAATATTTGGCTTCTGTTTTATTAAATTTTACTTCTTTTTCTCTTTCATTCTTATATTAAGAAATATTGGTAAGCAGGATGTTGGTTCATATATCTCTGGAGCTCTTTATTTTTCTCTCTGTATTTAATTGGATAATTTTCTTGATTCTTTAATAAAGATTAACTTACTATATTTATTTGTTTGTTCTTGCTTGTGCATATATAGAAGACAGATGACAGTCTGTAGGATTTGGCCTTCTTGTCCATATACTCAGATCACCAGGCTTGGTAGCAAGAACCCCCACTCACTGAGCAATCTAGTCAACTCTAATTGGGTAATTTGTACAGATTAACACTTCAGGCTACTGATTGTGTTTTGCAGGTGTAAATCTGGTTTTGAATATGTAACATACATTTTTGTATTTTAATAATCTCATTCTTCTATTTCCAAATTTCTATAGGTTCTTTGAAATAATTGCTTTATTGAAAATTTGACTTGCTAGATGATTGTTTTTATAGTTAAATGTGAAACATAAGTTGAGTTCATAACATAACAAAACACAATAAATGTTTTGAAATCTTTGTTTAAATTAACCCATGAAAACACTTAGAACCACTCTACATTTTCTGATTTTGATGAATATATATGCCTGTCCCTCTGCTCCTTTCCGTATTGCTTTTTTGAACAGAGTCTATCTGTGTAGCCCATGTTGTCCTAGCAAATCCTGCTGTCCTTGAACTCTAAGAGATCTTCCTGCTTCTGCCTCCTAAGTGCTAGGGTTAAAGGTGTGAGCCCCCATAGTGGCTTGTGTTAGCATTCTGAGGGCCATACTGAGGACTGAACCAGGCATCAAGCATATTATGCAAGTGCCCTGCTACTGACCCAGTAGTGTGACTTGATTATTTGCTATTTTTAAGTATCTTGTGACTGTTGAAATGGTATGTGATACAATGTTGCCTCTCTAGATCATTGTTCCTCCCCATTTCTCCTGTGCTGGTTTTAATATCATATTGTTTATATGTGATAACAGTCCTGTTCAAAAAAGAGATCTCATTTTATTTTGTACATGTTTTATTAACAAAAACATAAGCATAGACATTCAGGAAAATTTAGGAGTAGAATACTGAGCACAGACAGTTTTGACTTTGAACTTTCAGATGCCTGTAGAAGTTTTGGAAGTTTATCCTTTGCTGTAACAGGCCTCACTGTAGCCCTGGAACTCACTGTGTAGTTAGTCTGTTCTCAGACTCACAGAGATCACTCACTGCCTCTGTTCCCCAAATGGTGGTCGATGAGTACTGTCTGTGCTTAAGTGGGCACTGTTAGCCTTGTCACCTTTGTGCCATTGTAAATACGTCAATCAGAACTGCTTGTAAATCTGATGCAAAATGTGCTCGGACCTCCTAGGGTAGGAAGTTTTATAACATCTTTCCTTTGTTTGATACTTGGCTCACAAGAGCTTGCTGTCAGAACATTTGCTTGTGTATAGCCTGTGCTCTTTGGTATAGGTTACATTGCACATTTTCTGTATGATTATTTCTTTTTTGTTTTTTTTTTATACAAGCATTTTTAAAAAAGATTTATTTGTTTTATGTAAGTACACTGTAGCTATCTTCAGACACACCAGAAGAGGATCCCATTACAGATGGTTGTGAGCCACCATGTGGTTGCTGGGAATTGAACTCAGGAACTCTGGAAGAGCAGTCAGTGCTCTTAACCACTGAGCCATCTCTCCAGCCCATACTATTTCTAAGATAACTCTGATGTTCAATTTTTATGTCTAGATGCTTATATGATTTTAGGATGATGCTCTTTCTGCTGTGAATATACACACTACTGGTAAATACCAGTATTTTATGAACCCTGTATTTCTCTTTCACTTCACAGCCCCCCCCCTTTTGAGACAGGGGTTTTATTGTATAGATTGGCTGATCTGGAGCTCACCATGTAGACCAGGCTGGCCTAGAACTAAAGGCATGTATTGCCACACCAGTCCACAGACCTAATAAAGTAGATTTGACTAGTGTCTTTGTATGGCTGCTTACCTTATAGTTCTATAGCTCTCTGAAGTTTGATGTAATATTTTATATCTCAGTTGTAGATTCTAGGACTAGGCAAAATATATTTACCGAAAACCCTATCCATTCATCCATCCATACTCAAAACAGGTGGGGGAGAGAGATCATGTAGAGGTCAGAGGTCAGCTCCTCCCCCCCCCCCCCCCAACTTCCTTTCTTCCATGTGGTTCCCAGAAATCAAACTCAAGTCATCAGGTTTGGCAGCATGCATGTTTACCTGTTGAGCATCATTCTGGCCCCAAGGCAATTTTTCTTGAAAATCGGGGTTGCTTCTCCTTCCTTACCTGCCACTGTTGTGTATCTCAGTCAGTGCCCTCGCTCCCTCAGGCACAGCTCCCTAGATGACTATTGCTGCAGTACTCAGACAGCTTGCACACACTACGTTGCAGCATGCTCTCCCTCACGGAGTGGAATATCTTTGCTTATCCTTTATGTATTCTTTTTGTAGGAATTGGATGGCACAAGTGACTGAGAGGATCCCAAGAGTTTCTGGAGCCTGTGAAAGGTAGAAACTCAACCATGATTTCTTTCTCAATTCAACAGCATTCCCTTCCTTGAAGTCTTCGTTTTTACTTCAGCCTCAGGTATCTTTATGTTTCATAATCTTGAAAAAGTACCTTTCTTATTTATTTGTAGACTGTGTTTTAATTAAGTCATGAATAAAAATAGTACACAGTTTGAGGTATCCATTCTAGCTATGAAGATCACTGATGTATATATAGTTTTGGACTAGGAAAGTGTTTTTAGTGGCTTCTGCTAGGTTGAAGTTAATTTTCTCAAGTGTAAACTTTTTTTTTTTTTTTGTTGGATGATAGATTTTATATTGGGTTTGTATAATAATTTCAGCTTGGATTTTCATATCTTGAGGGAATATTTATTCATTCATTCATTCATTCATTTATTTATTTATTTATTTACTTATTTATTTATTTAGTTTTTTCAAGACAGGGTTTCTCCATGTAGTCCTGCCTGTCCTGGACCTTACCTTGTAGACAAGGCTGGCCTTGGACTTAGCCTCCCTCTGTCTCCTGAGTACTAGGATTAAAGCTTTGTGTCACAATGCCTGGCTTTTAAAGACATTTTTTAGATGAAACTGATCAATATATTGTGTAATTACCAGTAGCAGTTTTTCTCTTAATTATCTCTTTAATAATGATTATAGTGTTACTCCACCATCCCAGCATTACCTTTTCCAGAATATCTAAAGAAATTTTTTATTCTAAGGAGAAATGTTAGACTATTAATGTAATTGTATCTTCCATATATTTTAAAAATATTGGTAAAATGTAAATGACGGTTAATGTTGTCAGTTATTTAGGATCTAGAGTTGTTTAGAAGCTGAGCCTACAGGCCTACCAGTAAGGGGTTGCCTAGGTTAAGGTTAGCTGAGACTGTTTGTGAGGGGCCAACTGATGTGGGAAGATTCATCCCAGCTGTAGATGAGACCATGCTGTGACGGGGACTCCTGGACTGTATCAGATGCAGCAGGTGAAGCTGAGCTAGTGCGCTTCCTTCACTGCTCACTGACTGCGGATGCAGGTGTCTCCTATGTTCAAGTGCCTGCTGCCTCTACTTCCCTGCTTTGAACCATGAACCAGAATGAGCCCTTTTGTCTTGTGGAATAGAATCTAAGATAAAGCAGTGCTCTAATGTGTACGTGTTGTAAGTTTACCTATAGTAAAATAAGCAAGCAGTCTGATGTATTACATGTACAATTGGCTACTGTGATAACCTCATAATCATAGGAACTATCTCGTAGCTTACATATTTCCATAATTGTGATGCTCCCGGGCACCTTTGCTTGGCATTGAGGAGTGGGGTAGGGTGAGGTTGTTGAGGATGACTGAGCTTAGAGCATTGCTTATTCTAAGTATGTTATACTGTCACTGAATTATACTCTGTTCTGAATACTTAAAAACATTTTTTAAAGATTTTTAAAAATTGTGTATGAGCATTCCCCCCCTCCCCCTCGCTTGTATGTATATGCACCACATGCATATAGTGCTTGTAGAGGCCAGAAGAGGGCAGTAGTTTCTGTAAACAGGAGCTTCAAGTGGTTGTCAGACTTCATGTAGGTTCTGGGAATCTAATACAGGTTTTCTGTAATAGCAGCAGGTGCTCTTAACCCTTGAAGGATCTTCCAGGCCCTATCAATAATATTTAAATTCCAGCTTGTTGGGTGTGGTTGCTACAGTGCCTGTCAGTAGAGAGAAGAAAACAGAATACTTTGCGTTTTTTGTAGGCAATTTATTATTTTATGTATATGGCTGCTTTGCCTGCATGTATATTTGTCCAGTTGTCTGTAAGAGCAGCAAATGTTTTTAACCACTGAGCCATCTCTCCAATCCTAACATAACTTATTAGATAGAAGACAGTAGATTTTAGGTGTGGTATTAGATAACCAGCTGTCTGTCACACTAGAGTTTGTGTTAGATTTAATTTTATAAATAGTTATAGAATTATAATGATTTAAAGAGGTAACATCTTTTCTATTCTTAGACAAATTTTGGTCAATGATCTACCACATTAAACAAAGTATCAGACATTGTTATCTAGGGAAGTTTAAGAAGTACTTACATCTGTGCTACATAAAATGATGAAATTTAGTTCTCAAATGGAATGAGTAGTTTGAGTTTGTGCTGGTACCAATTGTAATGTACAGTGTAACCAAGATCACTGTGTGCCCCCTCCCACCTCATCCTTCTCATCTTGATAAGTTATACCTGTTTCTTAAATATTTCGAGTTGGCAAAAGTGCAGTGTTTTAGATTCGCATTGTCACTATTTTCTCATTGTGTCATTTTAGAAGACATTTTGATAAATATTTGGAATATATTAGGTGCTTAGATACTAGGTTTTTTGAATGGCTTTTCTGTTATGTCGGAATGTCTGTTAACTTTCCTTAAATATTTATAGATTATTTTTCTATGGTTAAAAATGGTCATTTTTATCTAAGTTGTCATGTTTACAAAATGGAGAATATTATCCTAATTAATAACTTTATTGCTATCTATCAAATTATGTTTATTACTTCAATGTCTTCTGCTGCTGCTGGCACTGAACATGGCTGTTTTGAAAATACACTTATTTTTCATGAAAGACTTTATAATATGCAAAATGGTGTTTATATGAAGATGTGTCAGAGAACTGCGCATGGTGTCATGCCTGCAATTCTAATGCTTAGAAAGATGAGGCAGGAGGATTGCTATGAGTTCAGAGCCAAACTGGTTCTAGTCTCAAGAAACCAATACTAAGAAAAACAAAGACATATTTGAGATATATCTAAATTTAGACTCTTCCTAGAGAAGAAATACTTTGCTTTTCAATATGGTAAACAATTTTGAGTCGATCAAAACTCCATTTTGAAGTGTGTAAGAGCATAGCAAACTTCATAGGAATGAAATGGAAATTGGGTAAAGGGCCATTCTGATACCAATTCGGGTTTATTCATTTTACCAACTATGGTATCGTGAGGCTTATATGTATGTGTACCCATTACACACTCGCCCCAAGCACACTTTTGCACATACATGTTTTGTTTGTTTGCAGAGACAGCATCTTGCTGTGTTGAGCAGGCTAGCACTAAACTTGCAGTGGTCCTCTTACCTTGGTCCCATGTGCTCCAATTAGTCAGGCGCACTACAACCAGCTGGCTGGGTGACATTTGTATTTTTATGATGGGATTTCTCTCTAATTTGCATATAAAGTAGAACTATGAATATCCAGATTAATGTAACTGAAATCCTCCAAATAAACAGGGATTTGGTGGGAATATTTTGGTTCAGGATTCATTTGTGAGGTCTGGGGATGTAGCTCAGTGGTGAATGCTTACCTCGCATGCACATACCTCTGGATTCTGTCCCTAGTGTCTTGGTGATGGGCTAGAGAAATAATTGATCTTCAGAATAAGTACCTTTGAGTATCTTTCTAAAGAGAAGTTTGTTGACACCTGGAGAGTAATTAATAATCTAAGTTGGGAATATTCTTTTCATAGAAAGTAAAATGACACTTAGGTTCGTAAGCTTGCCGGTCGGTCATATTTTGTCTTGACTCATGTCCATTTGAAGTTCCATAATATTCAGTGGCAGAGAATAGGGGACAGTGTCACCACCATCTCAACAAATAAACAGAAAAGCAGATCTTACAATGAGAAGCTTTTTATTTTCTTCTTCTGTTTTTTAAATGCCTGAATGCAGGTGAATTAAAGGTAGTTTGTGGCTGGTGAAGACATTCTGTGTATATTCTGAAAGGGAGCTAAAAGCTTTCAAGGATTTTAGAGAATTTAGAAAAAGCTTTCAAATCTGTTTTTATTTTAAAACTTACAGCCATTTTTTCTTTGACAGGTATATTTTTAGTATTGATTTTTATTAGCAATATGCTGGATTTAAAGAATTCCATTGGATGTAGGAAAATACAAGAGAGATTGTCTTCATTATGATTTGACAAAAAGATGAAATAAGGTAGTTTAAAAAGATAAATATGGAAAAAAAGAATAGCTTTTCTCATGATAAATAAAATAAATTGAGGTCTGACTAATAAATGGAAACTGGAAAATGAGAAATGTAGAAAGAGATATTCTCACCCAAAGGGGGAATTTAGATTCTCCATCAGCATGTGCTCATGTGAGCCTCAAGGTGAAGAGTACTCAGTAAGGAGGTGAGGAGTGGTCGGAGAGGAGATGAAGGCTTCTTAGACCTGAGTGATGGCTTTGTAAAGCTTAGTGGTGGTGATGGAGTTAGCGAGCAAAAAATGAACTCGGGTCTAGAGCCTTTTTGGGTCTGGAAGTAGCTTGATGTAGTAAAAACCTCTTCCTCTACTAATGCTGTAATTACTTATGCTACAGACACAAACCCACTCATGACTCCAGAGTAATATTTTTCACATTAATTGCATAAAATTCCTTTTAAAACTTAATATAAGTTTATAGTTTAATGAAAACGGAAGAATAAATATTTTGGTGTCTTGTATAGTTGATTAGAAATAAGTAGTAATGTTCAGCTTATATATATGTGACACTTCTGTTAACCAGAGCAAGTCCCCAGACTCTCTTGAGTCTTAAAAGTCATTGTGACAAGAGCTTGTATTAAAAACTTACAACTTAGTCAGGTGCATTCCTTTAGTCCTAGCTCAGGAGGCAAAGGCAGGCAGGTCTCTGAGTTCCAGGACAGCCAGGGCTACACAGAGAAACTGAACCAAACCAAACAAAAAGCCCTGACATTTCAATTCTATATAAACTGCGACTCAGAGCGCCTTTACTCTGTTTACTTGTACATCTACACACCTTAGCTTCTAAATACTTGTCCATAGTTCCTCAGAACATGAAGTTATAAGTCAGCTCTAAGAGTCAGCTTATCTATTCCTGAAAACAACAGCATGAGGTAGCCGTTGATTGACATCACCCAAACTGCTACAGTGGAGATGATTTCTACACAGATGAGCCAAGCACTGCAGTGAGAAATGCTGGTGGCTGAGATAGAGAAGAGCACACACCACACAGCTGCCTCACATGCTGCTCACTGCACTTTAAATTTACCTATTCTCTTTTCTGAAAGATTTATTTATTTATTATATATAAGTACACTAGCTGTCTTCAGACGCACCAGAAGAGGGTATCAGATCTCATTACAGATGGTTGTGAGCCACCATGTGGTTGCTGGGAATTGAACTCAGGACCTCTGGAAGAGCAGTCAGTGCTCTTAACCACTGAGCCATCTCTCCAGCACTCACTGATGCCAAACTTCAGACAAGAAACTGGTGCAAGGTCTGAAAGAGAAGATTCATGACTAACCTTTTCCCTATGGAATCTTTGTTAGTTTTTTTTTTTTTTCCCTAAATTTTTCACTGTTGTTTCTTTACAGGGAAAAAAAAAAAAAAAAAAAAAAAAAAAAAAAAAAAACTCCATGGTAACAGTTTAAAAATGCATGGGAAGACTCTTACTATCTGCAAAGTTGCTTAACTTTCATCTGTTTTCTCCTGCAGAACCACTATGGATAGCTAATTTCATTCCCTTTAATGGTATAGGCATTCTGTTGTGTGATGGTTGTGTGCTTGGGTTGTGTTTTTCCACAGGTTGCAGCAAGCATTGCTCAGTGTTGATGTTAAGTAGGTTTCTGTGAATAGAAGCACAAGCCTGTGTATCTCCCTTCTCCCTAGCAGTCAGGTGGCCTGACAAAGGGACTTAAAAGGAAGAAAAAAAATATGGTCTTGGGCAAAACGAGCCAGGAATGTTTGGGAGAGAGTGAGTAGAGGACAGGGACACTGTCCTACAGAGACCCAGCCCCATGCCCTGCTTCCTTCAGCTACGTCCCACTCCCTAAATACCACCATCATTGAGTTGCCAACCCTTAAATAAATACATAAATAAATAAAGTAAGTAAGTAAATAAATAAATATGTAAGTAAGTAAGTAAATAAATAAATAATTGGGGTTTGGGGGAAGCAGTTCATAGTCAAACCAAATCTAGGCCAAGAGCACACACTTTTTGATAGATATTTTTAAGGTTCATTTTAAAGTCTGAGCAGTGATCATCGATAGTAAAGTTTTTTCTGATATTGTAGGAAAACTGTGTCTACAGTTTATAGTTATCCAATTTAAGTATCTGGCGTAATTTAGTAGTGTGGGAGTAAGTAACCATGGGTGAGGAGGGGGGGCTTCATCTTGACATAGGCTTGTTCTCAGCAAAGGTTTGGAGAGCCAGGCCTGGTTTTTCCTTGGATTGTTTCTCCATACTTCTAATTTACTCTTTATGTTTGAGGCACACTATTTTCTGTCCTAAGACCCTGACTAAAGTCCTTGGAGCTTCCTCTACCCCAAATAGTCTTGTCCAACGTGCTTTTTAAATGCTTACTGTTTAACTTGATGTTATACTTTATTTTTTTGCCTTCCCTCCCCCAATATAGGAATGTGAATTTCAATTGTTGATCAAAGCTGTAGCAGTTAAGATCCTCTACAATAGGGAGTGCTCTCTGAGGTAGCGGGTCAACTGCATGCTTTGCTATTGATAAATCATAAAACCAAAAACTGAGTTACTTAAGCCACTTACTTAGGTTGGTTTTTTTATCTCATTAAAATTTTTTTAAAAATATCTTCTATACTCTAAAACTGGTTTTTGTTTTGCCCAGACACAGTTTTTCTGTGTAACCCTGGCAGTCCAGGAACTCACTCTGTAGACCAGGCTGGCCTTAAACTCAGAGATTTTCCTGCCTCTGCCTCTGGAGTGCTGGGATTAAAGGCATGCGCCACGACCACCTGGAATTTTTTTTTTTAAATAATGGTATATGTGACAGCAGTTGGTGCAGTAAAGGATGTCTTGTATACGTGTAAATTCCTGTAAGTTAGGGGTTTTTCACATCCTTTGAGAAAACTGTAGGTAGTCTAGAAACAGCAGAGTTTGCCAGAATTCCCAAAGAACTGGCCAGAATAATTAACTATTTTAAACAAGATTCACTTAGTTGTAGAAAACTTATTTCCTAAAAAATGTGTAAAACAGAATGTGAAGATAGCAGCTATTTGGTAAGATGTTCGGAATGATTGACCTTTAGGAGTTTGTTTGCTCTGTGAAGGTTTTGAAAAGTAAAGGCAAATGCTGCTCTTCGGTCATGCGTTTTCCAGACTGATAACATCTGGTAGGTACCAGGAGGGCAAGAAAAGCAAGTCTGAATTAGACCTTTGTTTACTCTGCACTTCATAAAGGTCTGTGAAGTGTTCATTTAAGAAAAGGTCATTCCCTTGATGATATCCTTCATAAATGAAAGGATATTTTGATTTTAGTAGGGATTGGAATCTAACGTACATTTTGGTCTTACATTATGAAACTGAAGGTGATATTCAACACTGTATTTAGGAAAGACACCAGAGCACAGTGCTCTTTTACTTTACTTCCACCTAGGGAGCAATGGTTACATTTGTTCTGTGATTTCCTGCCCTTTGGTGCACACAGCATGTCTGTTTTACTTGCTGCTGGCCTTGCTGAGCAGAGGACTTCTTGTGCTTGCTAGTCAATTGCTGTTCTAACCAAGCTGCGTCACAGCCCTTCTCAGGATTTATGAGGGTCTTTGTTTGCATCTGTGGTTTGCCTGGTAGTGTTCTGCTCTGTTTTACTGAGTTCATCCTTTTACATTTTGTGACACTATAATACTTCAAACCTGAAAGTTCTTGAACTGAAGCTATACTGTTAATCTGTTTTGTGTAAAAGTTCATTTTCAGTAATGAAGTATATTAGGATTATGCCTTAATTTCAAAATGAAAACTTGTTTTACTTTTCTGGCCTCTGGAGGTCAATCATGGTAATTATATAAATTAGATGAATTATATGAATTAGAAAATTTTTCTATTTGAATGTATATCTTTTATAATTTGAAATAAAAAACTACCAAGTTAGGCATATAAACTAATTTTTTATGCTTTGTTGCCACACTTGGTCTTTCTAGGCAGTTATACTTAAGCATGAACATTGACGACAAACTGGAAGGATTGTTTCTTAAATGTGGCGGCATAGACGAAATGCAGTCTTCCAGGGCAATGGTTGTAATGGGAGGAGTGTCTGGCCAGTCCGCCGTGTCTGGAGAACTGCAGGAGTCGGTACTTCAAGATCGAAGTTTGCCTCACCAGGAGATCCTTGCTGCAGATGAGGTGTTACAGGAGAGTGAGATGAGACAACAGGATATGATATCCCACGATGAACTCATGGTCCATGAGGAGACAGTGAAAAATGACGAAGAGCAGATGGACACCCACGAGCGGCTTCCTCAAGGACTGCAGTATGCACTTAATGTCCCCGTAAGTACTGAGCTAGAAATGGTAGACAGTCCTGAAGTCACCAAAGAAATTACAACATTTAAAGGCTCATCGTTTTTGTTTGTTTGCTTGCTTTTTAATAGAGTGACTAAGCTGTGGGCAGCTATCATATTTGAAAGGCAGAACTAAGTTTTTATGTGTCGTTTTTTGACTCCATTTTCCAACATTATTCTTTGGTCATTGTTATGTGTGTACTGGATTTTAAGTGCTTGCTTTTGAAAGACATTGTGTTTAGCATTTCATTTTGATTTTTGGAGATGGTTCTTCTGCGTAGTTCTTGCTGTCTCAGAACCTCAATCTATTTGTGGCAGGCTGTCAGTATATAGCCCAAGTTGGTCTAGAATTTGCTACGTGGACCAGGCCATCCTTAAACTCCTGCCTCTGCCTCTTTGGTGCTGGAATTACACGCAGCTCCAAGAAACTCATTTTTAGGCATTTATGTCTTCTCTTCCTCCACCTTTGTTTCGTTTGTTTTGACAGAGTTTTGTTGTACAGCCCGTGCTGCCCTGTGTCCTTACTATGTAGCCCAGGCTAGCTTCAAACTCCTTGCCAATCCTCTTGCTTCAGCTTTTCACCGCCCCTGGTACTGGTGTTTACAAGCTTGCTGACAGCACTCCTAGTTGTCTTCCTTATTTTTGCTCTGATGAGTAAAACCAGAACCATATTTTGAGTCTTAGCTCTTCCACCACTGGTACTAGACCCTGGGGCTTTTTTTCTCCCTTTATAAAGCAGCACTTTTTTTTTTTTTTTTTCTTGTGCTTGAGGACCATTGCATATCTGCCTGTGCAGTGACTTCAGCCATAACTCAGTGTTGTTCTCAGTATATTGTCCTGCTGCTTCCAGGGACTCTAGTTGAGCCCAAGATAGAGGCTGTGGTGACTTACCCAGTGTCCATCTCTCTGGATAGATTGTGGACTCTCAAAGACAGCAATGTTGTCCATGTAACACATGGTGTCTTGTACATAGTGTGACTGACTGGATAACCATTTACAGTTATGCATATGTGTACCAATTTGTGCCTAGCCCATTGTAGAAGCCTGTTTACAACAGATTACATGAATTGCTGTTTGAGTGTTGAGCCATCTTTCCATGCCTTTAGTGAATCCCAGTATAATTGTTTTATACATTGTAGATTTGATTTGATAACACTTTATTTTTACAACTTATGAGAGAGACTGGTATGTTATTTTCTTTCCCTACAACAATGTCATTGTTTAGTTTTGGTGTTTCATATTTCTTGACTCAGAATTGAGTTAGTTCCTGTTCTTGTCTTCTGGAAAAGATAGGAGAGCGTTGATAAACTTCCCCCTTAAGTGCTTGCTCAAATTTACTAGGACTTGGTGCTCTCTGTTTTGGAAGACTTAGAAAATCTTTGAAAATTTTTCTTACGGATGCAGGCCTATTCAGATCATCTATTTCTTCTATGAGTCTCCGCAGCTTGTTGCAAGAAATGGTCAGTTCCGTCAAAGTTTTCCAATTATTGGACACAAATCTATTTCCAGTTTTCCCTCTCTCCCTCCCTTTCTCCCTCTCTCGTCTTCTCCCTCCTCCTTCCCTCCCTACCTACCTCCCTCCTTCCATCATCCCTCCCTTCCTTCCATTCTCCTTTTTACTATCCTTTAAATGCACATGGAGTTGCTTTTGTGTTTGATGTTAATATAGTCTATTTTTTTCTCAGCCTGACTATAGGCATGCATTTGTGGTTTTATTACTACCTTTACCATTCTCACAGTTGAGTAGTGTTAAGTTGTATCTATAGTGGTGTATCCTTGTCCTATAAAACTGATACTTTGTGTGCTGAATACTTGCTCTGTTGCCTCCTTCCAGAAGTGACTTTCTGATTTTATTGATATCTTAAGGAAACTTTGTTGTTTTTTTCCTGTTGATTCCTATTTTTTTAAGATTGATTTTAGTTTTGATTATGTGAATGAATATGTGTGTGTGTTTTCATGGGCGGTATTATGTACATGTGAGTGTAGATCAGTGTAGAGACCGGAGGAGGGCCTCTCATCTGCTAGAGCTACAGGAGCAGGTGATGGCAAGTCATCTGATGTGGGTGCAGAGAATTGAACTCAGATCCTCTAGAAGAACAGCAAGTGCTCTGAACCACTGAGCCATCTTTCCTGTCCCTGACTTACTGTTTCAGTTCACTAATTTGTTGTAATTTTTATATGTGTGTGTGTATGTGTGTTGCTCTCTTCTAGCCCCAGCTGGCCTTGAACTCTAGCCAAAGAGGATGAGTCATGCTCGAATGGAGGTCAGGGGACAGCTTGCAGGAATTCATGTGCTCTTTACTCTGTGGGCCTGGGATCAGGTCACCACACTCAGGTCATCTGCCCGACATGGCAGCGGGCAGCAGAGGGGTCTCGCTGGCTCTGTTCTTCCTTGTGTTTACTTTGAGTTTCATTAGGTTGCTGATTTCAGGCCTTCTTTCCTGACAACAATACTGAGTTTTCCTCTAAGTGTGCTTCAGATGTCTTACTGAGTGTTTAATTACATTCTTTCTCCTCACATCTTTGATTTCTTTGAACTGTATATTATTTGGAAGTGTATAGTTTAATTTCCGAATATTTGCTGGAAGGACATTTTCTAGCTTGTTTTTGCTTTACTTGATTTCTAGTTTTAACTATTGTCAAAGTAAATACTATTTGATTATTGTGATAAGTCTTATGGCCAGATTGTGGTCTGTCTTGAGATGCTTGAGAAGTATATACATTCTACTGTTGGTTTTATCCAGTAGTCTGGAGGCCGTAGTAACTATTTATTATAAAAGTATCTGTGATGATCTTGCTCCCTTGGTGAAACGACTTCACTGGTTCCTCATTGCCAGACAGCTAAGATGACTTAGTGCTGTGGATGGATGGCTGTTGTGTCAGGTCACTTAGCTAACTTCTTTCACAGCTGGTCACTAAGCCCTCTCATACTTCATTTTAACCATATCCGACCACCTCAGTTCACTAGATCCATGACTTCGTTCTTTTGCACATGGTGTGCTTATGCCTTAAATATTCTTGTTGACATCTCAGCTTGTGAAAGCTTTCTTGTTGATTTTTATTGTGGCCAACTTATTTGGGTTGCTTTGCCTGTAAAACTGTTGTTACTATCCTTTAAGGTTATTTTGTCTTGCCTTTAAATTTTATGTTTTTAATACTTGGTCTATAGGAGGCAACCCAGATGTTTGTGTGAAGATGCATTTTGTTTTTAATTGAAGAAGAATTAAATGGAAAAGCTTGTATCTTCAGTTCAATGTAGACAGCTGCATACATTTAAGTAATATACAACTCATCAGGATATAGAACATTTTCATTATTCTAGAAAGTTCCTTTGTAATTTTTCCCAGTCATTTGCATCCATAACTGTTAGGATTTTTTCATCATAGTTTGTTGTTTTCTCTCCTGAACACTTTATGTCATGAAATTAATTGTAGCTCTCATGTCTGTATGCTTTTGTGAAGCATGTTATTTGTTTATTTGTATTGATTGGTATTAATACTTCATTTTTTTTATTGATTAATGTATTGTTTTAATATCTAAACATTCATTATTTTTTTTCTTTGTGTGCACTTTGCTATTTTTATTATTAGAAATAAAGCTACTAGTAAATGTATTTAGTGCACTTCTTTTCTGCATTTTTGTGTGCCTTCTCTTGACTTTTGTTCTGTTTGACTGACTTAGTATCCATCCTTCAGTCAGAAACACTTTTTGAGTTTATCCTCCATGGTAAAGTTTGAGATTGATAGAGTAATACCTCA
The DNA here is from genome assembly GCF_963924665.1 of Micromys minutus. Lineage (NCBI taxonomy): Eukaryota > Metazoa > Chordata > Mammalia > Rodentia > Muridae > Micromys > Micromys minutus. The sequence continues at coordinate 59,347,473 of NC_137976.1, read as the reverse complement.
CTTTTGTTCTTTGCAAGACTCTTAATTCATGTACTTAGAGTTCATGTACAGTCAGCCTTAGTTTAGAGCCGCTGGACTTTTATTTAGATCACTTAGATTCTAGGGAGTGATTTGCAGCATTTAAACAGTGGTGGCTTTAATTCATCAGATGACATACCTCTAGTTTTTACCCCAGCATTGTCTGTAGTTTTTAGTTTGCTTGAGAGCTGTAGCAAATAGTATCATTTTTAATTGATTACTAGGATAAAAGACCTTCAGTTGTTTTTCCTGTTTACTATGCACAGTGAGACACTCACTGTTCAGTTACCTGTTGGTTCTCAGAGTTACATTGCACATTCCATATGCTGGTTGCCACAACTTCCCTTCTTTGTGAAGAACTTTCTTACCCTGCCTGGATATGACATCTTGAGAGACATCTTTTAAGAATTTTATTTGCTTGCTAGCTAGCAAATCAAGAACTATGCAGGACAAGCCAGCTGGTCAAACACTATCCTTGATCTACAGATCCTGAGCCCTACTTTGGCATCTTGTATTAGATGGGCTTCCCATGTAGTACTCAGCTTACAGCTTGGGGACTGCAAGGCTCTTGATAAAGAAGAGCAGAAGGGAAGAGACAAGAGCTAACCCTTTATAGTCAATCCTCACCACCTTCCAAACCTTCTGTCTACCCCAGATCTGGTTTCTACTCTGTAATTCTGTTACTTTGAAGATGTTTTTTAATTGATGAAATCACAATATGTGACTTTGAGATTGACTTTTTCACTTGAGCCATACACAAATGAATCAGAGCTATTTATAATCCGTCTCAGGTGAACATATCTTGTTGAAAGGCCATTGAGGTTGTTTCCAACTTTTACCTAGTACAAATGAAGCTGCTGTGGACATGTACTAACAGGTTCATAGCCTATCACTTGTAAATGATCACTCCTAACATTTTGCTCTGTCTATTTGTGTGTTCTTCATTGGCGTATCACAGGATTGTGAAGGGTTTCCTTCCTTATCAGCACATTAGAACTTTTTCAGCTCCTTATCTTTTAACATGTCAACTTGACACTACATTTATATTGGCACTCAATTGAGTTGTCCTCAAAGATAAGTGAATTTGAAAAATTGGTCATGCTGTTTAACAGATGGTCAGAATTTGGGATTTATGTAACATTGTTTTATAATGAGACATAAATAGACATGAGGAATTATTTTTCTTCTTAGTCATATATTGCTGGTGGTGGCAAGGGCTAGGGCTTGGGATATAAGTGTACATTGGTTTTCATTGAAAAAGGCATTTTCCCTAGAACAGTATGATTTTGTTTCTCAATGTGAATAGACATGAGATTAACAGAATGTGTTTTAAAAATGATATCGAACATGGGAATGTTTTTCTTCCTCTGTTTATTCACTTGGAAACCACAAAGAACTCCTTTTTATATTACTACCCCTTGTTAGTATAGAATTAGCAGTTGAGTTTTCTCAAATTTGACTTTGGGTTCTGTAACCTTGGTAAATTAAGTTACAGTTAAAAGTTATTTGTGGCATCTTAGTTCTCAGGATTTATTTTGATTTTTCTGCTCTAAATCAGTATAGGTCAACTTTTTAGTCTATAGTTTACTCATGGGACATTTGTTCTCTAATATATTATATTTAAATTAAAACTTGAGGTTTTTAGTCCACTGGGCATTCTGTCGATGCTTACGGACTGCAGGGTGTCGGTGTTGAGCAGTGTCCATGCCGATGTTTCATCACCAGCTCTGTCTCACTAGACAGTGCTGTGGTAGGAGCTTTGCAGCCATCTCAGAAAAAAGGTTTCACCTACCTTCTCGTTCTTACCAAGTTCATCAAAGAAGATCTGAGAACTCTACACTTCTATGCTCTTTTCTTGCGTATCTTCAGAGTCATTGAGGGATTCAGTAGTAATTTGTTGTTTGTGGGCTGTTGATTCTTGATTTGGTTCGGGCTGTGTTTCAGAAGGTTAGAACAGTTTGTCAGGTACAGGATTCTCATGATAGTTTACTCACAAGGCACTTGATAGAGGGCAGTTTCTGAGCAGAGATTTCATGAGCTGATCACTGAACCTTCATAAACTAGGCTTTAATGAGAATTGTTATTGCTTACAATTCGTGACTTTAGTTCTTTATTAATTTACTTATGTATTGGGACAGATTTATACTATGTAGTCCTGGCTGGTCAAGAACTCACTATATATATTCCTAGACTCAAAGACAGTCCCAGCATAGTTCAGGCTGTGTAAGTGGATGAATTAGAGTAGCACTTTTGCAGGTTGAGATACTTTACCTAGTATGCTTGTGTTTAAAAGTATTTTATCATTTTTTTTTTAAATTGAGATATTGGACCTAGGTTAAAATAGAATAGTCATTTTTGTTTCATATGCCATTACCTGAAACCTGGAAATTATTTTATTCAGTATTTTTGCTGTGAATTATGAGTCAAGAAGTCAAGACTGCCTGTTCATATAGGGTATCATGTCAGCACTCATGAAGATTTGAGAATTTGGACTATTTTGTAGTTTTGTGTTAGGAATGCTTGGTTTTGTAGTTGATTGTTTTAGGAAGCAAGCCTAACACCGTGTGCTTTTAACTATTTTCTTCTGGTCTTAAACTAATCTGACCCAACTCACCATCCTTTTACCCCCCCCCCCCATAGGTGAATAAAGATTATTAATAGGAAGCTTTTCTTTAGATGGTTTTATAAGAATTTACAGCTCACCTGGGTTACAGGTACTTATTCTAATATGACGGCATAGTTACTGCTAAAGCTAAAATACTGTGATGAGAACAATTGCACACATAAGAGGTAAGTGTTCTTTAGACTTGTGTAGAGCTCAGTTATAGAGTACTTATGTAGGATGGTCTCCAGAAACACACATATACTAGTGTGTCTGGATGGATGGGTGGAGATTCCTTATTTCTGTCTTTTGCCTATTCTGATCCCAAAGAGATTAGTAATATTGATATTCTAGAAAATTTTAAGTTGTAAACAACATTGGTATATTTATTTCTACATAGTATGCTTTAAAGACATATCATCTAAATGATAATTTCATTGTCACTTTTGAAATTGTGTTTATTTAATGATACTTTGTATTGATTTTCATGCCACCACATATGAAACTGCTTTGTTTTTTTAGTGATTAAATGGCATGCTGTTATTTACTTGATATTTATGTTTTTGCTAGGTCTGTTTGAGTGACATAATGATAAAAAGGAATGCTTGTGCATGTATCTATAGCATGTATGTAGGCTCTTTCTGTACATGTATGTCTATTTATTAGAACATTCATAAAGAAAATTGGATAAATTGTCAAGTTCATAAATGTAGTCAACGGTTACTCCCACATGCATAGAGTGTCATTAGTGACCCTTAGACATGGTCTCCCTATCCAGTTCCTGTTACCTTGATGCTTTTATCATGGCCTGATTTTGATACTAATAGAACCAATTATACTGTGTGCTCTGTTTTTGTTTGTTGCTTATGAAGTCATCTATCTCTTGCGTTTAGTAGGTTATTCTCAGTCCTGGCTACAGTTTCCAGTCCCAAGTATGAGGCTTGTAGCCCTGTGGTACCTACCATTCCTCGGACATCTTTCCTTTTAACAATGACAAAGTTGAACTAGATACGACTTGGTGTTGTTTTAGGATAATAAAGTACTACACATTTACTGAGAGAATACTGGAGGTTCTAAACCATAAAGAAAAAAATGGCTGTAACTTCCCTACCCTAGAATAACCATTATTAATTAACCACTATTACGTTGGTAGCATTTTAGTATTATTTTGTTGTTGTTGCTTTCTTGTGTAGGTATTTATGTTTGGACAAAGTTTGACCCAAACATGTTCATATATTTGCATGAAGTTTTAAGACATCTTTTTATATTTATTTCGATTTGCCATTTAACCTTTATAATGAATGTTTCTCTACCATTTATGTTAATCAAATGTGATATTACTAATAACTATTTTAATTACTAATAACTAGTTTATTATTGAATAATAGATTTTGTACTTTTTATTATCATTAATAATACTGTAATGTTGCATGGATATATATTTTTTTTTTGGTATGGTTTCTTTAGGCTTTGGAAATAATATTGGTTAAATTATAATTTACAAAAAAAATTCCAATGAAATCAAGTTTTGTAGTGGCATTTGAAAATTCCAACCTAATATCTTTATAAATGGTGTAGCAGAAGAATTTTAAAATATGTCTCTGGGTTTACTTATGATCCCTAAAAAGTGACAAGTGTCCTTGTAGGCTAGAGAAGAAAAGTAAATCAATACATGGAAAAGTCAAGTCTATATGGGGAGTGCCATTGCACAACCTTGTGCTATCTGTCCTCTCCTTTTGTCCGTGTGTGGATTCTCCAGCCAAACTCAAGCCCTCATGATTGTGCGGCAAGTATTCCACCTGCCCAACTGCCTTGCCAGCCTTGGGCGTGGTTATTCTATTGAGAGGCAGGAAATTGGAGGATAATCTTTTGCTTTTATTCTAATGTACATATGTCTATTTTACCTGCATGCATGTCTGTGTACCATGTGTGCCTTGTATCTACAAAAGTCCGAGAGGGTTTTGGACACCCTGTCCTCCCCCTGGAACTGGACTTACAGATAGTCGGGAACTGCCATGTGGGTGCTAGGTATTGAATCCTGGTTCTCTGGAAGAGTGTGGGCCCTAACCTGAGCCATTTCTCTAGCCCTGGAAGGAGGATTTTGAATAAAAGATTCATGAGCTCTTAGCTGTATCAAACTTTAGAAAGCACATTGTATAAGTGGGGCTTTTGTAGTAGTTAGTAACCCTCTGCATATCTGAGAAGCCACACTCCCACATGTGTGGTAGTGATTAATGACAGATACATTTATTTGGTGCTTAGGCTTTTCCGAATATTCTTTTTGTAATATTACTCGATTTCTTTCTTTATTTTTTTTTTTAATAGAAATGGGTACTGTTATTGCTCTAATGGACAGCTGAGGAAGTACTAAACTAATGAATAGCATCAGGACTTGTAGATTGCTATCACCTATTGCTTTTTCCCCCTGTGAGTAGTGTGTGGAGAGCCTATCAATTTAGTCAGGATTGTTTACACAGCACAGGTAAAGGATGGCTAATTGGTGGTTGTGTCACTGAAGAAAAGGACACTTCCCTTCCCCAACAACTAGTGATAAATCCTCCTTTGTGAGTGAACACCAAGAGGCCCAGATATGTGCAGGCCTGTGCAGGCAGGAACCGCTAGTGTGATTTTCTGAGCACACCAGAGATCTCGGTAATCCTAGTTTAGAGATTGTGCAGCACTGGGGTGAAAGGCCTCACTGAATTTACTGGTGGCATGAGCATAGGAAATAGTGCACAGAACATAGGTGTTTGGGTCCTTTCTGTTCCTGGATATAGAGGATTTGGATTTAAGTTCTTACATTTTCTTTTAATCAGTACAGATTTAAGCATTAAGTTAAATCTTTTTTGGGGGCCTTAGTTTTGTTTTCCAATGAGGTTAAAATTTAACCTTACTGTATAAATGCAATTCTATTACAGACTAGAGACAGACTATTGTACCCCTACTCACCACTCCAACTCACACTATCCTTAGTGCCCCGATGTACCTGGTTCGGGGAGCCCAGCGCTCTGCATTTCTGACAGTGCCACAGATATGATCTTGTACTGCACTCAGATCATCCTACAGGGGACATGTGGCCTTTAACTTCATTTAAGATGGTGTTTGCCAGGTTCCCCCATTGTTAAAGGGAATGAATGTTCTTTGTTGTTGTTTTCATTTCAGTATGGATATTTATTCCATAGGGTTAAATCCACTACAGCCATTGCTTATTTGCTTGCTCATATTGTTCCAGTTTGGGCCTTTAGGAATTCTTTCATTTGGCTCCTTTTGACATATTTCTAATCCCTTCTTTAAGCACTTGAACTTCTGGCACTGTTTTTCTTGTCCTAGATGTGGAATCAGCTAAGTAGTCATTGGTCTATTGTATATTGATTAATAGAAACTAATTTCTGGATGCTAGATGTAGTGAGTGTCATTCCCTCTTGAGGTCTCAGCTGGTGGAACCAGGAAGTACTGGTATGTCTGCTCACCCTCATGTATGCACAGCCTCTGTACATGTGCCTCTATCTTGATGGGACAAGCATTTCTACAAAGATTAGATGAAGGAGGAGAAAGAGAAGATTGAAGTGTGTGTAAGTCAGTTGTCATTCTGTTGGAACTCTTCACACTCTTAAAAAAATTGAGGACTTGCAAGAGCTTTTGCAGTTAATTGTATTAGTTTTAACTCTATCAGAAAAAATTAAAGTGCAATAATTTAAAGTTTCATCTTAATGTATGACAAAAGTATTGTAAGTAGTAAGATGCCTTTGTACCAAGTGTGTGTCTAGTACCTGTGGAGGTCAGAAGCGTTGGAACAGGAGTTACAGTCAGTTTGAGCCACTGTGTGGATGTTGGGAATCAAACTAAACAGGTCTTTTGCAAGAGCAGAATGTGCTTCAGCCACCAAACCATTTTTCAGTTCCAACCTTTTGTTGTTATTTTGGTTTTGGTTTAGTTTTTTGAGACAGGTTTTTCAGTATAGCCTTGGTTGGCCTAGAACTTGCTCGGTAGACCAGGCTGGCTTTGAACTCAAAGAAATCTACCTGCCTCTGACTCCCAAGTGCTGGGATTGATGGCTTACCATGCCTAGCCTTATTTTGTTTTAAAGATCTATTTGTTATTTTTATTTATAGGTGTATGTGTACACCTGTGAAATTCTGTGTATCATGTGCATATAGGTGCCCTTGGAGGCCAGAGAACATTTGATCCTCTGGAACTGGAGGTGGTTGTGAGTCACCTGATACACAGTGCTGGGACCACCCGCCAGCCCTTCAAGACAGGGTTTCTCTGTGTAGTTTTGGCTGTCCTAGAACTAACTCACCTGTAGACTGAGTGGTTATCCTTGAATTCAGAGTTCGATGCTACTACCCTTCAGGAAGTAAGCACTCTTTCATAAAATGAAACTGAGTTGTGCATTTTTGTAGCTCTCTTCATTGTCTAGATCAATATAAAATGCTTGGATTCTCATACTTAACTGATGCGTTCAGTCTCTGATACTGTCACTTGTTAAGGTGTTGTGACAGCTGTTTGATCAAGAAACGTGACATGGAGGGTGTCAGGGCCCTTCAGGAGACTCCCACACTGAAGCATCATTGATGTAACACTTACCAGAAGTTTATTATTGAACCACTTCGAAGCAGTTATTACAAGGCAAAGGAGAGAACTTAAGTTGTGTGACGGAATTAGAAGAGTAGAATTCCAGCGAGCAGTAATCGACATTTCTTTGTTAGGATAACTTGACTTACTCACTGTTCATTTTGTGTATGGTTAACTATAAAATGCTGATATTGCAACATCATTAAATTTCTAATAATAAGTACACTTGGGAAGTAGGCCAGGATACAAACTGGGGATTCCTCAGCTCCTCACAGTCATCATGACTGCTCACTTCAGCTGACAAAGTGTGCATGTGATCATGGGTCAGGAAGAGGAGAGGGTGAGCTTCATAAACAAATACCTGCCCATCGGCTTCCCTCCCACACCATTCTGTTGCTTTGGGAGCTTAGATTTTGAAATCTTCCTGTTGGCTGGTTATATCTAGTTCTGTCAAAGGTGTCCAGAGTTAATCACGGCAGTTTTCCGGTCCTTCTGTGCTCCTCCCCCCTCCCTCTTTGTATCCCCTGCCTTAGTTTTCTCCTTTCCTATATTCCATAAATATCCCAAATACTGCTGGCATTCTTTCTTTAGCTTAGTCTATTTGCATTATAGGTAATTGTGTTGCATTTTTATTTTTACACTTAATGCTTATTATACTTGTGACCATCAGGTTTTTTCTCAGTGTTTTGGGACAGGATCCTGCTACATAGTGTGTATGTACACAGCTATCCTACGTGTACTATGTTGACTCCCAGCATAACCACTTCTTAAAATTTGGAGTCAGTTATTTGTCTGCATATTCCAACTATGGAGTCTTAAACTCTTTGGCTTTAAGAAGGATATTAATTAGAAACATTTAGACACTGTATTGTGTTTTTATGAGGAGGAAGGGACCTGTGATAGAGCAGGGGATGGTATTGTAGGGAGGTGGTGAGGCAGCAGAGCCTTGGTGATGGATGCGGAGGACTCATAAGCAGACTTAAAGGGAGACAATGAATGAAAATTCAAAAATCCAAATTGAAAGTTGTCGAGAATATGGCTCTCCAGAAGTGGAAAGATGAATAAGCCCAGATGTGTTTGCTAGAAGATAAAATTATGGAAGCTGAGAGTAAGAGCTAGTCATTGATGAGTTGGCAGGAGGGCAGTGTTACCTTGTTTCTCACTAGAGAACCAGTTTATATTAATGTATTTGTAGACGCTCATAATGTGATGATGTCCTAAGTTAACAGAGTTGGTGATGTAGCTAGATTAGCGTGTGGGGTGTTGGGATGAGAAAGATGGGGCCAAAATGCTGTCAAGGAGTTGGCTGGCTGTCTTCCTTCTGGAGAGAGGGAGAGGAGAAGAAGCGAGAATTTGTAGACCTTATTACAATGTCAGGTGATATGTATGTGTATTACATTAATAACGTTATTAGGTCTGGGAAAAGAAAGCTGGGGAGGGAGGCAAGTTTGGAATGAACATCTAATTAATTCTCTTGTTTCATCCATGAAACCTGTCAGGTTGTCATTTTTTTTTCTGATTCTGCCTTTGCTGTTTTCCTCTGTACCATCCATTCATTTGGTTAGAGAATGACATGTGCTGTCTCTCAAAGTGTGAGTTTTTCCCTTGAGATCCATGCTATTTAATACCTTTAAAGACCCAGGAAAAGGGGACCTCATATTTAAAATGTGTTCTTTACATAGAGCCCAGTAGGTTTTGTTTTATTCTTTTAGCTTTACTGAATTTAGTACCAAACAGGTACTTAGTAGCTGCGAGATGAGTACAGAATATAAGGAATTATAACTAAGAATATTTTCTGTATATATGGAATCTTTAAGGTCATTCTAGACTCGGAGCTTGATTTAGATTTCAGGCTTGAGAATGAAGGGTTTTTAAAAAGTACTAAGGCGCTTTATGTCCAAGTATGCAAGAATAAAAAGAAGCAAACGGGAGAGCAAGGAGTGGGCCTGCACAGTGCTCTTTGTGGGGCTTGGGACCAGGACAAGAGCAGAGGGTTTAGAGTTTTGGTGGTGAAATATTTGAGTTTGGTTAATGGTTTGGGAGTCATACTGCTATTTCTAGATAGAAGCTACATTGAAATGCAGGCTCTTAGGTTACCACGAGGGTGCTGGGTGGGACTAGGTGGTAAGGTTAATGTCACCTGACAAGGAGACACCTGGGATTTTATTTTGCCTTGTGTTCTTTTTTTTTTTTTAATTTAAAACATTTAAGCTGGGTAGTGGTGGTATATGCTTTTAATCACAACACTGGGGAAGCAGAGGCAGGCAGATCTCTTGAGTTTGAGGCCAGCCTGGTCTACAGAGCGAGTTTCAGGACAGCTGAGATTACACAAAGAAACTCTTAAATAAACTAAAACAAAACAAAACAACTACCACAACAAAATGTCGATGTATTTTACATACTGTTTTTTAGATTCTATTATGATTTTCTAAAACCTGGCTACCTAGTCTCTTTAGATGTTTAACCATTTCTTGACACCTGCTTTTATTTATATTATAGTTTAGTTTTTGTGAAGATTAACACCATGAAAGTGATTTTTTTTTCAACAAGAGTTCTTAAACTGAGGAGTTGGCTTAGTTGGTAGAGCGCTTCCGAGTATGTGGAATGCCCATTTCCAGCATCACATGTGCCAGACATGGAGCCGCCTCAGAGGGTAGAGATAGGAGGGTAAAAAAAGTCAAGGTTGTTGGAGCTGGAGATCAGCAGTTAAGAATACTTGCTGCTCTTGCAGAGGACCAGCATTCAGGATGCTTGGAGTTTCCTCTAACTTGAGCTTTGGAAGACCCTGGGTCTTAAAACTTCATTATGCACTCACATATGCAGATACACATATGTTCACACAAATAACATAAAATTTAACTTTAAAAAACATCGATCATTGTAGAGTTCATGATTTCTTGTATATAAGTTTCTTTAAAAATCAAAACCTCTGTCAGACGGTGGTGGTACATGCCTTTAATCTCAGCACTCAGGAGGAAGAGGCAGGCATATCTCTGGATTTGAAGGCAGCCTGGTCTACACAGTGAGTTCGGGATAGCCAAGGCTATACAGAGAAACCTGATGACAAAAAAGTGTGTGTGTGTGTGTGTGTGTGTGTGTGTGCGCGCGCGCGCTTTCTCAAGGAAAAGGGCAGGATGACTTAATGAATGTATTTGCCACATCTATATAGTTTTCTTGTTTGCATAGATTACTATTGTAGTCTTGCTGGGACCAGGGAAGGCTGAGACTCTTTTCACACTCTCTTTGTTTGAATTTTCCATCATCTTTGAAAAAATTTGCCATTTGTATTATTATCTCTGTGTATATGATGTACGTATGTGAGCAGAGATTAGGGAACAACTTAGTGAAATTGGTTTTCTCCCTCACCTTTCTGTGCGTGCATTCCAGGAATTGAACCCCTTTCTCCAGGCTTGTTCAGCCCTGATTTTATCCCACTAAACAATCTCTTTGCCCCATCTCATTCTTTTTGTAAAAACCTTTTATGAAAGGTTGAAGTGAGGAGGGGTTAGCTGAGTGTAGTGTTTGGATGGGCTGTGTACTTGAGACTTTCGTAGTTACAGTATTCCATTATAGTAGCAAATGTTTTGGTATATTCCAAAACTGTAATTTACTGTCTGCCGGGGTTTGTACTCCTTCTATGTTACATGTGTGCCTTATATTTGAAAGATAGTATTAATATGATCACTCTCCATGTTTGTGTAAGCAAACTGTAGAACTTACGTCTTAACTCTGTTAAACTCTATTAACTTTGTTTTGGTATTGTTTTTGAGACATGATCTCTGTTTAGTCCTTGGAACTTACAGAGATCCTTCTGCATCTGATCCACAAAGCTGGGATATAGTTGTGTGCGTGCGTGCGGTGTGTCTGTGTCTCCATCAATTTATAAATAACAACAACAAGGTGTCAGAATTGCCTTTTGGAGCCCCTGTGCAATTGGAGCAATTCCACAGCTGCCTTATCTTTCTTACCTCTATTTGCTGTGTGCCCAGCCTCAATATGTGGTTGTTTCAGGGTACCTCAATGCTGAGGGGTGATTTACCATTCTGTGCCACCTTCTAGCACCAAGATAACCATCTTATGCTAAAGTCTGTAACAATTATTAGTCAGGTAACCATTTGCTTGTTGATGTGTGATTTCTAAGATTTTTGGTTCAGAAATTCACCATTGCTTCCATTTCCTCATTCTGTCTGTCTGCCTGCCTGTCTGCCTGTCTGTCTGAGATCTCTGGCTCACTGAGGTTAAAGCCTTCTACTCCTGAGTTTTTAGCTGCCATCTGTTTTCCTGCTGAATCTGTGAGATGCTCTGAATCTTTGATATCGTATGTTTTGTAGTGTCTTAAAAATGTAGTTGTGCTAACTGTTGTTTCAGGGGCACAAGCAAGCCTCAGCCTCAGTGTCCCTAAGAAATGAGCTCCAGTCTCCTGTCCACAGCATACCAGCTGACAGAAGCAATGGTGATGAGCACAGGAAGGAAAGGCGGACTTGTGTCCTCACACTGAGGAGAGGATTCGAGCAAGGGCTGGTGACTGTGAGCCCATGGTTAGGATTTTGACCTGAGACTTAGGTTTAAATACAGAGCAAGAGTGTAACTTCGTAACTAGTCAGGGTATACCCCTGCCTGGCATTTGACTGTCTTTGCTTGTGCTTTTGTCTGTCCTGAGGTGGCCTGTTAATTTGTTGAAATCTGTGTGAAATCCATTCCCAGGACAGTTTCTTTCCTGGCTGACACTTTGGGCTTTGACCATCCCCTCCCTAGGGAAACGCAATTCCTTGGGGCCCAGTGTTTGACTGGCATGATAGGCAGTTAGAGGCATGTTGTTCTTGTCAGGACTTAAATCATTAACACCTTGTGGTTTTTTAGGTGGTTTATTTTAGAATTTTTAAATTCATTTTAATGAAAAGTTTAAAAGTTTGCAGTGAGGAGGTTGCCTGAGCATCCTCAGTCTAATGATAATTAACTGTATCATTAGTAACCTTAGAACCTTGGTGTTTTAAAGATGAGCAGCTTCGGAACCCAGATTTGAAGACAAGATAACAATGTTGATGATACCATATCTCCTAGACTCTGTTTCTCTAATTATTGTATAGTAAGCTTTATGTTTTGAGTAAAACCTTATACAACTTTATAATTATATATTTGGTAATGATTTGTTGGAAAGACTAGGAAATGTTGAGCATAGAAAAGGGAAAAAGAAAAAAAGGAGCATAAATTGAAAACATTTCTATTATTTGATTTGATAATAATCAGTTTTTTTTTTTTTTTGGTTTTCTTGATCCAAAAATAAAAGACATCAAAATGTCTAGATATAGTTTCTAATACTGCATTGACTTTTGTTGGAACCAAACCCTTGTGCTTCCATCCTTAGAATTAGTCCCATCATGCTTTGTGGCAGTGAGACTGATGTCATTGCCTCACTGCATGCTCTTAGGTCTTATAAACATACTTTCTAAGACATCACTGATCTTTTTTCTCTACCTCAACAGTTTCTCAGTTTCATATACTCTGCTTTTGTTTCTCATCTGCCTACTAATGGTTTTTATGGTACTTTGTTTACTTGATACGCAACACACACACACACACACACACACACACAGAGAGAGAGAGAGAGAGTCACTCTGAAAACATTATGTATCTTCAGCAAAAGATAAGAGTACAATTTTGAGGTGGGTGGTTACAAAAGACTTTCTCCTGTGTGTGTGTAAAGCAGAAAGCAGAGGAGGTTTATTCAGTGTGAATACAACGAAGAGAACTGTGCAGAGGTCCAGTGAGCTAAGCCTTGTTTTTAGAGCACTGCAAAGAGGTTTAGGTTTAAAGGAATTGGGGTGTTTGTGGAGATGGTCGGAGGAGGCAGTTAACAGTTGTGAGTGAGCAGTCCTGTCATGTGGTTGGTGGACTGTTGTTTCAGCTCTAGTTCATCTAAAAAGTCTCTTGCTTACAGGGGGTGTTTGTCAGAATAGGACACTTCTGCTCCAGGGAACTGTCTTGTGAGGATATGCTGTTCTGGGTATTCCAGGTGACTCAAGAAGAAAGGCGAGGACAGTGACTTAACTATGCCATCAACCATTCAGGAGATGAGATAGATTATATAGACACTCCTGGATAGGGAAGACGGCAACCCAAAGTAAAGGAGACAAACATAGAACCAAAGTAGAGAAGCCAGGCTTTTATCCTGAATTTATTACCTTAAAGCCCAGGTAAAGAGTCAGGGCTTTTCTAAGTGCCTGTTACAGTTTTCCCCTGTGTATGAATATTCTCAACCTAAGAAAACTAGAGTATCAGCTAATCTAGCCTTACAGGTTTCTTGGCCAGTGATAAACTAGCACATGAGAAAGGGGCAGGCTCTAATGTCAGAGGGGAACAGAGGGAACAGAGGGGAACAAACAAACAGGATGTTTGTACTTGAAAGTAGAAGTGCCCCTATAGAGCAGAGTCAAAGGCCATGGAGGAAATTCCGTTGGGAGACATACTTGTCACAAGCACCGTGCACGTGAAAACCAGTGAAAGTAAATTAGTGTTAGGTGACTGTAAGATTCATTTCCTCCTAGCTTCCTGGCTTCCTGGCTGTAGTTACTCATGGAAGGGTAAACACAAGTGTCTTCTTTTTTTTTTTTTTTTTTTTTTTTTACTGACTTTAAGACAAGATTTTGGTATATGTTCTGTGCTGGCTTCAACCTCATGATCCCCTCCCCTGCCTTTAGCCTCCCAAGTATTGGAAGTACAGGGATATGTTACCATGCCATTTCAACTCTGACCCCACCCCCCTTGTTCCTGAACAGTTCTCTCGGTATTGTTGGCTGGCTGTCTCATGCTTTGATTTTTTTTTTTTTTTCATCCCTCATCACAATGGGATTTATCCTGGTTGGTTTGATTTGGTTTCCATGTGTAGGGAGAAAGAACAGATGACAAGGACTTAACACCCAGTCAAAGCCTTTTAGCTAATTTCAAACAATTTAAGAAGTACAGAATGAATATGCAGAACCTACTTGGAGTCCATCCTCAGGCTTAATTCTGTTTGTCCTGCGGGCGCTGTCCTAGCACCCCAAAAAATACCCCTCAGATTCTTAGTTGTACTTCTGCAGAATGCACATTGGACTTTATGCATTTCTAAAATCAGCTTTGTTTTTTTTAAACAGATAAGTGTAAAGCAGGAAATTACTTTTACTGATGTATCTGAGCAACTGATGAGAGACAAAAAACAAGTCAGAGAGCCAGTAGACTTGCAGAAAAAGAAGAAGCGGAAACAACGCTCTCCTGCAAAAGTAAGATAATATGTTAAGGGGTGCTTACTAACCTTTTCATTTTCACTGTTGGTTTATCCTGTGGGCAGGAACCTATTTGTATCTTATTCCAGATGTGGGTTAGTAGTTGGTGTGCTACCAGCTTCTGTAGGAGGGAGTAGAGGAGAGAGTTGCAGACCTGTGTGGATGTGGTGGGCTATGGCTTTCAACCCCCCCCCCATTCCTCTTCTGTTTTTTTCCTTCCTTCCCTCCCTCATCTGTATTCCCCTCTTCTTTTTTCCTAAAAATGAACTTTTGTCTTTCCATGTCTCCCTTGAGTTTATAAACTAACAAGATATGTAGGATCCTTGTTTATTGTTAATATTTTAATACAAGTGTTAATGTCTCATGAAAGTTTACAGTGTTCATCAGAGACATCTTTAATAGACTGTGTGTTCCCCAAGGGCAGAGACCTCATCTTATCACAGCTGTATCAAGAACCTGAAGGGGAGGCTAAATGAACACTTGATTGATGCTGTTAGGGTTGTTGTCCTCTTGTGTTTTTCCTGCAATGGCATCTCCGTGGTATTGTGCAGTGTATAGCATTGGTAGTTCATCTTCATAGTCATTTCCATGTTTTACCGTATGTAGTAAAGAAGCTATCCCTTCCCTCATCCTTTATTAGCAAGTTCTCAGCCAAAACTAGCCTTGAACTTAAGATATAGCCAAGGATGGCTTTGTGCTTTTGATTCTGCTGCCTAGTGCCTACCTCTTAAATTGCTAGGATTAAACGGGATTGTACCACCATGCATAGTTTTATACAGTACTGTATACTGAATAAAGGGTTTTACACATGCTAGGCAGTTGCTTTGCAGTCTGAGCTCTTCTTCAGTTCCCCCTTTAAATAGGTTATATATGACAACCCACTCCACCTTGTGACAGGGTCTTGCGATGATCTAGTTAGGCTGGTTTTGAACTTGAAACCTTCCTACCTCTGTCTCCTGATTGCTAGGATTATAGGCATGAACTATCCTGCTGATTAAGTGCCAGGGCCTGTTTGATGGCTACTTACTGTAGTTTTTATTTAAAGTCATGATTGTTACCTATCTTGCATACTTGCTGGAATAGCACCAAGAGCAGACAGCTAATGTTTCAGCAGACTAGAACATCCTCCTGTTCTCCTATTTTTCATTGTTAACAATACCCCTTGCTACTGTCTTAGGGGTACAGAACATGTGCCTATGGTATTTTATTATATACAATAATTGGGTTTTATTTTTGATTCTCTGCCACATTTCCTGTCTATAAAATTTAGTAGATTTGTATGAATGTAATTTCCTGATTTTTCAACTTGTAAAGTGTATATAACTCACTTTCATACTTAGAGTTAACAATAGTAGTTTTGCTTTCATAGTGCTAGAGATCATACACACACACCCCCTAGACAAGCATTATATCATTGAGCCATATCCCCAACTCTGTAAAGTTTTTAAGAATTTTTATTAACTGTATAATAAATTACTTTGGAAGAATCATGTTATAATTAATGATGGTTTTGCTGAACATTGCTGTGTTGTATTCTTTTTATCTCCTTTTTAAGCCAATGCTATATATTTATCAATGCTGTCTGTTTATGAAATCAAGGGGCATACTCTTGGTTTCCAGAATCATTGTGCCCTTCCTGTCCTGACTGAGTGGATGTGACTGGGGCTGCTGGACTCTTGAGAGCCTGGAGGGTCAGGCTTGACTACGAGAATCACACTGGAGTTGGAATTTGCATTTTGGGTCATACTAAATTCATCTTTCTCATTTGTCTGACATCTTATTTTTTACATTTTATGAAAATCCCCCTCCCACCCCAACACACACTTTTTTTGTTATTGTTGTTGTTGTTTTGTCTTACTGTTTTTCTCAATGACTAATATAATGTTTTTATTGTTATTGCCCTTTAGATTTGGGGTTTATGAAAAATTAACTTCTAAAATTGTAGCGATGGTTAATTGTGCTACTTTGTACTCCCTGCTTACATGTGAGAAATCTGTTTTAAGATTTTAGGATTCATTTACTTAATTATTTTTATTGTATGTGTATTTTGTATATGCTACATGCATGCCTAGTGTCTGTCTCCACCAGAAGAGACTTTAGATCCCTTAGAACAGGAGTGACAGGTGGCTGTGAGCTGCTTTGTGAGCATTCACAACTGAACTTGGGTGCTCTGGAAGAGCAGCAAATGCTCCTAACCTGAGCCATCTCTTCAGACCCTCTATTCATAATGTGTGCTCAATTATTATTTTTCTAGATATTTTATTGCCCTATTTTGCTAGTGCTATTCTGTAGGTTAATTCTGTTTTTTTAAAGGATTTATTTGTTTCCTTTAAAAAAAAAAAGATTTATTAGGTATATATATATATGTGAATCAAGTGCAAACCTGGTGTCTGAGGAAAAATTACCTGAAACTGAATGTGGTGCTGGGAACCAGACACAGGTTCTTTGCAAGAACAAGCACTCTTTAACTACTGAGCCATCTTTTCAGCACCTGTTTTTATTATTTTTTAATCATGTGTGTGTTTGCATATGAATGCTGGTGCCCTTGAGGAACAGAAAAGGGTATTGGATTCCCTGCAGCTGGAGTTATAGTTGCTAAGTTGCTAGTAAGCTGCTCCACATGGGTACTGGCAATCAGACCTCAGCCCTGCAAGAATGCTGCATGCTTTTAACCACTTAACTCATCAGCCCCAGCTTTCTGAGATTCTCACTGAAGTCTAGATGATTACTGTCCAGTAGAGGATTATTGAAATCTTATCTAAGTCAGTTCTTTGAAAATTTCTCCAAGCATCGCTAAGGTATTTTGTCTCAATCATTGTAGTGGCCAGATGAGAAACAACCTCTTCTAAGTACAATATATGTAAAAAAGCATTTTAGGGCAATCCTTTCAGCAAATTCTTAGAAGAATGAAGTACAGAGCAGACACAAATGAAAATGACAAAATAGTTACTTTAAAATTTGTTAAAAATTTTCCCAGTAGGTGTGGTGATGTATTCCTCTAATCCCAGTACTTGGGAGGCAGAGACAGGTGAATCTTTTGTTTGTCAAAGCCAACCTGGTCTACATAGTAAGTTCCAGAACAACCAGAGTTGTGCAGAGAGACCCTGTCATTTTTTAAAAAGAGAATTATTTATTTTATTTACAGGAATATACTGTAGCTGTCTTCAGACACAAGAAGAGGGCATCAGATCCCATTACAGTGGTTGCTGGGAATTGAACTCAGGACATGTGGAACAGCAGTCAATGCTCTTAACTCTGTAGTCCTGAAGAGACCCTGTCTTAGAACAGCAGCAACAACAACAAAAACCCACACAAATGGTTCTTACGTGTTACTTGTAGTGGACAGAGAAAAGTGTGGCTAGTTTTAACCTTCTTCAGATGAGTGGTTTCTTTATGTCAGAAATGTTAAGACTTTGAGGTAAAAGCTGGGTTTTGTTACAGCTCCTCAGATACGTGTTAGTGCCATATTTAGATATTTCACTAAAGTAACTTATTCTGCCATTTTCATTGAAGATAAACAAGTTTATCTTGGATTTGTAGTTTATAAATCAATATGTTGATTTTTTTTTTCAATTTTAAGTTTCTCAAAGTTCAAGGTGTAATTTATGTTAAGACCGTGTAAGATTTTGGGAAAAGTTGTCAAGAGAGTGGAATGTTTAGGGATAATATGTAATAGATGTGTGTGAGAACTAGAATTCATTATCTTTGGAGGGCTACTCTCTGCCCAGACCTTTTCCAAACCTTAGTCTTTGCCCACCATGAGCATCTTCAGTGTATGCTGTTACTGTGTCAGATGCGACTCATGCCGTATCGACCATGTCACCGCCACGGTGAGGAGCGCTGCATTGTTGGCCATGTGGTGAGCGCCACACTGCTCTGCCAGCATCAGCTGCTACAGACACTGAGCAGTTCCCAACCTTTGTCATCTTAAAGCAGGCAGGGGTGCTTTGTCACTGAGTCAATCTACTGATGAAAACAGAGGAAATTGTAGACACTTGTTTCTTTTAAATGCCAAATTTTCTCTTTGAATAAGAGAACCCCTGAGCTTTATGCATGGTAGAAAAGCTCTATACTGTTGAACTCTATGCCCCCAGCCCAAAGATTATTATTTCATTTTAATCAAAATAATATATTTAACTATAAATCACTTTTTGGTGTCTTTGTGCTGGTGTTATAGACCCTTTAAAGTCATACATCTTGTAAAACAGCCCCATGAAAAGACTTCATTTTTCCTCACGGTGTAGACACGAGCATTAGACTTGGAAGAGTTCTTTCAACTGCTTGTGATTGCTTCACTGTCTCATTCCTTAGGGACAGGCTGTCACATTGCTGTGTCTGTGAGCTGCTCAGCATCACTTCGTTTGTCTCTTTATCTCAGAAAGCTAAAGTTGTTGGAAGCCCGTGATGTCTGTCAGTCTAGTACAGTCTCAGTGTATTTGTCACTGGTGATACTCCACCTCCCAGGCTCTGTTAGTTGTAATCAAGTAGTGTAAAATCAAATAGTATAAACAGTTTTTAGGCTTTTCCAACTGTTTAGTACTCCAGTGAGAAAGAGCAGTGTGGTTTAGTTACTTCCATTCTGCAGCATTTCTCCTTTTCACTTAACCAAGAACTTAGGTGCCCGATCTCTTGACTAGAGCTAAAGAAAGGAAGTGGATTGTTCTTAGAGCCCTTTAGGAGATGAATACAGGTAATTGTTCAGAAAGGTGCCAGACCCTTGAAGAATGAACATTTTTTCACACAGATTGTGAACTCCATGGCTATCTCCCAGCAGTTTAGCATGCATCATTGCCCCTAGAAGACAGCTGAGATTAAGACAGAATGATTGCTAAATGAGAAAAAATATGTATTGGTCACACTTTCTTCTCCATGTTCCCTTGGTTTTTGGAAGAACTGCCTTTGAAGATGAATTGATTGGAAGACTAGAGATGACAATAAGAAATCAAACATAATGCTAATGAGAACACAGGAAGAAAGTAGAAAATTAGAAAAATACATACTTGTAATTTTTCACTAATCTGGTTTTCCCAGAGTATGTCTATATTATGGGGAAATTGTTTTCCACAGAACTGAACCTTTAACAAGGTTCTGATGTTGAGAAAAATCATCTTTTAGAAACTATCACCTATGTCTTTAAATTCAGGAAACAATTAAGGTCCTTCCTAAAACTAACAGTCACAGGCTATTGAGATGGCTCAGTGGGTAAAGACACTTGCCACCAATTCTGACTGTCTAGAAGGAGAAAACTGAAACCTGCAAGTTGTTCTTTGACTTCTATGTGTCTGTGAGGGTCACATGCATATGCACATTCAAGTGCGCACATGCACTGCACTCACACAGAAATCTCTTAAACCCTCAAGGCCAGTATGCTGAATATGAGTTCTGTTCTGTTCTTTTGACACAGTGAGTTTCATATTCTGCTACTGTTTGCCATTTAAAAATGAAATTTGCTAATAAGTAACATGTAGCATAGAGAATGAAGAGATTGTGCATGTGAGTAACTGACCTTGCTATGCCTCTGGGGTTATGTTCTTTTGGAGAAGGAAGAAAATCTTTAAAGCCCTTTTCCCACCCTCAGTTATGACAATAACTGAGTGGTGAGGTTTTAAATCAGTGGCTCTTACCCTTCCTAATGCTTTTAGTACTCACGTGTGGTGACCCCAACAATAAAATTATTGTACCACTATTTCATAACTAATTTTGCTACTGTTATAAATTGTAATGCAGATATCTGATATGTAGGATATGTGATATGTGACCCCTGTAAAGGGTCATTCGACCCCCAAAGAGGTCATGACCCACAAGTTGGAAACCACTGTTTTAAATCTTCTCTAAATTCTCGTGGGTTTGAGTGGCTTAAATATTGGTATCAGTTAATGTTGGAAGGTATTATAACATCCGTAGTCTGTTAGATTAAAATATCATGTATGATTTTAGTAGAATGTGAAACCCATTGGATCATAATTTGAGAAAATCCTAAGGGATATAAACAAGAATAAGTCAAATGCTGAAGAAGACAGTTTGGCCAGTATTAATATGCTGCGGCTGTTATGCCTGAGATTTGTCTTAGAATGCTCACCTCTCTGTGGTACCTAGTCCATGGGGGATCTGAAGGCCAAAAGATGGAGAAGTACAGTTTTTTGCAAGCCTTTTTGTTTAAGGAATGAAGTGGTAAGTTGTGGGGGCTATTTGGTATGGATAGCAGGCAGCTAGCTATCTCAGTGATAGGTGCAAAATTCCCACTGTGCCCCAGTCTCCAAGTTTGGACATTGAAGTTAGCAGTGAATGACACAGGCAAGTTCATGTGGGTGCATTTCAAACAGATTGCAAACTAGAAAATCCACTGATGGTTGTGTGTGGCAAGATGGATTTTACTTTGTCCTGTAAATAAAAATATTGTCATAAACTGGCCTAACAGAGGAAAAGAAAATTAAAATTTCTAAGAACTTGGTATTTCTGCTTGAACTTATAAATACGCTGGATCTTACGTTTGCCCATAAGTATAATCTGCCTTATCCACATAATTCTACCTTTTATGAAGACCTGAGTAAAGCCAGCATGACTTCCAGTGCAGTAAACAGTAACTGTCCCTAAAGGGCTTTGTACAGTCAGGGATACATCCGCACCTCAGTTGTGCCTGACAAACCTTCCTTGCAGTTACAGCGCCTCACAAGGCCCTGGCTTTTGGCACTTGTTTTTAATCAACCTATGTGAAAAGAGGAAAGCCTGGTATTATGTCTTACTTAAGATATACAATACTTAGTATCGTTTTGTTTTGCATAGTTTGAATTCTATTTTAAGAGGGTTTGTGTATTTTCTTTCTGTACAGTGTTAACTTGCATTATTATTATGTGACTTGGAGGAAGTGAAAAAAAATTTAAACTTGACTGGCCAGAAATCAAACTTTTATTCTCACTGACTGTTCAGGAAGCTGTGACACCCACTTCCATTCTCCTGCCAAATGTGTCCCTTCTATGTCTTGGGTGCATAGACTTGAAGCATTGTTGACCATGTTGGCAATTTGCCCAGAACCCAAAAACCATGTATAATTTGCATACTAATTATCATTGATTTGCATTCAGTATAGGCTGAACTGTCTTCCTGGATTTAAAGTAAAAAAAATACACTAAAGATTAAAGCTATTTATCCTTCCCTACTTGTCTTTTTTAGGTTGAAGAAGCTATGGTTTATAGGCTCACTTCCCATGATCCTCTGTAGATCTTATGTTGTCTCTGCTTGCTTCCTTCCCTCCCTCCCTCCCTCCCTCCCCCCCCCCTCTCGTTTTGTTGTTGTTTTGTGTGTGTGAGGAGAAGTGTTGAGACAGGGCCTCCCATCTCCCTGGCTATCCTGGAACTCTCGGTGTAGACTAGGCTGGGGTTGGATGCACAGAGATGCAGCTGCCTCTGCCTCTTGAGTGCTGGGCTAGTGTGCCGCCATCCTCTGCTCACCTTCTACATGCTTTTCACCTCCAAAGTTGTTTCCCACTTTCTGGCTAGATGCCTTCTGATCTGATCCTGCTTTCCTTTTCCTTGGCTTCAAGTTCTTGTGGTGTAGCCCATGCTGCCCTTGGACTCTCTATCCTCCTGCTCCCAGACTCCTGATCTCCACTACAACTGACATCCTCTTAGAGTTTTCTATGCTTCTTCAACATCAGCTTTTGTCATCTTTTCTCTTTTCTTGGTAATGTTAAAAGGTATCTGACAGGAGGTGGTAAAATGCTGGGTGCCGAGTAAGTTGTTGGTAAGTTAGAATTCATGAGGCTAAAGGTGAGCTTACACTGCTAACTGTCCAGACCTTACTCACAACGTTCTTAATTGCAAGACACTCGGGATAGAAGAACTGGTTTCTTTTCTCCCATCTTCCTTCCCCATTTCTACCTTTATTTATCTGACAAATATTTTTAGGACATGTTTAGCAATAAAATTTCTACAGTATTCTTATAGATCCTAGACTGAGACAAAAATCCAGATTCTGTTTGATTACTGGAAAAGTTAATTTTTCTTTTAAAATATAAGAAATAACAGTAGTAAACTCTTATGAGACTAAAAAATATTTCAGTCTGTAAAATATATGCACACCTTGTATTTGTTCAGTTCCTCATCCATCACAGCAAAGGGGTGACTCCTTTTGAAGTGGTTCTTAACATATACAAATAAAGTATATTTATATATGTGTGGATATATGTACATACACATGCACACAAAAGGATACTATATATCTAGATAGATAAACACTGACTGTCTATCTGTCTATTGAGATGATATATATAATGTCCTTTTATATTGAAAAATTATATACTGGGTTCTGAACCTTTTTGAGTTGAACAAATCATGTTGTTTTTTTCCATTTAAGTAGATAGAGTTTCTCAATTTATTTACAGTCACATAAAATAAGTTAAATTGGTTTTCTGTGCTTTAGCCTTTCTCGTTGATTGGTTGGTACCTGACTTTTCTCCCTGCATATATGAGAATTTGAAATTGAAAATCAAACTGCTTTAGCAGCTCTTTAGGGAAATGCTAAGGGACTCTGGTAGCCATCAGCATTACAAGGGAGGGGGCAGAATGCTTCCAAGGTTTTCACTACAGACTTTACCCAACCTAAGTCAAATTGTACTTTCCTACATTAAAGGTGCCACTGTCCTAATATCCTTTTCCAGATATTTCCAAATATATTCATTATTTCTGAAAAAAATTATAATCTCTAGTGACCATTGCTTATGTAGTATTTACATTTTTAAAACTTGGGGTTTTTTTTTTTTTTTAAACTAGATCCTTACAATAAATGAGGATGGATCACTTGGTTTGAAAACCCCCAAATCTCATGTTTGCGAGCACTGCAATGCTGCCTTTAGAACGAACTATCACCTACAGAGACATGTCTTCATACATACAGGTATTGAATTAAAATGGGCGGTGCCTATTAAAATTATCATCATTGTTATTTTCATCTTTGTATAAATGTCATCCATCTTAAGACCATAGCTTGCTTGGCATTGTCAATCAGAATCTGTAGCCAGACCATCGGGAGGAAACCAAGAAAGACTTTAAATGGGAAGACAATTAATTAATACAGATATATACATTTAGTAGTCGTCATTGGGTACTCCCTTGCCTTAAAAGCTCTTTTTCAAGTAGAGAAACAGTTTAAACATGGATTCAGAGCCTGTTGCAGCCAACCTTCTGTGCTACGTATATGACCAGCACAGGCAGTGTTTGGAAACCAGATATTAGAAATGATAGCTAACAAAAGTAGAAGTTAAAAATCATGAGATTGTTGAAAATAGAGCTAAAGACTGATCACACACCTTTAGAAAAACAAGCTAGAAATGTTAAATGACCTGGTGGGTGGAGGAGATGTGTTGAACTAGAAAATGGAGCGATGGCCAGAATCTGAAGGAGAGAAAGAAGCCTTAAGGAGGCCTCAGGGTACAGAGAGAGTGGCTGCAGTCTGTGGAACAGAGGGCGTGATTTCTGTAAGGCTCAGCCACAATGGGTGGGGAAGCACTTGAGACTTGACTGCCCTTGTAAGGTGTGGTGGGGGGAAGGAGGAAGGCTCCAAGGAACAGTGCAGCAGGGAAGCCAGGCTTCCTTCCCCATGGTAGACCCACAGCACTGGACATGAATTGGGTTCCAGCAGAGACAGTGTTTCCAAGGACAGGGTTTTCTCTCAAGGGTGTTTATACAGTTCTGAACTCTGAAGAAAATCGGTAAAAGGGCAGAGGGCCGATTAGCCACAGAGAACAGGATGCGCATGCCTTCAGATACAGAAGAAGAGATATTTAAAGCAGACCAAGACATTTGGAGAGTGCTTTTTTAGCTCGTATATCTTTTAAGTTTTGTTTTCTTATTAAAAGGATATAAATGGAATTTTATTTTTTGTGTGATTGTGAAAATGTGAAACTTTAAATCCTGGAGGAAATTTTTGAGAGAAACTATAACTGTTAATGAAAAATGTTTTTTAAAAAAATCTTCTGTTTTAGAGTTTTCCAAAATTTGGGCTTCTAAGACTTATTTATCCTCAGAAATAATGACTTAAGTATTGTTTTATTCATTAACTAATATATGGATGTCAAATTATTTTAAGGCGAAAAACCGTTTCAATGTAGCCAATGTGACATGCGTTTCATACAGAAGTACCTGCTTCAGAGACATGAGAAGATCCATACCGGTGAGTGCTCGTCCTTCCATAACTCATCAGATAGAGGGAGGGAAGTCCAAGACACCACCAGTCCCAGCCTGCCTTTTAAGAAATCCTTGTAGTTAAACTCAGGTTTTAATGTCCAATCACAATACATTATTTTGAAGTAATTCCATAATAATCTAAGTTACATATTTTAAGTAACAGAGGAGGAAACTTTCCTAATATAGCCATTTCTTAAGCTAAGTAAAATTACCATTCACTCTAGTTAGCTTGTGGACTATTGAATTACTTGGAATATTAGAGCAGTAGCATCCTTCATGACTCTTCTTTATATGGTATACTGTATCAAGAATGACAGCTGCCTGTGTCTCTATCCAGTGTTAATGATTTACAAGCAAATATTTAGTAGGAAGATTATTAAAGTGATCTATATGGTAAAAATTTTAGTCTCATTTTAAAACAAGTATCTCAAATTTTCTAAGTGACTTTGATTTAATAGACTATTGACTTTTCTCCTTTGACATTTCTAAGCATTATAAAATGATGTTTCTTTGAAATTAATTTACAGTGTTTTAGGAGGTGGTGTGTGTCTGTAGAGCTTGGGTTTTCTCTCTCGTTGGAATTGAGAATGATGATGAATGCTAACAGTGAAAATGCTAGCCCTGCAGGTTAGGGCCTTGTTATGTGGGATGCTGCTATTCAAGACCGTAAGCTGCTGTGGACATGAAGAGGGTGGATAGGCAAGTTGTTTGTATTGCTCTGTAATTACCACTCGGTTAAGTACCTGTCCCAGAGTTGTGTAGGTGTGGTCTCATAGTATGTGCAGGTTTTGTGAAATGGAATTCTTTGGCCTCCTAATAGATAGAAGAAGCCTTTTTTAAACAAAAGCTTTCCTGCATCTTTGTTGTCATTAGAAACAAGTGTGAAGGTGCCCATTCTACTGCAATACAGTGCCATTGTCTGTCGACATGTTTGGCTTTAATTTGAGACGGGAGTCTTACTCTGTAGCTAAGATGGCCTGGAACTCAAATCTGTCTTTATGCCTCAGCCTGCTGAGTGCTGGTATCATCGCCATGAGCTGCCACATTTGGCTGGATGGTCTGCTCTTTAACATACTGTTCTGTATATCACTTTAGTATATATGATAGGAGAAAAAAATTATGTTTTTTTAATGTGACTTATTAGTTAAATTGAAATTTCAGTGCAATAGTAAAAATGTCAGATACAAGGTGAAAGTGGTTAAATATTTTCATGTGTTTATTAATTTTGATGATTTATTCATTTAACAAAAATTTAGTGGCTGATCCTCCAATGTTTTTTCCGTTCTAGGAGAGCACAGAGACTGTATGGAAGGGTCTTCTGTTTCTTTTATTTTGGAGATAAGAGACATATCAATAAGCATCATGTAATTAAGTGTTGTAGGTTTTTTGAATCCAGGGAAAGCCTCAGCAAAGCAGCGTGAGGCCAAGTTACGAGTCTGTGTGTGTGTGTGTGTGTGAGTGTGATCTGAGACAATGAGACATAATGCTTGTCCTTCTGTCACTCTGACACTGTGGTGAACCCTGGCCACAGTCTTGTAATAGATCTGTTTTGGTTTCATTCCTAGGGAAAATAGCTCAGACCAGGTGCTTCTCACCTCTAGGCAGTGTCTTATCACAGGTCTAAATGTAACTAAGAAAACTGCCATAGACATGCTCACAGACCAAACTCATCTACACCGTGCCTCACTGAGACTCCCAGATTATTCTAAAGTGATTTTGGTTGACTATTAAAATGAAGTCACATTTACAGATTGGGCTTAAGTGGAGTATGATGAGTAGTTTATTGAGAATTTCTTAAGTACCAGGTACTGTCATGTAGTCCTCACATTAGTTTTGAAAGGCAGGAGGTGTTATTGTCCCCATTTTATTGTTCAGGATGTATTAGGCAGCAGAGAGAAGCTGAGAACTTCTTTAACTTTGTACAGTGTAGTAAATGAAGTTGCCCAGACTCCAGTTCAAGGCTCTGTCACTCTATAGACCAAGATAGTGAGTCACTGAGCAAATGAGACAGAAAGAGATGTAGAGATATACAACTTTTGGCTCTTTAAAGTTTTCTTCTTGTCACTCTGCCAGTCAGTTACGGCTTAGCTTTTCTGTGAGTTAGTAACATCTGCACTCAGAATTCTCATGTTACAATACAGCCTAGGAGACATAGGACTCCCGAGCAACCTCCCCCTGCTCCCCTCTCTCACTTTCTTTGGGGTGGTTTTGAGACAGAGTTTTTCTGTGTAACCCTAGCTATCCTATAACTCACTCTGTAGACCTCAAACTCAGAGTTCTACCTGCCTCTGCCTATATGATCATTAGCTGGTCAATCTTCTTTTGCTCCACAACATTCAGTTTCTTGCTAACTAGAGCCCAGAACAGGTGCAGTAGTGTTATTGATGTGCTCAACAGCCTTTGAGACACCATTCCCCATGACACGGGTCTCATCATTTATTGCCTTGGAGTTCTAGGGCTTTGTAGATGCCAGTGGATGCACCGCTGGGCACTGCAGCTCAGAGGAGACCTTTTGCTGTGTAGAGATCCACTTTAGCAGTGGGATTCCCATGGGAATCAAAGATCTCTCTGGCATGGGTCCTGAGAACAGACATGGTGAACTCCTGGCAGTTGGATTGCTGAGAATGAAGGAGGGTTCTGTAGACACTGAAGAGAGCATTAAGAACAAATGTGAGTGCTGCCCTCTACCAGAGCAACACTTAGATTGATTTTAAAAGCAGGAAAATTTTTTTGTCTTGAAATTAAATTACCTGTTTTGGAATGCATCTCAAAATATATTTTCTGCACTGATGCTTTCTGTTGGCTGTGATAAATACCACTATCAAAAGCAACTTGGGGAGGAAGAAGTTTGTTTAACTTTGTGTGTTATAGGCCATCATTGAAGGAAGTCAGGGCCATAACTCAAGACAGGAACGTGGAGTCAGGAACTGATGCAGAGACCACCAAGGAGTGATACTTACTGGCTTGCTTCCTCTGGCTTGCTCAGCTACCTTTCTTATATAACTTATACCTACCTGCCCAAGGATGCCACTGCCCACAGTGGGCTCACTCGACTTTACAATATCACTTAGCAAACAAGAAAATGACGAAAGGCTAATCCAATGGAGGCAGTTCCTCAAGTGAGAGTCTTTCTTACAAGTTATGTTGGGTTTATGTGAAGTTGACAGAAACTATGACATACGTTTATCTGCTTTTCAGTTGAACAAGAAATAAATTCCCCCGGGCTGGAGAGATGGCTCAGTGGTTAAGAGCACTGACTGCTCTTCCAGAGGTCCTGAGTTCAATTCCCAGCAACCACATGGTGGCTCACAACCATCTGTAATGGGATCTGATGCCCTCTTCTGGTGTTTTAAGTACACCTACAGTGTACTCAAAGAAAGAAAGGAAGGAGTTCCCCATGGCCAGCTGGTGTGAGACTGTGTAGTGAGATGATCCATCAGTTTTTAAAGGCTCCATCTGCTTTACAGCCTTTTACATTCTGGTAGAGCTCATTATAGTGACCACTCCTGTTCCCTTATGTCCAGCCTCTTCTCTGCTCTGCTCTTAACAGGAGTAAAACTCATCACTGGCTTGGTTGATTTGACAAACACAGTGTTTTCTGAGACTCTTAAAAGCTAAGAATACAACTAGATTGAGTCTTTACATTTCAGACGTTTTAACCTGTCTTGGTCATCACTTAAGCATATTCCTGATGTTGGACTTGTCTGTTCAGTACTATTTTAGGATAAAATACTTGGGCATCTAAAAGCTAACCCAGAAGTTCTAGTCCTTTTAGACTAGTGCCCTGAAAACTGTCATGATGTGAGTATCCTTGGGATTGCTGTTTTAGGCAATCAGAAATATACATCTTTTTAGGACGATCACAGGCCCCTTATTTTGCATATATTTTGGGGGTGTGAGCGAGAAGGTGAGGCTCTGAGGCTGAGGATGAAGACAGTAATCCAGGACTGCTGCTTGAGTATATTCTTCCACAAAATCATCCTTTTATGTGCAGGTTTACTTTTGAGCAGGGGCTTTTATGTAGAGTACCTTTTCCTTTGCATTTAAAAAGAATGTGTAGGATAAGATGGCTAAGTTATGAGCAGTTTTGTCTTCTCTAAGACAGGGACAATCTTTCCACCACGGTTAAGGAGCCACTGAGGAGTAAGAATCTTGTGTAACAATTTTTACTGTTTTCCTGCATCTCTTTATTAAGTACGGAACACCTCTTGTGATACTTCTGACACACAGTTTGAGCAGTCTGTGGCTGCTTCTCATAGTGGCAGCAGTTAGTTTATTTCAGTAAGAATCACATGAAGCTATTTCTGTTTAAAGAGTTAATATAAACTCCCTTCCAAATTAAAAAAAGTTAAAAATGATAGCTAAATTATTGGCACTTACCTATATTTGCTAGGTTTCTTATTCCTTAAAATTTTATTTGAGGGGGCTTGAATGGGTTCAGGTACTTACTGCCAAGCCTCACAACTTGAGTTCCATCTCTGGGACCTACATGGTGGGAGGAAAACCGATGCCCACAAGTTGTCCACTGTGGTAGATGTGATTTGCTCTCCAATAAACAAACAGACAAATAAAAAAAAAGGGGGGGGGGTGAGTGAATGAAACTTTAAAAAATGGGGGTTCTTGTACATTTTCTTTCTTTATGAACATATTTATCTTTATAAATGGATATGATTCTACATCCTTAATCTCAACACTCAGGAGGCGGAGTCAGAAGCAACCCTTAACTACACAGTGAGTTCAAGGCCACTTTGTGAATATCCTGTTTCACAAACAAAGTGAAACAAACAGAAATATTAAGAAACACTGGAAAACATGTTCTTCTTCTTCTTTTGACTATGACACATGAACAGCCACTGTTAAGCTGTGGCATGCAGTACCCTATAACAAAACAACAGCAGCACAGACCCATCCGTGCTTGGGAGAATTGGGTGAGGCAGGCAAGCAATGGAAGAGGAACCTGGGCCATCATTTAGCGTGTGCTACTCATATTCCTGCAGGCTAAAACCCTCACCTGCCTGCACTGTGCATGTTCTTCTAACAGCACCTAGCAGCCTACCCCCACATGAGCACACCCTGCTCCAACAAGGGTCTCGTGGAATCCATGTACTAGCATACCTGGTTTTATGAGGTATAGGAAATTCAACCCAACGCCTCTAACTACTGTATTGGGGACATCAACTCATCCTTATAAGGAAACAAGTTTTAAAATAACATTAATAATTTGCCTAACACATGCAGTTGGTTAATAACATATTTGAGTTCATGCTGTTAACCAGCTACTATCAAGCTCAAAGGAAAATTTGAATTGGCAACCTTTGCTTCTAACAATAGAAGCTTTTATTTTGTTCAGGAGCTCTGGCAGTCCTGCATCTGGCCTATAGCCTGTGGGTAATTAGGTTCGCGTGCCTAAAATGAAGTCTGTGGAGCTGATTGTATCCAGTTATGGATGAAGTGGACAGAGGCAGGCAAGATAGCAAGGGTGTAAACGATCATTCCGACTAAGCAGGACCAGTGGGTAGAAGGGTAGTTTAGAATTATGTTGGCTAATTTTGATGTCAAGTTAGCAAGTATCAGATTTCTCCTGTGAAGAGTATAAAACATTGTTTATATTATAAAGCATTGTTTAGAATAATGGAAGTTGTGGAGCTATTGGGGATATTTTGTTATTTGTAACTAATACGAGACTTTAATATTTAACATTTTTCTTACAATTTATTCAGATTGCCAACATATTAACCATATTTATCTTTAGTCATGCAGTAATATTCCTTTCAGAACAATAAGCCAGCTAGAGGCTGTAGTACTACTTGAGTTTGAAAATGAGACAGCTTAGAAACCATAGGTTAGTGCAGCAAAACAGGAAAGCAACTAATTTTCAGTAAGAGCTTAACAAATGACACATTTTATAGTTACTTCTGACAACAGTTTAAAGACATTTTCTGTTCAAGTTGTCTGAGTGCCTTCAGAAAAGACAAATCAGGTGTCAGGTGTCAGACAAGACAAATCCTTCTCCTTTCCTGAGCTAACACACTTGATGATTTCTCAAACTCCATCCTGCAGCTGCATTTCTGGTAGCTACTAGACTGCTGTGTCAGAGCCTGGGTTACTGGGCCATTGGCACCCATGTCTTAACATGGGTTTGCAGACAGACGTTTAGATGGGTTGACAGAGACTTCCCATTGTCAATAAAGATTTTCATTTGGCTTTTAAATAACATTTAGCCTTAAATTTTATGGGTTTTGTTTTTGTTCGTTTTTTTTAGTTTTTACCAAGAAAAAAAAAAAAGAGCCAAATTATCTGATTTGGGCATAATCATAGTGAAAAAAGATAACTTAGAGTCATTGAATAAATACAAGTTCTTATGAGGTTATTCTCATTTTTTTTCTGGAGTCTTTGACAATTTTAAATCTCTGCCAAGTTACTCTTCTGTTCTAAAGATACTTTAATGTCATCATTTCAGCCCACATTGGAGTGTTTGAGAATGTCTTATAATTTATGTTGCCCTGGTGTAAAAAGTTTAGCTTTCATTCTCCTTTGACTTAAGGTTTCTTTGTTCATAGGTGAACAAAATTAATATGAAACATATTTCAAAGGAAGAACAAATATGGGTGAATTTTTATAACAGTTTAATCCAAAGGAATTGAAATTTAAATATTATAAGGGCAGTGATTTTTCAGACTCCCACCCATCCTGTGATAGAGAGCTTAATGTTTTGAAATGGATTTTTAAATAAAACCCAGCATTGAGGGTTAACAGAAATCAAGGCCTGACCTTGGTCCCCAGCACTGACAATGAAAAAAGCAAAAGGAGCCAGGCTGTGACGGCACACACCTTTAATCCCTGCACTCGGTAGGCATAGGCAGGCCGATCTTTGAGTTGCAGGACAGCCAAGGCTCTACAGAGAAACCATGTCTCTAAGCAAGCAAACAAACAAACAAACCTAAGGGGGGGAAGCAAACAGTCTTAGGGTCAATACCTAGCACTACAAATTAAAGGGGTTCCCCCACCCTTTTTCTATCTCCCAGGACACATCTGTGTCCTATAATTGGACAGAACTTGAGCTGGATTTCAATCCACAGGGCCTGAAGGGACTGTCTTCTCTTCAGATGTTGTTTAAGTTGTAAACTGAGGGTTCCCATGACCCCTACTTCAGTTTTATAATTCACAGAACTCAGAAAATTCAGCACTTTGCTGTAAAGGATGTAGATGAACAGCTGGATGTGGGGTGAGTCTTCTCCCGTGTAACAGTGTGACAGTGGTTAAATCTATACTTCGGGACTCAACTGCTGCCAGTGAAGTAATTTTGCCACAAAAGTGCTTTCCTTTGTAATGCTAAATTGAGTGTATTAAGAAACATTTTCAATCTTAAGCAAAAGCTAATTTTCAAAACTGACTTTAAATGGCTTCTACTGCCCAAACTCTTTTTTTTTTTTCCTGCTAGATGCTCCCACCATTAGCTATAACAAAACTTGACAGACCCACTTCAGGTTAGACCAAAATATTTTCTCCACTTTTTGAAAGTAATCTTAAAAGGAGAAAAAAAAAAAAGTCTGACTGAGATTTCAGTCAATATGGCATTAGTTCATTTAAACTGTGAGATTTAAAAGTGTTCTTGCTTCTGTTCCATTCTTCAGTCACTGTAAACTTGGCACTGACTTTCTTGAATACCACCAGTAACTGCTATAGTGTAAGAGTTGTCTCTGCCTCTTGGTTCTGATAAGCAGCTCCCAAAATCCTTGTATTTTCCTGAAGGACTGGAATTACTCAGTATCTTTTGTGTCAATATTGGAATTTTTGACTCTGATTCCTGACAGTGCCTCAAATCCCTGCCCCCTCTTCAGTGATGGTAATACTAAATGTCTTCTGTCCCTGCAGCAGACAGAGCTCTTCAATTCCTGGGCATTTCCTAACCCAGAAGCCTCTTCTGTTTTATGGGGTGATTCTTGTTGGGACCCTAGATAGGTTCAAGGCGAGGCTATTCATAAAAACATCAGGCCTTGATTAGCCTTCAATTCTCACCACTCTTTCCAGCTTCAAGGGTTCTGAACCCTCTTTAAAGCCCCTGCATGCATAATACTCAGAGATCTCTGGTGGTCAACACATCCATGTTCCAGAAGGATGGAGGACGCTTCCAGACTCACCCTGCATCTGGCTGTTCTTCCATATCCTTTACAGCAAAGTGCTAAGTACAAGTAAAGAGCTTTAAAACTGAAGTAGGAGTCATGGGAACCCTCAGTTTACAACTTAAACAACATCTGAAGAGAGGACAGTCTCTTCAGGCCCTGTGGATTGAAATCCAACTCAAGTTCCATTAGCTTCTGGATAGTGATTCAAAGGAAATGTCTGTGTTTCTGAATTCATCTAAATGAACAACTTCACCCAATCTTTTGTCAATTTGTCGTATATAATGTAAAAAGTCCAGGTAGCAGGAATTCACTATAATTTTATAAATTCCTTTCAGTTTATATATTGTATGTTCATGGGTTGATACCAATACTTTGTGATAAGTTTTCATAAAGATGGAAAACATAATCACATTAATGTTTTGCTATTTGTTTTTACTTCTTCAGATAGGGTTTCCATGTGTAGACCAGGCTGTCCTCAAACTCAGATCTGACTGCTTCTGCCTCCCAAGTGCTGGGATTAAAGTCATATGCTATGGTGATTACAGTTAGCACTGATTATTGGCATTGTCATTTAAAATAGTCTTAAGGAAGCGCTCTTCAGTGCTAACTTTTCATTGAGCTTTTTATTCCCACCATAAAAGAGAATTCTAGTCTTTTCATATTATGGTTTGAACTTTATTAGTAAAAACCTTATAGAAGTTTATCTTTTTATATTTGTATCATAATATGTTCGATTACTTCTTGGAACATCAAGTCTAATATATTTACTGTCTAGTTTTTATAGGAAAGGTGTGCTATCTTACTTCTCCCCTTCCTCTCCCACTTCTTAGGCCTCTGCTTTGTTGACATTCCTGTCATTCATTCATTCATTCATTCATTCATTCATTCATTCATTCATTCATTATCCATTCATATATTTTATTGAGAGAGCTCTCGTTGTGTACCTCCAGCTGGCCTGAAACTATGTAGACAGGGCTGGCTTTGAACTCTAAGAGATCTACCTGCTTCTAGCTTACAAATGTTTGGGTGTGCGTGCCTTTACACCTGGCCCCTGTCATTTATCCCATTGCAGCCAAGGTTCCTCCTTACATTGATGGTTACTAAACTCTGGTATTTGTAATTTCTGTTTCCTGGCTCTAAGACCTGCCATGTTTGCTCACACTGATAATACCTGGCTTTTAAGATTCTCTTTTCTCTGTGAGAACCTATGATTCAGTGATTCTACCTCTTCTCTAAGTTATTTTTGTCCTGTGATAAAACACTGACCAAAAGCAGTTTGAGTAAGGAGAGGGGCTTATTTCAGTACAGGTTACAGTCCACCATCAAGGGAAGCCAAGGCAGGAACTCAAGGAAGGAACTGAGGCAGAGCCCATGGAGGAAAACACTGCTTACTGGCTTGCTGGATTTGGCTTCCTCATTTATCTCTCTTATACAGCTCGTGCCTACCTGCCCAGGTGTGACACCATCCACAGTGAACTGAGCTTTCTGTGTGATAGAAACAATTCCTCAGTGGATGTTTCCTTGTCTCATGTTCAGAGATGAAACTAACTGCGCTGTTCCACTTTGTCAGTTTTGGCACACAGACCTCTTCTTAAAGCTATGACCT
The DNA here is from genome assembly GCF_963924665.1 of Micromys minutus. Classification (NCBI taxonomy): domain Eukaryota; kingdom Metazoa; phylum Chordata; class Mammalia; order Rodentia; family Muridae; genus Micromys; species Micromys minutus. Next base: position 59,313,103 of record NC_137976.1, on the reverse strand, counting down.
TTCCTTTCTTATTCTCAAAGTCTCATATTAGTATCATAATATAAGATGCTTTTTAAAAGTACCGGTTTTTAAAAAATTCCAGTGATTTAAAAGTCAATCTCTTTTAAAACTAAAAAAACCCAAATAAGTGATATGTTTTTATTCTAGGAGAGAATAACTAGGGCACAGTTAAATTCAAATCCAAGCAGAACTAAAATTGAACTGTGTAAATAGTTAATGTTTGACATCTGGGACTTACTCATGATCTTCTGGATCCCAAAGGGCTTGAGTAGTTCACCTCTAGCTCTGCCATCCTCAGCACACTCAGCTTTCTAGGTATGCTCAGGCCAGCTCCACTCCATATCTGCTGCTTTTGTAGTTTGTTACCCCATAGTTCTAGATCTTCAGTTTCCAGGGATCTTAAGAGCAACTGATGCTACTCATTCACCAATGACTTCTCTTGGCTTTTCTTCTGACCATTTCCCTTGATGGCCTTCAGTACTGTAGCTTCATGCTGCCAGAACCAGTCTTGTATTTGATACTCTGCTGTAGTCACATAGGGACCACAGCTCTGTATTTGGCCTCAACGAACACTTTGCAGAAGAGTTTGCTTCAGTGAGGCTGGTCTGTTAGTTATCACAGCCAATTCTTCAGCTCCAACTAACTCACATCCATCTATTTTCCGTGGGAAGCACATGTTTCATGTTGGTGATGATGCTGAATGCTGATCTGTTTTGATTCTTCAACCCTATTAACCAAACACCAGATCCTTTGACCCCCCCCCCCACTTTTGGGGGGGGGGGCAGGGTTTCTGTGTATCCTTGGCTGTCCTGGATCTTGTTCTGTAGACCAGGCTAGCTATGAACTCAACACTTTGACCACAAGCAACTTGAGGAGAGAAGGGTTTATTTGTCTTATAAGTCACAGTGCTATGATGGAGGGGAAGCTCCTGCTTTCTGCTCTGCTTCCCTTACTACTCAACTGCCTTCTTAGAGAGCCCATTACCTAGGTGTAGCCCCATCCACAGTGGACTAGGTTTTCTATATCAACTAGCAATTTAAAAAATGCACCACAGGCCAATCTGACTGAAGCAGTTACCTTTCCAAGTGTGTCAAGTTCACAGCTGAAGCTGTGATGCCCCCTTTCATCATTTTCTATAAATCTTCACATCTAAATTCTGTCAGTTATAGCTACTTCCTTGATTATATCATGTCTCTTGCCTCTTAAAATTATTTTTAAAATTATTTTTGTACATATATGAGTGTTTTACCTGTATACATCTTTTCACCATTTGCGTGCATGGTGAATGAGGAGGCCAAAAGAGAGTAGTACCAGGTTTCCTGGAAGTTTGTGATCCTACATGTAGATATTATGGATTGAACTCAGGACCTCTGGAAGAACAGCCAGTGCTCTCTCTTAACCACTGAGCCATCTCTCTAGCCCACCCATTGTCCTGTCTTTATCAGGGACTGAACTAAACACCCTGTATCTTAGGCGGGTACTGAGGGTTATATTCCTCGTCTTCTCCTGCCATTCTCACCCTCATAGTATTTATCTGACTGAACTTATTGGATATTTCAACTCATTGGGCTGTTGGAATAAAAAGGCTATGCCAAACTTCTTGATGTTTTATTTCTTCTGTAAGAGGGCAAGAGAGGTATGTACATGCTGTAGCTCTGTGGAAGTCAGAAGAAAACTTGTATGAGTTATTTTCTTCCTCATGAATGTGAGATTCAGGTTGTCAGACACCACAACATTTGCCCACTAAGCCATCTTTCTGGCCACGTGAATTAGATCATTTAATGATGGGTTCTGAATATCTACTGTGAATGGTTTCTTTAGTTCACTCATCTGGGATGGGTCTGTATTTTTATAACATATTGAAACTATGTATGTATGTATGTATGTATGTATGTATGTATGTATGTATGTATGTATGTCTACTGTGAATGGTTTCTTTAGTTCACTCATCTGGGATGGGTCTGTATTTTTATAACATATTGAAACTATGTATGTATGTATGTATGTATGTATGTATGTATGTATGTATGTCTACTGTGAATGGTTTCTTTAGTTCATTCATCTGGGATGGGTCTGTATTTTTATAACACATTGAAACTATGTATGTATGTATGTATGTATGTATGTATGTATGTATGTATGTATGATGTATTTGAGACAGGGTCTTACTATCTAGTTCTGGCTGCCATTGGAAGTCACCATGTAATCAGGCTGGCCTCAAAACTCAACAGAGATTTGCCTGCCTCTGCCTTCTAGGTGCTGAGATTATGTGGACCACCAAGCCTGGCCATATGTGATTCTTTTAAAGGAAAGGCTTATCTGCCTTTTTTACTCAAATAGGTGTCCAGACTTTCTCCTGTCTATAAACCAGTAGTTCTGCTTCCCTTCTCACTCGAGTTATTGCCTACTCACTATATAATGGACAAGATTGAATTATTCAGTTGCTGAGATAAATTCTTAGCACTGCGTGTATTCATCCATGTGTTAGAAGAAGTCTTTTGGTGGAAAAATGAGCTTATCACCTTCCTTTAAATAACAGTTGAAAGTAGGCAAGGGTAGTAAAGGTTTGCACAGTAAGGGTAGTGAACTTAGCTAGAGTTGCTGGGTTGCAGGTTGACTTCTCATAAGTAGTGAGTGGAATAAGCAGGAACCATTAAGAAGTAGTACATGGGAAGATTTATTATACTTTATAAAAACCTCTGAGGATTGTCAGTTACTTGTAGAGATGTGGAGAGAAAAATCTTTTTATCACTCATTCATTCATTCATTCATTCATTCATTTGTGTTTTTTTTGAGACAGGCTCTTACTCTATGTAGCCCAGGTTGGCTTCAGCTCATAGTCTTGCTGAGTGCTGGGATTGCAGGCGTGTGCCATCATGGTTCACGTGATCTGTGTTCTTGACATTGTCCTATTTACTTTGGCCATTCTAAAAAGTTTGTACTTTGCATTTATTATGGTATTTTAATTTTATTTTACATGTATGGATGTTTTGTTTATAAGCATGTCTGCATCATATGCATGCACACCTGGTGCTCTTGGAGGCCAGAAGAGATTGGATACCTTGAAATTGGAGTTATAGATAGTTGTGAGCCATCATGTGGTGCTGGGAACCAAACCCAGGTTCTGTATCAGAGCAGCCAGTGCTCTCTCTGTGTTTACATTTTCCTAAGGCTCTAAAAGGTTGGACATTCCCTTGTGTTCTTACCTGCATTGATAGAGTGATTGAGTCCCTCACCCTTTAAAGAACATTGGATTATTTTCTTACTAATGAGTTAACATTATTTACCATATGACTTTGTATTTCTTGCTGTGATACAAAAAATAGAAGGGTGATGAATTTATATTAATATATTTTCTAAAATATGTAGAAATGGAAGTCTAAAAGTTTGGCAGATACTAGGTTTAGATTTATTTTTTCTATTACAATTGGAACATAAAAGAAAAGGTCTGGAATCAAAGTTTTATTATTTACTTCAAGAAAACAATTTAGGTAAGTGGACTTTAGTTTAGTGCTTCTATCCCCATCACCTATGACTGTGTACTAAGGCCTTTGAAACTAGTGTCCTAGCCTCAAAGTACTGCAGCCAACTTATCCACTGGCTCACTTGTGGCTGCTAATGGCTACTGCCAGACGTGTCTTTGCTCTTTGGCCAACAGCAACATCTGTAAAGTGCTGGGTCTCACCACCTAGAGATGCTGCCCTGGCTGATTATAGAAGGTCCTGATGCTTCTTTGACGTTCATGTCACAGTCATGGCCTTAGTGTTCAGTCCCTTGTGTACTTGGCATAATGTTCTAAGACATTTAGCAGTCAGTCAGCCAGCCCAAAGCCAAGCAGTGCCAGCCCTTGTCTTGACATGGCAAAACTGCCAGCCTGGGCTTTCGTGTTACTAGGCCAAAGCCACGCTTGATCCCTGACCCTGTAAACCAGGCAGGGTACAGTATGCAGTGTAGGGGGCCAACAGGAGCCTTGTTGACTGCACTGTCTCAGCACCTTAGCTACCTTGTTATATCACACACATGTATGATACAAGCTTACACAGCACATAGTTTTCTAGAAGACTGGTTAAAATCCAACTGAAGCACTAAGAAGAAATTAAATTGACCAGGTGTGGGGCACATTTCTGAAATCTCATATAGGTCCTCAGAGAGTGGTGTGGCCTTATGGAGATCTCCCCACCTATGACTGAGAGCTGATAGGCAAGGTTTTATGGAAGTCTGGGGCAGGTAGCCATTGATGCTGTAAATAAATGAATACAATAGCCATATTGTTCCAAGAAGGTAAGCATAGCATTGATGCCTGTATCCCCTGGGCTTTGGAGGGGTGATATAGACATCGTATTTGGGGGCGAGGACTCCAGTCTCTGGGTTTTTACATTAGCTCTTCTTGCAGCTGCAAAGGGAAGGGTCTGTGACCAGGACTGAGAGCAGGCACTCACCTATGGCAGTAAACATCCATTGTTGTTTTAGATGGGCTCTCATGTGTCCCCCTGGTCTTGAACTCTCTTTGTGGTTGAGAATAATCCAGAATTTCTGGTCTTGCTGTGTACCTCCGCAGTGCTGAAATTACAAGTGTACACAGCCACACTGTTTCTATTGGTGTTGGGGATCAAACCAGATCTAGCCTTCTGTGTGCTAGGCAAACACTAAACAAACACCATAGCCCAAGCCCTAGCTCATTTTTTTTAAGTAGAGATAATAAAGACATCAGATATTATATGGCATGTTTATAGATCCATTTCTAAATAGGTGTAGAATTCTGTACCCAGGGAACTATCCATCCAAAGTGTGGATAGAATAAAATTATATTCAGATGAACAGAGACCAAGAACATTAAGAACTATGAACAATTCCTTAGACGGATTAAAAATGATTCCATATGAAAACAAGGAAGTGAGACCAGTTACGTGGCTCAGCAGTAAAAGTTCTGGTCATACAACCCTGATGGCCTGAGTTCTACCTCTAGAACTGTGAAGTAGCCAGACATGGTGGCATGCATCGATAATCCCAGCACTCATACAGTAAGACAGGAGGTGGAGATAGGAGATAGGCATGAAGTTCATAGTCTCGCTAGCCTGGAGTACTTAGCACAGCAGCAGGAACAGGAAAGACCCTGACTTAACACCGTGGGAAGAACAACTTTTTAAAGTTGTCCTTTGACTTCCACATGTGCACCTTCTACACATACATCATATGCACAATGATGAAGAGAAAAACATGGAAAGGCAGAGAGTGGCAGAGACATTAAATACGTGGCTAAGGCAAATCTGTGTGAGTTTGAGGACATCCTGCAGCAGGAACTACATGGGCCTTGTGTCAAAAAACAAAACAAAGCAAAATGGGAAGAAGGACAAAATCATAAAGCAAGTTATAGTTGGTATCATCAAATATGAGGAAAAGAATTGCTAAGAGATACAGTCTAAGTGTCCTTTACCCTAAATGCTTGAGGTGCAAAGTGTTTAAAATTGAATGGTTTAGATTTTGTAATACTTGCTTTTGCATGAGATACCTTAGGGTTGGATCCAAGTATAACATGAACTTCATTGTTGTGGCACATGCAGCCTAAAGGGTAAGATGATAAGACTTTGAAGATGGCTGCACTTTGGTGTAGCATACTTACTATGAGAGGTTTGTGTGTGGGGCTGTTTCACTTTGGCACTCAGAATGTTTGGGGTTTGGAACATTTCAGATTTCAAAATTCTGGGCTAGAGTTGCTCAACCTGTACCTAATTAACCCCAAATCAAATGATCCAATAGCAAACAATTAGTGTATGATTATGTTTAACCCAAAATAGTTGAAAGGGTATCTTAATGTAAAATATCTTAAATACTCCAGAGTAAAGTTAGGCTATATCAAGACAAAGATTAGTAGGCATATTTGATATGTAAGGATCAGTAAGAAGAAACACAGAACATTAGAAAAGCATACACTCTAGATAGTCATAGCACAGTAAACACAGCTAAAGAAGAGTTTTCAGGCAGCAAACAGAAATGAAGAAAAACAAGTCACTATAACAACAAGGTTTGGTAACATCAGACTGGATGTTTTTCAGTGTGTATATGAGACAAGCCAACACTGAAAGGAAAAGTGAGCAAGTTGTCCATAAGAATTTTTTTTTAATCAACTGATAAAGAACTGGAACCATGACCCCAGAGATCTGGTCTGCTCAGCCCATTGACACTGAAATATGTACTGTGTCATCTACAAGTGTATTGGGCTACATCCATAACAACATGCCAGAGCCCATGCATTCAACTTACTGCACCACATTCTTTTCAACTGTCATAAGCCATGTCTCTGCACACTCTCAGTATTAGTCCATAGCTAAGGGTGCACATATGTACATTACTATAGATTTAACACAAGCATTAAGAAACAGGAAAACATTACAACTTTGTTCTAAAAACCTGAAAATGTAGGCAGGAGATGTTTCAGAAGGTAAAGGTGCTTGTTACTAAGCCTGATTTCCTGAATTGCATCTCTGAGACCCACAAAATGGAAAGAGAGAACTGGCTTTCACAAAGTGTCATGTGTGGAGGTCAGAAATCAACTTGTGAGAGTCAGTTTCTGCCTTTCACATATGGGCCCTGGGGATTAAACTCAGGTTCTCTGAGACACCAGGCTCATGCAGCAAGCACTTACCACTGAGCCATCTTTCCACTGTAATTTTTAAGAAGATTTGAAAAACAAAACAAAAAAACAGTGTATGTGTAGGAAGATGACTTAATGGCCATAGGACCTGTACTGCTTGGGGTATTTTGTTTTAGCTATTTGACAGCCCAGTACAGAGAAGGGATCGATAGCATAAGAATGGCCTTACCTAAAGAAGAAAATGCAAGAGTCAAGTAAAAAATTTTTACAAGGAAATAATTTCATTAACATAGTAGAAAGATACACCTTGTGCACACATCCACTGGAGGATCTTGTGGGAAGAACATTTGTAACAGTGTTCAGTAACATACTGTTACTGTGTGGTGGGGAAAGCATTCAAGATGGCTCTGGCTCTGCTGTTCACAGACATCGTCTTTATCAGTACAAGCTGTTTGAACTCATAGTCATGTTTCCCTACAGCTAAGAAATCTCTAGGGAGTAAAAGGGTGAGAGCAACCATGTGTCCAGTTGACAGTTTAATTCTTCCCACAGATGACACTTAAACTTGTGTTTAAGTTAGGGGAAGAGATAACCCTTACTTTTGTTTTGCAGTTTTAGGTGTAAATTTTATTCAGGACTATGTGTGTGCCATGGAGCACACACAACCCCAAACCTTACTTAGGAACCTTTGTCCCAGTACTTTGTGTTAGTAGATTCTCTTTTCAGAGATACTTAGAACCTAGAGCCTGAGGACTGACTGCCTCAGATTGTCCCTCACCTCTGCAATGTGTCTACATCCAATACACGGAAAAGCAGCAGTGATTTAAAATTAAAAAGAAAAAACAAAGAACTAAGGATAAAACAGCCATGCCCAGGGTAGGGAGCTGAGCCATGTTGGTGTATTGTCAAGACTGAGAGTGAGTCAGTTAAACCCTCAGGCCTCCATGGTAGGAGAGAGCCAAGTCCTGCAGCTTGCCTTTGACCACTACATGTGTGCTGTGGTGTGTGCTGCACGTGATGAAGGAATAATGAAATCTCCGGGTGATGTGATATTTTTAAAAATTGGTACCCAAGAATTGTGTTAGATTGCATCAGTGCACCAATGACTCTTTAAGCCTGTAGTATACAGCAGACTTTTTGTTTATTATGTTAAGAATTTCTTTTGTCAAAGCAGTCCACGACTTTACAATATTTTGTTTTAAATTTTTTAAATCGTGTACTAGGTGAAAAACCATTTCGCTGTGATGAATGTGGTATGAGATTCATTCAGAAATATCACATGGAAAGGCACAAAAGAACTCACAGTGGAGAGAAGCCTTACCAGTGTGAATACTGCTTACAGGTAAGTTAGACAGTTCCAACTCTTCTACCTTAACTGCAGTTCGAAATCACCAACAAGTTAGGCACCATTTAGTAGTAGAACCATTTGAGATTTAAGCTCGGATTTGATTTATAATAGAAACTTGATCAGTGAATTGGTTTGGAATTATTTATATTGTTATTAATTATCTTGTTTCTTTTCTTCTCTTCCTTGTTTACAAAAAACAAACCAAACAAACATAAAAACAACAACAAAATACCACTTCCAACCTCTGATTTCAACAGTATTTTTCCAGAACAGATCGTGTATTGAAACATAAACGTATGTGCCATGAAAATCATGACAAAAAACTAAACAGATGTGCCATCAAAGGTGGCCTTCTGACATCAGAGGAAGATTCTGGCTTTTCTACATCACCAAAAGATAATTCACTGCCAAAAAAGAAAAGGCAAAAAACTGAGAAAAAATCATCTGGGATGGACAAAGAGAGTGTGTTAGACAAATCTGACATGAAGAAAGACAAAAATGATTTTCTGCCTCTCTACTCCTCAAGCACTAAAGTGAAGGATGAGTACATGGTGGCAGAGTATGCGGTGGAAATGCCTCACTCTTCAGTCGGGGGGTCCCATTTAGAAGACGCGTCGGGAGAAATACACCCACCCAAGTTGGTTCTGAAAAAAATCAATAGTAAGAGAAGTCTGAAACAGCCCCTGGAGCAAAGTCAAACCATTTCACCCTTATCCACTTATGAAGACAGCAAAGTTTCCAAGTATGCGTTTGAGCTTGTGGATAAGCAGGCATTACTGGACTCAGAAGGCAGTGCTGACATCGATCAAGTGGATAACTTACAGGAGGGGCCTAGCAAACCTGTGCACAGCAGTACTAATTACGATGATGCCATGCAGTTTCTGAAGAAGAAGCGGTATCTCCAAGCTGCAAGTAACAACAGCAGGGAGTACGCACTGAATGTGGGCACCATAGCATCTCAGCCTTCTGTGACACAAGCAGCTGTAGCCAGTGTCATTGATGAAAGCACCACAGCATCCATCCTGGATTCCCAGGCACTAAATGTGGAGATTAAGAGCAATCATGACAAAAACGTTATTCCAGATGAGGTCCTGCAGACTCTGCTGGATCATTATTCCCACAAAGCTAATGGACAGCATGAGATTTCCTTCAGTGTCGCAGATACTGAAGTGACTTCTAGCATATCAATCAATTCTTCTGATGTACCTGAAGTCACCCAGTCAGAGAATGTTGGATCAAGCTCCCAAGCATCCTCATCAGATAAAGCTAACATGCTGCAGGAATACTCCAAGTTTCTGCAGCAGGCGTTGGACAGAACTAGCCAAAACGATGCCTATTTGAATAGCCCGAGCCTTAACTTTGTGACTGACAACCAGACCCTTCCAAATCCGCCAGCATTCTCTTCCATAGACAAGCAAGTCTATGCAGCCATGCCCATCAATAGCTTTCGATCAGGAATGAATTCTCCACTAAGAACAACTCCAGATAAGTCCCACTTTGGACTAATAGTTGGTGACTCACAGCACCCGTTTCCCTTTTCAGGTGACGAGACAAACCACGCCTCTGCCACGTCAACAGCAGACTTTTTGGATCAAGTAACTTCTCAGAAGAAAGCTGAGGCACAGCCTGTCCACCAGGCTTACCAAATGAGCTCCTTTGAACAGCCCTTCCGTGCTCCATATCATGGATCCAGAGCTGGAATAGCAACTCAGTTTAGCACTGCCAATGGACAGGTGAACCTTCGGGGACCAGGGACAAGTGCTGAATTTTCAGAATTTCCCTTGGTGAATGTAAATGATAATAGAGCTGGGATGACATCTTCACCAGATGCCACAACTGGCCAGACTTTTGGCTAAAAAATATGTGTAAATAATACTGGCACTTTAGAACAGATTACTCAAGAGTGGGGTTACTCTGTAAAATGGAGTGCTGTACAGATCTAAGAGCAGTGCGTTGATAGCAGGCTGATAAGAATAGCAAGATAATCCAATAACTGCATTTCATTTGGTTAGTCCGCATTCCTTGAACTGCCTTACGTGTCGTCACCGTTAGAGAAGCAATGCATTACCTGTTTTAGATCAGAACCTTGCTATTCACCCACACCAAGATAAAAGGAAAAAAAGACTTTCGCACAATTGTTTCCTAACTGATAACATTGTACATTCTTAGGAGCGTAGTAATTGTGTGAAACTTCCTCATACTGTTTCTGAGTTTTTCCGCATAGTATTGCACTTCAGCAGGGAATCCGAGGATACGTCACAGACAGTGAACTTAAAGTTTCAATGTCAAGAGATTATGGCTTAAATAAGTAGTTTGTCCTATAGGGGGGAATAAAAAGAAACCACCTTTAAAAATGATATGCCATATACCCTTGGTTTTCGTTTTGCATTATATTGACATGTTTTTTTTTTTTTTTTGTTTTTTGTTTTTGTTTTTTTTTTTTTGAAGAAAAAAGTAATAAAAATCTAATAGTCTAAGACTCCACTATTTAAAAGCCTAATTACTTTTAAAGTATGCATACTTTCAAGACTTTTACCAAAACACACAATTGTTGAAACATTCACTTCTCAATGGAAGTATGCATATTGGTGTCAGTTTCTTTGTATAGGTAAACTTAGATATTTTTTTATGATTTTTCATGTGCAAGTATCAAGGTTTGAAGTTTTAGTAAAAGAATATTCTGTAGATGACATTCCCAAGAAAATAATGCTTACACAAAATGTATATTCCACGTTTTAAAGCTGAAATGTATTTTATTTTACACACTTCAGTTGACATAGAGCACTTAGAATTAATCTGGTATTTTTGATTTCTCAAAGTTAAAAATCATAGATTTTTTTTTAGGTTTGATATGTTGTGTCATAATCATCTCGTAATTGACAATTTTGCTTTTTGGCAATAAAAGAAAGTTGGGATATCTTTGGACTGTAAAACCTGGTTTAATTCTTCTCTTTCTGGACTCTTGATAGATTGGATAATTAAACAGTATCCCAAGAAACTAAAGAAATGGGCATTTTCCTTGCTTACTTAAGTTACATTTAAGTGAATACTGCTCATGACAGTTTTACAAAGCGGAAGTACTTACTGACTCCAGTAACTGCAATCTCTTTTTCAGCTAGATGACTGATGGGAAATTTTTTGTTGCATTTCAAAATCTAAATAAACTACAGACTTTATCCTTATACCACGAATGTTTTTTTTATATATGTATACTTTGTCTTAAAATAATACAGCATGTTACAATAAATAGTGCTTTTATATATATATATATATATACACACACACACTTATGAAGAATGATGGTTTGAGTTACACATCAGACAGTTTTAATTTTTGGAGACTAACATTCGTTACATCAGCTCTACATCTTTTATTTGTTCCACCTTTTTGGGTTTTGTACTTTCCATTTTCGCCATCTTTATCACGGTGCACCAGTGGTGATTTGAAACCAGTACCCTTGGAGATGACGCTTTTGTTAACTTCCATTTTGACTTTGCTGTTGACCCTGTAGATCTGCGTGCTTTGTTTCAGTGTTGAGTATTTTACGCACTTAAATTATTTTTCTTTTATTTAATGTTATCTCAAGACTGTTCTCATAAAGAAGGGAACAAAGAAATGTCCTCCCCCAGCATCCTTCACTTACACTCATTTATTTTTTACAATGTTGGTATTTTTATGACAAGGAATATAAGTTATGTTTAATGTGGTTTCCTCTACACTTTGTTACGAAACTTTGCTTGAAATCATAGTTTTCCCATTTGACAGCTTTGCTGTCAGATCTTCAAGAACTTTAGACTTCTTTGAAGTAAATATTTTAAGTTCTGCCATTATCGATCTGAAGACTGATGTGTGTCTGGCGCATCACATAACCACAGGAACGCTTCATCAGATGAGGTGTGATGGGACCGTGTGCACCCTAAATGGGTGCTTGTATTTTTCTCATAATACTTTTGATAAGAGCAGACATTTCCTAAGTTGAGCCTGATTAAGAACACAGTGTGGTTTCACTGAGCACTTGATGCGTTTCTTGTATAGTGTAAGGGTCTGTCTTTAACATCACCAGCACAGTTTTCAGAATGTGATGGTTGCTGAGCGATTCAGGTCAGCTTAGGAAGAAAAGCCTTTGAAAATGGAAGTTCTGTAAGCAGAATTTCAGGTGTTGCATTCCTGTCTTAAACACATTTCTTTAAATCCACACAGCGGCAGACTTTTCTACCAGGTTATAAGTGTTTGAGAAAACTGATAGCCAGCATAACTTACTGTCTCTCCAGTTAAGTCTAGTCATCACTTACTGTGAAATTCCAGATGCCTGCCAGGCTCAGCTTGTATCCTCATCCTCTGAGAAGCATCTCAACAGGCTGGGTTTTCCCGTGTTGGTTTAGAAAGAAACTTTCCCTGCCTGGACATTAGAGAAAGAAAGTGGCCTTGTGTGCTGCTCTGGGCAGATCCCTGGAGGATACAAGATACCCTGTCAGTTCACACTTCTCATTCTTTGAAGTGAGCAAATTCTTCTGGAAGTATAGCTCTGACACCCCTCAGCTTTTGCTCACCATTAGCTTGTTGGTCTGGGCCCACTAGACAAGGCAGGAGCTCTCCAACATCCGAAGGCATTGTCACTGTTTGAGCTTCAGTTCTTACTGCACATGTGCTTCGTTGGGTTTGGAATAACTGCGTAGTTCCTATGGTTTTGGTTTTTGTGTTTTGTTTTTATGGATCTACAGTATGCAGGTAGGAATCCACCATCTTAGCTCTGACTCAGGGTGCCAGCAGTGGGTCATTTTATCTCCTAAGAGGTAGAAGAGGCCTTGTGCTCAGGGCAAGCTTTTATTCCCACAGATGAGGGACACTTGCAGAGTGCCAGCAAGGTTAGATCTTTTGCCACTTCTTTGATTTTTATTAATTTGGGCTTTTAAAGGGCTGTTTAAAAAAAAAAAAAAAAAAAGGCCGGGAACCTTTGAGTAGGCACGCTGCATACCGAGCTCCCTAGAACCTTTAAACTAGAGTTCATCTTTCCTCAGTGTGTTTACTTGAAGAAGCACTATTATAATCAGTGAGAATCTATTTGAGTCTGCAATTTAATTTAAGCCTTTTCCGTTTCAAATTGCTTTATTTCAGGGAAATAATTTTCCAGTTGCTTTTTGCTATATTCTGCAAATAAAAACCGTGTGTTTCCTTTTTCCACCTAAACTTTGGTAGGAAACAGACTAAAGCAGACAAACATTTCTTGTTGTGTTTGTTGCTTTCTTTAATCCAATGGATAAAAAAAGTAAAACCCTGTAAACATTATTTTATTTTTTTATGCAATACCATGCTGTAAATATGGTTCATCGAGTAAGGATGCACCTACCTATGATTGAACCTTTGATTCTGCACAGTTAGAGTTTATATATAAACGTGTCTTGACAATCAAGGACTTGATGTGAGTCTTCCTTTATGATGTTTATTAATGTTATGCATTCCATTTGTTTGAAGTGAGTACCAATGTGCTAATTTGTATTGTCTGAAAGTATGTAATGTTTTTACAGCTTGTTTTTAAGACTCTGTAAATATGTACAAACCAGTCACAGTACCGCTTTATGTTAGAAGGCGTGTGATGTTGTACTGTATGTAAGCAATAATACATAGCAGTGCTAACTTTACAGGTAGCATCAGGAACGTTCTAGAGAAACATTTCAGAGTTATTACTTATCCTTATTTCACTTAATAACAATTACCTTTAATTAGTTTTTATAAGCAAATTCCATTGTTCCTCCTGTTGGAACGTAACACTGTTTACACAGCATAATTGACGTTGCAGGGGAGACAGGCTAGATCTGGCTTCGTCTGTGCTCAGTCTCACTAAGCATTGAATGGCCTTACCACTCTTGTGCAAAGATGGAGGAAGACCGCAGAACTTACTGCCCATCACACTGAAGGAAGGGATGTGTTTCATTTTGTTCTGTTTTGTTTGTTCCCCGCTTCTGTACCGCTACCTAACTCTGTGTTTTGCTTTGGTTTTTAATATGTGTTTCTGTTCTAGATTCAAGCCCGTAAGTGTTGAGGTAACTTCAGTTCAGTCGTGAAGTAGATAGATTTCTTCATATTCCATAGCTACATTTCAATGATTCTAAACTTTCTACTTTGATTTTTAGATACTTATTTTTCAAGCTTGATTTCTCAGCTGACCAGATGAATTTACTCAACTTCAATACAAAGAAAGACAAACTTATACCTTGAAGTGAGTAGATACTATACTGTACAGAGCAGCTCTCTGAACACCCATCACTGCTTTAGAAACGAAGCCGCCAATTTATAAATGATTATGACCTACATTTTATAGGGAAAATGTTTTTAATGCTAGTCATTTATATAATGTGCTTTGAAGGATTTGCTAGCCCACTCCGGTCACTTTTTAGTACACTGGTACCTTTTCTATGTAATGTATGCTTTTTATTATTGTAGCAGAGCATTTCAGTAGAGAGAATTTTGCAACAATATGGGGGAAATTTTTCATTGTCGGGTTTGAATTATACTGGATTTTATCTGTCTAGTCTTACTTGTCTTTATTTTAATGCTGTCTGGAAGGGACCTTGGTACCCAAATAAAGCAGGTTAACCTCATTGCTTCAAGGGCATACTGTGTAGTGCTGAGTTTCACCTGGGAATCTGATGACTTTGAAAAGAAAAAAAAAAAACACGTTTATAAAAATTGTACAGAAGAAATTAAATGTGTGATGGAAATCCTGATGGTGGAGCACGTTGGATTTTCCGAGACATAGTGTTATTTTCCTGGAATCCCTCATGCCTTCTTTGTACTCCAACCAATAAAAGAAAACCTTGTTGTTGAAAGTGGTAGGCTGCTAGGATATTCTGATTATACAGTATTGCTTTTCCTGTCCTGGTCTCGGCCCCTCTCAATTGTAAACATTTCTTTTCTACTTCCTATTGCTAATTAAACATGTATATACTGTAGAGGCTGTTGTATAGAACTGAATGAATTGGGTTGCTATGCTTGAATGGGTAGCTACATGGAAATATTTGGTGGATACTGACAATTTGTAAGATACCAGAGTAAATTTATGTGGGAAAGGGGTGTCTTTTCTTGGGAAGGCCACAGCAGATGGTTCCTGCACCCCTAGGGGGTCCGTGGGAGAGTCAGCTGCAAACTCAGTATCAGACACAAAGTGGGGCTTCCCTTCCCTTCCCTCAAAATATGAGCACTAAATTTCAAAAGTCTACTCAGGTGAAATTGCTTTGCAGTGAAACTTAACCACATTGAAAATTTCACTGTTAAATATTATATTTGTGATATTTTTAAATACAAACTTTTACACTGCAGTCAGCAGCCTAATTATTGAAATTTAGCCAAGATATTTAAAAATAATAGTTATCCTCCATGTATAATTGCTTTTAAGCAATTGGGAGGATTTTTCTGTTAAGATTTTTTTTAAATCATCATTGCTTAAAAAATAAAAATCTTGCCTGAGCCCCCATTTTATACCATAAGTGAGTCGCTGAGCCATTCGAATACAGTGACGGCCTATTTCACCCTGGCCACGGGACATGAACTGACATTACAAGGTTTAATGCGTTCATAGCTTTCGGCACAGTCGTCACAGTTCACCTCGCCTCTTGGAGTTTATAATACTGTTTTGTGTATTGTGATACTAAAGGAAGTTGTTTTACTTTATTTTAAATTGAATTATTAGATTAACTTATATTTACAAATTCTGCATTTTAAATGTGGACACTTGGCTGTTTGAAAATAAAATACAGAATACAAGTTTTATGAATAATTTTCTAGCTGAATTTTTCACAATACTTTGAACCAAATAACTACTGGTAAATATGCAAAAAAAAAAAGTGGTACATAGTTATTCTAGAGGAAAGGATGTCCATGTGGAATTAATAGTTCCATAGGCTGAGTAATTATCAGGGCCTTTACTGTAGATTGCTGTGATATGTTGTAGTTCTAAGATCAAGTCAGCTGTTAACTGTCTTAACTATTTCAGACTTGAACCGTGTTGAAGCTTAGGGCTAAGAATATATACGGCTTCTCTTTACAGATAAGAGTCCATTAACCTTTCATCAGTAGCATACATGGTTTGTTTGGGTTTCCCCTCCGTTAGTGTAGATAGACCTGTTTTCATCCACCAGCCACCTTGCCAGGACCTTGTCTTCTGACAGTGGGATGCATTGTAAAAAAGCAGTTTGCAGTTAAGAGGGCTGCCTCCATTTTTGGGACAAATGTCAATTAATTGGCCCTTGCAGAAGTCAGTGCTCAGACCCTGGCTCATTGGCATGGTGCTGTAACCAACTGTACGTAATGGTACCACTGATGGTCTACTATTCATTTCCTAGATCCCGGTGATTTGGCTTGGTGGGAAGAGGGATGGGGAGATATTCTACCCTGACACTTCTCCCACCTTCTGAAGATTCTATGAAAAAAATAAAATTGAAGTCACTTGAATTAATGTGTTGTCACTGAGTCTTACTTGACAATTTATCGCTCACAAAATGATTTTTTTCTGATCAGTGTCCGGATAGAGTACACTTTCCAGCCGTTCAGTCCCCTGATCGCTGAATCTGGTGGATATTAGGATAAACAGCATCCACTTCCTGGATCAAGAGTCAGCGGAAGCCAAAGTGAAATGAAGCGAAAATGGGAGCCCGCCCCCAAGCCCGATCATTTTAAGACAGATGGGCAATCAGGACAAAACCTTTTATCCATAGACTTAGGCAGATATATTCATGCCTAAGTGTAAGAGCTGGGATGAGGAAAAGACAGTAAGAATGGCATTTTCCGGTGCCTGGGGAACAAGGCGGGTTGGAACAGCCTTGACTTGTTAAGTGGAGCACATTTGGACCTTGGCCTGTTTACTCACACAGATAAGCTCTTAAATTTGTAACCTTACTGTTCATAACTTCTCATGTCCTGAAGGCTGAAACCGATGTTCCTGCCTGTGGGGAAGGGAGCCTAGGGGAGAACATTCCCTGGGATAGGATTGGCGTTTCCCGATGACCTGGATCTTCATTGTCTGGGGCTCAGAACCTTTCACCCTACATTCAGCACTGATCACCTACTCAGCAAATAGTAGATGGCCGAAGCCACCAGTATCTGGCTTTTTTTTTTTTTTTTAAAGAAGGGACAAAAAAGACCAGTTGATGTGTTTTGCCTGCACATATGTCTGCACTATGTGAGTGAAATCCTGAGCAAGTGCAGAAGAGCATCCAATCCTTGAGTTACAGGGAGCTGCCGTGTGGGTGCCAGGAATCAGACCTGGATCCTTGGGAAGAGCAGCCAGTGCTATTTAGCCATTGGGCCAGCCTGGCTTCTAGCATCTTAATCTGAAAGCATTGTGGTATCAACTAGAGATTACATGTCACGGTGTTGTACTTCATATGGTTAAGGCAAACACTGAGTGTAAAGATGTGTTGGTAATATGCTACGCACTTCAGGTTGAATTCAATAAATAGGTAAGTGGGAAAGCATGATTGTTCTCAGATTTATGGGTAATGTTCAAAGCCTGGAATGTGCAACTTGGGAAGTCTGCTGGAGGTGCTGGCCTGTCAGGCCTGGGTACTCTATGCTCTATGGATTTAAACACAAGGGTGAAGCTACCCAGAGGATGATGGAAGCTGGTGCTGGAAATGTTTTCCTGGCAGCAGCCACAGAGGCGAGGCTGGTTGGCACTTCCTCCGTGGATACGTGTTGGCATGTTGACTGTTCTGGTCTCACTGATGCAGGTTCCTTCCAGACTACAGCTATGTCCACAGCATCCCCATTTTCTCCAAGGTCTTTGAGCAACAGTAAACTCAAACCCCCGGTGTGATCTCCCTTTGACTGGGAGCTGCAATGCCATCACTTAAGTGGCTTCTGCCAGTGACAGAATGAGACTTGGGACAATTGCTGGAACACAGAACAAAATGACAGGCAGAGATGACAACGGTGAACGGGGAGAGCAATTCGGGGGCCTCTCAGATGTCAGGGAGAATTATTTACTCAGCTGGCCCAGCTGGTTTGAGAGCGGGTGTTGGTGCACAAAGCAGGAGGGGAATACAGTTTGTAACATAGGCAGAAAGTGTATTCTTTAGGAAAGATTTCCAAACAGCGTGAACAGTGATGCTGAGACAGCTCTAAATGAGCCACCCTCACATGTTTCTCATGGAGAGCTGTGCTAAGACATGGATGTGGATTGGTCATGTTCTTCATCCAGGCTGTGGGCAAAAAGTGGGATGGGACTTGGAGACAAAGGACTTCCACAGGCTGTCCTTGATCTTGCTGAGTGACCCTGTTGAAGCCACTTAACTTTCCTGATCCTCACTTGGCTTCCTTCTACACTATTGCAGAAATGTGTAAATTAAAAGCAGTAAATAGATTTGCATGTGAGGAAGGTAAGACCCTACCTGAGCAAATGATTCTGAGGCCAGGGAGCTAGTTCACAGTATAGGTATGTGTGTGTGTTGCAGGGTTATGAGTACAGGTGCCCAGTGCTAGGAATGAAAGTCGTCTACAGGAGCAGTATGTGCTTCTAACCATTGAGCCGTTCCTCCAGCCCCCTTGGAGGCCTTCCGAACACTGCTTTGTATTGCAACATATAAGAAACACTATAAAAATACGGGAATGAGTAAATTGGAGTGCTCTGAAATTTCTTACATCTGTTAGGAAGTGGGGTTTTTTTTTTTTCTAATTTTTAAGTTGATTTTTTTTATCATTTAACCCCCACCCCCACACTTGCTACTCCTTTGTTTTCATCTTGTGGCACCGCCATGTATGTGATGAAGAGCTGAGCTAAGCTATAGGACGCCCTGCTTCATTAAGGTTAAGTTTATTTGTGTATTCTTAAATAGTGATAGTTCAGAGAAACGCAAATATTAACCTCTCACTGAGAGATCGGAGACCCGTGGGTTAATTTGTAAGCTTCTCAAAGGTGTTTAGTTCACAGCCTCAACCAAGCTGCCTCCTATAAACATCTGTGAGTAAGAGGTGATTACACATTTTGCCTGTCAGAGAAGGTTTTAAAGGTGCTGTTTGAATTCATCCAAAGTGGTATTACGATGAGACCATAATCAGGCGGGGAAAATGCTAGAATTCAGCACTTAATGCAAGCTTCTAAACAGGACTCCCAAAGGAGTTGCAAGAATTCAGGGTCAGCTAAATGTGGAATATACCTGTAATCCCAGCATTTTTGAGGCTGCTGTCTTGAATTGAAGGCCAGCCTGAACTTCATAGTGAGAAAATAAAGAATCTAACATTACTGGGTCTTCTTAAAATGTTTTGGACCTGTTTCCCAAACCTTGGTGTGAAAAGACAGAGCGTCAGACCAGGACAAACCATGCTCTAGCTGAGCAGAGCATCCTTGGAGTAGAGTTAGTTGAGAGTAGGAAGGCCAGGTCTCTGTTTATGGCCTAGTGGCCCCAGCCCTTTCCCAGCTGCTAGGGAATAACCCCCTGGGTCCTCAGAAACAACTTTGCTCCATGCTGGATTTGGTTCACTGTGCTCTATCCTATACTTAGAATGTCAGCTCATGGTGGGGACAGGCTTGTGAACGATAATTTAACCCTTTGCAATCCTTCCCCTCTACCACAGCCATATCCCAAACCAACCCAGGCTTACCTGGGTTCCTGTAAGTTTCTGCACACCCACATTTGTCTGCCTCTAGTCCTTGCTCTGGATGTGCCACGTGGAAGCCTTACCTAAGTTTCTCAGCTCAGTCTGGACCAGCTGTGCCCCTTGGTCCTGCAGTTGTCTGCTCCCACAAGAAGGCCTCCCACCTTCTACTTCCCTGCTGATTGCCAGTGCTTGGTCATCAAGAACACTGTCTTCTCTCTACAATGTGAAGACTCCCCTCTTCACCCTGTCCTTCGGATCCTAAGGAGAGCCTCTCCCAATTTGGCTGATGAGATCACTTCAATCGCAGAGTTCTCACGGACATGCATGCTTTCCTGGCCTGGTTAGCTATCTACTGTAGCCGTGAATAGTCCACTTTGGCTCTTGGCAGGTTGCATGAGCACTGCCCAAGAGCTTTGGCTTCATGAAACACACACACAGTTTTAATATGTCTAACTAGCTCAATGGCTGGGAACTTCTAAACCTCCCTGAGGCTAGCATACACTCCCCTCTGGTATTCCTGAGTTAAATTTTTCTAAAATTATACTTTATCTTTGGTTCCCCAGATCCAAGTTGGGGAGTGGCTGCTTCCCCAGATTCTTACACATCACGGGCCTTTTGAATTCTGATCTCTCTGCTCCCATCATGGTGATTCTGTGTCCTTCCCCATCGGTCCTTCACCCATGGGTTCTAAATATCCCACCTCTATTTCCCTGCTCAGCCATTGGCTGTAAGACAATTCTTTATTACCAATCAAAGACAGCTGGGAGTAGGGACCCTCACTATGTGGAAGAGCTGAATTAAGAAAAAGCATTAGAATCAATCCCCAACAATCTACAGTGTTGTGTTTATCAATAGGAGAATCTGAGTAGTGTCCTCACCTGTTCAGAGGTCTTGCTCCCATGTATCTTCTGGTTGATGATGCACAGGTATTTGGTGGGTTTGCCTGAGAGGGAGGGTCCAAGCACTAGAGTTAATGTAAGGGTACAGAAAGATCTCCAAGGTGCAGTGCTGAGAGTTTGGGGTCCTAGGATGACAGCATTAGGTGGTGAAGTTTCCAAAAGAAAGGAAACAGAGTAAGGTCTGACACCAACAGGCTACTGATCTGGATTCCATTCCCCAACAAAACAGCCTTGTAACTCTCACAGGTAGGCTTAGCAGTCTTACAGTGAACTTCTTATAAGAAACTAGGAGAGAGGGCCTTGAACACATTGAAGACCTTGGGCATGGTCATAGTAAAAAGAGCCAGGGCTATGGGCCAGGCTTCACTCTGCTCCTCTTCATTCTCAAAGGTCTGCCATTGGGGCTTCTATGTGTGACATTTAAGGAGATAAAGAATGCCAGTCAGTGCTGTTGCCAACCGGAAAGGCTGCCTCCGTGGTCATAAAATAAATAGGACGTCCGTGTCACATGCTTTCTCAGGCTTCCAAGTCCTGGCCTGTGGCAGGTGGTTAGTGCTAGTCAAAGATGGCTTTGACTTTCTCTTGTAAGGCAAACCCTTAGAGTCAACAAATGCCTTAGATCCTGGATGAGAAACCTGCTGGACAGGAGCTGGGGATACCTGAGAGGAGAGCCCTGCCCACTGTACTCAGCCCTAAACTGGAAGGCAAGCAGGGTTTTGTTCTCCCTAAGGCCCCCCAGCAGTGCTGCTGACAGATGCCCCTCCCCCTGTTTACCTAGGACTTTGGAGTTCAATTCAAAATCCAAAAAGGAGCCAAGCTGAGCAGTGCGCACCTGTAATCCCAACTGAGGCAGGAGAATTGCTGAGAGTTTTGAGGCCACATATTGAATTCTAGGTTGGCCTAGACTATACAGAGTAAGACCCTGTTTCAAAAGAGAAATGTGGGGCTGGAGAGATGGCTCGGCATTTAAGAGCATAACACCCCTCCTTTGGAGAACATAAGCTAGGTTCCCAGCACCTATACCAGCTGGCCCACAACCACCTGTAACTCCAGGACATCCAAACACCCTCTGGCCTTCAAGGGTACTTGCATATAAAAATATATAAATATAAAACAAAACTTTTAACTTTCAAACAGGCATGTCCTTGGAAAATGTATTTCAATGACCAGCTAAGTATTTACCATGTAGCATACTATCTATCTCAGGGTCACTCTTTACGCTCTTTTTTTGCTATTAAAATTTTAATTAGAGGACTGGAGAGATGAGGTCCTGAGTTCAGTTCTCACCAGGTGTCCTGCAACTCTGTAGCTATAGTTCCAGGGCATCCTATACCTCTGGCCTCTGTGGGCCTTCACTCGTGTCCACATACATGTATACGGACACATAGCTACACAAAGTTAAAGACGCTAAATCTTTAAATTTTGAGTTAGAGCACTGTCAAGTAGTATTTTTGAATAAAGACAAGGACTGTAGGACTAGAAATTCCGTAATTGTTACAGAAGACTGCCCATTGGCAAAGGAGGGCCTTAAAAGAAAATGCCAATGTGTCCAGTCCCAGCTCAGACCAGTCACGTGGCGAGGTCAGACTCCTTAGGACAGGTTCCCAGGTACGGGTGTTTTCTGAGCCCACAGATGGGTTGTGAAGCCATGCCAGTCCAGCTGACCCCTCCTTGTGGTCTAGCCTTTGGTGCTACAGTCCAGGCTGTGCACATACATGTTGGCCTCACCGATTAATGTTTGCGGTCTGCTCTCATATTTCTGTTCTGCTTTACTTTGTTCAAGCTCCGATCCTGTCCCTGGCTTCAGGCTTTCTGACAAAAGAGGTCATCTTCCAAGGCAGTGGCTCTCAGCCTTCCTAATGCTGGGACCCTACTTCCTTATGTTGTAGTGATCCCCAGCCGTAACTACCTCATACGTGTAATTTTGCTGTTGTTGTGAATCATAATGCAAATATATGTGTTTTCTAGTGACCTTAGACTAACCGTGTGGAAGCGTCACTCACTGGCTGAGAATCTGTGTTCTAAAGCATGGTTTCTTTGCCAGCCTTCACACAGAGGGAAATTTCGGCACCATCGTCTGGAAGGAAGGACAGGAACGAGCTTCTTGCATGAATTGCAGCCTGGTGAGGTGCACGCAGCAACAGCCTTGCCACGGGGTTCAGTACTGGAGCCCGAGTTCTTACTCAGCTGAAGAAAAATAGTTTAATAGCTATATTCTATTCTTCCATAACGGTGGCTGTAATAACAGTGAATCCAAACAACAAAACGGATAAGGGATTTTTGGAGGGGGAGGAGCCACTTCTATCACGGTTGGATGCTTCGTGTATTCACTGTCTATTGCTGTGTAGCAAACTACTCTCAAACGTATTTGTTTAAAGGAGCCACCATCTTTAATCCACTCTGTGAGTCAGGGACTCGGAGCTTGTCCAGCAAGAACAGCTTGCTCTACAACGCCCAGGACCCCTCGGCTGCAGGTGGGAGTCAATTAAAAAAAAAATACCTGTTTCGCTCACAGTTGGTTAATACTGGCTCTCACCAGGAGCATCCACATACATCCCACGATATATTGTCTGAATCTCAAGGGTGAGCCGTCTAACAGCCAGAACACCTGTTGCCTTTATTGTTTCGCTTGTGAAGCCAAACAGTGTTATTTCTTCCATCAGCTGAGGCACTTGCAAAAGCCCACTCTGGTCAATGGACAAAGTCCTTCTCCCGAGGGAATCTCATTTCCTATTTTATAAAAAGCAGATGCGATGGAATGTATTAATGCAGCCATCTTGGCAAAGGTACCATTGGCCCCACATCATCTGTCTTTTTAACTTCTTACTCATTTTCCTCTTCAGATTCTAAAGAAACATTGTACTTGTTTTAAGGCAAAAAAAAAGTCAATAAAACTCTAGATGCAGCCACCGAAGTGGGTTTCCGCTCCTGTTTTACTATCTTGGTTCCTCTCTCTAGAGAGAAACACAGGTGATTTAGTGTTTTGTGTGCAAATGATACATCTATAGACATATGGGTCACGTGTCCTGCAACTTGCTGTTTGTGATTTGTGTCAGTGCACGGAGAACCACCAGCAGACTTATAGCGCCAGCTGTCCGCATATGGCTCTGTTCTAAATTATTCCATCTTCTGCCAATGGACTTTAGGTTCTCATGCTTTTGAGTATTAGTGGTAGACGATGCAATGGGTACCTTCTCTCGGGCCACAGAGGATGGTAGCTTAGGAAGGAAATGTTCCATTCTAACAATATGCAAGATACTATTTTTTTTTTTTTTTTTTGGCACAAGTGTTTTTGGTTTTTTATTTGTTTGGTTGTTTTTTTGTTTGGTTTGGTTTGCTTGGTTGGTTTTTTGAGACAGGGTTTCTCTGTCTGTCCTGGCTGTCCTGTAATTCACTTTTTAGACCAGGCTGTCCTCAACTCAAGGAGATCCACCTGCCTCTGTCTCCCTGTGCAACACCACTCCGGTTATTTATTTATTTAATTTGTTGGAGGGAGCGGTTTGGTTTTTGTTGTCGTTGTTTTAAGGCTATAAGTTAAGTCGGTATAAAGCAGGGCACAGGGTTCCTTTGTAACAACTGAGTTTATCTAGCCTTAAAATGAATAAAGAGACATGGACACATTTATTCTAGGTTTGGAAGACAGGCTTTGAAGGAAACTCCTTTTCATTTATCTGGAAAAAGAGTTGATTGCAGGAAGCAACAGTAACAGAGACGGGGATAGCTCCCTTTCTCCTGCTGTAAACTCAGGCTTGCACGAGTTTGCACGTGGATTTCTCAAAGTTCTGGCTGATGCTTAGCGGTAGACTCCTCAGAGGTTGCCGGCAAACAGGAACCTAGTTTACTACAAGGCTCAAAAGTGTCATAAATCACCCAAAAAGGGACGAAGAAAGAAAGCTTCCACAGCAGTACGGGTGAAGAGATGCCCATGGCGTGGATCTTAGCAATGTCCTATCCTTCAGTCTGTCCATCCTCTTCTCGAAGATAGGTAATCCTAGAGTCATTCTGGTGGAAATGGGGGGGTTTGCTTCTTGCAGAGATGAGTTATTAAAACTCCCTGCAAGCTGGGGATATAACTCAGAGGTTGAACAGAGCTGCCCAGCACCGATAAAGCCCCGGGTTCCACTTCCAGCGTTGCAAAGTCAAGAGTGAAACAAAACTCCATAAACGAATGAAAAACCAATTTGCTTGCTGAAAAATGCTGATCATACAACATAAAAGATTTTGGGGGCGTGGTGCTCAAGTAAAACAAGCCAGGCACAAAGTGATAAATATTGTATTATTCCATTTAGAGGCTAGCTATATCCAGAGTAGGCAGAAAGACAGACAGTGAATGGGGGCACTATGGGTGGAGGGGCGGCGGTGTGTGCGATTTCTGTCCGAGGTGATGAAAAACGTTTTGAGGCATAGTGATGCTGGATCCCGGAGCAACGAACACCGGGAGTGAGATTAACCACACTCAGCTGTACAGTTAAAATGGACCAGACAGCAAACTTTATGTAAGACACCTTCGCAGGAACAACTTCCCTTGGAGCAGCAAGGAGAGGATAGGGCGCCACCAGTGTTCCCGGGCTTTGCCTTCCCTTTTGTTTTAAAAGAACAGCCTCTATTTTTAGGGATTTCACACAAAGGCTTGTGGGCGTGGGAAGTACTCCCAGCTGCCCTCCTGTTTCTCAGAAGCCCACATGGAAGCCTGGCATGTTATTTAAGGTTTAGGAACTATGCCAGATTGAAAATGGAGATAATTTAATCTCTCTGTATGTTAATTTCCACCCTGAGCCCTGCAACCCGAGCCCCTGGAAACCGTATTTCACCCCCAAGGAAGGCGGCTTAGTAGTCCTGCTGAAGTGGTGACAGTCACCCCCCAGCCTCTCAGCGTGCTTTCTTGTCTCTAGAAGCTCCATTTCCTGCCAGTTCGGTGTCACCTGGCTGAACCACCGCCCTTCGGGGACAGGGTCTCTAGTCCAGATGCTCTGTCCGGACACTGGGGCGGGGTCACGCGAGACTCAGGGCAGGTGGCCGGGAGCGCGGGCCACGTGGCGGGGCGGGGTGGGGCGGGTGTGGCCTCGGGAGCCCAGGTAGGAGCAGGTGAGGGTGCGGGTACTGCTCCGCGGAGGGGAAGAATGGCCGGGGTCGGGAGGACCTGACCCTGGTACCCAGAGCTTTATCCCGTAGCCTCCAGATCTTCTTAGGGTGACCGGTCCCATAGGACTCTTTCCCTGTTCCTCTCCCCACGTTCACTCAAGTCTCTAGAATCTTTTCTCCCCCGCAGGATGGGGTGCATGATCGGTTGCCTCAATCCTTCTCTCTCCCTCTCTTTCTTCTAAATGTCATGGGGCAAGGTCCCTGGCCTCAGGAAAGCCAGGTCAACTCCTCTGGTGGGCCAGACCTGTACTTTTCTGACATCTTTTTCTTGCCTGCCTTATTCTGGCCAGGGTCCAGGGGCCTCCCGGGACAGCCCCCAATCCTCTGGCTCTGCCTGAAGTTTATTCTACACTCACTCACCACTAGGCACGGGTCCCAGTGGGACCCCCAATGCCCTTGCTCTGAACAAAGGGTTCCTTCCCAAGGGAAAGGAGTGTGGGGTAGCCTGGCAATCAGCCTGGACCATCCCCAATATTTCAGGAGTTCAGGGAGTAGGGGGTGAGCTGTAGGGGTTCCTGTGGTCTCAGGACAACAGAGCAGGTGGGCTCTGAACCATGAATGGGGTACTGAAGAGGCCAGTGGGGAGGAGTCCCCAGATGAGGCCAACAAGGTTTCTACTTCACCCACAGCCTTACTCAGTGTTAGGACACTGGGCAGAAGCGAAGCAGTGAGGGAGGGAGGGCCTGGCCTGACAGTGATGCTTGCTTTCCAGAGTGGTCTCCCCATCTAGATTACCATAACCTCACGTCCTGGAGAATGGCCCAGAGATCTCCACAGGAACTCTTCCACGAGGCAGCCCAGCAGGTAAGCCTGGTACAGGGGTGGTGATGGAGCTGGCAGAGGCCAGCGAGACAGGTGCCGTCAGACAGGTGGGAGCAGAGGGGGTCCAGGGCAGTGCAGTATTTTCAAAGCAGTTATCCCAGGTTTACTTAGGCATTGAGCGAATACCTTGGACGAGGATTAACCGTGTGCAGAAAGTTTCCTTTGGCATTAGCTGTACTGTACTCGGTCCTCCACCCTCCACCCCATCATGGGAAGAATTCCACGAATGGAGGCCGAGACACAGATGATAGGAGCTCCTTTTAATAACCAACCAGACCAAGCTCAGAAGGTAAGTTTATTTCTAGAAAAGATCATCTACTGAAATCAGGGGGTTTCTGGGCTCCCTGATGTCTGCTGATTTTTTTTATTAAGTCCTTCTTGCTGGTTATTTGTGTGTGTGTATGTGTGTGTGTGTGTGTGTGTGTGTGTGTTAAAATATTCCATGTGTGGTCAATATGGAATTGAAGGATTGATCTTTTAAATGAAAGCCCACACCTAGGTGCTTATGAGGGTTTTGCCATCCGTTTCATTGCCCCTTGGGTTTCATTAATGCTTTTTAGTGAGAGGCAGGGATAAGAGAGGGAAGTAAGCCTTTCAGCAGGAGAGCAAAGTACACACACACACACACACACACACACACACACACACACACAAGCTACATGTTAACCCTCTATTTATGTGTGCCCAGATGTCCCTGAAGGAATGCCATCTGATGACTGGCAGGCAGTAAATGCTCAGTAAGATGCACCGTTCCCTCTCCTTCCCTCATCAGGTGCAGAATTTATTTCTCTGACCTTGTCACTTACTACAAATCCTCAAACTTGGCCCTAGGAGTGGTCAAGCTGCTTAGAAATGAATGACTTAGACTGCTCAGAAGTTCGTACTTCATCACAGGCTGGGGTGTATGTACCTCAAGGGTGCAGCACTCACTCTGTGGAAGGTCTTGGCTTCCATCCACCACACTGCCAAAACCAAAACAACAACAAATGAAATTGAAAAGATAAAATTACTCTTGGCTAAAGCTGTCGATTCTTGGGTAAAAAAGCTTGGGGCCATGTTCTTGCTGCGGGACCCTAAGGCTCGAGAACCTTAAGAGAGTTCTTTTCTTTCTCTTTTTTAAAGTGGACAGTGAGTGAATGTCCGTTGACTGACCAAATGAACAAATTCCAGTCACCTACGGTGCAGAGTCAGTCTAAGTTCCTCTGGAGAAGATCCACTATTAAAATGTGTACCAAGGCCTCTGCCTCTGTGTGGAGTTCTCTCCCTAATCATTGATGGGCTGTTCAGTGTCCAGCATCAATACCTTTCATAATCAGATTATAGAAACATGGAAATGCATCACTTTTAAAAAAAAGATTATGAGTACACTGTAGCTGTCTTCAGACACAGCAGAAGAGGGCATCAGATTCTATTGTAGATGGTTGTGAACCACCATGTGGTTGCTGGGATTTGAACTCAGGACCTCTGGAAGAGCAGTCAGTGCTCTTAACCACTGAGCCATCTCTCCAGTCCCCGAAATGCATCACTTTTAACAAAGCTTATTATTATTTTTATTGTGTGTATATGTTTGTGCCTGTGTTTGCATCTGTGCATATATGTGCAGTACTGGTGGAGGCCAGGGGAAAGAGTTACTCCCAGGAGCTGGAGTTATAGATCCTATGAGCTGTTAGTGGGTACAGGAACCAAACTCGTTTGCAAGAGCAACACAGACTCTTAGCTCTTCTATCTATCCAGCTCCCCATCCCCCTTCTCCCTTTCACCTGCATTGTCAGGGTACCATTTCTTGCCTGGGCTGTTCATACTCTCCTAATATCTTTTTTCTACATTGTTCTTTCTCTAGCACTGACCGGTGCATTTGACATCTCGGCTGAGAGCCTTTAAGTAGCTTCTGTGATGTCCGTTTCCAGTTTAAACTTTCTGTCTTGGCCCTCAGACCTACTGAGATATGATCAACCCATGTTTCCCATTGTACCCACTTGTAGAGGAACGTGGCCGTTTCTGACTTCTTTCCTTGGGTGGATGGGGAGGTGTTCAGAAGCATTCAACATTAACAGGAGGTTGAAGATCTAAGGGCTAACAGTCTTGTGGTCAAGGTTACAGGTACAGGCTGGGCCTATGTGCTGAGTCTGCACTTTGTAAGTTTGGGTGAACTTCTTATTTCCTCGAACCCCTATTTCCTCACCTAGGAAATGGCCGTCATGGAGCCTACTCTAGAGGAGTAAGAAAAATAAAGGAGACAATTCTCGTACATTATCGTGTGGGACTTGGTTCATACTAAGCATTCAGTAAATGTTTGTAAAGCTGAGGTAGGGCCATGGGGCAGCCATATCAGAAGGACCAGCTGGCAAATGCATACATGGTTTAGCACAGCAAGGCCAGGCAAAAGAAGGACAAAGGCAGGAATGTCACATCCAGAGTGACCCCCGGGAGGAAGTGCTTCCCCGTGTCTGAGCCTGCTGGGGTCAGGTCCCAGCCTGTGGACACTTTGACCCCTGTCCCTTGCTGCCTTTATTGGTTGCCCAACAATGCTTGACTGTAGCTCTGTCTTCTCAGTTAACCTGACCAGTCATAGAAAGAAAGGCTGGTCAGCCAGAAGGAAGCTCTAGTGAGAGAGATATCTTAGTCAGGATTACCATTGTTTTGATGAAACACCATGACCAAAAGCAACTTTGGTAAGAAAGGGTTTGTTTTGTTTATAATAATTTACAGTTCATCATCTAAGCAGACAGGGCAGGAACTCAAGCAGAGCTGGAACCTGGAGGCAGGAGCTGATACAGAGGCTGTGGAGTGGTGTTGCTTAGTGGCTTGCTCCTTGTGGCTTGCTCAGCCTGTTTTCTTTGAAAACCCAGGACCACCAGCCCAGGGAAGGCCCCACCCATAGTGGGATGGGCCTTCTTCCATCAATCACTGATTATGCATGAAGCTTGCCTACAGCCTGAGATTTCCTCCTCTCAGATGACTCTAGCTTGTGTTAAATAGACATAAAAACTAGCCAGCAAGCAACCCAAATGTATCAGGAGACGAGGGACCTCAGAGACTCTAAGGCTAGCCCCTTGCTGAGCATATCAGGGGACAATCCCAGAGATGTCAAATCTCTTTCCCCAAAACATGTCACAAGGAGTGGCAGAGCCAGGCAGAAACCAGTCAATGACTTTGTAATGCAGTTCGGGATGATTCAGTTTCCAAGTAACAGTATTATAACCAAAATTAAAAATAAAACTCTTTGCTCTCATTTCTGAGTGGAACATGGGCTATCCCAACCATAGCAGGTGTTATATACATTTTCCTATGTTAGTGGGTGCTTTCATCCCCACAACCCCCCCCCCAAAAGATGGGGTAGTGGAATTTTTAAAAACCCTCTCATTTCTATGAAATGTCACTGGTTGTACAGGTTCTGGGTGCTTACTGAATGACCAAGAACCCTGGAGACCTAGCACCTTACCATAAGCCGGAAACGATTCTGTCCTTGCTCTAACATGACTTGCTCTAACATGACTATTTACAGATTTTTTTTTAACTAAAAGAAAACAATGTCATGGCTCATTTGAGATAGTTTAATTTTATGTGGTTATTGGTTAATGAATAATAGAAAACAATAGCAAATTACAATTCATTTTAAAGGTGCAGAAATCTCGGGAGCAGGCAGTCACTTTACACAGGACCTCCTCCAATGTATTTAAAACGTGATTTGGGAGGACGACATTGCTTTGTGACTCCATCCATTGAATACTATAGGATTTCTCACATCAACTTAGCAAAATCACACTGAAAAGCCCTCACCTGCTTAAAATGTTTTTAATACATAGTAATTTATTTCTTTAAATAAAAATTGAGTGTTTTTGTCATTGAAATACTTCATGTGTGCAGGAAGATGCCCTCAAATGTGTACCAGGGAACCCAGACAAAATCGCCCATCCCAGGCACCAACCACTGCAAATACTTTCTGGTTTCTATTTCCTCTGCCGGTTATTATTATTGCTGGAAATAAAATACGGGCGTCTTGGTTTCTTGGTTATTAATTTACTATCAGCTTTACTTGTTACTTCCTGATACCAAAACAATAAGACCTTAGCACACCTGCCTGTCTTCCTCCCTGCCTTCCTGCAGGCCGTTTCGACACCAGTCTTGTTTCCTGTAACTGTCAGGAGCACTTTCTTCTTTCACATAGTTTGGTTCTCAACGTTTTAAATGTCGAACAGTGTTTATGTGGTCAGGTTGTGCGCATGTGCTCAACTGAACAGCCAAGTGGTGCCACAGGCTCATCTACAGGAAAACACAGTCGACAGACAGACAGGCAGCCTAGTGCCTTTGCTGCCTGAAGTCTTAATTTCCTTTGTTTGTGTGCACTCTGCCCATACACTGCTGCCTCGGTTTCTTAGATCCTTTGTCTCTTTTCTCTGGGGCTTCCCTTGTCTTTTGAGTGATCCATGTTTTCCACACAGGGATCAGATGTAACAAATTATCCTTTTCTGACTTTTTTTTTGTTGTTGTTGTTTTGTTTTGTTTTGTTTTCTTCTCTTGTAATTCAAAAACGACATTTTACAGCAGGTTGAATCCAAGGTACATATAAAACAAGCCAGGTTTGCTCTCAGGCTAGATATTAAGATTTGCAAAATGTTGTCTTTCTTTCCACAATAGAAGTTAATTTTGCGTTGCAACATAGTTCTTCTTTCACTAAAGAAACAAAATTTGTCTTACTCAGAAACAAGCTTATGGTTACATTAAAATGAATCAATATTCAACATTGCAAGTTCTTAATATGGTAAATATTGGTAGATATTAGCACATATAAGCAAATGCTCTTGACTCTTTATGGCCTTCAATAAGTGTGTGTGTGTGTGTGTGTGTGTGTGTGTGTGTGTGTGTGTGTGTATGTGTGTGTTTGTCTATGTTTGTGTGTGTGAGCACAGGAGCCAGAGGTCAATGTCAGTTGTCTCTAATTTTTGTTCTCCATCTTCTATTTTGAGACAATCTTTCACTGAACCTAGAGCTCACCATTTCAGTTAGACTCGATGGGCAGCAAGCTTGGGGGGTCTCTTTGTCAATGCTAAAGTTACAGATGCATGCTGGCTTTTAGGTAGTTACTGGGATCTGAACTGGGGTCCTTGCATAGTGTCCTTGTTTGGTTTTCTATTGCTATGAAAAACACCATGACCAAAACCAACTTGGGGCATAAATAGATTACAGGGTACAGTTCCATCATCGAGGGAAGCTAGGGCAGGAGTTCAAGGCAGGAACTTGAAGCAGCCAAGGAACACTGCTTACTGGCTTGCTCAGACTGCCCTTCTCACACAGCATCTCCTGCTTTGGGAAGACACTTAACCCATCCTGGGATGAGCCCTTTGACCTCAACTAGCAATTAAGAAAATGCCTCACAGGCATTCACCAGTTAGTCTGATCTAGGCAACTCACAACTGAGATACCCTCAGATAATTCTGACTGTATTAAAGTTGATAGCTGAAGTTAACCACTGTGACATACGACAAGTGCTTTACTGGAAGCCCAGGCATCCCCCCAGTCCCTGTTGTCTTCAGTAATGGTTTTTTTATGTTTACTTGAGGTGTGGGTGCACAGGAGTCATCATGTGCATGTGGTGGTTAGAGGACAAGTTCCAGGAGTCAGTTCCCGCCTTCTGTCAATCAAATTCAGGTCATCTGGCTGACCATTCAGGTGGCAGGAAGCAGCGAGAGGCAGAGAGGAGTGTACTTTTTAAGTCAATACCTGAGATTTCTTATTTATTGAACTTATTATTTATTGTCCAAGATTGCATTGTGGTAAATAATCTGTAACATCCAAGTTACCACCATAATCATTATTAAAATCTTTTATTTACCATGGTTAGTTATGGTACATATGTGTGTGCAGGGCTTATGCGAACATGCATGCAGAGGTGCCTTAGTGGCCAGAGGCGGGTTCTCCTGGAGCTGGAGTTATGGGTGATTGTTTTGTGGGCCAGCTGATGTGCTGACCAGTTTGGTAGTTTAAGGTATGTCTGGAATACTGTGAAACCTTACTTTTAAACTATATTTTGATAAAATTTAAATTATTGTTCTAGAAAAAAATTAATAGTTTACATAGACACCCCCCTCCCCCTGCAAAACCCCTACAAAGCTTCATGGCATTGCTTGCCACAGTTTGTCTGTATTATTGTGTTTCTCTTGTGTTTAGGATTGCCCTCTCTCTCCTTCATGCGTGTGTGTGTGTGTGTGTGTGTGTGTGTGTGTGTGTGTGTGTGTGAATGTATATATGTATATTCCTTGAGAATAAGAATTTTTTTTTCTTGGAGCTGGAGAGACGATTCGACAATCAAGAACACTTGCTGTTCTTGTGAAGGACCCATGTTCGAGTCCCAACACTCACAGCAAGAAGCTTGCAAGCGTCTATAATTCCAGTTCCATGGAGTCCAATGTCCTCTTCTGGTCTCCTTAGGCATCTGCACACATGTGGTACACACATGTAGGCATTCACACAAACACATAAAGTCAAAATAAGCCTTTAAAAATTAATTTTCTTTTTGAAAATATTCTCGGTAAATAATAGATTTCCTGAGATCAGGAAATTCAACACTGATATGTCCTATTTTCTGATCCACAGTTCATATGCAAATGTTACCGGTCATTCCTTTAATTCTCCCATAGCACCATCCTGGTCCAAGATTCAGTACAAGACTTCTTTGTTCCTTCTGATCTTGATCTTTTTTTGAAACAAGTTTTTACTCTCTAGACACCCCCACACTAGCCCCTCAGAACTCATGGTGAAACCCAAACTAATGGCAATCCTCCTGCTTGAGTCCATGTCCAACTGAACTTGACAGGTTCTTTTTTTTTCCAAGCTGTGACTGTTTATTGACTGACCAGATTATAAAAATCCATGGGTGACACCTCAGTTCATCCGTCTAACAAGCCTGTTTCTCTGGTCTTCCCTGTTGCCAGCATCTCCACCTTCTACAAAGTGGGTTGGTTGTCTTTTTCTTCATTCCACCTCGTGGGGAGATAATTTGAAGGGCCACAGGAAGTTATCTGCTTCCTTGAAGCATTTCCCAACTGTACAGATCTCATGAATTAGATCCTCCATGCAGATGAAGCCAAATTTACCAAGCAATCAAGGAATTATCTGTCAAAGCGATCTGCTTTTTATTAATTTTGCCATAGCCTCACTTGTACATGAGCTCATTTACTGACTTCAGGTTGGGGTACCCCCATCAATGTACGGTTCCACAATCCTCAGCATGTTAATGGAAGCCTTGTTAAAGGTGCTGTTGAAGATCTGTCAAAACCGAAGAAGCTGCAACACCTTGCGCACCTTTGATACTTATGACAAAGGTCAATTTCGGTTCTGTGGGCACATAGAAGTTTCCAGCCTTCCTTGCCATCCCAGCCATCCGAATCTCAGTTGGGCACATCTGCCTGTTCTCCTTGTGACAGTGCTTTGCCTTCTCATAGACGAGCTTCCTCCATGCCTTCTGCAGTGTCTTCAGGGCAAACTTCTTCTTCAGGCGCTTCACCTTCAAATCTGCGAAATTCCTTCCATTTTTCTTAAGGGTTTCTGCCACAACAGCAACCTTGTTTTTCTTCTCTGGAACAGCCTCCATGATTCCAGCCAGAAAAGGAGAGGCAGTTGACAGTTTTTAAATACATGCCCCATTGTTTAGTGGAATATCCCACAGTTTGGGACCTGGTTCCTCACACTAGGTCTGTGAGTTATTCACACAGGCAAGAAAGCCCTTTGAGGTAGGTGTTTTCCAGGCTGGAGGTCCCACATGGTGATATGACCTGTTACATCAGGTGGGGCCAGTTATTAGGGCTGTTCTGAGAACCTCCATGTCTTTAACCCTGCCGACAGCTGGCAGCCTGTGGATCCTGTGATTGGGTGCCTCCTGGCTGCAGATGGTAGTTTCCTAATTCCTTAATTCCTTCCCCATAACTTAGTTTGCTTTTCAGTTAAGTAAGGGATGTCTAAAAGGTAGTGGAATAAGCCT
Organism: Micromys minutus; assembly: GCF_963924665.1. Taxonomy (NCBI): domain Eukaryota; kingdom Metazoa; phylum Chordata; class Mammalia; order Rodentia; family Muridae; genus Micromys; species Micromys minutus. Next base: position 59,278,730 of record NC_137976.1, on the reverse strand, counting down.
TTAATCCCAAGCACTGGGGAGGCAGAAGCAGGCAGATCTCTGAGTTCAAGGCCAACATGGTCTACAGAGTAAGTTCCAGTACAGCCAGGGCCACACAGAGAAACCTTGTCTTAAAAAAAAAATTAATAAAATGAACAAACAAACACACACAAACACACACAAACACACACACACACAAACACACACACACGCACACGAACACGCACACACACACACACACACACACACACACACACACACACACGCACAGGGGGTCAGGGGGAAGGGAGCTGTCTAATTCCAGCATAGCATTCTGGAGGCTGAGTCTGGAGTATCACAAGTTCAAGGCCAGCCTGGTTATATAATAAGACTGACTAAAAATAAGGAGGGGGAAACCTTTTCTTGTTTATTTCAAATTATTTATCGGTTTATATCTGTATAGATGTGAGTTTATTTCACTTTTTAATTTGTAAATTTTTATTTTTATTTATATTCGTATGTTTGAGTGTGAGCATGTGTGAGTGTATGTGAGTGTGTATGTGTGTGTGTACCAAGCGTGTGCAGTGCCTGCAGAGGCAGAAGAGGGCATCAAGTCACCCGGAACTACAGTTTCAAGCACTGATGCTCCTCCTGTGGATGCTGAGAATTGAACCTTGACCCTCTGCAGATGCCACACGGCTCTTAACTGTTGAGCGTCTCTCCAGCCTTCAAATTTCTTTTGTCTTTGCACGTGTGTTCATGTTCACATGTGAGGATGTGGCTATGCGCCTGTCACAGTTCACCTGTGGGGGTCAGAGAACAATTGCCTTCCACATTGCTTGAGCCAGGGTCACCGCTGTGTACCCAGATTAGTGGCCCTTGATGGTTTCAGGATCCTCATCGCTGCCTCCCATCTCGCTGCGGGAACACTGGGATTACAGAACTCGGCTGCCACCGGCTCTTCATTGGTTCTGGGGGATTCAAACTCAGTTCCTCACGCGTACCTAGCCCTGAATCCAAATTTTTATTCTTCTGCTGTTATTCTATGTAATCACTAGTGTTTTCCATATTTGATAATCACACTCTGCCACACGTGGGAGTCCCTTCAATCTAGCTCCTGTGTCCCTTTAACATTCCCTTGTCTCTCTTCACCCCACCCCCATTCTTCCATTCTTTCTTAAGCATTTTCTTACTTACTGGTTCTTTACACTTTTTTTTCCTTTGAAGAACCTTAGTTCCTTAAGAATCATATCTAGAAATGAAGACCCGAGTCCTAGGAATGGTTTTGCTACTGGGGTGCTTTTGCTTTTTAGAGAGAGAGAGAAGGAAGATGAGTTTCTAAGCATACACATGTGTACTTACCTGTTGTCCAAACACACACACACACATACACACACACACACACGTATATTAAAAATCAATATATTCAAACTATTAGTTCTAGTTTCAGTTTTTCACAGAATTTATTTTTTCTTCCTTTTTCTTAGTTGGAACCTGAGGTGTTTGTTTGGAGAGAGAGAGAGAGAGAGAGAGAGAGAGAGAGAGAGAGAGAGAGAGAGAGAGAGACAGAACAACATGGAGGTCAGGGGAATCAGGTCATAGGTCACACCGTGTGACCTTATCTAGTGAACCATCTTATTAGCCCTAAGATGATTTTGACTATCAATTTGATTGCATTGAGAAATGTCTCAATGAGTAAAGTCTGTCTCTGGGTTTGTCTGTGAAGATGTTTCCTGAAGCAATCACAAGTATTCTCAACTAATCATATATAAGATATAAAAACACTTTTGTAGACCCATACTATAATGGCAATACTGAGAGGTTGTGAAAGGGGCTGGAGCCTGAGGAAGTAGTTCTCTGAGGGGTGGGTAGGACTGTATCTCCTGTACTGCCCTCTTCCTGTATTTCTGTTTTCACTGGTCAACCATGATGTGGGCAGCTTCCAGTGGCATTCCAAGCATACCAACTACTATGAAGCTCTGTTCAAGCATAGGAGCCTAGCAAACGGGCTGAGCCCACTGAAACCATGAGCCAAAATAAATCCCTTTTCCCTCAAGTTGTTTTTGCCAAGTATTTTTGTCCTGATCCAGAAAGATCAGACTTTGACTGTTGGAGTCGGATTCTTGGTCCTCTCCCATAGACTGGGTTGCATATCCACCATCGGTGGGGTTGACCAAACCCTTATCTGTGTTCAGGCCACCGGTGTTGAGTGTCACAGCTACAAAGCTTTCACAGTGGTCCTCTCAGAGAGTTGAACTTTGCACAGTCCCCATGGTGCAACTGTGAACTTCCTCTAGGTACCCCAGGTGGGTTCTGGTCCCTAAATCTTTGGTCACATCACCCTGGTGCCCAGCTGCCTGTCAGAGCTGTGATCTAGCCATGATGTGTTCAGCTCCAGGATAAAAGAATGAAGTCCTCTAACCAGCCTACTGTATCAGCAGTGGCTCGGGTACATTCTCTGATGGCCAATTAAATAGCCAGCTCTTGGAAAACATGAGAAACTGCAAAAAAAAAAAAAAAAAAAAAAAAAAAAAAAAAAAAGTCCTGCAGGTTCCTATGCACAAGATATAACCCATGGAGATTCACCTTGTCTCTGTAGGAGGACTCTGAGGAGATGGGAAAAGGTGTGCCCTGCTTCAGTCCACCTCTGACATTTACACAGAAGAGACAGGTGTTAGCTCATGGTTTAGGTGTGATCATTAAGGCTTGTCAGGTAGTGCAGGAGAAGTGTTAGTGATTCCCCCCAAAAACAGACAGAACTGATCTGATGCGACTCACAGCAGGGTCTTTATTTGAACTAGCTGGGGGGTGTGGGGCTGTCAGCGCACTGCCTGTCTATTGGGACAAGGCTTTATAGTAAGCAGCAAGCAGGGCGGGGGAGGGAGTAAGTGAGCAAGCATCTAATTGGAAAGCTACTGTGGTCTTTAACATCATTGGTTGGTGCTGAGAGTCATATCATAAACTTAATTTCTGTTTCTCTCTGCGTTGGTGGTCATTAGTGTGGGGTCTGTGCTGGTCTTGTTGGGGATTAGCCTAGAGACTGGAGCTAAGCTCCGGTTTTGTAGGTAGGCATCTTGGAAACTAATGCTTAGGTACCAGCCTGTTAGTTTACCTGAGTTCAAACTAAGGTCAAGTTCTCTAAAAATGAAGTCTGAGTCAGTAGCTACAGGAGCAAAGGGTCTTGGGCCTGCATTCTTGTGACTGCCTCTGGCAGAACAGTTGTCCTCAGCTTGTTGATACAAGAAGGCGAGCACTTCCATATTTATGTTGGGACAGTCCTGTTTCACAGAGAAATACTGTTCTCTCAGAACTGAAAGCTATGGTTATCTCTGCGCTGGGTACAGAACAGTTACCTGGGAAGAGGGATCTTCAAGTGAAAAAATTGCCCAAATCACATAGGCCTGTGTCTCTGTCTGTAAAGCAGCTTTTTCTTAATTCCTAATTGGCGTAGGACACCAGTGTGTGGTGTCATCTCTAGGCAGTTGGGTCTGGGCTGTAAATGAAACGTAGTTGAGTAAGCCAGAGAAAACAAGCCAGAAGGCACTGTTCCTTCGTGACCTTTGCTTCACTTCCTGCCCGAGGATGGATTATAACTTATAAGCTAAGTTACACCCTTTCTTCTCCGGGCTGCTTTGGTCAGGGTAATCAACAGCGACCTGAAAACAAACCAGAATGGCAGCCTTGCTCCTCCCAGCATCTCTGCTTCCCAGTGGACCCTGCAGGAGGCCCTTTGCTACTTCCCTTTCCTCAGGTGTCTGTTCTGTTATTTTGGGAATTGATGGTCCTAAACTGAGGACAACTATGTTCTAAAGGCAGTTACCAGCAGCTGGGACCAGAGCAGCCCCTGGCACTTTGAAAACAGCCCAGAACTGGCTTAATATTGGCACTTCTCATCCTAGTGTCCCTTCTTATCCTGCCCCTCCTCCTCCAGGGGAGAGGAGGAGCCACTAGGGAACTGAGAGCTGACATTGCACTCTCTCCCCATGGGTCTGCTGCTATTGCAGATGAGCTGTGTCCCTCATACCCGAGCAGGCAACCAACCCATGGTTGATGGGTCTGGACCATACCCTTCTGAATAGTAACTTTGACAAGATAGAATGGCACTCTCGTGTGTGTGTGTGTGTGTGTGTGTGTGTGTGTGTGTGTGAGAGAGAGAGAGAGAGAGAGAGAGAGAGAGAGAGAGAGAGAGAGAGAGAGAGAGGCTTGTGGCACTTACTGGCGTTTTATTGTAAGGGTCTCTATTCCTTTATCTGTCTCTTTTGCTGTTTGTTTGTCTTTGCTTTCACTAGGTTTTTAGGGGTCTTATTCTCTAAGAACACTGGAATGAATGTTGTGGTCCAAGCCGGCAGTTCCTGCCCACACTCTGATGAATAAACTGTGGGAAGACGTAGTGATAGTCTTTGATCACTATGTTTAAAAAAGTGGAAGGTTCCCCACACCAGCATCCTAAACACAACATCCATTTTATAGCTGTTCTGCTTCCTTTCTCAGGGTAAAAAGTGTCCTGAGGTTTGGATCTACAATAGGCATAGAACACTCTTCAGGCTGATGGGCTAGAACGAGGTCAAGAGGCTTCTCACAGCCTTTGGACTGCAAAGCACACTCATACAAGCATTCACAGGGTCGACCAGATAGACAGTTCACGGGGTAGACCAGATAGACAGTTAGGCCCAGAGCATTAACACCTAAATTCAGGGAAGGCAGGGACACGTTGCCTTTAACCAAGTACAGTTTATGGTAGAGTACACATCCCACGGCCTGGGCCCCCACAGATGCCCCAGCAGGATGACTTAGGACAGCCAGGTATTTTCTTAGCTGTAGGCAGCTTTGGCCCACTCCCAAGGCTCTGTCTTCCAGGGCTGTGAGGATTAAAGCAAAGCACTGATTGGAAGCAGACTACTAACTCTTTCCATTACTGAAGACTACTGCTATTATTGTCTCTAATGATAATAGAAGACCCAGGACAGTCCCTGATAGAAGCAGAGACAGGACTGTTGGGCTGTGTCTTCCATTTTGAGGATTACTGGGATCCTAATAAACAATCTTGGGTTAGCTAGCCTGTCCCTTGGTACTGTAGTTCAAGGATAACCTCAGGGGGCAGAGTCCTTGCTCTGAGCTCTGTCATTGATTTTGAGGAGCTTCTGCATTTGTGGTTTGTGAAAGAAGAATTAGTAATGAATAAACAGACGTCAGCAGAGCTGAGAACCGGCAGTTGGGGCTGACCAGAGTCTCATAGGGCCTCCTGCATCACCCGTCTAATTGACTCCCTAGCTATTTCTTCTCCTTCTCCCTCCCCCATCCCTCCCTCCATCTCTCTCCCTCTCTCACTTTTTTCCTCCCCCTTCCTTTTCTCTCCTCTCCTATAGCTTTCAAAATTAAATTTTATTATATTTGTATGTGTGCGTGAGAGAGAGTAAGTCAAATGGACAGAGACTGAGACAGACAGACAGACAGACAGACAGAGGAGGGGGGTGCACGTGCCATGGTACACATAGAGTCAAAAGACAACTTTCAGGAAACAAATTTCTCCTTTTAATGCGGACCCAGGTAACAAACTCAGGCCATTAGGTTTGTGCAGCAAACACTCTTAACTGCTGGCCCCAGATAAAAATTTTAATGAACATAGAATATGTACAAATATATTAGTACGGTGCAATACTATTTAAATAAACAATGGATGATCATGTAGTGTGATTAGCATGTCATGTCAAACACCAATTATTTTTGTTGTGTGTTTGAGTGCTGGAAGCCTTTAAGCTCCTCTCTTTGAGCATGTGTAACAAATCTTTGCTGACAATAGTCACCCCTGGTGCTATGAAACACTCCAGCTAGTTCCTCCTCTCTGACCTTATGCCCTGCCCTCCCAATATCCAAACTCTCTCCATCCCTCCCTGCCCTTCCTTCCCCCCATCTCTCCCCTGCCCTTTTTCCCTCCATTCCTCCCTTACCCTTTCTTCCCCCTCCCCTCCCCTGTCCTTCCCTGACTCTGGTGAGCAGGACTCACTTGAGGCCCTTGCTTGGTCCGTTAGTGAGAAGGAGAGACCTTTGGGCTCTTTTGTTTTAAGCAGTGTTAGCTTTGTGTGAGGTCACTGCTGTGTCTGCTCTTAGTCACACGGCACCAGGCCCTGTGACTCTGGGTCTTAGATATTTTTCCCGTTTCTTGCTTTTCATTTTCCTGCCTTCTCTTTGTATTTATAATTAATAAAACTAGACTTTTGGGGGCAAAAGTTTGGGTTCCAGCATCACGAGTCTTGTCACCCATTCCCAATGTACAGGTCAAAGAGACAGCGATGAGAAGCTGAAGTGAGCTGATGTGTTGGCTACACTTGAGAGACAAGGATCTCAATGTCTAGTGACCCCAAGGCCATCTTTGGGAAGACTGGTAGGACTTTTAGGTTTAAACAGAGAAAGATTTGGGGGCAGAGAGAGCACAAAGTGACCATAACTGAGCAGTCCTGTTCAGAGTGTGGCCTGGGTCTGCAGGGTGATCTAAAAAAATGTCCTCATTGCTGTTACTGGCTAAGGGGCCCAGTCTGGTTCTAAGATAATCACTTAAGCCCCAGGGTGTATCCTCAGCACTGTGGATAATTCCCTTCATCTGGTGCCCTGTGAAGAGCTACCATGGCTGGGATTCAAGGTGGCTAGAGATTTAGGACAATTAGTTACTCATGTGTCTTCAACCTTGGAAGAGCAAGGGTCGGGCTGGACACTCCTTGATTAACACGCCTGTGAGGGGAGCAGGTGACCCCCAGTAAGGAGTCAGACTCAGGTGAAGGCAGAACTGCCAGGCTCTAGTCTTCTGGGCCCAGGTGAAGACTCAGCACAGTTGATCAAATGCAGCTTCTAGAGCCTGCTCTGGCCACGTGTGCTCACCTGCTGCAGACACTGCTTGGCACTCAGTTGAGACCTTCATCTCTCCTGTTCTGCTGAGGATCCTTAATCATTGCTGCATGGTTTTAGGGTCCCAAGGGCTCTGCTGATGCCCAAATTTAAATTAATTACTCATCCTGTGCAAAAGCAATTCCCAGTATGAGTAGCCACTGACTTTGCTGTATTGTTCTAGTATACCACAAACCCTTAGTTATTTTAGTACAGGGCTTCTGTTCAAGGACTTGTCTTAGGTTTCTGTCGCTGTGATAAAACACCATGACTGAAAGAATTTGGGGAGGAAACAGTTTATTTCATCTTAGGGCTCCACATTACAGTCTGTCTTAGTCAGGGTTTCCCTTGCTGTGAAGAGTCACCATGACCACAGCAACTCTTATAAAGGAAAATGTTTAGTTGGGGCCAGCTAATAGTTTCAGAGGTTCAGTTCATTATCATCATGGTAGGAAGCATGCAGGCAGACCTGGTGCTGGAGAAGGAGCTGTTCTACACCTTGATGCGAGGGCAGCAGAAGGGAACGACTGGGTGTCACACTGGGCAGAGCTTGAGTATAAGAGATCCCAAGACCCGCCCCCATAGTGATGTACTTCCTCCAACAAGACTACACCCACTCCAACAAGGTTATACCTCCTAATAGTGCCACTCCCTATGGGCCAAGCATTCAAACATGAGTCTATGGGGATCAGGAGGGGGGCCTTTCCTATTCACACCACCCAGGGATTGTCACAGAGGAACATCAAGGCAGGAACTGATGTAGAAGAGGCATGCAGCTCACTTGCTCTAAAGGGCTTGCTCAGCCTGCTTTCTTATAGCACCCGGACCACCTGCCCACAGGGGTTTGGACCCTTCCACACCGGTTATCACTCAAGAAAACGCTCCATAAGCTAATCTGATGGGGGAGAATTTTCTCAGCGGAGGTTTCCTCTTCCAAAATGACTTGAGCCCGTGTCAGGTTGACATAGAAACTAGCTAGCATGTAGTTCAGAAATGCTATTGTTATTTTTAAATTAGAAAAAGGAGCAGAAAACCACCCACGGAACCAATGGTCTGTCTTCGATTCTGAGATAAGCAGCTGAGGCATGCTTCAAGACCCGAGGATCGTGGAGAGAAAGGAGATGTAGGAGGCACCATGGCAGGGTTCAGGCAGAGAATCAAACTACTTGGGTCTTTTAAACAGAAGAATCTTGTGATAGAGGTGTGGGAAAGGCCGAAGAAATGAAAGTGTCCAGTCATCAGGAGGTGCAAATGCTAGAAGCTGCTCATCTGGAAGACTGAGGGGAGTGTGCACTGCTGAAGGAGTGTGTCTTGCTGGGACCCAGAGATATGGCCTGAGCTGGAGGGGGCACAGCCTACCAAGGCAAAACTTGCTATTGCTTCTAGCTACCTCCCTCCAGGTCATGTGACCTTGCCTGCAAAGGGGCTGGGTTTCTGGGGAACAGTTAGCTACATGTGAATTCAGCACCCCCTGCTACTCAGAGAGAATAGGATCCCATTATAGGCCCCAGGTGTGTGTGTGTGTGTGTGTGTGTGTGTGTGTGTGTGTGTGTGTGTGTAGGTAGAGAGCACACATCGGAGACAGGGTCTCTGACTGAGCTAAAACTGTCCTGGCTATGTTAGCTAGCCAGTGAGTTCCTGGCATATCCCAGTCTCTGCCTCACAAAGCTGGGGTTTCAGCGAGCGCAACCACACGCAGCTTTCCCTGAGTACTAGGGATTTGACCTCAGGTCCTCATGATTGCGTGGCAAATACTCTTTCCCAGGCCCAAGGCAGAAGTTTTTGTCTTTGTTTTTTCACTTGTTTGTTGTTTCCTCTCTTTTCCTGTTCCTCTTCTGTCTCCTCCCTCCTTCTGTTGGCTGCTCATCTGACTTCATGGTGTCCTTTTCAGGGTATCCTGGCCCAGCCCCAGCCCTGGTGGAAGATCCAGCTGTTCATGTGGGAGCCGGTGCTGTTCGGGACCTGGGATGGCGTGTTCACATCCTGCATGATCAACATTTTCGGGGTTGTCCTTTTCTTGAGGACTGGCTGGCTGGTGGTGAGTGAGCTGGTGACCCTGGAGCTTCTGGTGGGCCTGTGACGGAAAAGCTTCTTGGAGTCTACAGTTTAGGGAATAGATTCCTGAATCACGGATTCTGAAACAAAGCAGGAAGTACAGAGCAGAGCCCGGACTGCTTTTAGAATGGGAACTCGGGGAGCCTGGTCTCAGAGATGCCCAGCAAGGGCCTGAGGAGGGATCTGATTACGTGGGGTCAGGGTTCATTGTGGGTGGGACTAGAGTTAGGGCAAGGGTCAGACAGACGGTGACTTTTACTCTAGTTTGTGACCCTTCTGGATTCCCTGGTGTTTCTGTTGCAGTCTAGATGCAGAATGCCCCCCTTGGGAAGCCTCAGGCTTTGATATTTTTGTTGTTTTATTGGGAAGTTATTGATGTCAATCCTGGCTCTCTGGGCTCTGCTGTGTTCAGGGATGGTTAAGGAAGAGTGAAAGGAAAAAAAGATAAGTCTATGTTAATTCTTTACTTATTTGATTTTGAAGAATGGCTATCTAGCGAGGTGTGGAGGCACACACCTTTGTTTCCAGCACTTGGGAGGCAGAGGTAGCTGGATCTCTGATTTCAAGGCCAGCCTGGCCTACAGAGTGAGTTCCTGGACAGCCAGGGCTACACAGAAAACCTCTGTCTTAAAAAAAAAAAAAACAAACAAACCACCCAAAATGAGTTCCCTCTCCCAAATGAAGGCATGAGTTGTATTTGCTGTTTATTGTTGTGTGGCAGACTGCCCCAACACTGGCAGCTTACAGCAGTGCGTGCACGCTCTGTGGTTCTGAAGCCATGTGCTCAAGGTCCCTGGGAGGCCGCACTTGTCGGTCAGGCCTCTAGGCACACGTGAAGAACCTTCTGGTTCACCCAAGTACCACTTGGCCACATCCCATGGTTCCCTGTGGGATTGTCTCTTTCTGAGGCTGCAGAGTTTCACTAAGACCACAGATAGAATAAGAGAGAGCCTCTCCTCAGCAGCCATTACCTCAGCATCCCAAGTCTCAGGAATGACGTCCCAGCACTTCTGTGGTACATTAAAAGCAGGTTAGTACATGACAAAATACAGTCTAAGCAGAAACTCTGTGAATGTTTAGTCAAAAATTGGTACGTAAATCCCAACTACTGTGAGCATTTAAACAGAGATAATTTTTTTTTTTTTTTTTAACCTACGTTAAAAAACAAAGTGAGTCACTTCACAGAGCCAAAGACCACACAGGAACACCGAAGGCTGGCCTTGAGGGCCATCTTGAGCGCATCTGTCCTCTTGTCCTAAAATAACCTCTGCCTTTTATCTTTGCCATTGGAATCTGCTGAATATTTGATCACGAAAAGAAAAAAAGACCAATACAAAATGCCAGAGATGAGACGAAACATCCAGGGAGCCGTATGAAATTGAAATCAACATAAGCATCTCTTAAGTAGAAAATATTAACTCCAAAACAACTTGGAGTCATAGTTTATAAACCGTTAAAGGAACATTTCCCCTCTGAAGACCCAAGGCCGCTCTTAGAACAGGATATTTACATTCACATGCAGACAGCTTCCAAGTATGTACAAAAGAAGACCAAATTCTGTAGGGTTTCATTGCAAGTGTAATGTTAGCAAAGTCCATAGTTAGAACACTCACTCAGATGTCATGCTCAAGGGCACCCATCCTGGGGACACCAGCATCCTGGGAGCTAGGGCTGTGGTATGGATGGAGTGGAGGGAGGAGCCACATGGCACTGGTTATTCTTGCAGTCCTTCTCTACCCCTGGTCTCACCACTACCATCTAGCCGGTCACCACGCCCAGGAGTTCAGCAGTGTCCTTTGCCATCTGGCAGTAGCTGTGTTTTGCACATGTCCCCATGTGGCCACATGGCTGTTGGCGTTCTGTTTCCAAAGGGAACTCACAGCTGTCCTTATGAACCGGTCCAGGCTTTGAGCCGATTCGGAGGGCGCAGTATTTATGAGCTGTGTGATAAGTAATAATAATAGTGTAACATTTATCACAAAATAACCCAACAAGTAAGGTTTATTAAGCGCTGTGTGACAGGTGGCGTTCAAAGTGCAGTGAATGTGTTTAATTCCCTAAAATTTAGTATTTCCTGACAGCTGTGAGACACGTTATCTCTGCTTTATAGAGGAGACAGCCCAGAACTGTAAAGTAGCAGAAGGCGTAGTCGAGGAGACGCTTCGTGTCTGCTCACACTGCACACAGTTGGCAGACAGAGCCCTCGGCAGACAGATGGCCCCCAAGGGACTCTACCCTCGCTCCAGTCTTCACACTAGGTTGGGTGTGCAGAGGCCCCTCTTTTCTTTGGCACAGATTTGCGAGGCTGGCAGTGGCTACGGCCGCACGTTCTCATCTGTTCGGTATGCCTTGCCTTGCCGCAGCCTTGTGCCCCCTATGGATTTTGTTTGGTTTGCTTTCTTTGTTGGGTTTGCCTTCCGGACTTGAACCCAGGCTTTTTACTAGACAAGTGATTTATGGGTTAGCTACGTCTCCAGGCCTACGTTTCGTTCCTGTTCTGTTTTATTCCTCCGAGGAGCTCAACAGAGTTAACAAAGATACCTGTAACGTTCTAAAGTAAAAATTGGCGGGAGAGGGAATCCTTGCAGGGTCTATGGTGCCTGAGCACTTCTAGTTGGCCAGGTCTCCTTGCAGGTCACTCCAAAGTCAGCTGAACAGTGTGTCTCTGGGCTGACTCTCCCGGTTGCCTCAGAGGGGACAGGGGATAGAGGGTCTTTCTTCTGGGCCAGTGTTATAGCAGAAGTGGGAGTTTGCAGGGAAGAGAAAAACCAGGGTTGGTCCATTTGACATCTACAGTTAATAAAAGAACAATGCAAATCTTCTCAGGGTGTTTGTAAAAACTCACAGAGGTTAGTAAGAACAAGGTAGCAAAATGCTGGGGCTGGGAACAGGGAGAAAACTATTTTCCTGGGCTCTTGCCCCCCATCTCAGACCAGCAGTGCAGCCCGAGCACCCTTCACTTGCTGGGCACCCTCCAGCTCCATTTAAGGCCCCTCTGCCCTCTTATTGCTCTCCCTCCAACACTTAGCGCATCTTGGGGGTGTTCTCCCCTTCAGGAATCTTTATTGCCCGTTATCTAACAAAGCACACAGCGAGGCTTACACTGTGCCCTGAGATGTGTGTACGTGTCGACACACTTGTCCAGGAATGTGTACTGTATTTAGTGAGCACTAAGTTTGTGGAGGGGCTAAGGCCAGTGAACATGAGGGGGAGTGGAGAGAGAGAGAGAGAGAGAGAGAGAGAGAGAGAGAGAGAGAGAGAGAGAGGGAGAGAATCCTTTCACGTAGGTCAAGGTTACCTGCATAGTAGATTTGCAGGCTCCTAGTGAATCTCTTTTTCCATTTTACTTTTGTGTGTAGGAGTGTTTGCCTACATATACGGGTACCGCATGTATGCCTGGTGCCCGAAGGGTCAGGGGAGGGCATCAAATCCACTGAGTCTCCTGGAACTGGGATTAGAGATGGTTGTGAGCCACCACGTGGTTGCTGGGAACTGTACCCTGATTGTCTGCAAGAGCAGCAAGTGCTCTTAACCGCAGAGTCAGCTCATCTCTTGGCCCTGCTGGTGACTCTCTTGAGTCACATCAGTATGAAGTCGCAAGAGTTTGGAGGGTCTACTTTCTACCTGGAACGTCGTGTGGGCTTCCCTGGGGAACAGCTCCAAGTGAGGTGTTTTTCCTAACTCTGACGCCCCTCCCCCTCCTGCTGCAGGGAAACACGGGTGTGCTCCTGGGCTTGCTCCTGGTGTCCTCTGTCATCCTCGTAGCCCTCATCACCGTGCTGTCTGGCATTGGTGTCGCAGAGCATGGCGGGATGGGCAGCGGCGGCGTCTACTCCATGATCTCCTCCGTGCTTGGCGGGCAGATGGGAGGCACTGTCGGGCTGCTGTATGTATTCGGACAGGTGAGCCTGCAGCCCGAGCCGACTTTTTACCTGTTCATTTACCCTTGTCTCTCTTCCCTTCCTGGAGGACACAGTGGTAAAGACAAGGTCCCCACTTGACAGAGACCCACCCTGGGCTCTGGGGGGAGCTTGCACCCCTGATTCTGAACTCCAGAGCTCCTGTCTCCTCCCACCACTTCCCAGGGCGACCAGGGCCAGGGTCTGACAGCTTTTCTTGGTGGGGTGTCCATGGCAGGCAGCCCTCCACACTTTGCATTGTGGGTAGGCGTTGTGTGTGGGTAGAGGTGAGGCTCTGCAGGTAGGATGGCTTGGGTGGCCTTAAGCAGGCCACAGGCCCCCATGTGGATACTTAGACTGAAGCACAATCCAAGGAGAAGGCCACACGGCACTGGACAAAGCCAGGAAGGAAACCAGCAGGTGAGGAGAAATTCCAAGGCTCATCTGAAGTTTATTTAGCTGAAGCACAGGGATGGGAATTTGATGCTGGGGAGACACACTCGAACATTAAGAAGTAGCTTTGGAAGTGTGGTTTGGACCAAAAAGGGTTACGGAAAAACAAAGGGTAGTGGGTAGGTTGAAAACAGTTAAAAAGAAGAGAAAAAGGGCTTCCTTACTTTTCCTTTTAGGCAGGCAGCAGAGGCATGGCATCAGCATAAATCATCATATTCTCTAACTGCACGGAGCTGTGGTGAGTGTGTGTGTGTGTGTGTGTGTAAGTGTGCATTGTGTCTAGTGTAAGGATATGCATGAGTGTATGTGTGTGTGCATAAGTGTATGCATGTATGAGTGTGTTAATGTATATGAGTGTGAGGTGAATGTGTATATATGAGTGTAAGTATGTGAGTGTGTATTGTGTGTATGTGTGTGTATGTGAGGATATGCATGAGTATATAAAGGTGGGCGAGTGTGTGTGCTTATGTGAGGGTCTACATGAGTGTGGGTGTGTGTGGTTGTGTGAGGGGTGCATGAATGTATGAGAGTGTACGTGTGCATGTGTGTGCTGTGTGTAAAACAGGTACATGGAAGCCATCTCACTACTTGCTTGGAAAAGGCAGTTGCTTTTTTGTTTTGCATTGTTTTCTGAGACAGAGTTTGTTTGTAGCCCTGGCTGTCCTGGAACTCATTTGCAGACCAAGCTGGCCTTAAATTCAGAGATATACCTGCCTCTGCTTCCCAGCTGTTGGGACTAAAGGTTTGTGCCACCACCACCTGGCAAGACAGTTATTTTATTTTATTTTTTCCTGGAGAAAGATTTAGAAGTATGGTATATGTTCAACATCCATAATTAAAAAACCCAAAATCCATACTGCTCCAAAAATCCAAAACTTTTGAGCATGGCTCACAATTTTCAGATTTTGAAGCTGGATGTGGTGGCCCATGCTTATAATCCTAGCATCTGGGAGGTTAAAGCAGGCGGGTTATGACCACCAGGTCAGCCTGGCATTATAGTAAGGCCCTGCCTCTAAAAAAGAAAACCACACCAAAAAAAACCAAACAAACAAACAACAAAAAAACAACAACAAAACCCCTACCAAACTTAACCCAGCCTAGCCCAACTCAACCCAACCTAACCCAACCCAACCAACCAAACTTAATTCAACCCAACTCAGCACAACCAAATCCAGCCCAACCAAACCAAACCCAACCCAACCAAAGCAAACCAAAGCTCTCACACAATAGAAAAGAAACAGACAACAAACAACAAACCCTACTGTCTTAGTTAGGGTTTTATTGCTGTGAACAGACACCATGACCAAGGCAAGTCTTATAAAAGACAACACTTAATTGGGGCTGGTTTACAGGTTCAGAGGTTTAGTCCAGTATTATCAAGGCAGAAACATGGTAGCATCCAGGCAGGCATAGTACAGGCAGAGTTGAGAGTTCTATATCTTTATGTGAAGGTTACTACCAGAAGACTAACTTCCAGGAGTTTGGGTGAGGGTCCTAAGCCCACATTCACAGTGACACACCCACTCCAACAAAGCCACACCTTCCAATAGTGCCACTCTCTGGGTCTAGCATATGCAAACCATCAACTCTCAGATTTTGGAGCCTTTTTGAAACTGGATTTTCACGAGGAAAAAAACGCTTAATCAATGTAAATTCTACAAGATCTAAAAGAGTTTGATACATGCACTGCCTCTGTGACAGCCATTTTCCCTTGGTTAGCGGTCGTTACCAGCCTGCTTCTCCACCCCATGGATTGTAGAGAGATGCTCTCCTGCGCTGTCCTGTAGTCACAGTGGACAGCCTCACTTTCTACATTCTCTGGGCACCTAGATGAGGACAGGGCTGAACACCCCAAGTGAACAGAGGGTGCTGGGTCTCTTAGCTGGGCTGACTGGAAGGAAGACTCTTCACAAAGTTTTCCCAGAACAGGCAGTCATGGCTGAGAAGATTCAGGGCCCGGGCCAGTGTCAGCAGTCCCTGAAGTCAGTGCTGGTGGGTTCCTGGCTGTCGGAGCTCCTTTGGATGGAGGCTCTTGCCAGAGGCCTTACCCTATGGTTCTTATATTAGTTTCTGGGTTCCATCTGCTCCAACTTTGCTGAGAGGATGCTGGCACACACTTTCCAGGGATGCTGTCCTGCAGCTTTTGTGAGATGCCTTTGTCTGGTTTTGGTGTGATGTTAACACTTGCTGTCAGGACTTACTTAGCAGGGGTGGGGGTTCCCCCTCCTATGTCCCTGTTCCACTTACCTGTGTCCATGTGAGGGGCCTCTTTGGGCTCCTTACTTGAATGTGGCAGTGTTGACTGTGTAAAAACATTTATCATGGCTAATATACTCCATGCTCAATTCCCTACATCAACAGTAGAGGAGCAGGAAGCTTCTCAAGACCAGACAGAGGCCTAGAGCTTTCCCTGTGGGAGTGACTGATCCGCACTGGCTGCCTACTGCCGCCTGGAGTAGGCTTTGAACCTGACAGAGGGCAGGGAGGGCAGGAGCACCTTTTGCTCAGGTTTCCTGAACATCCGATTCATTCAAAGCAAATACCCTGGGTGTTCTATCCTGAGGAAATAGTCTCTTCTCTTTAAAGTGGTGACCACCGCACCTTACATGGCAGGGAGTTTCAGACATCTCCATGTTGAAAATAGTAAAGAAAGAGAAAAGTCCTTTATTATAACTGTCAGAGGTCATGAAAACACTTTTCAGCCATAAGAAGCTCTGGGAATGTTTCTAGAAACTCAGTAATGCTTTCTAAGGAAGAGCAGCTTCCCACCTGGATGCCTTAGGACAGCTGGCTCGCTCCGGGAAGTCTGGGGTTCAGAGTCACCCTGTGTCAGCTGTCCCAAGCCAGAGGTAGGCTAAGGCTTTGAGCTCTGAGCTGGAGGGGAATATACTTCCTGCACAAGGGGGCCCATGTATAGCTTGCACTTTTTACTGAGACAGGCTCACTTTGTAACTGGGTACAAGGTGCTTTTGACACTACACCCCCAAATGTACCCAGGCGTTCCAGTTCCATGGGAATGGGTGTGTCTACCTGTTAGAAATGGAAAGGCAATACCATACTCTCTGATGGTGTAGTGGCTCTTCCCTCTCCCCACTCAGGATCTCACTATCTAGTCTAGTCTGTCTGAATGTTGCCAAGTAATCCAAGCTAAACTTGAATTCACCGTCCTCCTGGCTCTACCTTCTTAGTGCTGGGCTTTTAGACAAGTGCCCTCCTCCCTAACTTGATAGTTAACCTTGACTATCAACCTGGTTGGATACAGAGGAAGTAAAGCACGCTTCTTGCTGTGGCTATGAGGGTGAACGAGAGAGGGACCAAGAGCTGTGCTGGCTGTGGGTGCCACGGTCTAGTAAGCTGAGGATCAGACTTCAGGGAAAGTCAGAGTGGATGGTGAAGTCTTCCTCAGCAGGTGCCTGAATGCTACACCACCGGCCATGAACAGCAGAAGCCAGCTTTGGCGGCTGTTCAATGCAGACCACTCCAGTGACCTCCAGGGAGCTGCCAGGCCTGGCTTTAGACTGGTACTTCGGATTTGCCCCTCTAGCTCCATGACTTTCATCAGCTTTGACCTAGCAGACATTCGTTTGTCCGGTCTCCCAGTTGTAAATGGCCATCATGGGACAACTGACTGTGCAAGCCAACCCAACACATCTGTTTTGTAATTGCACATGTATTCATAGGTTGCCTTCCTCTACAGAACCCTGGCAGCGGGAGAGTCCTTATACTTTTCTGTGTTCACCTTGGTACTCGGACTTCCTCCTTCCTGTCTAACTAGCAGGAGGGTGTGGTTGATAACGTGTCTGGTTGTAAGGGCTGGCCTAGTTGACGGGGCTTCTCCCTTCTGGATTTCTCTGAGTTAAAGTGAGAGACAATACAGAAGTAATTTAGGCCACGGACGCTGACACTGAAATCCAGCGAATCACACGGTATTCGCCCAGTGTGTGCAGCATGCTTTGCAAATGGAGACTATTGAAGAGGTGGCAGAAACATTAAGTTGTTTAGCATGTATTTGTGAAGCATGTACCTGTGTGATTATGTGTTCATGATATGTATAGGTGTATTGTATAAGCATGCATGTGAAGGTCTGAAGTTGGCATTGGTCTTCTCAGTTAATTCATTTACTGAGGCAGGGGCTCTTACTGAATTCAGAATTTGCTCATTCCGGCTGGGAATCCCTGGAGACCCCCTTCGTGTGCTTCCTAATGGAGTGCTAGGATTACCGTTGGCCACCGCACCCGGCCAGCCTTTTCCTTGGGTTCTGAACATTGGTCTTTTCACTTGTTCAGCCTTGTGCTCTATCCACTGAGCCGGCTTCCCAGCCAAAATATTTTGTTTTTAAAGGGTGTGTGCATTCTTGCTGCAGGAGACAAATTTATAACCATGAAACAATAGTAGAATCTGGACCCCGATAATCATATAGCACTGCGGGTAAGTGGAATGTTTACTGCGAGTCTGGGGCATAAGAACGAGTCCATGGAAAAGGAAGAACTTGAATAAACTTGAATGGTGTTTGTTCCTGGGACAATGGCAAGGGCAGGGCTGCACTGACCAGCAGAGCCTGGGGCTCAGGGAGGTGACCAAGCTGAGGGAAGGTGACTGAGGTTGATGATTATGCAAAGTGATGCTCCTGCCATTAAAATTCTGTTACATTTGCTTATTGTGCATTTGTGTATGCGTGTATGTGGTATGCATGTGGTATGCATGTATGTGTGTGAGTGCTCTGTGTGTATGTATGTTTGTGTGTGTGCTCATGTGTGTGTGTATGTATGTATATGTGTGTGCTCATGTGTGTATGTATGTATGTGTGTCTGTGCTCATGTGTGCATGCATGTATGTGTGTGTGTGTGTGTGTGTGTGTGTGTGTATGTGGAAACCATGTAGGAATTGACACTCTCCTTCAAACCTGTGAGTTCTGGAAGTAACACTCAGGCCGTTAGGCTCGGTGACAAGTGCCTTTGTCATTAGGCTCAGTGACAAGTGCCTTTACCTGATGAGCCGTCTTGTTGACACTCGATGAGCCCAATATGACACTTAAAATTTTTTTTTAAAGATAGCATCTCACTGTGTGGCTCTGTAGACCATGTTGGCCTTGAACTCACAGAGCTCCACCTGCCTGTGCCTCCTAAGTGTTGGCATGACAGTGTGCGCCACCATACCCAGTTCACGTCACTCTTAACTTTTTAGACCCTTTCAAATACTTCCAAAAAAAATTGTAAAATTATTGCTCTAGACAAATAGAAGCTAATCGTGTATGAAGCACACAGTGTATGAATGAGTGTAGCCGGTATGAGGTAAGAGCGCTGAGTGAGGTTCAGAGGGACAGTCGCAGTGAGACACTATGAGCAAAGGGAAGAAGGACAAGTTAGCTGGGTTAGACATGACGTTAGCTGCTGTTGTGTCGGACGAAGAATCCTAATCCCTCCAGTTGTCTGATCACCAGGCAGAAGGTATTTCTGCATCTGCTATAGATTGGAAGAAACCAGTCTACAGGTTAGCATATCACTTTACTCAGTCTGGAATATTTACTGCCAATTCGATCAATAGAGATCAACCAAGGCTCTGACGTCACCTGGGTAGCCCGTGGTCACCTTTGTCACACATTGAAAAGGTGTGCCACTCTCTCTTTCTTGTTTTATTTACTTGTTTGAGACAGGCTCATGCTGTATGCCCCTGGGTGGCCCATGTAGATTAGGCTGTCCTTAGCTTTCAGTTAGACTCCTGATTCTGCTCCCCTCCCCCGCCCCCCAGTACTCGGATTATAGGTGTGTGCCATCATGCTTGGCAGCTAAATAACTAAAAAAAAAAAACTTCCAAGAATTGTGGCTTGTGTTTATAATTTAAGCAGCCAGAAGGCTGAGGCAGGAGGATTACTGTGAGTTCAAAGCTAATTTGGGATATATATTGAGATCTGAGTCAGCCTGGGCTACAGTGTTAGACCCTGTCTTAAAGAACCAAGACAAAATGATACAAACCAAACCAAATCACCATCTTATAGGCGGGGAAGGCAGTTTACTCAGTACAGTGCTTGCTGTGCAAGCTGGGCACGTGAGTTTAATCCCGAGACCCAGCTCAAACAAGCTACGGTGGCAGGCACTAGAGAGGCAGAGGTAAGAGAACCCGGGGGCTACTGCAGGCCAGCCCAGCATACTCCGTCAGGTCTAGGCCACTGAGAGACCCTGATTCAAGAAAGAGGTAGACATGCACACATATACACACGCACTCACACACTCATTTGCAACACATACACTCACACACATACATACACATACCCACAGTCATTCGCACGTATACATTCACATGCACACAGTCGTTTACACACCACACACATACATCCACTCACACAGTCATACACACATACATTCATATGCACACAGTCATTTACACATCACACACACACATACATCCACTCACATGCACACACTCATTCATACATCCATATCAGCCCACACATATCCACACACACATTCTCACTCATTCACACATACACAAACACACACACTCACCTATATACACTCATTCATATACATACACACACTTATTCACGAACTCATACATGCACTCACACATACTCATTTACACTTACACACACACATACTCATTCATACCTATATACACACATGCTCTCATACACCCACACTCACATATACACTCACACACACACACTCACATATACACACACTCATTCACACACACACACTCACATATACACACACCCATTCACACACACTCACATATACACACACCCATTCACACACACTCACATATATATACACACACTCATTCACATACACACACACATACACACTCATTCACACACACACATATATACACACTCATTCACACACACTCATATATACACACACTCATTCACATACACACACTCATTCACACACACACACACACACACACACACACACACACACACACACACACTGGTTAAAAGCAATGGTGGGAGTGTGCTTCTGTGGGAGAGCCCTGTGTGCAGCGGTTTCTTGTAGACATTCAGTTCTTGAGTAATGCATGTGGAGAAGGCCAAAGGCCTCCTGACCCGGCATCTCATAATCCTTATGTCCTGTTTACCACCGATGGCTCTCACACCAGACTCATTCCTGTTTTGTTCAAGAAGTGGATGAGAAAAGGGGTCTGAGTCAGGTTCCCTTGTGGAAGAACAGGTTTGACCTGGTGCTGCCTCCCAGACAGAGCCCCTGTGCTGGTGTACATGTGTGTCCATGGGCAGGCAGGCCTGCTGCTGAGGCCTCTGTTGCTGGCTCTCCCCACCGGGGATTGCCCGGCAGTGTGTTGCAGGTGCCATGTACGTCACCGGCTTTGCAGAGTCAATCTCGGACCTGCTGGGTCTCGGGAACATCTGGGCTGTGCGAGGAATTTCAGTTGCTGTGCTTCTGGCTTTGCTGGGCATCAACCTGGCAGGTGTCAAGTGGATAATCCGCCTCCAACTGCTGCTGCTGCTCCTGCTGGCTGTCTCCACCCTGGACTTTGTGGTGGGCTCTTTCACCCACCTGGACCCAGGTAAGGCCCTGGAGTGCAGTGCTTTGTAGATGTGGATAGGTGTGGTTTGCAGAGTACCCTCCTCTCCCTCAGGCTGTACCTCGGACTAGGGTGGGCTAGTCCTAGTCACGTGAACAGGTCCATCAGGGTGCAGCTCACTGGACCCAGAAACCCAGAAGTCCCTGTACACATACAAACAACCCCGAACACACAGACGGCCCCCCCACAGACACACAAGCACACAAATACATACAGGGATACACAGAGACACACAAACACACTTTTGCTTTATATTTCCCATGATTCTCTTTCACTTTTTTCCTATTAAATGAAGACAACGCAACTTCTGCCAATCAAAGGCACAAGCAGATGGGCAGAGAGCAACTCCATAGCGACGAGTAGGACACTGAGCAAGAAAGACATGTAGGGCCAGAGAGGAAAACAGACTTCCATGTTATCTTCCAGGGTTTTTATTTTAAGAATGTGATGTAAATATATGTTTCTGGACACGGTGGCACCTGCCTGCAAATATTTTTGAGGCCGAGGCAGGAAGACTGTGAACAAAACACTGAGACCTTGTCTTGTAAAACAAAGCAAACTATGACAGGTGTTGACAGTTGTCATTTACAGAGATGGGTACTGAAATGCTCGATTATCTGTTGCCGTATATGCTATTTTCCAAAATAAAAATGTGTGATCCTTACATAAGCATAAACAATGGTCAAGTGGCCAGGTACAGATGGGATAAAGTAAATGGCGTACCTTTTTTTTTTTTCTCCTGTCCTGTCCTGTCCTGTCTTATTTTATTAAGACAGGGTTTCACCATGTGGCTCTAGCTGTCTCAGAACTTACTATGTAGACCAAGCTGACTTCAAACTCAAAGAGATCCATCTGCCTCTGTTCCTTAACTGCTGGCACTAAAGGTGTGCGCCACTATACCCAGAGGTGGTGTAATTATCCAATGAACTGGCACTGGCTAATCTGGTGACTCTCAACCTGTGGGTTGTGTCTCTTTGGGGGTCAACTGACCCTTTCACAGAGGTCACCTAAGACCATCAGAAAACACAGATATTTGAGGTCACCTAAGACCATCAGAAAACACAGATATTTACATTATAATTTATAACAGCAGCGAAATTACAGTTATGAAGTAGCAACGAAAATAATTGAAAGGTTGGGGGTTACCGTAGTATGAGAAACTGCACTAAAGGGTCTCGGCATTAGGAAGGTTGAGAACCACTGGTCTAACCTAACCCAAGGTTTCCTGAGCTTCATGAAAGCCTAGCAGCATGAAAGGACACGGAGGTCTGTAACTTTGCCACTTTCTGATTTGTGTTGCTTTAGCATTAAAGTCAAGTACAGTTGTCTTCAGCACAGCTGTTGCCAGGATGCTGTAGAAAAAGCCCAGTCCTGTGAACTCCAGGAACTCCATGTTTAATAGAGTCTAGTCTTTAAAGAGGGGGAGAGGGGACCAATAGGTGTGCTTAGAATAATCTTCAGCCTAGTCAGGGATCCATGATATTGGTGGGGTGATAGTCACTGTGCCCAAGTACCTGCCATTCTGGGCACCGTGCTGAGTGTTTGCCTCAGCGTGTCTTACATAGCTCCTACCAGAACCTTCTGAGATGGGAACATGGACACTCATTTTACAGAGAAAAGTGCTATGTTTTTGCTAATGCATGCCAGGGCTGGGGATTGAAACCAGATACAATGCTGTAGCCAGGCTCTTCCTGGGATAGGAAGAGGCCTGTTTCATACA